>NC_059364.1:23537500-24737500 GCF_019703515.2 Myxocyprinus asiaticus | reverse complement strand
CCAAATCTGTCCATCAGAAGTGCACAGGCAACCAGTTTATCTCGGGCCACAAGCTTCAATTGTCCAAATGTGGAGAGATTCTTCAAGAAGCTTGGACATGTGATTGAGAAGCACAGCTTTGATGGGAGTGATATTTGGAATGTGGATGAGATGGGCATCACAACCGTCCAGACTACTAACTGTGTAATTGCATGCAAGTTGGTGCGATGACATCAGAAGAGAGGAGTGTCCTGGTATCAGTAGCTTGTTCTGTCAATGCACTGGGAAATGTCATTCCTCCAGCCTTCGTCTTCCCATGTAAAAGACCACTTCTTGTGTGATGGACCGTCAGATAGTGTTGGGTGTGGTAATGGCTCTGAATGGATGCAGGAAGAGGATTTCTGCCTCTCTGGCCTCCTCCCCAGCTGATCAGCCAACCCAACCCTCCACCTCAGCTAACCAGGCAGCCCAACCCTCCACCCCAGCTAACCAGCCAGCCCCAGTCTTCTTTCCAGTTGACCAAGCAGGCCAAGACTTTTCTCAGACTTACTTGACCCATCAGGAGGAGAATCAGCAGGACCCCAAGTGCTCAATGGGGTTTCAGTCCATCTGCTCTCCGTCCATTTCCCAAAGCAGGACCAAGGAAGACTCCCAGTGAGAAGAGAAAGAAGAGACCACCAGAATTCCTGACAGATACACCTGTGAAACAGGCACTTGAAGAGGTAGAAAAGAGGAGCACTGGAATAAGTGTAAAAAAAAGCATAAACCTGCCATCTGGAAAGGGGCACTGTCAACTGTGACAGTGACTGAACCCTTATGTGACACATGCACATTCAGGAATACAGTCCACACACAAACACAGCAATTGTTTTTGTGCTAAATTTAAAGTTTTAGAAGAAATATGTTTTTTTGTTTTTGTTTTTTTTTTTGTCACTTTTAAATTGTTCACTTTATTCAAAACGGTTTTTCTTTATTCTTCAATAAAGTTCTTATATAAATATTTTGAGAGGTCTAGCACGAGTTGCTGATGCTCAAAAAGTGTTACTACCAACCCTGGTCTCGCCTACAGACTCTGACAGTACACGATTTCAGACGCAGGGGTAGATTTCCCATTAAAACTACATACAGTACAAGCCATAAAAAAAAAAAAAAAAAAAAAACAAGAGTATGAAATGACTAGTCAAATAAGTGTAACATTTCATTTCACAATATTCCAGAAGAAATCCTGTTTTGTGCTTTTAATTATTTAACAGTACATTATGTTATTTGTTAGACAGACAGAAAAATCACCATATTGTAAGTCACTTTATTTAATGTCTACAAATAATTGTTTTTTCTCTTTTTATAGTGCTCATGCAGAAGTACATGTGATCTGAAAGATTACCAGCTGAGAAGTGCATTCTTCACCAAATACAGTACATACTCTGACAGTACGCAATTTCAGACGCAGGGGTAGTATGAAACTTAGAAATGATGTGAATATGAAGTCATGTGAGGGCTTCTGGTTTAAATAAATCATAAATCACAAATAACAAAAATATTATTTACAAAATGTTAGAATATACCATCTACCCACTTTCCAGCAATAATAAAAACACGCAGCTTTGAAATACATATTATTTGAATTCAGCCCATCGGTCAGTTTGACGTTTTGATCTTCTATTGGTCACACGTCTTCTCGTTATCAGGATTCGCAGGTCAGAGTTTGCCAAACTTGAACTTTCCTCTGCTGCGTTATGCGAAATTTGAAACCTGCATTTGGATGCATTTGAATTGGAGTGAATGGAGCGCAAAGTGTAGTTTGGCCACCCCTTGAGTGTGGTTTGTTGTCTGTACAGCAGTGCATTGCCTTACAGCAGGAGTTCTGCATACTGCCCCCTGCTAAAGGTAAGCAATGGTAGGAATATTCCTTATTACTATCCGGGGACATGATTAATTGCATTATTATAATTTTATTTTACACATTATTATTTATATAATTAATTGCACTGAATTAACACATTATATAGACAGCCCTGGTATTTATGATATCTTTTTACTGAAACATGTTGTAGCTATGTACAATTTTAGAGTACAAATTAGTTTCAGTTTGCTGTTAATGGGCATTAAAACTTAGACATAACATAAAAAGACATCATTTTGGCACAATTATAAAGAAAATAATTACAGAAAATATGACACTATTACGTATGCACTCTAGAGCTCATAATATTATTTCCTAAGGAGTAAGAACAAGAATAGATAAATACATTGCAAAAAGAAAAATTAATTTAACCAAAGCATCTGATGTGGATATCTTCCAAAAGGAACCATCAGAGCTCTAATGAATCCTCTGAGGAGAATTTCTACTTTATTACAGTTGTCATGCAAGTTTAAAAAAGTGGATCCACTGACTTGAATTGTCAATTGTTACGCAGTCATTCCTGTTCTGTGTTCAGAAAAATCACTATTATATGCAGATGTGATACAACGTCAGGTGATATTTTCCATTAAAACTACATACAGTACAAGCCATAAAAAAAAAAAAATAAAAAAAAAAAAAGTATGAAATGACTAGTCAAATAAGTGTAACATTTCATTTCACAGTATTCCATAAGAAATCCTGTTTTGCACTTTAGTTATTTAGTACAGTATGTTATTTGTAAGACAGACAGAAAAAGCACCATATTGTAAGTCACTTTATTTAGTCTACAAATACATTTTTTCTTCTTCTCTTTTTATAGTGCTCATGCAGGAGTATATGTGATCTGAAAGATACCCATCCTCTCAGGATCAATTATTAATAAATGTATACATCAGTACTGCCATTCTTGAACAGCGTCAACTTACAATAAGCTAACTGCATTACTATAAGAAGAATTTAAGTAATTCCAGCATGTTTTGGAAGTACAGCATAGAATACAGTACGCTCATTTAAAAAGAAATTGCTAATATTTAAATGTCAATTTCTAAAGCTCCTCCATGAGATTCAGTAATACTGTCTGCATATTGCAGTACTCTAAATACACTTGTACAGTATTAACTATTTAAATAGCAAAAACATGCCAAATATAAAAGATTCATCTTTTTCTTCAGTTATATTTTACAAAGACATTATAGTTTGTCATCTGTTATTAAAAACAACAGAATTACGATCCATTCCTAGATCGTTTAAAAATCTTTATATTAAAATAGGTGATAGTATTTATAAAACAGTATTAGTTAGGACACAGCTCTTAAGAATGCTTTCAGTGAAGGTGTGATCTGTGTCTGATCTAAGGAAAACAAACATAATGGGAGGGCTGTATTCTTTGAGAAAAAAAAAAAAATTAAACGTAATACTACATGACAATGGAAATAAGAAAAAGTTGTGAAATAATGAGCACCAAACACTTTAGATACTTTAGAATGATGTGAAATAAAAACAAAGTTTTTATTTTATTTTATGGTGAGAAGAATGATGCACATGAAGGTGTATAAAATGTGTCTGAGCTGAAAGGGTGACAAGCTCCATTTTCAAATAGTATCAGTTTACACTTATTTCCAAATATCTTAATTGTTTTCCGCATGTGCAAACATTCTCCTTTGCTTACAGCTTGCATCATGCATTCTATCCTAGAGAAGAGCACACACTTTGAAAGACAAACACCTTCCCTTCTGATATTAATAATAATTCAAATTATAGATCATGGCCTAAACATTCAAGGCACTTTGGGGTGGCTACGATAAACTGTGATGTGGGTCTTACAATAGTCAGTTTGTCTCTAGAGTCATTGAACGATGCCTTCAATAATTATAATTCTTCATATCCTTCATGGCACAAATTGACAGTGCTTCTTTGTCACTTTAAACAATTTTCAGTAAATGGCAGGTTGTTTGTGGTCCTGCAACAATAACAATATTATGTCATGTGATAAATGTGAAGTGACTCCACTGGGCTTTTCACACTTGAAATTGTTACCAGGTTATCTTGTTCCACATTTCACACTTAACCCTGGGTTAGTATTTCACACTGTATACCTTTTTGGAAGCAGAGTTTCATAACCTGTGCTTTGGTACTTAAACACTGTTCCAAAATTACAAGTAGGGAACATTGCTTAAGCCAGAGTTAAAGGGATAGTTCACCCAAAAATGAAAGTTCTCTCATTTACTCACCATCCCAGATGTGTGACATTCTTTCTTCTGCTGAACAAAAACAAAGATTTTTAGAGGACATTTCGCAGCTCTATAGATCCATACAATACAAGTGAATGGTGACCAAACCTTTGAAGCTCCAAAAATCACATAAAAGGGTGATCCGTGCATTGGCATCCTTCATGCGATGGAGCCATTGGAGCGGGGCGTGGTCCAAACAGAGGGTGAAGGCCCTCCCAAGCAGGTAGTACTGGAGGGTGAGGACTGCCCATCGCACTGAGAGCTTTCAACTGATGTGCAACACGGGGCGCTCCTCCCCCTCCACTACCTGGGATAATACAGCCCCCAACCCCCTGTCTGACGCATCCGTCTGCAACAAAAAAAGGGAGAGAGAAGAAAGGGGAATGCAAGAGTGGCCTGCCGCAAAGTGCAGCTTTCATCTGCGTGAATGCCTGCTGACACAGCTCCATCCACTGGACCGGATCTGTTGGCCCCTTTTTAGTGAGATCAATCAGCGGGCTGGTGATGCTCGAATAATTAGGCAGAAACCTATGATAAAAGCCAGCCAGCCCCAGGAAGCTCCTTTTTGGTCTTAGGTCTTGGGCAGGCTGCAATTGCTGCAGTTTTATCAATTTGGGGCCACACCTTCTCATGACCCAAGTGGAAGCCCAGATACCGTACTTCTACCCGCCCAATTGCACACTTCTTTGGGCTTGCCGTGAGTCCCGCTCGTCTCAACGACCTCAGGACAGCCCTCAGATGCTGCAGGTGCCACTGACAATCATTACTGTAAATAATGATATCATCCAGATAGGCAGCGGTGTATGCAGCGTGCAGTCTGAGGATTTGGTCCATGAGCCACTGAAATGTAGCTGGAGCCCCGAACAAACCGAACAGAAGCGTCATGAATTGGTGTAATCCGAACGGTGTGGAAAATGACATCTTTTCAAGGGACATGGGAGTTAAGTGGATCTGCCAATATCCCTTTGTTAAATCCAGTGTTGAATAAAAGTGAGCCACGCCTAACTGATCGAGCAGTTGAGTCATTGGGTACGCATCAAATTTAGACACCGCATTAACTTTTCTATAATCTACACAGAACCGTACCGAGCCATCACTCTTCGTAAACAACACCACCGGGTTGGCCCAGTCACTGTGAGATTCTTCTATTACCCCCATATCTAGCATGGCCTTTCATTCTTCCTGAACCACTTCTTTTTATGCTCAGGTATTCGCTAGGGACGACTGCGTACCACTACCCCTGGAGTCGTCTCGATAAGGTGCTCAATGAGATTTGTACGACTGGGAAGAGGCGAGAACATGTTGGAGAATTCTCCTTGCAACCTGGCAACCTCCGTGATTTGTGACGATGAGAGGTGGTCTCCACAAGTGGTGACTCGATTGGTGGCTTTTAAGTTTACCTCCGGTCTGAGCTCCTCTCTCTCCGGAACCATCATCATCAAAGTCACAGGGACCACCTCTCTCCATGGTTTTGGGAGATAGAGTTGGTAAATTTGACGTGCTCCACCTCTATCCATTTGTTTAACCTCATAATCGATTTCCCCGACTCGCCGTATGACCTCAAAGGGCCCTTGCCACTTGGCGAGTAATTTAGAGCTCGATGTGGGGAGTAATACAAGGACTTTTTCTCCCAGTGCAAATTTCCATCGCCGAGTACCCCTATTATACAGCCGGCTTTGATGTTCTTGAGCCTGGAGCAAATTCTCCAGTGTTAATTGCCACAGCTCTCAGGCCAAGAACGTATTGAATTTCTTTTTTCTTGTTTGAAGGTTCCTCCTCCCAATTTTCCCATAGGACATCGAGCACGCCATGCGGTCTACGCCCTTACAATAATTAAAATGGGGATAACCATGTGGAGGCTTGTGGGACCTCTCGTACTGCAATTAATAGGGGATCGAGCCACTTGTCCCAATTTCGAGTGTCTTCATGCACGAACTTACAAATCCCACTGCTTCCGGATATCACGTTGTGTAGTTCACCAGAACCAACACAAAGCTATGCCCGTGTGCCGTCCGCTCTAATGGCCCAACAAGGTCCATGCAAATTCTTGATCAATGGAAGGGGGTGCAATGGCGCTCTTTGGGTGGCCGGCGGATTCAACAGCTGACATTCACGGCATGCTGCACACCACCTGAGAACATCCCTGCGAATGCCCAGAGGGAAATCCCCTGCAGGGAGTCCTCTAAGGGCTGAACTGAATAGTGATGGGCACTAAGGGGTAATCGTGAATATCCCCATGCACACACCTTACCTTCACCCACCTCGGATTGAACCAAGCTTTTGTGAATGGAGCTTTGATTACAACCTAAATCCACCAAGGCTTGATATGTACCTCCCTTAATACTCACAGGTATCTGATACGCTCCTGCTCGATCGGGGCCAGCCTGTGGGGGAGAGCAGAAAGGGTTAGGGGAAACCAGTGGGTTGAACGTCCTATGGGACCGGGGAACCGGTTTTGGGGTAGGAATTCCCCGTTTCCAGGGAACAGGAACAGGATGAGGGAAAGGAGAGGGGCAGGGGGAGGGGGAGGGAGGAGAGAGAGAGAGGGAGAGAGAAGAAGAGGGCTCGTCAGCCCCCAAATATGCTGACATATGGTCCTCAGCCAGCTGGACCACTCCATCCAGTGACGCCGGTCAGTGGCACTGGACCCAATCTGCTGTCCCTTTCTGTAGCTGGGGTGATGAACTGCTCAAGTACCACCAGATCAAGTAGCTCCTCGGCGTCGCAATCTTCAGCCAGCATCCACCTTCGGCAGGCATCACAGAGCTGTCGGGAGAAGGTGAACGGGTGGCCATGCTCACAAGCATCAGTGACCAGAAGCACTGGCGATGCTGCTCCGGGCTATGGCTGACCCGCTGCAAGATGGCTCTTTTCAGATCCTTGTACACCAGGAGATTGCTGACCGGAAACTGATGGGCCGTGAGTTGGGCTTCCTCAGTCAGCAGCGGCAGTAGGCAGACCGCCCACTGGGAGTTCGGCCACTTCCACGCCTCGGCCGTCCGCTCAAACAGCTCGATGTAAGCCTCTGGTCATCTTGTGGTCCCATCTTAGCGAGCCTGGCCATAGTCGCAGCTGGGGTCGCAGTGAAAGATCCCTCCTGGAGTACTATGCTCCGTAACACCTGCCAATCCTCTGCTTGAACCTGGACCAGCGCTGGAATCGCTGCTCCTTTTCCCTGCGTAGCTCCAGAAGGGCCTGATGTTGAGTCTGGTGGATGCTGGTGAGGGTCTTAAAGATTTCGGCCAGCGGAGAGGACTCTATGACGACATATCCTTCCTCCAAACAATCCAGGGTTTCGGCACCACTGTGACAAAGTCTCTGACTTTCTTGAGTTCTTTCTGTAGGAGGAAACGGGAGCCGGGTAAACAATCCAATGTGAGTTTTATTTCTACACTTTTCTGCATCAATCAACAAACTGCTTTTTAGCACAACATAAAATGCATGAGCACACAGTCAACATGGTGCGTCTCTCTCTCTCCTCCGGCAGTCTGGACACCCTTTTTTCCCCCCTCCAGCTCTCACTGAAACACAGAACAGCTGTTAGAGATAATTTCCCACAGATGTCAATCCTTACCATTCTCCTTCTCCCGGCCTCACTCTCCACAGATGTCGCTCGGCCACACCCACATCATCACACTCCACTTTCACTTTCAGAATGTGAAAGTGGAGATTTATAGTAAAAAAAGGACTTAAATATTGATCTGTTTCTCACCCACACCTATCATTTCGCTTCTGAAGACATTTAACCACTGGAGTCAAATGGATTAATTTTATGCTGCCTTTACTTGCTTTTTGAACCTTCAAAGTTCTGGTTACCATTCACTTGCATTGTATGGACCTAAAGAGCTGATATATTAAAAATCTTTGTTTGTGTTCAGCAGAAGATGGAAAGTCATACACATCTGAGATGGCATGAGTAAATGATAGAGAATTTTCATTTTTGGGTGAACTATCCCTTTAAATATGGCCTCAACCCTGGGTTAATTCATATTCATAAATATTTAGGGTCACCACAAGGTCTAAAATTCACATTACCCCACATAACCTGTCAAATCAGTGTCATTAGTGTCTTATGAATATAAAAACCAAATTGTATATGCTTAAAATGAATCATTTTAAAGGTGTTCAATTCTTACAGTATGTGCATTTTAGTACACTTGTAATGCAATGGTGCTACAGAGTACTACTGAGTTATGTAAAAACTTGTAAATGTTGCCCATTACATTTTCTCCACATACTGAAATTACAGCAGGCTTTCTGTAACATAACATAAGCACATGCAGATAGCAGCACTGTGGTACCAGATACTGCAATAATTGAATATTTTATTCAAAATCTGATGGCCTTTATGGGTGCTTTCATAGACAATTTATCTTTGCTAAGGTACAAGTCAATCCTTTAAAAAGAGAGAAAATCAAAAGAACTTAGGGATGAGAAGTTTAATCTATGAGGTTGAGCTAAAATTCAGTCTTGTTGTCAACAAGGCAAAGCCCTAAAAAGCATCTGCCAGTACACATTTGTGTCTCTATACTGACAATCTAAACAATCAAGATGTGTTTCCAAGGCTGAATCTTCTATTTTAAGCATACAGAAAGAAGAGAACCAAGAGGTAGATATTCTTGTTCTTGAAAAGCATGTTTAAAATGCCCAAAGTAGCCTTTCAACCTTTGCAAAAAAAAAAAAACTGAAGCACACTTCAAAACAAGAATAGACACTGGCTTCATCTACAAATAATTCAATTACAGCAAACTGCCCTGTGCGGACACAGAGGCCAGAGATTTCCATCATTTAAAGATTAATCACTTGCAAAAATAGATTTAAGCATGCACAGTACCTCACATTCAGTATGCATTTTACATCAATACTGAACTGTCAACCTATCAAGATGTCAAAATGCATCCACAGTGGACACAACACAAATGTATTTCAATCTTAATTGAGTAGCTTTTTTCATCAAGGATATATGACATATTTAGTGACTTAAGCTAAGGAATATCAGAAAAGGGCAATGTAAACCAGTGTTCCACCCAATTTCAGGAAAACTTTCCTCAGTCACTAATTATTCCAATATGACAAATACGATATTTGCATAGGCAATATGGGATTAGCCCTTAAAAAGTGTTTCCTGAATTCTTTGTACGTATATTTCATAATTCTGCTGAAAAGAATTCAACAAACAAACAAGAAATTGCTACTCCTCATAAACCCTCAGTATACCTGCATACATCTCATTTACAGTATTAGACTTCAAGTAGATCAAAATAAACATTTAATATTAACAACTAGATGAGAAAAAATAAAAACCTATGTATAACAAGAGGTAGTGGAAAACCAATTAAAAGTCTTCAAAAAGGAGACCCTGTCCATGCAGACAATGCTCCTATAACAGCTGTTATCTGATCACTGTGAAAACTCCTAAACTCTCTCCTAAAGTCTGATGGATCATTAGCAGCAAAAATGAATAAAATTTAATTAAAAACAGACAACTACTCTCAAAATGATAGTTCTTTCTAAATGGGACACAATTGAACATTAACTGTTCTTACATATGCTAATCTGTAATCATTTTAATGTCAGGATTTACAGAACTTTGAACAACACTAAAAATGGTGCAAATATTAGATCTTTTGTCTGGTCAATTTTCTATTGAACAATAGATGGACTTTAAAGACTCTTTGAGATATACGTAAATACTCTGTGGCAGTAGCTAAATGTCAATCAACAACTCATGGAATCATATATAATAGTTTTATGACTTGGTTTACAGTATTTATTTAATAATGATCCCACAAAACTGACAATTGCCTGCAACAAAAAAAATAGTACTAACAGGACTAATTTCCTTGCCTTATGTGCCACAACTATTTGTCAATATTGAGAAAGGACTTTTTGAAAGATACCTTAGGTAAAATTAAACATTTCTGAACTCGAATCCTTTAAATAAACATATCATGATCATCTCTATTGTTAAAACATTTTAAACAAAACTGATCCACATCTGCTTTTATGTGACCCATAAAAATCTTAAAAATGCACGTTAGCTCAGCTAGACCACTTTTCCCTGTCAAATGTTGGACCGCACAGATTTTTCTTTTATGTACTGATTAAAATAGTAATATAACATTAATAAACCCAGTTTCAAAACACTTTAGATAACATATTACTGATTTCTCCCCCCTTGAAGATAGTTAAACATTTTGTCCATGTGTCATGCAGGGTCTTTCTGTTTTAGAGCAAGACAATTATGATTTATTGCTCATTTCTTTAATGACATGTTTTTTTTTCTTTTAAAACAAACAAGTAAATTCCATAACTTTGCTTTAGAAATTTTCCCATGACGGTTCGCTGCTTAAGTGTTGTAAACTACAAGGTAACACCTATTCTGTTTGTATTCCAACATAAATCAAGGACCTACTCACATTGGCTGATGCTCACATACACTGAAATTTAAAAGAATGATATCTATGCACCTGGTAAAGTGACAAAGATCTTCATTTTAATCTGGTAAACCTGCAGAGTGAATGGCACTTAACTCTCAGAGCACCAATAAGAAAACCCAACAACAAAAAACTTGATCAGTATTTACTCAACAAACGTTCATTCATTGGCACAATATTTCATGGAAAATGTGACATTTTGAGGCTGGGTGTGGTGACCAAATAAAGTTAGTTTAAATGCAATTCACTCTTGAATTACACATCTAAAAAGTGAGATAGTGGTTTAACACAGCAATATTTTAAATATCGTGTTTCCATGCACTGGCTGCTGCAACTGCAATAGCACATAAATGTCTAGAAAATTTAACAGCAATAATCAAGTTTGAATCCAACAACACAGAGCTGAAAAGGCTGTCATTCTTAAGGGTCACAAGTCTAAACCGCTAAAGGAAATCATCTTCATAGTATCTTCAACATGATGAAAGCCACAGTGGTTAACATCTTATTTGGGTTGAGTATTGCAATGTGTACATGACACAACAAAATAAATGAGTGCTGGAAAAAAGTATCATAAAAAGTTGTACTTTTTTGTTTGTTTCTTTGTTTTGATAACCTGCAGTTTGTCTGAGCTGTGAAAGTGAACAAGACTGCTCCGTATTTTAGCATCACTAAAACGGCAAAGTCACAAAACAAAACATGAACGTTCATTTTGAATCAGAGGCAGAGAAACATTTCCCTGAAAAGCCTTGCTGATGGATTCAACCACCTTGTGTGAACACAAATCAGTCCACAAAGACATTTTACCCCAAACCTAACTCTTCCGTAACGTCACCTCTGAGAAAAATGCAGTTCTCTTATCACAGTAATTTTAAATAGACCTAGTGTAACTCTCAAAAACAAGGCATAGTGTTTACTACACTTTTGTTTAATAAAATAAATTTCTTTAAAGTGTAAGACAATTCAAAGTTCTTTTAAGAACCTCCAGAACGTTGGTGAATAATTTTCAAGCAATTCTCTTTCAATTCAGCGAAGCTTCCAGCCCATGACAAATACAGTACCAGTGCTTCTCTCGTTTAGTAATGGACTGGGAGGGGCTAGGATGACTCACATAATAAACTGTGTTGTCACCAGCATCAGCAGCTTTTGTGCCCTTATTCAGTGTTGAGGCATTGTGATTTTTGCAGAGAGAAAATGTTCATGATTCATTTAGCTGCCCAATCACAACACTACTAGCTAGCCCTTATGTTTCCCAGTTAAAGAACTATCAACACACAAAAAAATTAAATTAAATAAAGAGTATGGACAGCAAGACGGCGATTACACTTCCCCATCTTCTCCTTAAAAAACAATTGGCACAGCTAATTTCCCCTTCACTTACAAAAGTTTTACAATGTTCTATCCCCATGACAGCATAAAAAAAGTTTTTTTTATTTATTCAAAAGCATTGTATTCCGGGCTTGAATGTCAAACTGGAGTAAATTCCATAACCTTGTGTCATGCAAAGAACAGGTATTCTAGCTTAATATCTACTGCATTTCTATTCGTTTTTCCTGTAAAAAACCCCCAAAACAAAACATTATTCAGCTGTCCTCAGACATGTGAGGCATAAAAGTCGGAAAGGATCAGGTAGCAATAATATGACAGCAAGAGAGGGGGAACAGGTAATAGTGAGGTAAACAAGAAGAGAGAAGAGAAAGGCTTTGAGGATTAAAGAGAAACAAAACAGGTGAATGAAAAAGACAGGTTGAGAGTAGGAAGTATGAATCGGTCTGTTTTCCTACATCTTTGTCTGTCACAGTTGCCTGAGCAGCTCACATTGGCACTTAAACAGAACTGAACTTCAGGGTCACTAGTGGATGTTTAGAATTGCTTAACTACTCACTCTCCAAATAAGAAACATCACACCTTTTCAAAGTGGCACCTTGGGGCTTTTTTGTCTCAAGTGTTCTTGCTGAAAGCTAGGGGTCTAAGAAGGCTCTCTTGCTGTTAAGGAGATCCCTGTAAATAGATGAGTTGAGGAATCGGGGAAAGGAGTCTCTGTGCATGAGGGTGTAGATCTGGAGCTGGGCCTCCTCATACATAATACTGCTGGGTTCTGCCAGGCTCTGGTTAATGCCTTCCCGCACCCGTGAATCCAAACTGACCTGCCGGCCAACAACACAAGAATAGTTCATGTGACTTGCCCATCAAAAGTAAAGACATATTCATAAGATTTAAAAACAAAAACAATGCATCTCTATGAATTCAACATAGAGTGTGCAAAAATGTTTTTTAATTCAGAGGCTAGGTCAATTTTTCCAATAGAAAAAAAAAAATGTTTTCAGCAAAGAATAATGAAAATGTTTGAACGTATTTAAATGTTTAGGAATATACAGTGCCGTTCAAAAGTCTGAGTGAAAATCTGGGATTAAAATGTTAATTATACCTAAAAATAAACATAAGTTTTAGGATTTTGAAACATTACAAAATATTTTTTTTTACATGCAATATGTTGGTGATTCTCGCGAAACCTGTCAAGAAAATGTCCTGGTCACATTTAAACTCCCCAAAAATTATGAAATTACAGTATATTTTGGATAAAGAAAATGAAGCCTACATTTAGGACCATTAAGATTTTTTTACATTGTGACATTATCTTCAGGACACTTAAGCACATTTTACTATTATTTACAATTTAAATAATATTTAACTAAATCATTATGACCATCTTTTTTTCATTGTGAAAATGAGAACTGGGGGGCTAATTGTGCGTAACTGTCATGAAAATAATGTCACATTGTGCAAAAAAAATGTAAGAGTCCTAAAAATAGACTTAATTTTCAGTATACAATATATAATTTCTTATTCGTTTGTTTTGATTTTTGAGTAAAATAGGAACAGGACATTTTCTTGACAGGTTCCGTGAGAATCACAGGGTTGCTGCAGTTTTTAAAATCAAATTTAAGACTTTTTAAGACCTTTTTCAAGACCTGAACAAATAAAATTAATACTGTATCCCGGATATGATCCATAGCGTGGAACTTTTAACTTTAAAGACACTTTAACTTTGAAATACACCGGGGACTCTTATTTTGAAATGGTTGAGCTTTACTGCTTCCAGCTGCTCATTCAAACAAATAAGGGATATAAAATGTGCACTCCTACAATGATCTACAATGTATTACAATATAAACAATTAAAAGTAAACGTTGTCAAATTTCATCAACATTATATCATCATTATCAACAGCTGATCTTTAGTGATGGATTGTCATAAATTTCCGATATGGCTTAATAACTGTGAACTGCTCTGCAAGAGATGAAAACACTCACAAGCCCCTGCGTGCTTGGAGAAAATACAGTGCCACGTTTTCACTTTGAAGGATGCAGTTATTAGGTTTTTGAATGAAATCTTAATCTTTTGAAGTTTGATAATCACATTAGGTCATATGGGGCCTGGGTAGCTCAGTGGTAAAATACACTGGCTACCACCCCTGGAGTTCGCTAGCTCGTTAGTTCGAATCCCAGAATGTGCCGAGTGACTCCAGCCAGGTCTCCTAAACAACCAAATTGGCCCAGTTGCTAGGGAGGGTAGAGTCACATGGGGTAAACTCCTCATGGTCGCTATAATTGGTGGGGCTCGTGGTGAGTTGAGTGTGGTTGCTGCGGTGGATGGCGTGAAGCCTCCACATGCGCTATGTCTCCGTGGCAACGTGCTCAACAAGCCACGTGATAAGATGTGCGGGTTGACGGTCTAAGATGCGGAGGCAACTGGGATTCGTCCTCTGCCACCCGGACTGAGGCAAATCACTACGTGACAACAAGGACTTAAAAGCACATTGGGAATTGGGCATTCCAAATTGGGAGAAAAAAAAAAAAAAAAACTTTTGTCATATTTAAGACTTTTTTATGACCTTAAATTTTGGAAAACTGTTTTTTAGGTATTTTAAGACTTTTTAAGGATCCACGGGAACCCTGAATCACCCAAGTACATTTTTCTTTTTACCTTTTCACTCAAATTGTTATGCTAATAATAGAATTTGTTACAAAAAAACTATATTCAATTAAATAAATTTAAAATAGGTAAAATTTTCACAATTGCTCTTGAATGGCACTGTATTTAAATATACAATATAGTGATATTACATTACAATTTACATATGTAATTGATATTATATGTGGTATAGTATGAATATTCTTTGAGTGAACAGGCCATAAACAGAAATTTCAGTTTCATAATCTAACCTCTTTTGGTGAAAGAATGGAGACGTAGTCCTCATAAATTATCCTGGCTTTTTCATCGATAGCTGATGGGTTGGTTTCTTTCTTCAGTTCCTCACAGGCGATCCAGAACATCAGGTTTTCCTCGCTGTACTCAGACCGCAGGAACTCCCGGAAAACATCCCTCCCCTCTGGAGAGCGCATCACCATCTCAAAGCTCCGTGACCAGGCAATCACTTCATCCAGTGTGGGATGCCTAGAAATGTGTGAGACAATGAAAAAAAAAAACAGGAACTACCCATTTGAAATAATCAGACACCACTTTGTTGTAGCTATAAATAAATTCATGCTAAAGGTAGGTAAGTTAATGGTATTCAGGGCACTTCATTAGAAATACTGTCTTTAGAACAAAATGATGACTTGAACTTGCTTATAATGGCACTAATATATAATCTGTAACACCACACATTAGAGGTATGAACAGAAGCACAATTTGTCCCAGCACAAAATATATAATGCTGCTAACAACTTACGGTTCCTCTGTTGCTTCTATGCTGTCCATCTTTGTACAAGTTTGCCTTTCTGAACGTTCCCTTCTGTCTTCATTCCTGTTGGGAGGAGCAAAGTGTTATACACAGCAAAGTCACAGTGGTATTTGAAATTAAACATAAACATGTTGCACTGATCACCATGCAACAGGGTTTCCACCAACATGATGACAGGAAATCGGCATGCTTCTTGAGAATCTTTGTGTACCTTGAAATGGACCCCATAATGCAGAATTACTGACAAGTGCCATTCCCATCTCCAAAATTACAGCATACCCCATAAGACATTTTTGCATCAATTCAAACTTTTACCTTTCTCCATTGAACTACTGATAAGAATAGTCATATACCATTACTATGGAATAATCAAATCAATCAAGATTTTTATTTCAATGACTGTCCCAGGCCAAATTGTTAAAATCCATGAAGGTTTTCCATGACTGTGGAATATATATATATATATATATATATATATATATATATATATATATATATATACATATATATATATATATACACACACACACACATACATATGTACACTGATCAGCAACAACATTTAATCCAATGACAAGTAAAGTGAATAACATTGATTATATCGTTACAATGGCACCTGTCAAGGGGTGAGATATATTAGGCAGCAAGTGAACAGTCAGTTCTTGAGTTTCATGTCTTTGAAGCAAGAAAAATGGTCAAGTGTAAGGATCTGAGCGACTTTGTAAAGGGCCATATTGTGATGGCAGAGCATCTCCAAAATGGCAGGTCTGTTGGGGTGTTCCTAGTATGCAGTGGTTAGTACCTACCAAAATTGGTCCAAGGAAGGACAACCGGTAAAGGGTTATGGGCGCCCAAAACTCACTGATGCACTTGGGGAGTGAAGGCTAGCCTGTCTGGTCCGATCCCACAGAAGAGCTACTGTAGCACAAATTGCTGAAAAACGTAATGTTGGCCATGATAGAAAGGTGTCAGAACACACAGTGCATCACAGCTTGCTGCGTATGAGGCTGCGTAGCCGCAGACTGGTCAGAGTGCCCATGCTGACCCCTGTCCACCACCGAAAGTGCCTACAATGGGCACGTGAGCATCAGAACTGGACCATGGAGCAATGAAAGAAGGTGGCCTGGTCTGATGAATCACGTTTTCTTTTAGATCATTTGGCTGGCCGGGTGCGTTGTCTACCTGGGGAAGAGATGGCAGCAAGATACACTATGGGAAGAAGGCAGGCCGGCGGAGGCAGTGTGATGCTCTGAGCAATGTTCTGCTGGGAAACCTTGGGTCCTGACATTCATGTGGATGTTACTTTGACACATACCACCTACCTTAAGATTGTTACACACCACGTACACCCCTTCATGGCAACAGTGTTCCCTGATGGCAGTGGCCTCTTTCAGCAGGATAATGCGCCCTGCCACATTGCAAAAATTGTTCAGGAATGGTTTGAGGGACATGACAAAGAGTTCAGGGTGTTGACTTGGCCTCCAAATTCCCCAAATCTCAATCCAATTGAACAACTATGGGATGTGCTGGACCAACAAGTCCGATCCATGGAGGCCCCACCTCGCAACTTACAGGATTTAAAGGACATGCTGCTAATATCTTGGTGCCAGACACCACAGGACACCTTCAGAGGTCTTGTGGAGTACATGCCTCGATGGGTCAGAGCCAATTTGTCGGCACTAAGGGGACCTATGCGATATTAGGCAGATGGTTTTAATGTTGTGGCTGATTGGTGTCTATCCAAATGGAGAAAACTTGGCACAGTAGTGAACCTTCCCAGAAGTGGCCGACCTTCCAAAATTCCTGCAAGAGCACAGCGACGACTCACCCAGGAAGTCACAAAAAAGCCAAGGACAACATCCAAGGAACTGCAGGCCTCTCTCGCATCAATAAAGGTCACTGTTCATGACTCCACTATCAGAAAGACACTGGTCAAAAATGCCATCCATGGAAGTGTGGCGAGGCGTAAAAACAACTGCTAAACTAGAAGAACATTAAGGCTTGTCTGAATTTTGCCAAAACACACCTTAATGATCGTCAAACCTTTTGGGAGAATGTTCTGTGGACTGATGGGTCGAAAGTGGAAAGTATATTAGTATATATTTTAAGCAGTAAAAACAACTTTCAACTTATTTTACTGTGCACATTTATGAAGCAGCAAACTTGGGGTACAATTTAACTAAGGGTCTTTAAGCTTCATATCCTTCATGAATACCATGGAATTTTTACAGGTGAACATCCACTCCGTTTCCCAATCCAAGTCTCTATGGAGCAAGTATAATTGGATTTGCTAGCCAAGGGATCAAACATGCTGAGAAGACTCTAAATATACAACATGAACAACACAGCTGTTTTGCATGTGATGCGGAGAGACAGAAATAGCAGTTCTGAGCGGATAATGGCAGCGTGTAGTGGTGGTGGGGTTACAGACTAAGGTTAGGGTTACTGCCTCCTCAATGTTTTCTTTATTTCATGCAATATATGTATTCATTCATGTTACAGTTCCCCTGCAAGCTGTGTTAAGCCCTTTACAATCTTTCTTCGTTCAATGGCCCAGCCTCAAACTACTGCCTTTTTTCTTTTTACAAGCTAATTTTACAATTGTTTTTTTGTTTGTTTTTTTTTTTTGTCATTAACATTTTATTGATTCCATACATAAAAAATAAATACAATTAGGACAAACAGAGCATAAATACATGGAATCATTTATATCCTTATTATTTCCACCCAAATCCCCCTTTGGGCTATGTCCCCATCTTCTGACTGGCATCTCCAACAGGTGTATCTATTAAACCAAGTCTATACAACATTGAAATAGAAACGATGTATAATTTTAAATTGCATAAGATGTACCTTAGCATCTCTGGACATAGATTTGACATTTTTTAGAATCCTTTCCCACTCCCCATCTTCCAGTGCCATGTTCAAATCCTTTTCCCATAACCCCTTGAGAGATGATAAGCTCTGTCGCCAAGACTCTGAATCAGCAAAAAATAGTACACCGATGCTTCATGACCCTTCCCAAAAGCAGCAATCGCCACTCTAAGGGTGTCTGCCACTTTAGGGGGCTGTATACTACCTCCAAAGACAGTACATAATAAACGGTGCAACTGTAAATATCTGAAGAATTGAGACCTCGGAATCCCAAATTGCTGTATAATATTATCAAAAGATCTCAATCTACATGTCTCCAAGCATAACAACATCCCACTCAATCCACTCCGTCCAGCAAAAGGGGGACTTATCAATGCATAATTTAGGGTTCAACCATATGCTTGAGGCAACATTCAGATAAATATCCGAACTGAACATACGGGAAACCTTTGACCACACTGATTGCTAGTGCGAAATGACGGGATGAAATTTTACCTTTCTGGGCAATTTGGTAGAAAGACTTTGTAATGGTGAAATAGGGGCAAGGGCCTCTTGTTCAATGCAAAACCTGGGAGAGGCCCTCTCCGGTGGGAGTGACCAATGTGTCAAATGTCCAAAAGCATAATAGTAAAATAAAATCTAGGGGAGACCTAACCCACCTTTGTCAACTGGCCTGTGTAAGTTTACCATTCCAAATAATGGATTTGGCTATACTATAAAAACTTTTAAAAATAAATTCAACTGACTGAAGTAGTTGAATTTTGAAATACAATTCATTTTTATAACATTAACCTTCCCAATCATAGACAAATGTAAAGAAGCCCACCTGTCCACATCACTCGAAAACCTTTTTATTAAAGGGTCAAAATTAACTTTTTTTAAATGAACCCAAAATTAAGGGTCACTAAATCATTCAAACTTGATTGAAACAAAATGCCCAAATACTTAATGCCCTGCTTGGGCCACTGGAAGATGCCCAGCTGAAAAGCTGTCACAGGGCAATACGCTGTCAAAGCCAAAGCTTCGGATTTAGACCAATTAACTCTATATCCTGAGAACTTAGAAAAGGAATGAATAATTCTGTGGAGGCAAGGCATAGATCTAGTAGGGTCGGAGACGAACAATAAAATATCATCTGCGTAAAGCAAAAGCTTATGCACCATACCTCCTGCCAAAACCCCCGGGAAAATCACCCTCCTTTCTTACTGCTGCTGCTAATGGTTCCAGGGCAAGACAGAACAATAATGGGGAAAGAGGGCATCCCTGGCGGGTGCCCCTATCCAGGGTAAAATACCGCTATCGGGTGTCTATAAAGTAATTTAATCCATCCAATAAAAGTATTCTCAAACCCGTACAATTCCAAAATCTTAAAAAGATAATCCCATTCTACCATATCAAACGCCTTTTCGGAGTCTGATCATTCACCACTGACCACATGATATTGATGAAACGCCTAATGTTCCCTATCTGTCACTCACTCGATGTTGTGTCGATGTAGTGACACTAGGGGTCACTCTTGGGAGCCCGAGACACCTCTGGTCTTTGATAAAAGGCCAATGAAAATTGGCGAGTGGTATTTGCATGCCACTCCCCCGGACATACGGGTATAAAAGGAGCTGGTATGCAACCACTCATTCAGATTTTCTCTTCGGAGCCGAACGGTCATGCTCACTGAGCTGAATACTACTGATCATTCACCTCTGTGGATCTGACGGTGCATTTCAGCGGCTTCTCCCCCCTCTGCAGAGAATGCCCCTGGGTGCTTCGGCAGAAATAAGAGTATATTTCTCTAAAAGAGTATATTTCTCTAAAAGAGCGGCACACACGGAACGTCTTTTTAAAGACGCTTTTCCGATTGTGTGTTATTCCTGGGAGACGGCGTTCGTGGATGGTCATGTTCTCATTGCGAGGATATGTCCATGGCAACTCACCTTCGTAAGAAAGCAAGCCACCTCAGAGGCTCCCCGCCTCGGTCCTTTTACCCATGGGTATGAGGCCAGCGCGGCTAGCACTGGGGGCGATTTGGGGACCCCAATGGGACCGCCTCTGCCGAGTATCCCCCCGTGGACCTCCCATTCCCCAGCACGCTCGTCTGCCCCGATCGGGCTTCTGGATGAGTCCGCCGGCTCGTCTCACAGCAAGTTCGACCTCTTATTCGGAGCCCGCGAATGTGATGAGCTCTCAAACGCAGCATCGGAGAGCGGGCTCGTCCAGTCGGAAGCCTCAGCTGGGCTCCTCCCTTCGGGGATGATTGCCCAGTCACAGGCTGACGCGGAGATGACGACATGCTTTCCCGGGCAGCCGCGAGCGCTGGCTAGAGTGGAACCCTCTACTCTCCCTGAACCCTCGCGGCTTGGTGATTGGTTCCTGGGCTCGCGGCGCTGCTCAAAGCCACGCCCCGCCCCCATTCCTTTCTTCCCGGAAGTGCATGAAGAGCTGACAAGGTCGCGGGAGGCACTTTTTACTGCCCGGTCCTGATCTTTTTGGCTTCCCCGCCCTCACTACCCTCGATGGTGGGGCGAACTGAAAATTTTTCAGATGCTTCTGGGGCATACGGCGTCCTCGGTGGTGGCCACCCCGCTCGGCTTGATGCATATGAGGCTGCTTCAGCGTCGTGGTCACGACAGACGCCTCCAAAACGGGCTGGGGCGCTGTTTGCAACGGGCACGCAGCCACCGGCCTTTGGACCGCGACTGCATTGGCACATCAACTGCCTCAAGTTGTTGGCAATTCTGCTCACCCTGCGGAGGTTTCGGCCATTGATCCAGGGCAAGCACGTGTTAGTTCAGATAGCACGACAACAGTAGCATATGTCAACTGCCAAGGCGGTCTGCACTCTTGTTGTATGTCACAACTCACCCGCCGTCTCCTCCTCTGGAGTCAGCAGCACTTCAAGTCGCTGCAAGCCACTTACATCCCGGGCAACCTCAACACTACAGCGGATGCGCTGTCACGACAGGTTACCCTCAGGGGAGAGTGGAGACTTCACCCTCAGGTGGTCCAGCTGAATTGGAGTCGATTCGACAGGCACAGGTGCACCTGTTCGCCTCCCAAGAGTCCTCCCCACTGCCCGCTCTGGTACGCCCTGACCGAGATCCCCTAGGCATAAACGCGCTGGCACACAGCTGGCCCCCTGGCATGCGCAAATATGCGTTTTCCCCAGTGAGCCTACTTGCACAGACCCTGTGCAAGGTCAGGGAGGACGAGGAGCAGGTCGTCCTGGTAGCACCCTACTGGCCCGCCCAGACGTGGTTCTCGGACCTCATGCTCCTCGCGACAGCCCCCTTTGGCGAATTCCCCTGAGGAAGGACCTTCTTTCTCAGGGACGGGGCACCATCTGGCACCCACGCCCAGACCTCTGGAATCTCCATGTCTGGCCCTTGGACGGGACGCGGAAGACCTAAGCGGTGGTAGACACGATTACTCAGGCTAGGGCCCCCTCTACGAGGCGCCTGTATGCCTTTAAGTGGCGTCTGTTCACTAAGTGGTGTTCTTCCCATTGGGAAGACCCCCAGAGATGCGCAGTTGGATCAGTGCTTTCCTTCCTGCAGGAGAGGTTGGAAGGGAGGTTGTCCCCTTCCACCTTGAAGGTGAATGTTGCCGCCATAGCAGTACACCACGACGCAGTTGACGGAAAGTCCTTAGGGAAGCACGACCTGATCATCAGGTTCCTAAGCGGTGCCAGGGGGCAGAACCCTTCCAGACCGTGCCTCGTTCCCTCATGGGACCTCTCTGTAGTTCTTCAGGGTCTACAGAGAGCCCCCTTTGAGCATTTGCAGTCAGCCGAACTTAAGGCACTCTCCTTGAAGACTGCCCTCCTGAATGCGCTCACTTCCATCAAGAGGGTAGGTGACCTACAAGCGTTCTCTGTCAGCAAAACATGCCTGGAGTTCGGTCCGGGATACTCTCACATGATCCTGAGACCCCGACCGGGCTATGTGCCCAAGGTTTCCACCACCCCTTTTAGGGACCAGGTGGTGAACCTGCAAGCGCTGCCCCAGGAGGAGGCAGACCCAGCCCAGTCGTTGCTGTGTCCGGTGTACGCTTTACGCATCTATATGGATCGCACGCAGAGCTTTAGAATCTCTGAGCAGCTCTTTGTCTGCTTTGGTGCACAGCGGAAAGGAAGCGCTGTCTCCAAGCAGAGGATCGCCCACTGGCTCATTGATGCCATAACTATGGCATATGTCGCCCAGGACATGCCGCCCCCGGTAGGGCTATAAGCCCACTCTACCAGGGGTGTAGCGGCTCCCTGGGCCCTGGCCAGGGGTGCCTCTCTAACAGACATTTGCAGAGCAGCGGGCTGGGCAACACCCAACACCTGTGCAAGGTTCTACAACCTCTGGGTGGAACTGGTTTCGTCCCAGGTAGTGGCACGCAACACAAGCGGATAAGCCCGGGATAGCTGGCCGGGTGTATCGCTTACACATAGCGCCTTCCACCTCCCTTGGAGCTGAAGACGTGCGCCATTAATTCCCAGTAGTGTTCACAAACTTTGTTCCCTGGTTGACTTCCTCCGAGCCCTGTGGCAGTCGAGTTTTCGGAGAGACTCACTGCCGGCCCAGTACACGCGCTAACTAAGAGCCCTGTTCTGGGGTAGGTGCTCCGCATGTGGCGGTTCCCTGTAAGGCTAACCCCATGCGATTATATATCTTCCGCTAATTCGTTTTCCTGTTGGCAAACTGTGTCTTCCTTGGGCAGAACCCCTCTGCCCCAGTCTCCATGTTTGTAGTATCTCCTCCCCCATTGGGCAGGATCTACCTTGAAGACTCCCCACATGGTTGGAAAGACCATGTGATGTATTTTTCCACTTAAATATCCCCCCCTCTCTTTGGGCGAGGTGTGGTCTCCGCGGTGTCTTCCCCTTGGGAGGGACACCCCCCGACTAGACCTGGCGGCCCAGTCAGATAATCACCCTTCTTTTTTAGGGAGTGGAAAAAAAGAAGGGGAAAAGAGGCCACGACTGGGTTAAGCCAGTCTCTATCTTTGGGTAGTCGACTTGTCCCCAAAAAGGGCAGTCTGACACTCATAAATATGTTGGGGGAGGTTACATGTCGACCTGGTGTGCTGGCTATGAGGCACACAGTAGTCTGCCCACCACACACCACCAGTTCACGTAACAGTTCAGCCAATTGTGGCATTTCGTATAGGGACCCCAAGTGTCACTACATCGACACAACGTCGAGTGAGTGACAGATAGGGAACGTCATGTTTACTTGTGTAACCTCCGTTCCCTGATGGAGGGAACGAGACGTTGTGTCCCTCCTGCCACAACGCTGAACTACCTGCTGAAATGACCGGACCTTATATTGGCTCCTCAGCATAAAACCTGAATGAGTGGTTGCATACCAGCTCCTTTTATACCAGTATGTCCGGGGGAGTGGCATGCAAATACCACTCGCCAATATTCTTTTGCCTTTTATCAAAGACCAGAGGTGTCTCAGGCTCCCAAGAGTGACCCCTAGTGTCACTACATCGACACAATGTCTTGTTCCCTCCATCAGGGAACGGAGGTTACACAAGTAACCATGACGTTATCAGAAGAGCTACAGCCCTGAATAAACCCCACCTGATCTATATGTATAAGAGATGTCATAACTGTACTTAATCGGTTAGCCAAAATGACAATATTTTAACGTCTAGCTGGATCAGGGAAATTGGACGGTAACTCTTGCACTCACTTGGATATTTTTCCTTTTTAAGAATCAGACTGATCCAGGCTTGCGTCATGGTTGGCGGAAGCTTACCATTCTTTAATGATTCTGTATAAACTTCTAACAAAAGTGGAGCCAGTTCTGTAGCATATGATCTAAAAAATTCAGCGGCAAAGCCATCTGGCCCCAGAGCCTTGCCTGTAGGCAAGGCTTTAATTACCTCGCCAAGCTCCTCCAAGGTTATCTCAGAGTCAAGATAATTTTTTTGCTCAGTCATCAGTTTAGGAAGTTGTAATGGTTCCACAAAGTTTCTAATATCCTCATCAGTAGATGAAGACGTGGAGCTGTAAAGATCAAGATAGAATTCTTTAAAGGCATTATTAATATCAGTGGCCAAGGTAAATATTTCACCACCAGCAGATTTCACGGAGGTAATGGTAGAAAAAGACTCTCTCTGTTTTATATATCTAGCTAGGAGTTTCCCTGCCTTATCCCCTGACTCAAAGTATGACCGTCTTGCCCTGAATAGCCAAAATTCCACCTTCCGCGACAAAAATTGGGTCAATTCCCTGAGGCCATTAGACGACATTCAGCGCTTTAGCTCTGCCTCTGCATTTTTTATATTCCCTTCCAATTCCACAAGTTCTTGCGCTTTGGATTTTTTTGGTGAATGAGGCATACTGTATGATCCGGCCCCTAAGAACCACCTTAAGTGCCTCCCAAGCCACGCCCACAGAGGATACTGAGGACCAGCTGATCTCCATATAGACATTGATTTCTGTCTTTAACATTTGTTGGAATTCAGGATTTTGCTAAAGGGATACATTAAAGCACCAACTATATGATTTCCTTTTCTCCATGTGTGGCAACACCTCTAAACACACCAGGGCGTGTCTGAGTTTAAAATGTTTCCAATTGAGCAAACAACAGAGGAAATGACGGACTTAGATATAAAAAAATAAAAAAAATCTATTCTAGGGTAAATCTTATGGACTGAAGAAAACAAACTATAATCCCTACCAGATGGGTTCAAAAGTCTCCAAATATCTGTAAAACCAAGATTTTCACACATCTTGTGAAGCGTCAATGTTGCTCTAGGGGGCTTGCACACTTTTGCTTCACTATGATCAAGAACTGAGTCCATCAAAAGATTAAAGTCATGAGGGGTGCCAGCGGCTTGCAACATCCCTTCAAGATCTATAAAAAAGCCCTGATCATCAACGTTAGGTGCATAAATATTGGCCAAAATAAGACTTTGTCCTTGAATTTCAGCTAAAACAATAATGACTCTTCCTAATTTCTCTTTAATCTGTTTGACACATTTGAATTGTAGATGTTTACTTATCAGCATAATGACTCCCCTGCTCTTAATCAAGCCAGCACTAAAGAAAACATGCCCACCCCATATCTTCCCACATTTTTCAGCTTCCTGCGGAGAAAGGTGCGTTTCTTGAAGAAACACTATATCATATTTCTTACGCTTAAGAAGAGAAAGAACCTTCCTTCTTTTTATGGGGTGCTCCAACCCATTCACATTCCATGTGGAGAGAGACAGTCCACTCATATTAACATTTGACATTTTGACATAAGAAAAAATAAATCGTGTCAAAAACAAGATTATAAAGACCACATTCCAGCATTAATGCAACAATCAAAACGTCCTGGTTACTTGTGTAACCTCCATTCCCTGATGGAGGGAACGAGACGTTGTGTCGATGTAGTGACACTAGGGGTCACTCTTGGGAGCCCGAGACACCTCTGGTCTTTGATAAAAGGCCAAAGGAAATTGGTGAGTGGTATTTGCATACCACTCCCCCGGACATACAGGTATAAAAGGAGCTAGTATACAACCACTCATTCAGGATTTAAGCTGAGGAGCCGAGACAAGGTCCCGGCCATTTCAGCATTGTGGCAGGAGGGACGCAATGTCTCGTTCCCTCCATCAGGGAACGGAGGTTACGCAAGTAACCAGTACGTTCCCTATCTGTCACTCACTCGACGTTGTGTTGATGTAGTGACACTAAGGGTACCTATACAAAACACCGCAACTGGCTGAACTGTGTTACGTGAACTGGCGGTGTGTGATGGGCAGACCACTGTGTGCCTCATAGCCAGTGCACCAGGCCGACACGTAACCTCCCCCAACATAGTTATGAGTGTCAAACAGCCCTTTGGTACAAGTCGACTACCCAAAAGACGGGCTAGCCCAGTCGTGGCCTCTTTTCCCCCTTTTATTTTCCACTCCCCAAAAAAAGGGGATTAATTGACTAGGTCGACCAGGTCTAGTCGGAGGGGTGTCCCACAAGGGGAGGACACAGTGGAGACCACACCCTGCCCAGAGAAGGGGGGGGAATTTAAGTGGAAATATGTCACATGGCCTTGCCGAGCTATGTTGGAAGTATGCCATGTGGAGAAGTCCCATGGTAGGTCCTACCCTACGGGGGAGGAGTTACTACAAGCATGGAAACTGGGGCAGAGGGGCCTCTGTCCAAGGAACATGCAGTTTGCCAACAGGGAAATGAATTAGCGGAAGATATACGTCACATGGGGTTACCTACGGGGAACCGCCACATGCGGAGCACCTACCGCAGTACAGGGCTTAGTTAGCAGGTGTATTGGGCCAGCAACGAGTCTATCTGAAAACTCGTCTGCCACAGGGCTCGGAAGAAATCAACCAGGGAACACAGTTTGTGAACACTACTGGGAGTTAATGCTGCACGTCTTCAGCTCAGGGGAGGTGAAAGGCGCTATGCGCAAGCGATACACCCGGCTGGCTGTCCCGGACATACCTGCTTGTGCATGCCACTACACGGGATGAAACTGGTTCCACCCGGAGGTTGTAGAACCTCACAAAGGTATTGGGTGTTGCCCAGCCCGCTGCTCTGCAAATGTCTGTTAGAGTGGCACCCCTGGTCAGGGCCCAGGAGGCCGCTACACCCCTGGTAGAATGGGCTTGTAGCCCTAATGGGGGCGGCACGTCCTGGGCGTGATATGCCATAGTTATGGCGTCAATGAGCCAGTGGGCGATCCTCGCGCTTCCTTTCCGCTGTCCACCAAAGCAGACAAAGAGCTGCTCAGAGACCCTAAAGCTCTGCGTGCAATCCAAATAGATGCGTAAAGCACGCACTGGACACAGCAACATCAGGGCTGGGTCTGCCTCCTCCTGGGGCAACACTTGCAGGTTCACCATTTGGTCCCTAAAAGGGGTGGTGGGAACCTTGGGCACATAGCCCGGTCGGGGTCTCAGGATCACGTGAGAGTATCCCGGACCGAACTCCAGGCACGTTTCGCTGACAGAGAACGCTTGCAGGTCTCCTACCCTCTTGATAGAAGTGAGCGCAGTCAGGAGGGCAGTCTTCAAGGTGAGTGCCTTAAGCTCAGCTGACTGTAAAGGCTCAAAGGGGGCTCTCTGTAGACCCTGAAGAACTACAGAGAGGTCCCATGAGGGAATGAGGCACTGTCTGCAGGGATTCAGCCTCCTGGCGCCTCTCAGGAACCTGATGATCAGGTCATGCTTCCCTAAGGACTTACCGTCCACTGTGTCGTGGTGTGCCGCTATAGCGGGTACATACACCTTCAAGGTGGAAGGGGACAGCCGCCCTTCTAACCTCTCCTGCAGGAAGGAAAGCACCGATCCGACTGTGGCGAAAGAGTTTCAGTGGAACCGCTGTTTTCTGTTTGAACACCTTCAAACAGGCCAGCACCGACTGTGCACGCTCGTTTGTGAGGCGTGCTGTCAAAGAGACTGAGTCCAACTCCAAACCGAGGAAAGAGATGCTCTGAACAGGGAGGAGCTTGCTCTTATCCCAGTTGACCCGAAGCCATAGTCGGCTGAGGTGTGAGAGCACCAAGTCCCTGTGTGCACACAACATGTCCCGAGAGTGAGCTAGGATTAGCCAATCGTCGAGATAGTTGAGAATGCGAATGCCCACCTCCCTTAACGGGCAAGGGCTGCCTCTGCGACCTTCGTGAAGATGCGAGGGGACAAGGACAGGCCGAAAGGGAGGACCTTGTACTGATACACCTGACCCTCGAATGCAAACCGCAGGAAGGGTCTGTGTTGAGGTAGAATCGAGATGTGGAAGTACGGGTCCTTCAGGTCTACCGCCGCGAACCAATACTGATGCCGGACACTTGCCAGAATGCGTTTTTGCATCAGCATCTTGAACGGGAGTCTGTGTAAAGCCCGGTTCAGTACTCGCAGATCCAAGATTGGCCGCAACCCACCACCTTTTTTCGGTACGATGAAGTAGGGGCTGTAAAACCCCTTCTTCATCTCGGCCGGAGGGACAGGTTCTATCGCACCCTTCCATAGGAGGGTAGCGATCTCCGTGCGCAAGGTAGCAGCGTTTTCGTCCTTCAAAGGTGAAATGGATACCGCTGAACCTGGGCGGATGCCTGGCGAACTGAATCACGTAGCCGAGTCGGACAGTCCGGACCAGCCATCGCGACGGATTGGAAAGCGCAAGCCATGCATCCAAGTCCCGCGCAAGGGGGACCAAATGGATATCGTCGGATGTACCGGGTGGGCCCTCGTGGTGGGGCGGAGCTCGAGGTACCACACCATGTCGTGGCTGTGCTGAGTCTAGGGACATCGAAGCACTTACCTGGCTCCTTGCGACCACCCCTGGAACAGCCTGGGACAGGGGAGGAAGAGGCATGTCCTCGCAACCCGTGGAGACTGTCACATCGGGGGCAGATGTGTGCCACAGCTAGGCACGCAGGGGCGGGGAGACCGCTGCTGGAGCGCCAATCCTGCAAGGAAAAACCTGTGGACGGTGGTTGTGATGATGACCGTGCATACTGGGTATGTGACCCAGGGAAGGAGGAAACCGCTCTTTTGCTGAACTGTTGGGTACCGCAGCCACTTGGGCATGTGGCGAAATCAAACAAAAAGGCAACAAAAGATTCTCCACCCGGCCCTCCACCGGGGGATGGAGTGGTCTTACTACCAGCTCCAGTTGAGTGGGTTTCGTCGACCCTGGTTTGCCCGTTTCAGGGGCGCTTTGACAACCTTCGTGGGTTCTTAGTGGCCGACTGTGAGATGGGTGGTGTCTGCTTCCTGTGGTGAACTCCATGCCGGGGCCGGGCTGAAGGGGCGGGCTGCGGCGGAGCCGGTGCAGTCACCGCAGGAGGATGCCCTTGGCGACGAGCAAACGGGGTGCGGGATCTTGAGCCGTGCCGGGGCAGGATATGCCAGATAGCCTCCGTCTGCTGCTTCACCGTCGAGAACTGCTGGGCAAAGTCCTCGACGGTGTCGTTGAATAGGCTAGCCTGGGAGATGGGGGCAGCAAGGAACCGTGTTTTGTCGGCCTCACCCATCTCGACCAGGTTGAGCCAAAGGTGGCGCACCTGGACCACTAATGTGGACATCGTCCGCCCGAGAGACCGCGCCGTGACCTTCATCGCTCGGAGAGCAAAGTCGGTCGCCGAGCGCAGTTCCTGCATCAAATCTGGGGCGGAACTGTCCTCGTGCAGTTCTTTTAGCGCCTTGGCTTGGTGGACCTGCAGGAGAGCCATGGCGTGCAGGGCAGAGGCGGCTTGTCCAGCAGCGCTGTAGACTTTAGCCGTCAGGGACAACATACAGGGCTTGGACGTGAGCTTTGGGCATCCACGCCAGGTGGCGGCGCTCTGCGGGCATAGGTGCACTGCGAGCACCTTATCCACTGGGGAATCGCCGTATAGCCCCTGGCCGCCCTGCCATCGAGGGTAGTGAGGGCGGGGGAACTGAGGAATCGGGACCGGGCAGTAAAAGGTGCGTCCCATGATTCTGTCAGCTCCTCGTGCACTTCTGGGAAGAAAGGCACTGGAGCGGGGGCGTGGCTGCTTTGAGCGGCACCGCGAGCCCAGGAACCAATCATCGAGCCGCGAGGGTTCAGGGGAGAACTCTAGCTCGACGCTCGCGGCCGCCCGGGAAAGCATGTCTGTTATCTCTGCTTCAGCCTGTGACTGAGCAATCGACCCCGAAGGGGGGAGCGCAGCTGAGGCTTCTGCGTCCAACTGGACAAGCCCGCTCTCCGATGCTGCGCTCGAGAGCTCATCAGCTTCGCGGGCTCCGAACAAGAGGCCGACCTCGCCGTGAGACGAGCTGGCAGACTCATCCGGAAGCCCGATCGGGGCAGACGAGCGTGCTGGGGAATGGGAGGTCCGCAGGGGAATATCCGGCGGAAGTGATCCCATTGGAGTCCCCAAATCGCCCCCAGTGCTAGCCGCGCTGGCCTCAAACCCGTAGGTAGAAGGACCGAGGCGGGGAGCCACTGGGGTGGCTTGCTTTCTTACGAAAGCAAGCCGCGACCGCAACGTTGCCATGGTCATGTTCTCGCAGTGAGAATGAGTGGTTGCATACCATCTCCTTTTACACCCGTATGTCCGGGGGAGTGGCATGCAAATACCACTCGGCAATTTTCACTGGCCATTAATCAAAGACCAGAGGTGTTTTGGGCTCCCAAGAATGACTCCCTAGTGTCACTACATCGACACAACGTCGAGTGAGTGACAGATAGGGAACCTGTGGTAGTTCTGTAAAAATAATAAATTGTACCTCCTCACAGTACGTAACACTACAAGTTCCCATCTTCTCGGTGGACATCCTGTCGCTATTCTTGGTCTGGCCAGAGATTTAGCAGACATCACAAACATTCCATGTCATAGATATTTATGGAATATACATGTATGTCTGACAGATTTTGATAACTGAATGGATCATTTTGCATGTGATGACACACACAATGAAAGAATGTTCCGAAGTTGTGAAGTGTATGACTGTTTCACTGAGAATCAGCTCATCATTTTTGATCAGCAACCCATGTGCATTTAGTTATTGTGCAAACTGTAGACAATTGTATTTACTCTTTTTCACAGGTGCCAAAATACATGCAATTTGCTTAAATGAAAAAGAAATTCAAATCTGGTATGAACAAGATACTAATTATTCAGAGATTTGAACTTATTGTTTTGAAAAAAATAATTCGAGAACTAAGCCAAAATGATTGAGAAAAACTGTAAAGATGAATCTTAAATGGAGGATTTAATAAAACGTACCTCCCTAACCTAAAATTATACCCTACACTTAAACTATAGTGTCCGAAAAGAGAAACGAGAGTTTAACAAAAACAGACATCCTTACCCTTAAACAACACCAAACCTTAACCGATAGTGTTTTAAAATGCAGAAGTGAAATGAGAAGCACATTTTCTGAAGCAACCACATCATTTCTTGTCACTTCTATGTCTCTGTCGTGTCACTTTGAGTTCTTGTCTGGTTTTGAACCGTGGTCCTCTGAGTCCAAAGTCCAACGCTCTATGAGGTGAGCTATCATGCAAGCTAATCATATTGGAATAAGTACATACATGTAGGTACAAGAGTTAAAATGTATGCGTTAAAAGTAAAATGTGTCTCGATATCATAACATAGCAGGGTCTGAGTAATAGAGAAAAAAATAAGTGTTTATAAAGTCATAATCAGCCATTGAAGTCATGATTTGTGTTGAAGTGAATAAAACACACAGTTGTTGTAGAACCTCTAATGTTCATTTCACCTGGAAACTGCAGGGAATTGTACCTGGAGACATGTATAACACATTTTGAAAATGTATATATAGTCACATTTTCACTATGAGACCAGGTTGAGTAGATTTGTAGATATAAAAAAATAAACAGACAGGCAAACTTTTTCAGCAGTGAATGTTGAGAGGTTACTTTCTTCACCGGGTCTGATTAAAAATAATCAAGCCCATTTTTGTCTGCCTTTGAACTCTAAAGAAGTCGATCGTTCAAGGAATACCGTGTCAAGCTAGAAATAAGGGCAGAAATACATAAACAAATAAATAACTGGCACTAACATTAAGATACCTGAGGCCAGTGATAATGACAGAATACTTACGATGAATAGTTTGGATAGTTTACCCAAAAATTTTAATCATAATTTAGTCACCCTCATGTTGTTCCAAACCCATATGACTTTCTTTCTTCCATGGAACACAAAAGCAGATTCATTTTCATTGTATAGAGACTAACACACTGCCTAACACTGCCTTTTGTGTTCAACAGTAGACAGAAAGTCATACGGGTTTGGAACAACATCAGGGTGAGTAAATGACAGAATTTAAATTTTTTAGTAAACTATGCCTTTATAAAGGGAAAAATGGAAGCTTCTGCCCCAAACTCCAACTAATTTCTAAGCAAATGCAAGTGATCAAGAAACTATATCTTTATACTTACGGCAATACAGAATGAAATATGGGACGTACCAGAGGCATTTGCAGCATCCACACCAGCACAGACAGCAGGTGTTAGGCCTCGGGTGATCATGCGCCTGTGGGGGTCCTTCAATGTGTCCCTGCTGCCTTTTCCTCATTTCAACTCCACTCACACTCTGAGGCTGTGGACAGACACATCTGATTAGAGACATAATAGTGGGGGTAACAGTGGGTTTCTGTGATCTGTGTTATCTGAAGTATCTTGTTAACTACAGATACATCTCAAAAGTATATTTCAATAAAAAATTTAAATTCATAAGACTTTTTCGTCCATGGAACACACAAGATTTCAGGCAAAATGTTAGGGACTGACAGGCACAGTCATCATTCACTTTTATTTGATCTTTTTTCCATACAATGAAAGAGAATGGTGACTGAGGCTAATGGTTTGGAACAACATGAGGGCGAGTAAACGATGAAATTATGACAGAATTTTCTTTTTTGGGTGAACTATCTGTTAAGATTTAAAAAAACAAGTTTAAAATTAAATGAATGTTACAGTGCAATATCCCTAAAACGTTTTTGCATCTACTATGTATTATTGATAATATCCAATAAATTGCAATTAATTAGAGTTCTGGATATTATTTAATTACATTTACACTACCAGTCAAAAGTTTTGAAACACTTGACTGAAATGTTTCTCATGATCTTAAAAATCTTTTGATCTGAAGGCGTATACTTAAATGTTTGAAATTAGTTTTGTAGACAAAGATATAATTGCGCCACCATATTAATTTATTTAATTATAAAACTAAAATTTTATAAATAACATTTTTTTATGAAATTGATGACTTGGACCAAATAATAAAGAAAAGCAACCAATAAGTGCCCAACATAGATGGGAACTCCTTCAATACTGTTTAAAAAACATCCCAGAGTGATACCTCAAGAAGTTGGTTGAGGAAAATGTCAAGAGTACATGTCTGCAAATTCTAGGCAAAGGGTGACTACTTTGAAGATGCTAAAATATAACACAGTTTTGATTTATTTTGGATTTTGTTTAGTCACAAAATAATTCCCATAGTTCCATTTATGTTATTCCATAGTTTTGATGACTTTACAATTATTCTAAATGTGAGAAAAAAACAATTATAATAAAGAATGAGTAAGTGTTTCAAAACTTTTGACCGGTAGTGTATATATAGTACAGATATTTTTAAGATACATATTTCTTCATTTAATACCAGCAATCATGCGCATTTTTACTTCATCTGTACTTGGTTGTATATCGCATGCCCAAAACCACGGGGATTAATAAAGTTGTATTTTATTGCATTGATAGCCTTTCCTACGGAAGTGATGACAAAATGATGCTCTCACAGAATCTGGGTATTTGCTGTTGAAATACTTCTTGCACCACTGCTGGATGTTTATTCAGCTGAAATCTACAGAAGTGCATGTGAAAGGACGTCCATAGGGGTAAAAAGAAAAGAAATAGAGACAGACAGAAATAAAGATAGAGAAAGGAATCCTTTCTTCAAACTACACATTAATTCCTCTGGCAAGATCCCAAATTAGTCTGAGATGTAGGACAGAAAGAGAGAGATGTCAGTGTGGCTGAAACACTCTCACCCCCATCCTCACGCGCACACACACACACACACACACACACACACACACACACACAGACAGTAGTTGTAGTGTAAGATCTCACATGTTCTAACACATGAGCAATTGCAATGCTTTTTCTTTAGGATGCAAATCATTAATGGAATAGTTTGCCTACAATGAACATTGTCATTATTTATTCACTCTCATGTTGTTCCAAACCTGTATGCTTTTCTTTCTTCCGTGGAACCCAATTGGAGTTAATGATAGCAGAATGTCCAAGCTGCTCTTTAAAAGTAAATGTTGACCTCAGCTGTCAAGCAACATTTTTAAACTGTTTTCCAGATTTTCAATCATGTTTCAATCTGTTCCTCACACAGAGCAGCTTGGATATTCAGATACATTTTAGTAGGGATGCACTGTTAGATTGACAACGTTCTTTGTCTTAAATAGGGATGCACCAATGTCTCGGCTACCGATATTTATCTGCAAATTATTGACCAAATTAAACCATCGGCATATTGGTTATAAGCAGAAAATGCACTATTACTAAACCCTAAAACCTGTTTTTTTAAAAATAGTCTGCATTCATGTATGAGCAAGACGTGCCCACTAGCGCTCTGGATGGCATAATCCTTTATCCTTTATACTACAGAACTTTAAATGTTTTTTTTTTTTTTTTGGTTAAAACTTTTTATTTTTCCATGATGTGGTTGACATTTCCATTAAATTGCCCAACATATGCATAGTATGAATTTGTAATGTTCTATCATATACAGTACATACTGTATATGTAAAATGTGAGTTCTGTTGTATTAAACTGCAAAAACAGAAGTTAATTTTTTTTTTTAGAAGTACAAAATAACTTTCTTTTTTTTTTCACATCAATCATCATGTTATCATATTTAGTTATTTTTTGTATCTCTTTTTATCTTTTACTTTTACATTGGCAAGCAGAGACCAAACATGAAATGAAATAATTTTCAACTCATTCTTCAATGCTGGCTTTACCAATTTTACTAGCTTGTTAAAAACAACATCACAGTATAATGGATCCTAACCACAAACAAGCAATTTAATTGCATTTGTTTCCGAGAAGCCCTCTATTGGGAAAGTAAAGAAGCAAGAGTGTGTTGTTGTTGTTGTTGTGAGCTCTGCCCTGGGGCCTGTACCTTGAAGCCAGTTTAGGTGGCTAGCCAAGTAAGTTTTAGCCTAGTTTGCATCAACCCTGGGTTTTAGGTACCATGAAAGTGAGTCGGCCTTTAACGGTATTCACTGTCATTGTAACTTGTGCTCCATGGCTAACCTGCTCCATAGCAGATTTTTTTTTAGGTATCAGATCACTAACAGATACTGAACCAATCTGCTGTAATCAGATGAAACTGACATCTCTGACACAATAAAGTCAATCCCCCGTGTCTCTTAAAGTGTACTTTAAAGAAAAAAAATCTTACATATAAATTAAATATAGATTTTCAGCAGATGGGGTGTTACATACGTCTACCTAAAACTATAATTGTTTTTCATTTACATACTCTAGCCATAAAATATCTTTGAAAATATAAACATAATATAATATTATGCTATTTATAAAACAGCTAGTAAGACAGATTAATATTATACTTGCCAATAATCAATTTTAAAATATTAAATGCTTACTTTACAAGATGGTTATAGAAAGTAATGAATGCCTCCCAACACCCCTCTTTCATGGACTAAAGATGAACATACTGTACACTATTACAAGTCTAGTTCAATATAAATGGTACACAAAATACATCTTAAAATACAAAATACAAATGTCTTATTATTGCATACCAGTTATTGCATATAGTATTTCGAGTGCTCACTTTTTAATTATTCAATAGAAGCTTAAATTAATTTGTAATCATATTAAATGATATTAAGATTTTAATCTAAATGAATATAAAAGCTTTTATATTTTAAATAATAAAAGCATTTTTTTTTTTAAATGAATAAGCATGTGTGTTCTTATTGTGGACCTATGTGAATTCATTACCGCATTGATGTATCAGCTGTTTCAGATTTTTATCACATATCACATTTTATCACGTTTCCAGTTGTCTTCTTGAGCTCTCGCAGCAGCCGCGGTTTCTTCTTGCTGTGTAAATGTTTGTAATTTCTTTGTAATTATACAGTGATCCCTTGTGCTATGCGAATCATGTTATAATTCTTCATGATTTCATGGTGATCTTGTGTGCAGTGTAAATTAGTTTTAATTTTCAACTTATCCTAAACTCAAGATCAAAAGTTGATGAGCAGCATCATGGTATCAATTAAGCTTGATTGGATTGGTTTGGTTTTGTCAACTTGAAACCAATCCTGTAACCCTGAGTTTTTTCAACAAGCTTCATGGTACAGGCCCCAGTTTTTAAGGATGAGCCATTGTCATGCTATTAATACTTCATTTACAGAGCCCCTTAGAGGACAGGGCAGGAATTTTTTTTCTGAAATAGTTTTGCGTTCCCTCTCAATAAATTTACAACAGTAACCATATTTTAACCATGATACTCGTAGTGAAACCATAGTGATAATACAGGAAAACGAAAACTAAGGTAATAAAAATCATATTTTTGTGGGTATCATGGTTTTACTATGCAAATACCATAGTTTAACTATGGCTTTACTATAGTAATATTGTGGTAACATTTTAAAATAAGGTTTCATTTGTTAACATAATTAAACAACATTAGTTAACATGAACTAAAAATTAATAATACTTTTACAGCATATTAATCTTGGTTAATGTTAATTTCAACATATGATTTTTAAAATCAAAAGTTGTATAAATTAACATTAGTTATAGTACTATGAACTAACATTAACAGTGCAAAATTTTATTTTTATTAACAAATATTAATATCGTAAAAAATATTTAGTTCATTGTTAATGATACCTAAAGCATTTACTTATAATAAAGTGCTACCAATATTGTAGACTGTAGTAACATAGTTTTTGGCAGAAGTTTTTTTCTATTGCTACAGGCTAACGTTTTATTATTATTATTATTATTATTTTATTTTTTTGACAGAAACCATGGTTTTACTATAGTAATATTGTAGTAACTATGAAAAGTAAGTTAACTGACCATGTTATTTTGTTGGAAACCATGGTTTTAATACAGTATACTGCATGTATTTACTATAGATTAACCATGGTTAATCTTGTGGTTACTATAACTTTACTACAAATACATGGTATTTGTAGTAAAATAAAAATCTATAATCTATCATCTATAGGTTAATCTATAGTAAAATCATGGTTACTATATTTTTAGTACCATAGTTTTTGTTTTCCTGTATTAGTAGGCCTACTATGGTTGTACTATGAATATCAAGGTTAAAATATTGTTATTTTTATTATAAATATATTTGTAAAACCATGGTAAATGTATTGCTAGGGCACGCAAAACTTATTGCGAGGGAATGTAAAACTATTGCAAAACTTTTTCAGAAAAAAAAAAAGGGGCTCCATAGTCATTGAAACACATGCACTCAAAAAAAGGATTATTGCAGGTTGTTCAGTTTACTTAATTTAAACTAACTAAAGCAACAATTCTATAACATTTTGTCACAACTTGATTTCATTGCATTCTATCCAATTCCATTTGATTTGGGACTACGTGAATACTTTTTGTCTAGCCAGGATGGATCCAGTGGAGGACATTACCCTACGGTCTGAGCTTGTACAGCAGGGAGCTTTATTGGGACGCCAGCAGGATCAGATCTCTGCCTCCAACCGGGCCATGGAGATGATGGCGCTGCAGCTTGCCGAGCTCACGTCCTTGGTTCAACAACTCCACCAGCCTCCCAAAACTGGTCCCAATGTGGAAGCACCCACACCAGCCCCAGCAGTTTCCCCCAGCATTGGACGCTCAGAACCCCTTTCAACCTTCCTGCTCCATACTCAGGTGAGGCGGAGTCATGCTGCACATTCCTCTCACAGTGTTCACTGTTTTTCTCGCTGCAGCCCTCCGCATTCCTGTCTGAGACAGCTAAGGTGGCTTTAATCATTTCGCTCCTGTCCTGGAGGGCCGGCGAGTGGGGAACCGCTATGTGGGACAATGGATGTTAGTGCTGCTCGTCATTCCAGAAGTTCTCAGCAGAGCTCCGCCAAGTTTTTGACCATTCAGCCCAGGGCCGTGAGGCAGTGAGGGTTCTGGATATGTTGTCCCAGAATAACCGGTCAGTTGCGAACTATGCCATCGAGTTCCGCATCCTGCGATTTGAATGGCATCTATGCTAATATTATTCTATTTATTTCCCTGTCTCAACCTTGGGACTCCTATCCTGAGGTAACCAGAACCGGCTGGATCCAGCTCCATTCCTGCTTCGTGTTGGACTCCACTGCTACATGTCGCTGAGTGATGCAGCCGGTGCCAGCCAAACATCACTTCAGTCTATTATGATGGACTTCAGAGGATGAACTGATGCCAACACCAACCATAAGACATGGGATACTTCATATGCCATTGCCTGAACCTTGGATTTAGGATAGACCTCACCGAAATTACAAGCCAGGTTGAACTGCGATGCACTTAACTGATCTCTGCCTACATCAACTTGGTCTAATGATGGACTACACTCTTGAAATGGAATACATAGACTATCAATTAATTGCCAACAAAACCCTTCATAAGCCAACTAACAAGGACAATTGCATCTATGTGAACTTCTGCAGCTAATCAAGGATGGACTTCAAAGACATTAGTCATTAATCTTACAGTTCATACAAAATCTTTGTTTAACCCTCTGGGGTCTGAGGGTGTTTTGGGCCCTGGAGTAGTTTCGACATGCCTTGACATTTGTGCTTTTTTCAGTTGCTTAAAAATATATTAATGGCTAAAGTCTGATAACACTGTATTCAGCACAAACTGGGCTACAATAATATGTGAGCAACATGTATGTACATGTTTGTATTTTTGAGAAAATAATGTTTATGCGTGGTTTTTGAAAAAACAAATATGTTAAGTCAATGAGATAAGGCCATATAACACATACTAAACATTTGTTCACAAGACTTTTGAGAACTGGATCTTGTAGCCTAAAGTTTTTGCTATAAAATGAAGTGAAAACCATCCTGATCACTCATTCATACAAAACAATATAGTAATTAAACTTTTGTAAGACACTTTTAGTGTTAAAAATGCCATATGCGAGGAGGCGTGGATGATCATGAATATTGATGTGATACACCTGAGGAGACAAAGACCCCTCCCCTGAGAGAGAATGATTGTTTGTAGCTTATTCACAAAATCAAGTTTCAATTAAAAGAAATAATTTGAGTATACATTTTCTTTACATAAAGACTTTACTTAAAAACTTTAGACCTACACTACTGTTTAATAGTTTTAGATCAGTAAGATTTTTTAATGTTTTTAAAAGAAGTCTCTTCTGCTCACCAAAGCTGCATTTATTTGATCCAAAATACAGCAAAAATAGTGATATTGTGAAATATTTTTACAATCTAAAATAACTGTTTTCTATTGAATATATTGTCAAATGCAATTTATTCCTGTGATCAAAGCTGAATTTTCAGCATCATTACTGCAGTCTTCAGTGTCACATGATCCTTCAGAAATCATTCTAATATGCTGATTTTCTAATATGGGCATATTTACAGCACATTTGACACATTTACACACGAACAGATATTTGCAAGCACAAGCTTCATTGATGATAATGAGGCAGCATAAACACTAGTTAAAATATAATCTAAACATTCATATTATTTTTATGTCATATTACATATCATATTTACAGTGCATCCGGAAAGTATTCACAGCGCTTCACTTTTTCCACATTTTGTTATGTTACAGCCTTATTCCAAAATGGATTAAATGAATTTTTTCCTCAAAATTCTACAAACAACACCCCACAATGACAACGTGAAAGAAGTTTGTTTGAAATCTTTGCAAATTTATTAAAAATAAAAAATCACATGTACATAAGTATTCACAGCCTTTGCCATGACACTCAAAATTGAGCTCAGGTGCATCCTGTTTCCATTGATCATCCTTGAGATGTTTCTACAACTTGATTGGAGTCCACCTGCGGTAAATTCAGTTGATTGGACATGATTTGGAAAGTCACACACCTGTCTATATAAGGTCCCACAGTTAACAATGCATGTCAGAGCACAAACCAAGCCATGAAGTCCAAGGAACTGTCTGTAGACCTCCGAGACAAGATTGTATCGAGGTACAGATCTGAGGAAGGGTACAGAAAAATTTCTGCAGCATTGAAGGTCCCAATAAGCACAGTGGCCTCCATCATCCGTAAATGGAAGAAGTTTGGAACCACCAGGACTCTTCCTAGAGCTGGCCGCCTGGCCAAACTGAGCGATCGGGGGAGAAGGGCCTTAGTCAGGGAGGTGACCAAGAACCCGATGGTCACTCTGACATAGCTACAGCATTTCTCTGTGGAGAGAGGAGAACCTTCCAGAAGAACAACCATCTCTGCAGCACTCCACCAATCAGGCCTGTATGGTAGAGTGGCCAGACGGAAGCCACTCCTCAGTAAAAGGCACATGACAGCTCGCCTGGAGTTTGCCAAAAGGTATCTGAAGGACTCTCAGACCATGAGAAACAAAGATTGAACTCTTTGGCCTGAATGGCAAGCGTCATGTCTGGAGGAAACCAGGCACTGCTCATCACCTGGCCAATACCATCCCTACAGTGAAGCATGGTGGTGGCAGCATCATGCTGTGGGGATGTTTTTCAGTGGCAGGAACTGGGAGACTAGTCAGGATCGAGGGAAATATGAATGCAGCAATGTACAGAGACATCCTTGATGAAAACCTGCTCCAGAGCGCTCTGGACCTCAGACTGGGGAGAAGGTTCATCTTCCAACAGGACAACGACCCTAAGCACACAGCCTTAATAACAAAGGAGTGGCTACGGGACAACTCTGTGAATGTCCTTCAGTGGCCCAGCCAGAGCCCAGACTTGAACCTGATTGAACATCTCTGGAGAGATCTGAAAATGGCTGTGCACTGACGCTCCCCATCCAACCTGATGGAGCTTGAGAGGTCCTGCAAAGAAGAATGGGAGAAACTGCCCACAAATATGTGTGCCAAGCTTGTAGGCTGTAATTGGTGCCAAAGGTGCTTCAACAAAGTATTGAGCAAAGGCTGTGAATACTTATGTATATGTGATTTTTTTCGTTTTTTGTTTTTAATAAATTTGCAAAGATTTCAAACAAACTTCTTTCACATTGTCATTATGGGGTATTGTAGAATTTTGAGGAAAATAATGAATTTAATCCATTTTGGAATAAGGCTGTAACATAACAAAATGTGGAAAAAGTGAAGCGCTGTGAATACTTTCCGGATGCACTGTATTTCATACAGCATACAATTTAAATACCTGCTTTAGCCAAAACAACATTTAAATGTAACTAAAACTTGCCTATTAGGACATATTTCAATACTCTGAACACTGGCTGGCAAGTCTGAAAATAGTCCAACTAGTAAAATATGTACATGTTTATATAAAATAGCATGTCAACTAATGTAAGTAAAGACTTACTCATCCGGAACTGTATCCTTGGCTGGATCAAGACGCTCTTCAAAATGCAAACATTCATCGTCGGAGTCCCGCTCTTCTTCTGAGGAAAATGTGAACTCTTCCTCACTATCCAGGACCATCTGTAGAGCTTCCTCACTTGTGTAGCGTGCCATCTTCCAAACACGCAGGAAAGTGAATGAATCTGATGATGAACTTGATGTTTTTTAAGGCACTGTTTGGGGCGTTTACCATTTGCATTGATCGCCTAAGCACATTACCGTATGAATAGTAGCTCTGCTGCTGGGTGTGATCTCATTAGGGATAATGAGCTGAGCCAGGAGAAATTGTACATCGCTTTGTTTCATACAGATTACATTACAGGAGAATATTTGTTTTAAATTTGAATTGTTTTATTTAAAAGTAGACATTTTAAGCTTTCTTTAGACATATGTTTCATGTTTGTGTGATAAGTATTCGCGGAGATTCACTTCATTTTTGTGACGTGTTTCAGAAAGATGCTTGCGGAGACAGAGACAGCTGAAAGCGCACCCTGTTTATTTTCTTTATTTTACAAAAGCACAAGGTTTTGTTGTTATTGTGAGTGTACACAAATAAAAGTAGACCCTTTATAGTTTCTAATGATGTCTTACACTTATCTGTATGCCCAAAAATGACAGAGTATTTTAAGTTGTTTCTGTTGTTATGCGGAAAAAATCCAGCAGGACGTGCTGGCGTGTTTTTAAACACAATTCACAATCGTATTTTATCAAACAACACAATGATGACTCTAAGACATTATAGAAATTAGAGTTTCATTTTCTGTTAATGCACGATCTTCTGTAAAGCTGCTTTGTAACAATGTGTGTTGTGAAAGGCGCTATACAAATAAAAATGACTTGACTGCGAATGAAATGATCGAGCACAGTGGGATCAGTTCCTACATGGGTTATCCAACAACATCCAGGATGAAATCTACGCCTTGGACTTGCTGCCCCGATTGGATGACCTGGTGGATTTGGCCATCAGAGTGGACCAGCGTCTCGCGCTTTGACACAGCTGGCGTCGTTCCCCACTCTCAAGCTGGCAGACCTTCACACCCGCCCCACTTCTGCTGCCGGGCCATCGGAACTGCAGTCCGAGGCAGAACCCATGCAGATCGGGAGGACTCGGCTGTCACCGGAGGAGAAGCAGCGACATCTCATCAATGGGCTCTGCCTCTACTGTGCCATTCCAGTCATGTCTCCACTACCAGTCCAGCAAAAGCCAACACTCATCAGTAGAAAGGAGGTTACTGGCGAGCGCTACTCCACTGGAGCAAAACCCCTACACTACGGACTCTTCTCCCAGCCCGACTGTAGAATGGACCGACCAGTCACTCTGTCTCTGCTTTGGTGGATTCTGGAGCTGAAGGGAATTTTCTGGATGTCGCCACAGACTCCAAATGGCAGATTCCGGTGGTCCAGTTGGATGAACCCATCACGGCCCATACTATTAGCGGCACGCCCCTGGCCATCGTCACTCATTCCACCAAGCCGCTTACCCTTGTCTCCGGCAATCACTCGGAGCAGCTATCCTTCCTCCTGGTCCAATCACCATTGGCACCGGTTGTGTTAGGGAATCCTTGGTTGGTAACCCACAATCCACACATTGACTGGTCAACCAATTCTGTTCTTGCTTAGAGTCCATGTTGTCTGTCTCACTGTCTTAACTCTGCTGTCTCTCCTGTTCAGTCTTGTGTTTAATTTCAGGATGAATCGGCGGATTTATCCAGAGTACCTGTGGCATACCATGACTTGAGGGCAGTGTTCTGTTGGTCCCACGCAGCGACCCTTCCTCCTCAATGCCCATACGATTGAGCCATTGATCTGCTTCCTGGCACTTCCCCCCCACAAGGTCGGTTGTTTTTGCTCTCTGCTCCCAAGAGGGAGGCCATAAATAAATACATTAATGATTCTCTGGCAGCCGGTCTCATCCGTCCTTCCTATTCTCCGGCAGGAAGGATGTTCATCGTGGAGAAGAACGAAGGCTCGCTTATACCCTGTATAAATTATCGGGGGCTGAATGACATCATGGCAAAGAACCTTTACCCTTTGCCGTTGATGTCCTCAGCCTTCGAACTCTTGCAGGGAGTGTCCGTCTTTACGAAGTTAGACCTACGTAATGCTTATCACCTTGTTCAGATCAGGGAAGGGGATTAGTGAAAGACAGATTTTAACACCCATAGGGGGCACTTTGAATATTTGGTCATGCATTTTGGATTGGTCAACGCCCTCGCTGTCTTCCAGAGGCTCGTTAATGACGTGCTTTGGGACATGGTCGATCGATTTGTGTTTGTTTACTTAGATGATATTCTGATCTTCTCCCAGAATATCCAGGACCATGTCCAGCACATCAGGTGGGTGCTTCAACAATTGCTAGAAAACCGGCTGTTCGTTAAGGTGGAGAAGTGTGCTTTTCATGCTCAATCGGTTCCATTTATGGAGTTCATCATTTCGTCTGAGGGAGTGACCATGAACCCGGTCAAGGTCAGAGCAGTCTCCAATTTGCCAACCCCAGATTCTCGCAAATCCTTGCAGAGCTTTCTGGGGTTTGTCAATTTCTATTGCCGTTTCATTCGAAACAACAGCCAGATCTCCGCACCGCTGATGGATCTCACCTCCACTCGTACTGAGTTTTGTTGGTCCCCACGGGCTGAAGCTGCGTTTTATAAATTAAAGGAGAAGTTCACTACCGCTCCCATCCTTAACACTCCCGACACTTCATGTCAGTTCGTGGTGGAGGTGGATGTGACAGAGTTTGCTGTCGGAGCTGTTCTCTCACAGCGCTCTTCCTCAGATGGGAAGATGCATCCGTGCGCCTTTTTCTCACATCGTCTCACCCCGGCAGAACAGAATTAAGACGTCGGTAACAGAATTGCTGGCTGTCAGACTGGCCTTGGGTGAGTGGCGTCCCTGGTTAGAGGGTTCGGGGTTACCTTTTGTGGTCTGGACTGATCAGAAGAACTTAGAATATATTCGCGGAGCTAAGCGATTCAATTCTAGACATTGGGCACTGTTCTTTACACACTTTGATTTCGTCTTCTCCTACCGTCCGAGCTCTAAAAATGTTAAGCCCGACACGCTGTCTCGATGTTTTGAAGTCGAGACCTCCACCACCCCTCCGGACACCATTCTACCAGCCTCTCAGGTGGTGGGCATGGTGTACTGGACATGGAGGCTAAAGTCCGCTCTGTGTTATGCAACGCCACCTCACCCGCTGAGTGCCCAACTGGTCTGTTATTTGTTCTGCAATCTGTCCAGACACACGTTCTACAGTGGGGCCACTCGTCCAAAGTTGCCTGCCATCCAGGGGCTGCTCGTACTCAGTAGGGGTGTAAATCGGACGTTTCATCACGATATGATCTTGAATAGATTCTCTTGGCCTGCGATCCAATATTTGCAAATACTTCAAAGTCTGCCACGATACAATTCGATTCAGGGGCCTGCGATTGATATTCCGATATTAAGTGCCTATTTTTTTTTTGCCCTCAAAAGCAACCAAAATATAATTTGATTATTTTATTCAGCTCTCTGTATCCACACTGGGACATCCACAACAAAATAAGGTTCTTCAGATGTTGAAAAAATTTCAACAGATAAATAATATAAAAAAATAGAGTCATACACAAGTGATCATCACTCGTTTGATGACAGCTAATTTTTCAATTTAGTCCAATTCAAAATACTTACATACCCATGACTTGTTTCCAACTATCCGTGGTTTTCCTGGCAACAACTTCCACAGTTGTAACGAAAAATTCTGTTACAGTTAACTGGGATAAAAGTAAGTAATGGTGTTGGTGTAGATGTGTGAAGTTTTATAACTGATGCTGGAGCTGAGCAGGCCAAGATATTTCACATGGTTGAACTTCTCCATGGTACTTTAAAATAGCAAATTCTCATGTAAAATTCAAATGGGTCGCATGTGCAACGATATCGATGGAAGCCTGAATTAATCGCACATGTGAGCCGCTCTGCATTTGTCACAAGAGCTCACATTTTAAGGAGCGCCCGGTTGATGCGCTCGCATGGATCCTGTCAATGGAGCTTGCATTTCACGGGAAGTCCGGTTGATGCGTGCGCATGCCACACAGATAGCAGAGCACAATTTGTCTTCAAAGACTCCGTGCACCTCTGTGATAGGGAGACAGAGATTCTGGTGGCCTTCGCTAGTGCAGGACGTTCACCAGTTCGTGTCTGCTTGACCCATTTGCGTTTCTGATAAGACCTCCGGTCAGCCACCGGCCAGGCTCCTCCAACTGCTGTCAGGCCCTTCGAGACCCTGGTCCCACATAGCCATGGATTTTGTCACTGGTCTTCCCCATCCCATGGCAACACGGTCGTCATGAACATTGTGGACTGGTTCTCGAAGGTGGCTCATTTCATTCCCCTCCCCAAATTACCTTCCGCGAGGGAGATGGCAGTTGAAGTCGTTAATCACATCTTCTGCATTCATGGCCTCCCGGTCTATGTCGTTTCTGACAGGGGACCCCAATTCATGTCATGGTTTTGGGCAGAATTCTGCCGACATCTGGGGACTATCGTGAGTTTGTCTTCCGGGATTCATCCCCAGATGAATAGGCAGGTAGAGCGAGCCAATCAAGATCACTGCGTTGCGTGGCCTCCCGTAATCCGTCTTCTTAAAGCTCTTATTTAGTCTGGGTCGAGTTTGCCCACAGTTATCACCCTTCCTGTGCTGCCTCGGTTACCAGACCCCACTATTCCCTGCCCAAAAACCCGACGCCCAGGTCCTGTCTGCGCACGCCTTCATTCATTGGTGCTGTTGCACCTGGCTGATAGCCAGAGAAGCCCTCCTCCGTACTGGTGCACGCATTAAGAGGTCGTCGGACCACCACCAGTCTAACCCCCAGCTTACATGTGCGGTCAGAAGGTCTGGTTGTATTCCAAAGACATCCCACTCCGACTCCCGTCTCGTAAGTTGGGGCCCAAATTCATCGGAACATTTCCCATCTTGAAGGTCATTAGCCCAGTAGCGGTCCATCTCAAATTGGCCCCCTTCCTCAGACGCGTCCATCCTGTATTTCACATCTCTAAAATTAAACCTGTCATTCAGTCCAATTTGCATCCCACCACACCCATCCCACCGCTGCGCCTAGTGGAGGACGCTCTGGCTTATGAGGTGAAGCATTTGAACGACGTCAGATGCAGGGGCAGAGGGGTCCAATACCTGGTAGACTAGGAGGGTTATGGACCCGAGGAGAGATACTGGGTCCTGGCCTGGGACATTCTGGTCCATGCCCTCATTGATCAGTTCCACCTTCATCATGGTAACTCTTTGGGGGATGCCAGGAGGCATCCCTGAATGGATGGAGGTACTGTCATGGTCTCGGTGAGTCCGCCGGTTTGTTCTATTTGTGTTGATGTTCTCTCCCTCATGTGTTTCAGATGCCGCCGGCACGCAGAATCAGCGTTTCCATGGGAACCCTGATTTTTTCCATGGGAACACTGATCATGCCAACTTTCAGCTGGCTGATGGTACCTGTCTCTGCCTTTGTCAGTCCTGTTACGTGTATTCTGTATTGGTTGCCAGTCCAGAATGTGGTTACCTTCCTGACTGCCTCTTCGCTTACCTTGACTCTTCACCTGAGGATTCCTCACTGGTATTTCCTCTACTCTGCCATGACGCACACACGCCTATGAACACACTCTCCTCCAGAGGATTTCTCGCAGATCTACATTCCACACTGCCATGACGCACACATGCCTAAAAAAACACATTCAATCTCCACGCTGCAGTCGGTGCCGGGTTCCTCTCTGCTCATCAGCCTTGTTTGAATCTTCCTTGCCCATCAGCTTTGTTTGATTTTGCTCTAAATAAATTGTCAACTGTGCCTCTGCGCCTGGATCTCTAGTCTCATTTCTGACATTAATGTTCTGTTATACTGGTATTTAAAAATAGTGTCTGTTCTGCTGGAGTTTTGGAGATTACCACTGTGGTGAATATTGGTGCTTGTGCCTAGGTTGCAGATGGACTTTCACTTTCAAGTGATGATTTGTCTCTAGTGCTGCTTCGGTCTATAAGCACCAGCAACCAAATTGACATTGCAACAATTTCACTGTCCTTACACTTGCTTACCTGGCATATGCAAATGATTCATAAAATAACTTAAGTTAGACCAACAAGGGGGAGGTAAGGTGACACCATGCGAGGATTGGATGTGTGAATGGCAAGCTCAGCACACTTTGCTTGTTTTAATACCTTTTATGACATAAACCGGTGTGATTCGATACACTCTGTTCCCTAACTGTTCAAAGAGGACAATGTCAAAAATTCAAAATCCTCGTGCTAGAGACATTAAAAGACACTTACGTGGTCAAGCTGACACTCCCGAGCAGGCCCCAAGCCAGGGAGTCGATTTGGTCGGGGAAGTTCGGGAAATGCAGCGAGAGATGTATAACATGTCAGCAATGCTGACGAAGGTCATTGCTGACTTGGAGGCAAAATTTACTGATGTGGTCACAAGAGTGGGGGATGTCAAGAAATAGATGGATTATCTGGAGTCATTGGAGAGGAAATTATCTGCTAATCCGCTAGCGACCAAGGTGGATTTGGAGTGTGTCTGGGAGAAGTTGGAAGACATGGAAAACTGTAGCCGGCAGAATAACGTCCATATTGTGGGGCTCCCGGAGGGAGTGGAGGAACGGGATATGGTGGAATTCCTGGATGGGCTCTTTCCGAGTCTGCTCAACATAACAGGTCATAAGCTGGAAATCGAGCGAGCTCACAGGGTTCCGGTTCGGTGATCTGTGGAGGGAGACAGGCCCCGATCAATTCTGGCTAAATTTCTGAGATCATCTGATAAAGATCTTGTGTTACATGAGGCGAGGAGAATAGCAAGTCTTTCTTTGAAGAACCACAGCATTTTCTTTTTCCCAGACTTTGCGAATTCGACAAGAGAAAAACGTGATCGATTCAAGGACTGCAAGAAACATTTACATCAACGGAAGATCGCTTTTGCACTGATATTCCCAGCCAAATTGAGAATAGATGCTAAGGATGGCCGTAAAACATTCACATGCCCACAGCAACGATGTCCTTCATAAAGTCAATGGAATGAGTAAGTCACTTTGTGGTACTCACATTGCAGCCGAATGGACCGGCTCATTGAACATTTGCTTGACAGTTTAAAGATTCTGCGCATTTTTTTTTGTGCTGGTTCCACCTAGCGGCTGGAGTGTATTTGTAGAGCAACACACCTTCGGGACGGTTTTGTAGATGAATCTACACGCTCTTTGTGCTTAGTCCGCCTATCGGCTGGAGTTTATTTTGTGGAGTATTTCTGGCTAAGTCATTGGAGTGAGTAAGTAATTTGCTTGCATTCATGTTGCAGCCGAATGGACCGGCTCACTGAACATTCATTAGACTGTCTGAAGAATCTGCGCACTCTTGCAGCTGGAGTTTATTTTGTAGAATAATACACCTTTAGGACAGTTTTATGGATGAAGCAACACACTCTTTGTGTTTATTCTGCATATTGGCTGGAGTTTGTTTTATAGATTGTCTTTTTCTGTGTAATTCTGTCTCACAAAATTTGTATAGATACACCGGACTTGAGCAAACTCAAAAAAAAGTTGGCGCTGTCATGCGCGGGGTTAATGCGCACGTTTATCTTTTTTCTGTTTGTTTGGTTCTGGGGAATGTTCGGTTCTGGGGAATGTTCAGGGTTTGACTGTTGCACTAATGTTGGAATGTGGTCTTTATAATCCTGTTTTTGTCACACAATCTATTTTTTCTTACATGTCAAAATGTCAAATGTTAATACGAGAGGATTGTCTCTCTCCACGTGGAATGTCAATGGGTTGGGGCACCCCATAAAAAGAAGGAAGGCTATTTCTCTTCTTATGCGTAAGAAATATGATATAGTGTTTCTTCAAGAAACGCACCTTTCTCCGCAGGAAGCTGAAAATTTTGGAAGGATATGGGGTGGGAATTTTTTTTTATAGTGCTGGCTCAAGTAAGTGCAGGGGAGTCATTATGCTGATAAGTAAACATCTACAATTAAAATGTCTCAAACAAAGTAAAGATAAATTAGGAAGAGTCATTATTGTTTTAGCTGAAATTCAGGGACAAAGTCTTATTTTGGTGAATATTTATGCACCTAACGTTGATGATCAGGCTTTTTATAGATCTTGAAGGGATGTTGCAAGCCGCTGACACCCCTCATTATATAATATTTGGAGGAGACTTTAATCATTTGATGGACTCAGTCCTTGATCATAGTGAAGCAAAAGCATGCAAGCCTCCTAGAGCAACAGTGACACTTCACAGGATGTGTAAAAATCTTGGTCTTACAGATATTTGGAGACTTTTGTACCCATCTGGTAGGGATTATAGTTTGTTTTCTTCAGTCCATAAGATTTACCCTAGAATAGATTTTTTTATTTTTTTATATCTAAGTCCGTCATTTCCTCTGTTGTTGTTTGCTCAATTGGAAACATTTTAAACTCAGACACGCCCTGGTGTGTTTAGAGGTGTTGCCACATAAGGAGAAAAAGAAATCATACAGTTGGCTCTTTAATGTATCCCTTTTGCAAAATCCTGAATTCCAACAAATGCTAAAGGCTGAAATCAATGTCTATATGGAGACCAACTGGTCCTCAGTATTCTCTGTGGGTGTGGCTTGGGAGGCACTTAAGGCGGCTCTTAGGGGCTGGATCATACAGTATGCCTCATTCACCAAAAAAATCCAAAGCACAAGAACTCGTGGAATTGGAAGGGATTATTAAAGGTGCAGAGGCAGAGCGGAAGCGCCGAATGTCCTCTAATGGCCTCAGAAAATTGACCCGATTGAAATACAGATATTTCAATATTTATAATACTATTTTGTTGCAGAAGGTGGAGTTTTGGCTATTCAGGGCAAGACAGTCATACTTTGAGTCAGGGGACAAAGCAGGGAAGCTTCTGGCTAGATATATTAAACAGAGAGAGTCTTTTTCTACCATTCCCTCAGTGAAATCTGCTGGTGGTGAAATATTCACCTCAGCCATTGATATTAATAATGCTTTTAAAGTATTCTATCTTGATCTCTATAGTTCCACATCTTCGTCTACTGATGAAGGCATTAGAAGCTTTGTGGAATGATCAGACTTCAGTCGCTGCCATCTCACTTGATGCCAAAAAGGCATTTGATATGGTAGAATGGGATTATCTTTTAAGATTTTGGAAATGTGATAATATTTTGGAAATATACGGGTTCGGGAATACTTTTATTGGATGGATTAAGTTACTTTATAGACACCCGGTAGTGGCAGTACAAACAAATGGATCAATTTCAGATTATTTTACTCTGGATAGGGGCACCCGTCAGGGTTGCCCTCTTTCCCCAGTATTGTTCTAACTTGCCCTGGAACCATTACTAGATCTATGCCTCGCCTCCACAGATTTATTAATTTCTTTTCTAAGTTCAGGATACAGAGTTAATTGGTCTAAATCCGAAGCTTTGGCTCTGACAGCATACTGCCCAGTAACGGCTTTTCAGCCGGGCGCCTTCTAGTGGCCCAAACAGGGCATTAAGTATTTGGGCATTTTATTCCCAGCAAATTTGTGTGATATAGTTAGAGTTAATTTTGACCCTTTAATAAAAAGTTTTTCGAGCAATGTGGGCAGGTGGGCTTCATTACATTTATCTATGATTGGGAAGGTTAATGTTATTAAAATGAATTGTATTCCAAAATTCAACAACCTGCTACAGTCTCTCCCTGTAGATGTCCCCCTCTCTTATTTCAAGCAATTTGATAGCATAGTGAAGTCCTTCATTTGGAATGGTAAATGTCCCAGATTACATTTCAGTAAGTTGCATAGGCCGATTGACAAAGGTGGGCTAGGCCTACCCAAGATTTTGTTCTATTTATATGTATTCGGTCTCAGATATTTGGCTCATTGGTCGCTTCCACCTGAGAGAGCCCCTCCCTCGTTTTGTATTGAACAGAAAGTTCACCATTGCAAAACCTTTCTATCCAACTAACCAGAGAAGATAAGTTACACCCCATTCTCTCGCATTTGCACGCGGTATGGACAAAAGTGTCCAGAGTGTTTAAATCAGACATTTATTTAAATGTTGCTTCGAGCATATGGCTGAACCCAAAATGATGTATTAATAAGTCCCCCTTCTGCTGGACAGCGTGGATTGTGAGGGAGGTTAAACGCTCGGTGACTTATATGAGAGTGGAGTGTTGAGATCCTTTGAAAATATGGTTCAACATTTTGGGATCCCCAGGTCTCAATTCTTTAGGTATTTACAGCTGCGCCACCTGCTTTGTACTATTTTTGGGAGTAGCATACACCCCCCTAAAGCAGTAGAGACATCAGTGTATTACTCCCTGCTAATTCAGAGTATAGGGAACGGAGCTTCAACTTCTCTCAAGAGATTATGGGAGAAAGATTTAAACTTGGTATTGGAGGAGGGAGTGTGGGCTAGGATTCTAAAAAACATCAAGTCTACATCTAGAGTTGCAAGGGTGCACCTTATGCAATTTAAGATTTTACATCAATTCTATTGGATGCCCTCTAGATTGTATAGGCTTGGATTAAAGACACACCCACCTGCTGGCGATGCCAATCAGAAGATGGCGACACAACCCATGTTTTTTGGTGGTGTGTTAAGATCCAAGTTCAGAGGTTTATGTGTGACATATTGGACACTCAAATTCAGCGGATGCTGAGGCGCATAGTGCGCAGAGGTCACCAACTTTCTGCAGAGTCAATCGCTACAGACCTCCAAAGTTCATGTGGCCTTCAGATTAGCTCAAGAACAGTGCGTATTGAGCTTCATGGAATGGATTTCCATGGCCGAGCAGCTGCATCCAAGCCATACATCACCAAGTGCAATGCAAAGCGTCAGATGCAGTGGTGTAAAGCACGCCGCCACTGGACTCTAGAGCAGTGGAGACGCATTCTCTGGAGTGACGAATCACGCTTCTCCATCTGGCAATCTGATGGACGAGTCTGGGTTTGGCGGTTGCCAGGAGAACGGTACTTGTCTGACTGCATTGTGCCAACTGTGAAGTTTGGTGGAGGGGGGATTATGGTGTGGGGTTGTTTTTCAGGAGCTGGGCTTGGCCCCTTAGTTCCAGTGAAAGGAACTCTGAATGCTTCAGCATACCAAGAGATTTTGGACAATTCCATGCTCCCAACTTTGTGGGAACAGTTTGGGGATGGCCCCTTCCTGTTCCAACATGACTGCGCACCAGTGCACAAAGCAAGGTCCATAAAGACATGGATGAGCGAGTTTGGTGTGGAAGAACTTGACTGGCCTGCACAAAGTCCTGACCTCAACCCGATAGAGCACCTTTGGGATGAATTAGAGCGAAGACTGCGAGCCAGGCCTTCTCGTCCAACATCAGTGTCTGACCTCACAAATGCGCTTCTGGAAGAATGGTCAAAAATTCCCATAAACACACTCCTAAACCTTGTGGAAAGCCTTCCCAGAAGAGTTGAAGCTGTTATAGCTGCAAAGGGTGGGCTGACGTCATATTAAACCCTATGGATTAAGAATGGGATTTCACTTAAGTTCATATGCGTCTAAAGGCAGATGAGTGAATACTTTTGGCAATATAGTGTATATATATATATATATATATTTTTTATTTTTTATTTTTTTTTATTATTATTATTTTAATTATTTTTATTTTTATTTTGTGTGTGTGTATATTCTCAAGTTGGACCACAGGGACATTTGTTGAGGGTCAGGGTGGGGTTGGGGATTGGGATTGGGAGGGTAAAAAGGAATAATGGGGGTTAAAAGCTGATTCGGTGTATACATGTTTGCTTTTCTGTTTCATATGTCTGAATCAATAAAAATTGTTATTCAGAAAATAAGTTAGACCAACATGGGAAAATTAATTAAATTAAACATTAGTCAACTTTGTTTGATGAACCTAATGAAAAAGTATCTGATTTGACCTAATCCACCTAAATTATGTTGGCTGAATGAAACTAACTGATCATGTGGTTTTGCCAGTATAGAAGCATCTTTACATCTTCACATTTTTTCAAAAAACTTTATAGACAATAATAATTCAAAATATATTTTTTGAGATATAAAACTATTTCTGATCATGTGATTTTCTGAATAAATGAAGAATAAACAAAAAAAAATATCTCTTTTCTAATCACTTGTAGGCTCTACAAGTGCATGTTCTGCATGAATTACAAACAAATATTTCTAGAAAAGTGACAACAAACACTTTAGAAATACAACTGAGAAATATTCATAAACATGATGCCTCACACCATGAACAATCTGTTCATTTTACCACAAAGCTTTCTGTAAAAATATCCTTGATCAGGATTTGGTAGCACAAACACCATATCACATCACCTAGAAATATGATCTAAACATTTTGGGACAAACAGTCTTGGCACTAGACAAACAAATTGGAGGTCTTGGACGATATCAAATTACCATTTTCCAGTATGGCTTTGGTAAATATCCCACTGTATGACATAACCACAGGGCATTTGGTTGGCTGACTTTTAGTCACAACGTGTGGCGCATATTTTAAAGATCACTACTGATTGAAATGCAATGCCATGATAAGGACCAAAAAACAAAAAACAAAAAACAAAAAAAAAAACAAAACACAGAACAGCCTATTTTGATTTCAGAAAAAAAAAAAAGTATTAAAATATATTATTCCATCATTTGCTCTCTTATATAAAATTTATATATATATATATATATATATATATATATACACACACACACACACACACACACACACACACACACACACATTTGTAAGTTTTTAAAAAAGTAACAATTTTCTTGCATTGCAGATGAGTAAATATAACACAAGATAATACTGAAATTTTGATGTCATTAGATATTGCACAGAAGATAAAGATTTGTGAGGAACATAATTACATCTACAGGGTTCACACACCTTTTGACAAAATAATTTCCATTACTTTTCCAGTTGTTTGTGAATACTGGATAAGAATTCATGAATATATTCAGAATTTTTACCTACAACAATATCTTCTAAAATATCTAAAATGAACAGGAATCTAAAGTAAATTAATGATCTTGAAACAGATATTTCCTTACCTCTACATTCATCCTTAAACTTAAAAGTTATATAATAAAGGGCCCTTCTACTTGATGATAATAGCTCAAGTGTGTCTGGGCTTGGGATGTAATGTGTACACCCTCTGAGTGTTCCCTAATCATGGAGCCAAATAAAAGAGATATGCAAAACATTTCTACCATCAGTTATTCAGTTGCAGGCAATGGCAAACATACCCTCTGATGCAAAACCCACTGAGGAGTCCCTTTGTTTGCAGCTAGGGCACTCACCAACAACTCTGCACAATATGTAAAACATGAAGTATTGAGTAAAAGCAATCATCCATGGATGTTTTCTGGTCTGATTCCATAGGAAATCATATTATGATCTTTGAATTTCAAACAGGTGTAGCTAAAAAGCAGGGTGATAAAGCTGCCTTGGGTTAGGCTGCATCAATAAGAAATTAATTAATGCAGTCAAACAGATTTATGTCCAAATAAGCTTTCCACTTTAAAGAGGGAAGGCTACAACTGAAACAACTGGCCAAAAACAATCTGAATAGGACATCCTGTAATATATAATATACAATCACCGTAATATTTAATAATCAAACTAGGACATCACTTTTCTTGAGTCTTTGTGATTCTGTACTGGATGAAGTGATGTCTTATCATGACTAGGTTTGCAGCGGTATACCGGTTTCACGGTATACCACGGTATGAAAATTGACGGTTATCATACCATGTACATTTGCTTATCTATGGTATTGAGGAAAAAAATGCAACCGGATGGAGAATCTCCTTTCCTCCTCGACTGCCTGTCAGACTCGTCAACTTGCCCCACACACACACACACGCGCAGTGGAGTAAATGTCAGAGAGAAGCGAGGGGGTCTGACATAAGTGAATGTGTGAGTTAAAGCAGTGTTTCTCAACTGGTGTGTCACGAGTCGCGACCCAAAAGTGGGTCGCAGGTCTATTCGGACTGGGTCGCGGACAGCAGGGAAAGATCAATGACTTGGTTCTCCCAATTAAGATATTTCGGCGGCCGCCCAAGTGATAGCCTATTTAGGACTGCCAAGGCAGATTTAATGATAATCTCGCAATCAGCTAAAGGCATTTCAACTGCACTTTTGCACGAGTGTAACGGAACCAGCTTGTGATCATGATCTGCTCTTCTCTCTGGCGCACGCGTGCAACAACCGGGCTTCCCTCGATATTGCGGAGCGCAGACCTCAAAACTGATGTGACCAATTTCAATTCTAGTGAGACTTTTCTAGTTTAAAGCATTACGGAGGAAGTCAAGTTGAACCTCTCAAACAGTAGGCAGCCCTGACATGCCAAACAGCACTGAGGAGGAAAAGAGCAACACTGTGCTATGCGGCAAAAAATAAAATAAAATCATTACACATCATCACCTTTACAAAAATGTTTCATGATTTTACATGAGTAAAAGTAACTTATATTTTGCCAAAATGTTATAGATTCTTATGAAATAATCTAAAGTGAATCTAAAGAAATTAGGAAACAAACGGGATAATAATGGGCTCATATAAGTAAATATGCTCTTCAATTTTTAAAAGGGGGGAGAGAAAACTTCCTGTCGCTTTTGTTGTTGACATCAACAACAAAAATTATGTCACTTGATGCATGTCCTTATACTTGAAAACCATGAACACAACTATGCAACATAAAAGGAAATGCGACCCATAATACATTAAATACAGGTTTCGTTTTTACTCTTGTATAGTTTTTACAATGTAAAATCTGGGTCCTGAAGCAAAACCAGTTGAGAACCACTGAGTTAAAGGTACAGACAGGAGCAGTCTGGCTGTGCTGTCGTGCACCTACAGTATATGTTAATTGTTAATAATCATAGGACGTTACTTTAAAAGCTCACACAGCTGATGTTATTTTTCATTTAGTAGTTAATTTAACATACTATGCTAACATGCTAAATGTTTTAGTTATATAACATGTCATAGTTACATGCAGTTTTTTTTATCATATTTATAATTCGGTTTATTATTATAATTCTGTTAGCTTTCTTATTTATTCTATTTATTTTATTTATTTTCAAAAGGGAGACATTTTTACACATACTTCCATTAAAAAAATTTGTTTCAAGTTTCAATTATAATAAAGCGTTTGTTCAACCAAAAAAAAAAAAAAAAACCTAACCTTCTGTTTTCACTCCTTTAAGGGTCATTGTAACTGATAATAATAATTGTGTAATACCGTATACCGTAATACCGTGAAACCGTGATATTTTCTGAGACGGTTATTGTACCGTTAAAATCTCATACCGTTGCAACCCTAATCGTGACACACACTGAGCATCTTCAAAGAAATTTTATTTTTCTGTGCCAGTAAAAATGGCTGAATGAATTGCAAATGTTGTTGTTTTTTCATAGTCTGAACACATTTTTAAAACAATAAAAAACTATAGATTTTCTTTTAATATGTATTTTTCTAAATATACATTAAATATACATTTGAGTGCTCACTTCCCCAATTAAAAGACATCACAGTCAACACTCTTGAATCACATTACAATGTGTGAAAATTTTATGTGTGTGAGCATGCACAGATGCCGCAGTTGTTCTGCCTCTAGCCCCCTTCTCCCACTGGAAGTCTCGTGCACCCTTGTGCACTTTCCCTTACACATTCCAGGGCAGCAAGTGATGCATAGCATAGACCATGGCTGGCTGTACAACAGAAGTCTTCTACAGCCATTACCCACAAAGCCTCGCTTGACAGACATGTCACACCGCCAATCCAATCCATGTGATAATCACACAGAGGCCCTAAATTTGCTCACATTTCTCACCTTGCCCTGCACCATACAGAAGCTGCATGATTATGACATAAATCATAATTAGGGCCCAAGCACTGAAAGTGTGGAGACCCTATTGTTCTTCTAATGATTATTATTATTATTCTTATTATTATTATTATTAGGGCCCAAGCACTGAAAGTGTGGAGGCCCTATTGTTCTTCTAATGATTATTATTAATATTATTAGGGCCCAAGCATTGAAAGTGTGGAGGCCCTATTGTTCTTCTAATGATTATTATTATTATTATTAGGGCCCAAGCACTGAAAGTACGGAGACCCTATTGTTCTTCTAATGATTATTATTATTAGTAGTAGTAGTAGAAGTAGTAGTAGTAGTAGTAGTAGTGCTTGTGAAGCAAAGCATCACTATTATAATCTCAAATACTCATTATTAGTGGTGCTTGCGAAGCAAGCAGTTTTGCAACATTTCATGAGATTGGGGGTAAGAACCCCTGGGGGATAAAACCGGCCCAAATATGCCCCACAGGCAATTTAAAAAAAAAAAATTCATACTATGACAAGACACTGAATTTTGTGGGATCATATCTCCCAATCAGAATGTCGTAGAGATGTGGGGGCAGGATCATTTCACTCGGGCTACCAATCAGTCTTTATGTATGACCTTGGAAATGGTGTAGCCACACCCTAGCAACCATTTATGAATCCCTAGCAACCACCCCCATAGACTTCCAATCCAAATGGCTTAAAAGGATATCTTCAGAACAGAATGTTGTAGGCACTTGCGGATTGGCTCTTTTGAGTCAGGTTAATAAGTAGCCAATAAGAATCACTCTGGTCACTGGCTAGCCATGCCCTAGCATGCCCACAGCCCTATTGATTTCCATTAAAAATGGCTGAGAGGGATATCTTCAGATCAGAATGTCCTAGAGACATAAAAGTTGGCTTGTTTTACTTGGGTGAGAAATCAGTCTTCAGGTATCCACTTGGAAACTACTTAGCCACAGCCTAGCAACCATTTAGAGCACCCTAGCAACCTAACCCCTTTGACTTCCATTCAAAATGGCTTAGATGGGCATATCCGGACAAGAATGTCATAGAGACTTCATTGTTCGCTTGTATGACTTAGGCCAACAAGCAGCCTTTTCAGTATCACCCTGGCAACTGCCTAGCAACCAGATGAGCTTATCCTAGCAACCAAGTAGCAAAACACATTTCTCTGCACCAGAACATAGCAGAGACTTCTGGGTTAGCTCATTTGACTCGAGATAGAAAGCATCCCATTTATTGTTACCCTGGCAACTGCCTAGCAACCAGATGGAACACCCTAGCAACCATGGAACAACACCAATTTCTCTGCACCAGAACATCTTACAGTCATGGGGTGGCCTCTTTAAACTTGGGGCAGTCGGTGGGACATTGTGGTAACGAATTTTGCCACGACAAGCACCACTCACATTTGTGCATCACTGGCATGGAGCCTTGTTAGTAATACCTTGGCAACTTCCAAGCAACCAAACGAACTCACCCTAGCAACCAAGTAGCAAAACACATATCTCTGCACCAGAACATCGTAGAGACTTCCGGGATGGCTTATTTAACTCAGGCCAGCATGGAGCCTTTTAAGTATCACCATGGTAACTGCCTAGCAACCAGATGGGGTCACCCAAGCAACCAAATTGCAACACACATATCTCTGCACCACAATGTTGTAGAGACATGCGGGTGGGCTCATTTTACTCGAGATAGAAAGCATCCCATTTATTGTTACCCTGGCGACTGCCTAGCAACCAGATGGAACACCCTAGCAACCATGGAACAACACCAATATCTCTGCACCAGAACATCCTACAGTCATGGGGTGGCCTCTCTCAACTTGGGGCAGTTGGTGGGACATTGTGGTAACGAATTTTGCCACGGCAAGCACCACCTTCCTTCAGGAAATGTACCTATCTAGTCATTATTATTATTTTTAAGGTTTTCGGTACTTTTGGGGTACTTAACATGTGTGAAAACTCTTGAAATTTTGCACACACATCAGAGTCGTCGGCCATTAGGGCTGGGCAAAGTTGCAGGGGGGGATGCAGTGGGGGCTCTGTAACACCCCCATTTTCACCTACAGTCATTAAAATTGGTACATATATAGTTCTCACCAAGTCGGACAACTTTCATACTCACAGTTATTAGCTCCGCCCAACAGGAAGTCTGCCATTTTGGATTTTCTGAAAATCGTAGGCTCTGAACTTTTAAATATTCCTCCTAGGGGATTCATGTGGCTGGCACCAAATTTGTGCAACATCATGCCAAGACATTGTAGATGCTAAATTGCAAACAAATTTTTGATATTTTGAATGGTTTCACCATGGCAAAGCAATAAATTTATGGGGAAAAATGATAAACAGGAAGTGACATATACAGTCATAAGTTTACAAACACTTTGGTTGAAGTCATTAATACTCATTTTTTAACCACTCCACAGATTTCATATTAGCAAACTATAGTTTTGGTAAGTCATTTAGGACATCTACTTTGTGCATGACACAAGTCATTTTTCCAACAACTGTTTACAGACAGATTCACTTTTAATTGACTATATCACAATTCCAGTGGGTCAATTAGCCAATTCGCTTCTGATAGGTTAATTGGCATCAATTGGAGGTGTACCTATGGATGTATTTTAAGGCCTACCTTCAAACTCAGTGCCACTTTGCTTGACATCATGGGAAAATCAAAAGAAATCAACCAAGACCTCAGAAAAAAAAATGTGGACCTCCACAAGTCTGGTTCATCCTCGGGAGCAATTTCCAAATGCCTGAAGGTACCATGTATCTGTACAAACAACAGTACGCAAGTATAAACACCAAGGGACCACGCAGCCATCATAACGCTCAGGAAGGAGATGCATTCTGTCTCCTAGAGATGAACATAGTTTGGTGCGAAAAGTGCAAATCAATCCCAGAACAACAGCAAAGGACCTTGTGAAGATGCTGGAAGAAACGGGTAGGCAACTATCTATATACACAGTTAAACGAGTCCTTTTTCGACATAACCTGAAAGCCACTGCTCCAAACCACCATTAAAAAAGCCAGACTACAGTTTGCAATTGCACATGGGGAAAAAGATCTTACTTTTTGGAGAAATGTCCTCTGGTCTGATGAAACAAAAATGTTATTGTTTGGCCATAATGACATCGTTATGTTTGGAGGAAAAAGAGTGAAGCTTGCAAGCCGAAGAACACCATCCCAACCGTGAAACATAGGGATGGCAGCATCATGTTGTGGGGGTGCTTTGCTGCAGGAGGGACTGGTGCACTTCACAAAATAGATGGCATCATGAGGAAGGAAAATTATGTGGATATATTGAAGCAAAATCTCAAGACATCAGCCAGGAAGTTCGGTCGCAAATGGGTCTTTCAAATGGACAATGACCACAAGCATACCTCCAAAGTTGTGGCAAAATGGCTCAAGGACAACAAAGTCAAGGTATTGGAGTGGCCATCACAAAGCCCTGACCTCAATCCGATAGAAAATTTGTGGGGAGAACAGAAAAGGCATGTGCGAGCAATGAGGCCTACAACCTGACTCAGTTACACACAGTTCTGTCTGGAGGAATGGGCCAACTTATTCCAGCAACTTATTGTGAGAAGCTTGTGGAAGTCTACCCAAAAAGTTTGACCCAAGTTAAACAATTTAAAGGCAATGCTACCAAATACTAACAAAGTGTATGTAAACTTCTGATCCACAGGGAATGTGATAAAAGAAATAAAAGCTGAAATAAAATCACTCTCTCTACTATTATTCTGACATTTCACATTCTTAAAATAAAGTAGTGACTGACCTAAGACATGGTATGTTTTCTATGATGAAATTATAGGAATTGTGAAAAACTGAGTTTAAATGTATTTGGCTAAGGTGTATGTATACTTCTGACTTCAACTGTATCTTCTGTGTGCATTGTGTAATTTTTATGGAAATTCAGCTGTATATTTTGTAATGGGGGCTGATCACATAAATGCAGCTATTATGGGTCACGGTCATAGCGCCACCAACTGGCAGCAGGAAGTATGGCACTTCAAACAGACTTCAAAATAGCCCTCTTGTGTTTACATGGATTGCTTCAATATTCTTTAGAATAATGTCAAGACACTGCTGATGTAAAATTGTTAAGGGATATTTGATATCTTAAATACAGATTAATTATTATTATTCCTTTCTTCCTATATTTGGGTGTTTTTGAGGCACTTCGCATTCTTAAAATTTAATGAAATTTTGCACACACACCGTTGTCGTTGGCCATTAGGTCTGGGCAAAAGTTCACTCTGTAGCGCCCCCTTTAAAATGGGTGTGTAAGACGGCTTCTGTAGTACAACCATTTTCACCTACAGTCACCAAAATTGGTACATACATAGTTCTCATCAAGCCGGACAACTTTCATAACTAGTCGTTTGGTCTGCCTAACAGAAAGTCGGTCATTTCGGATTTTTTGAATATTGCAGTCTCTGAACTTTTAAATACTCCTCCTAGGTGATTTCCCAGGGGACTGTCACCACATTTAGACAACATTATGCCAAGACATTGAAGATGCAAAATTGTGAACAAATTTTGATATATCAAATGGTGTTACCATGGTTAGGCATTCAATTAATGGCGAAAAATGGGAAAAAGGAAGTGTCTCATATCTTCTGCGTGCAATGTGTGATTTCGATCAAAACTGAGATGTATGTTTAGTCCTAATCACATGGATTTGACTATTCTGGGTCACAGTCACAGCAGGAAGTGTGGCTCTTACAACAGACTTTAAAATAGTAGTCTTATATTTACCCAATTTGATTCAAATTTGTTTAGAATAATGTCAAAAGCCAAATGCATGTGTCCACCTTGCACTGTTTTCCGAAAGCCACAGGGTGGAAATGGACCAGTTGTGCTTGGGCCCATCATCGCTGCTTGCAGCTATATTTGTTGATTATTTCCCTTGATATTCTAATTGCGATTCATTTCAATTAATAGAATTTACATTAAAATACATATTTTGTGTAGGCATATGCATGCCATATTCTTTATGTAGGCTACACCTCCAAAACAATCTGAGTTCTGTGTTGCTGGATTACTTTATTACTGTTTTACACATCAGTAAATCAAGACCTAAGTGCCTAGTGGTCAACTTCACATTAGCCTCTTTTAACTGTTTATCAAATTTTGACAAAATTATACACAGAAAGCAAGCAACGAACATGTTTGTGATTGGTTACAATGCCCAACCAATCCAGAAAAACAAGTTTTGGAATCAAGAATAAACATTTTACACGGTAAGTTAATTGTGGCAGCTGTAATTGTAATCTTGATTATTTATTCAATTAATTGTGCAGTTCAAGCATCACACCATTACTATGAAAACATGTTGAAAACAATGCCACATCCAAAATGCACAGCTACTGTAAGCACATGTTCAATCTAGAAGAGGACCACCTCTAACTTACCATGCAAATTAGCAGCTGTCCAACCGGAGATAAGGTAAGAAAATCATTGCGGTAATGTCAAAAGTTTTGATGGGCAGAGTGCTGGAATACAAATTGTGGCCTCTTGTATCTTCTCTAATCATGCCTGATGGAGAACACAGAAGGTGGGTGGAGGTAGGTTTCAAACACCTGGTATTTGCAGGCACACCCTTTCCTTGAGTCAAGGGTAAAATGATCCAGGATAAGACATCTAAGAAATAGATCAAACCATAAAGGAAACATAAGAGTAGCTTGTAATCTATCTTGAACTTTAAATACTGATATAAGTGGCTAACCTAAGAGTACTCCTAAACAAAACATTCATAGTATAAAGTTTTGTAATGTTATTCTAAGCTTAAAACTTTAAGCATAACCCTTATAGCTAAGACAAACCATTGTGAAATTCACAGCATGTTACAGGTATTATGGACAAGTGAACAGAAGTTAATAAAGGCACTACTACTGATTAAAGCTGTTTTACATCATCTATCACAGCAAATTACAATCACATCATATCAAACATTCCACGTATATCAGTGATAGATAGTAACACACGTATATTGAAATGTACAACTGATTTTCATTTCTAATTTCTGCAGATTCTAAGAGTTTAATAATAATAATAAAAAAACATAGGCTAATTTGTGTACAAAAGTTAGAACTGAGGTTATAGCTTAGTTTTAATGAGACAGTTCACCCAAAAATGAAAATTCTCTCATCATTTACTTACCCTCGGCCATCCCAGATGTGTATAACTTTCTTTCTTCTGCAGAACACAAATGAAGATTTTTAGAAGAATATTTCAGCTCTGTAGGTCCGTACAATCCAAGTGAATTGTGACCAGACCTTTCAAGCTCCAAAAATCACATAAAGGCAGCATAAAAGTAATCCATACGACTCAATTTGTTAAATCTATGTCTTCAGAAGTTATATGATAGGTTTGGGTGAGAAACAGATCAATCTTTAAGTCATTTTTTTACTATAAATCTCCACTTTCACTTTAACATTCTGAAAGGAGATTTATAGTAAAAAAAAAAAAATAAAAAAAAAGGACTGAAATATCGATCTGTTTCTCACCCAAAGTGACTGCATCGCTTCAGAAGACATATATATTAAACCACGGAGTCATATGGACTACTTTTATTCTGCCTTTATGTGATTTTTGGAGCTTCAAAGGTCTGGTCACCATTCACTTGCATTGAAAGGATCTACAGAGCTGAAATATTCTTCTAAAAATCTTTGTTTGTGTTCAGCAGAAAAAAGGAAGTAATTCACAGTGAACTATCCCTCTAATAATTGGATTTTTCATTTACTCAATTTTTCCATCATTAACAAATTTTCTATTTCACAAAACCACCTGCATTATAAATACAGAAGCACAACTGAATGGGAGGAACTGCAGAACTTAAGTCTGACGATGCAATCAGCCCTCATCCGGAAGGAAACTTTCTTAATTTCTTGTAAACTGCCAACAATAACTGAATGCAGGCAAAAAAAAAAAAAAAATAAAAAAAAAATATATATATATATATATATATATATATATATATATATATATATATATATATACCTATCGCTTTATTATATTTAAGGTCAAGCGTGGGAAAAAACGTCGGCTACCACAAAGATAAACGTAAAGGTAAATTCCCACTACAAATCATCGTTTAACGCTGTTCCAGTATCTGAAACATGGCGATCTATTGCAAAACTCCGTCGTTTACACATTTCTAGGCGACTGTCATCCCGTTATTCGCCTTCACTCCCCGTTGCGGCGGCTTTCTCTGGAATCAAAGCGGCTGTGTTTCAAAATGCAGAGAGGAACCAACTTAGACAGCATTTTAAGACATCGTGGGAATGTTCGTTCGATCGTACAAACGTCCATGTGAACCCCAAAAACCTTCCAAATGCTGTTCGAATATCCCAAGCGCGCCAATAATGCCCTAAAAATGCTGCCTACAGGTAGGCAGCTCGCTAGGTTTTGAGACGCAGCCAGCATCTTTGCTAAAGTGATCGCAGGTAACCCAAACCATTCCCATCACAAAATAGAGCCGTGCAATTGAAACTGGTGAGCAAATTGTCCACTAAAGCACCGCTATTTCAGACAAGCAATCGCCGAAGCGTAATTCCCACTTTATTTTTTGTTTTATTTTTTATTCTCGCGCTGCCTCTGTGATTTTCTCAGCGCGAGGAGGCAACAGCTAGCGCGTTAGCTGGCGAGCTAGCGGGACATCTGAGATCGTTAAAAAGCGTATGTCGCCTTACCCCTTTTGTTCTTGGTGTCAGTCTTCTACATGGGTGTCGTTACACGCGTTTATTCGGATATTGGGGGTATCGCGGGCTGAGATTGCATGCTGCCGTTTTATCTCCATCAGCAGTGTTTCCCGTTCATCCGCCCAACTTCAGCACCGAGCGAGCGAGCCAGTGGAGACGCCCTGCGCATGCGTGGCGGAGCTGTCAGCTCACGAAGCGTGAGCTGCGGACAGGGTACAGAGGCAGGGGTGCAATGACAGGCTGTGATTCGACTGTGGTTATCACAATAACTGCAGTAATACATATACACATAGATATACAGAAACAACACATACGTAAAAAGCTATTTGACTCACCATAGAGCGTGTCAAAATACTCTAATTCTCTTGATAGAATGACTGAATGCTTCAAACATTTGGTTTCTAGTACTGTAATACAGTAGATGTGTTTGAAATGAGCATAAAAGAGCAGGGTATAATGTGTTACAATTTAGCTTGGTTTCAGAAGCATATCATGTAGTTATCCGACTGGCATTGTGTATCTAGTGGCCTTCTGGATTTATTTATTTATTTACCCTGAGCTATAACAGAACAACAAAAACGAATAAAACTAGAAAATAACCATTTAGCCATAACTGAAATGCAAATACAGATTGCATTTGTCTAGTGAATTGTATGATTTTTTGTTTTGTTTTGTTTTTTTAAATAAAACAAAAATCACAAGAAGGTTATGGTGTGGTTTAATAAAATAAATAAAACAACAAACAAAACACAAATATGTTAATGTATTATATTTTAGCCTATGTATTATATTATGATTTTACACAACATTTGACAAATCTGTGAGCCTGCTTTAATTCAGTTATAGAGACGAGTTGCCAAGATACATCCAAATGAGAAAATTATAGAACATTATAGAATCCTTCATTATAAATAAATTCTCTGTACACATAAAAAGTCCAGAACAAAGACTATTCATAGACATCAATTTGTTCAAAATGACTTTGTGTTTTAATGTATTTCTCAAAGACCAGACAGAATGAAGTTGTTTCAAACCACCATTGCAACACAGGCTTGATATCCACTAGGAGGCACTGAGACCACAGCAATCTGGTCATAGAAGGATAAGCCAAGAAGTGACCACCTCCATCACCATTGCGGTCTTCTTTATCATGCCTGTAAGGTGCAGATGCTGTCCTCCCGTTTATGGTTAGAGTTGATAATGGTTATTATGTTACTGTTAGTTGAGCCAGGGGACTGTTTTATTTGACAGATGTTGCCATCAGTGCTTTCGAAAATAATGGCGAGTGCACATACCCACAAATTTCCAGAGTTTGAGCCAGTGTCTAAATATTAGTAGTCTAAATACATATTTCTATGCAGTGGGTCCCCTCAACATTCCTCTTTTTGTATTCTTATCGAGAGCTGACATTTACTCAGCATGTTAGTTTTTCATGCTTTAAATCTAACAAATCCTTTATAGTGCCTTCTGTGAGGCAGATGAACAGTATAATAAAATATCACATGCTGTGAACCTAGATTTGTTTATTATTGAGATGGTATTTTAAAGTCATCATTGATGTTTTCTGGATTTTTCTGTCTTTAACACTTCAGACTACGCCCTTGGCCCTTCCTTTGGTCCTCCCGGTCATTTTTGAGCTAAAAGAGCAAAGAGGTAGGTTTTTTTTTGATGATGATGATGATGATGATGTTGATACCATTTCTTCTTCCCTGAAGTAATAACAATAAAGTTATGCACTTCTTTTTATGCTATTTTGATCTTATTTACATGTAGATTTCTACATTTTACCATTAATTTGCATATGCAAATAAGCACATTAATGAAACTTTAGTACAGTAAAAACATACACTTCTATAAGTTGAAACATGAAGAAAATATAAGAATATGACGTATATTGGAGGCAGATTGCTGCCATCTGTTGAACAAAATATAAATAACATGACTTGAAAATCATATCGTGACAATAATAGCCAGTAGATGGCTGCAGTGGTCTATGTAGCCACCTACTGTGAAGTCTGATTGTTTGTTGTAAACTAATTTTATATTTTATGAAAAGTTATGCATTTGGATATATATTTAGACATTATAAAACTATTATTTGTCAAAGTTTAGCATTTTAAAATTGATTTGAAGTGTCAGTGTTTGCAGTTAATGTCATATTATGCTTGCAATCAAACGTGTTACAAAGAGAAAACACAGAAAAATATTTTTTCTACCAATCAAGAAAAATGTAAAGAAAATGAACATCAATGAACAGAAAGGAACTGCAAAATTGTTGAAAATGTAATTAGAGTATAAAACAGAAGAATCAAAGTAAACATTTGGCAATTTCATACTTTCTATAGTAAAAATGTATTTTGCAAACATTTTCCAGTCAGTGAGGTGAATAGCATTTATCAACAATTAAGCCATAAAAAAGAACAAACAGTAAACAATAAAAACAGTAAGAACAGTAAAGAATGATGCAATGTCTTTATGCATTCATGCATCAGTGGCAGTGTGTAGTTATGATGGCATGTACCTTGTGTGTGTGTGTGTGTGTGTGTGCATGTTCAGCATTGTGGGTGTGTTATTGTCTCACCACCTCATTTCTGAGTGTGTGTGTGTTTTGTTTTTATTACAACCACTTATCGAATAATTCCAAAATTTGTTTTGTATGTTCAAATGACAAGTGGAGGAAAAGTCAACAAGTCTTGAAAAGGATAAAGGAAACCATTTTTATGAAATCAGAAAAAGTGATTACGGTAAAAAATGACAGAAGACCGTAGTCTACAACATGTTATTTGTATTTTAGTTTTTAGTTGCTTTATGCACATATTTTTAACATTATTTTAAATTCATAATGTTGCATCATCTCTATCGTTTGTAAAACAGCTAATTTTTACAAAGTATGTTTCACCCCTCATACAACAAAATGCCACAGATATTAGAACTACATTGTATAAAGCTGTTACGTGTTATGCTCCACAGTTCTATCTTGATGTTATTGAATCACCCCTCTGCTATATGATTACAGAAATTACAAAAAGCCTGCCTATGCCTTGAAGCCAGAGATGGTCCCCTGACTAATAAAACCTGCTTCTTATACCTGTGAAATGATGCTGAGGATAATCTCAAATCCTAATAGCTGTTTTGTGACAGTTTCTCTCTCTCTCTCTCTCCCTCTCTCTCTCTCTCTCCCTCTCTCTCTCTCTCTCTCTCTCTCTCTCTCTTTCTGACATCTTTGTTTTCAGTTTTTTGATCATAGATTTAATAACATTATGTCAATAAAGGACATCGGAAAAGCTGAATGATAAAAAATAAAAAATGAACAAAACAAAAGATAAAAACAAGCAAGCTATGTTTCTTGTTGCTTTGTCCTGTGGCCAAGCCTTCATCATGGAGTCAGTGTATCATCTTGTTGATGTTGATATCTGATCTACAAAAAATACTCTGAGCTACAAAACTTGGACAAAGTCCCTTTCAAGGCGTGGAGGTCCAATCAGCGTCCATCTTGAGAATGCTCCTGGGCAGATATTTTCCATGGATACAAGTGGCATGAAAGTACAACTGAGCTCCTATTTACTTGAATGGGGAAAGACCATAATCTCCAAAAACAGTTGGTCAATATTACTATCAAATTACATATTTTAAAATAGCAGTAAAATGTGACAACAATGGTATCATAAATTGTGCTTCTTTAGCTTAGATCACATTAAAAAGTCTTATTTGTCAGACTGGTCCAGTTAATGATCATGCATGTCTGAGTTGACTGACAGTTGATGTATGTATCTAAAAGGTGATTGGCTCTTTTACCTGTATGGCTGGACTTCCTTTTCTTCTTCCACCATATTGGGCATACCAATTTCTCCCATTCATTTAAATAGAAGTTCTTTGTTTTGGGTTAATTATTCTCTGGCTTTTCTCTTGCAGTCAAAGATTAAGGGGCTGAGGTTGTAATTATACCATTCTTTAATGATGGCATATAAGACATTCACATACAGTAGTAGCTAATTAGGGTATGGGGTGCATGAATAGTTCACCCAAAAATGAAAATTCTCTCATCATTTACTCACCCTCATGCCATCCCAGATGTGTATGACTTTCTTTCTTCTGCTGAACACAAAGAATATTTTTAAAAGCTTAAGCTCTGTAGGTCCTCATAATGCAAGTGAAAGGTTACCAAAAATTTTGAAGCTCCAAAAAAAACAACAAAAAAAAACATAAAGGCAGCATAAAAGTAATCCATACCACTATAATGATTAAATCCATATCTTCATAAGTGATATGATATGTGTGGGTGAAAAACAGATCAATATTTCAGTTTCAAAATAATAAATTCCCCTCCCTGCCATGTAGGTGACGATATGCACAAATAATGTGAGTCGCCAAAAACAAAAGAAGAAGAAGAATGTGAAATTAAAGTGAAAGTGGAGACTGATAGTAAGAAAGGACTTAAATATTGATCTGTTTCTCACTCACACCTATCACATCACTTCTGAAAACATAGATTTAACAACTGGAGTCTTATGGATTACTTTTATTCTGCCTTTATGTGCATTTGGAGCTTCAAAGATTTGGTACCTATTCACTTGCATTGTATGGACCTACAGAGCTCAGATATTCTTACAAAAATATTTGTGTTCAGCAGAAGAAAAAAGTCATACACATCTGGAATGCATAAGGGTGAGTAAATGATGAGAGAATTTTCATTTTTGGGTGAGCTATCCCTTTAATCCTGATTGCCATCGAATAGATAAATTTGTTATGTGGAAATGTAAGCTTGTTAAATTTGACTAAGCATACTGAACGTTTAATTTCCTTTCAACATTAAAGCAGCATCAAAACAGCTGTCTAGCTGTGCTGGGTCCTGGGATTTGTCCCTTGCTGGCCAACTGTCAGGTTTATGCTGATGTTGTTGGGGCAAGAAGCTTTTGCCTCATCTCAGGTTTGGTTTGATTTTTTTGGGTTAGTTATGTTTCAGAATGGTGTCCTGTCATTGTTTTTGTCTTTGATCAATTTTAAGCTAAACAGGATATGCAGATATTTATTGATAATGCATCTCACTACAGAAAAAAAAGTTTCTTTCCCTCCACATAATTATTAACTGAAATTAGTTAACCACACATTACAGGCCATAGCGTTTTTTAAATCATCTCTTTATACACAAGAATCTTGTTCACCTAAAGAAGCAGTTGTTAAGCAACAGATGACAAGGAAGAAAATTAAACAAGGGCTGTCAAGAGATGACATTTTAGTGCAATCTGTAGAAACGAATACAGTTTAGAGTTTTTCTCGTAAGTTTCGATGAAAAAGGTCTCTGCTGCTTCTGTTGAATGTTATGTTCAATCATGCTCTCAAAGCATTTAAATTTATCCATGCTCATTATTTCACAGGATCCAGTATCATAGCCCAGTGACCTTTGATGAAATATCATTCTGATATTTATGACCTCTGGAAAGGCCTTGTTCTAACTGTTGTGGAGGTTGTTAATTACTAATATGTTGAGGTTTCTCTAAGGGGACTCATTAGCATTTAAGTAAGTTTTAGCTGCAATAAAATCCATTTAAAATGACATTAAAAGCTACCTCTGGTCCTTTGTCCTTGGCATATGACTTTTATTCACTGAAACATCACAATCACTAATGGGTGTTATGGCAGAGTGCCTGTTAATGCATTTATAATTTTGCTATGCCCTTGAGATGCCCCTTATAATATTAGTTTTCAGTTTTATGCTATGTATAATGTGCAATTTATAACGTGTAATGTTGTTATTTAGTGTATTGACAATTAAAAACAAACAATACATGAATAATAATCCTTCCTCAGCCATCAGTGTGCTGCCATACATTTTAAAGAAAGATGAAAATTACACTGGCAAGAAAAATAAAATGCATTATTGTGGCTAGGGATCAGTCCAAGTCACTGTTTTTGCTTAGAGTTACAGCACAAGCTGATATCATGAAAACACCAATTAGGTTTTGTACACTGGCGATTTAAGATAAAGGTTAATTAAGCCACCATTTATTTATTTTTTTGTTTGGCAAATCATTGAAGAATTTACCAAGGTTAGTGGATGATTTGTAATCCTCAGTTTTAAGAAACACTCACCATATCACCACCCACAGGAAATAAAAAACAATTAATATCTCAATTGTTTATCCAGTAAAGAGATTAAATGGTGATTAAATTGAGACTTTTGTTTAAAGCATTAGTTCATCCAAAAATGATAATTCTCTCATGATTTACACACCTTTAAGCCATCCTACATATGTATGTCTTTCTTCTGTCCTGCTACAGCAGAACCGAAATTATGATTTTTATAAGCATATTTCAGCTCTGTATGTCCATACAATTAAAACGAATGGGTGCTGTAAGGCTGCTGGCTGTTTCACGGTCCAAAAGGCATATTTAGGCAGCTTAAAAGTAATCCACACAACTCCAGTCGATCAATGACGTGATCAGTCGTGATTTTTGTAAACAAATCAATAATTAAATTTTTTTTAACTTTAAATCATTGCGTCAGCCCACCACTGTATTGCTGTTTGAAATGACCTAACTCTTGCCTGAAATTTGTTCCTCTGCTGTATACAAAGTACGCACTTCCGACTTCTCGCGTGAACGCGCCAACTCCGTGATGGGTCGACTGGTAGCAGGAAGAGTTTTCAAAAAGTTCATAAAGTTTTAATTATCGATTTATATTTTACACAAACCTATCGATTTGCTTCAGAAGACATTCATTGATTAACTGGAGTCGTGTGGATTACTTTTATGCTGCCTAAATATGACTTTTTGACCATCAAACAGCCACCAGCCCCACGGCATCCATTCGCTTTCATTGTATGGACAAACAGAGCTGAAATATGCTTATAAAAATCGTAATTTCGGTTCTGCTGAAGAAGGAAAGACATACACATCTTGGATAGCTTAAAGGTGAGTAAATCATGAGAGAATTATCATTTTTGGGTGAACTAATCCTTTAAACAAAAGTCTCATTTTAATCACCATTTAATCTCTTTACTGGATAAACAATTGAGATATTAATCGTCTTTTATTTCCTGTGGGTGGTGGTGAGTGTTTCTTAAAACTGAGGATTACACATAATCCACTAACCTTGGTAAATTCTTCAATGATTTGCCAAACAAACTATTAAATAAATAAATACCAAAGATACCAAAGTCTACAATCAAAACTCGACATGAAGGAATTTTTCAAGAAATATCTCAGACAAGTTGATTTTTAAATGAAACAAACGAGATCTCCAAGAGCTATGAAAGAGCATCCTTTGAGCAACACAGTTTTCTTCTGGGCACCACAACAACTCACTTCAAAGAAGATGATCAGATCTTTCTCTCTTATTTCATGGTTGTCACTATTAATTTAATTTCTGCATGAAATCTTTGCAGTTCGAGTGGATATTGAGCACTTTTAGCGAGAATGAAATTGAAATATTCCCTCAGGAATGCAAGAAAGCTTCAAGAGTTGAGTAAAACAAAACAATTTTAGTAGAATATAAAGATATGAGCTGATTAACGTGGCTCAGAATCTTGATTATTATTTGGATTTTCATCACAATCAGTCAGCCATTTACTCCCATACCAAACTCAAAAGGGGTCCTTATGTCGTGATGGGCCAAGTCAGATTGTACAACTGGTTCTCAGCAAGATCAGATGTTCAAAGCATAAATGTCACCATAAAATGAACATCCATAAGGTAATTTCATGCAGGCAAGCTTGAGTAAATTTCTTTGGAAGGGGTTGCTCACATCCAAATGACATTGGCAGATAACCTTTTCATGTACCTGTTGCATTTCAGCCTAAATTTCTCATCCCATGTGATTCAAGGGTCATGGTGATAGTATACATACTCATTGTAGCGACTTCAATGTATTGTCATAGACGTTTATTGAATCTTAAAGGTGAACTGTGTTATTTCTACAACACTAGTGTCACCAGACAGAATTGTAAAAATATTGATTACATTCAAACAGGTTTCCCAAACACATCCCCATGTGCTATTGGTTGTTCAAACAGATAGTCCAGTGTTACTCTTGTCAGTGAAATCACTGACAAAAACATTAGTTTATGAAGGGTTTTCTTATTTCATCAATGATAACAAAGACAAGATGAAAAAGACACATCATGATGATAATTAAATGATATTATTTGGCTTGTCATGTTTATTCTGTTGGTTCATGTTTTTCATGTCTTTTATTTTGAAAATCCCTGGTCATGTGATTTCATGTTTCCCTCCATGTTCATGTGTCTTGTTTTCACTGGTTTATTGTCTTGTTATTTTGTTTAGAGTTCTTAGTGTTCATTGGTTATCTTTGTCATCTGCTCTCCCATGTCCAAGTATTTAACCCTCATGTTTGCCATTGTCTATGGTTAGGTATTGTGTTAATGTAACTTTGTGGAATAGTTCATGTCATGTCATGTCACGTCAAGTCAAGTCAAGTCAAATTTATGTCAAGTCATGTTTAAGTCAAGTAAAGTCAAGTTCATGTTTATGTTTTATTCACGTTTGTATTTAGGGATTATTGGATCTCACTTTTGTTAATAAAATTGCACTTGGGTCCTTCACTCCATCATCTTCGTCTGTCTGTCACTGCTGGGTACTGACCGACCAAAATGAACCCAGCAATCCATCTCCTACGTCAGGGGAGTCATCCCCTGGAGGATTATGTGGAGGACTTCTGCGCTCTGGCCTGCCGGGTGGACTTTAATGAGGTCGCCTTCAAAGACATTTTCCGTTTTGGACTGAATGAGCCGATCTCTTCTCTGATGCCAGGCGGTCAGAGTACCCACAGCCTGACTCAATATATAAACCTTGCCCTGCAGATTATTAGTTCTACGTTCACTGTGGGGGAGGCGGATGCCAAGCCGGATTCCCACGTCATGGTCGGCGAGCCAGAGTCCCACGTCATGGGCGCTGATCCAGAGTTCCACGTCATGGCCACCGAGCCAGAGTTCCACGTCATGGCCGCCGAGCCAGAGTTCCACTTCATGGCTGCTGAGCCAGAGTTCCACGTCATGGCCGCCGAGCCAGAGTTCCACGTCATGGCCGCCAAGTCAGAGTTCCTCTTCATGGTCACTGAGCTAGTGCCATCTTTTGCCACGGATCCTGAGTCTGCCCCATGCCATGTCACAGCAATGCCTCAGCCTGCTCTATGCCATGTCACAGCAATGCCTCAGCCTGCTCCATGCCATGTCACAGCAATGCCTCAGCCTGCTCCATGCCATGTCACAGCAATGCCTCAGCCTGCTCCATGCCATGTCATAGCCATTCCTGAGCCTGCTCCATGCCATGTCACAGCCATGCCTGAGCCTGCTGCATGCCATGTCACAGCCACGCCTGAGCCTGCTCCATGTCATGTCACAGCCATGCCTGAGCCTGCTCCATGTCATGTCACAGCCACGCCTGAGCCTGCTCCATGCCATGTCACAGCCACGCCTTAGTCTGTTCTATTGGACTTGGAGATGGTCCCCTCCATTGTACCCACCCTAAGAGCTATCTCCTCTGTCAGACCGACCATAATACTGTCCGACACGTTGCTGTACACGTCACTGGACTTCCTGTTCCTGTTGCTGACTGCACGCTGCACAAGTGTTTGTAGCCTACTAAGCATTGCTTATTCTTATTCTCATACGTTCGTCTTTTTATCCTTTGTCATTTTACCACGTGTTTCGGGTTTTTCTGCTTTTCTACTGTTTCATCTGTGTGCATTTTACCTGTTGCTGCTGGCGCCTAGCTCTAGTCTGTGTTTGTAGCCTGCTAGCTTTTTTAGTATCGCTTATCTATTTGTTTTCAGCCTTTAATCCTTAACATCTGCCATTTTTCAGCACACACTGGGTTTTCCCCCGCATTATTCTCTTATCGCGATTCCACTTCATGCATTTTCCATGTGCATCCACTTTCTATTTTTATCGTGATTAAACTGTGCTCATTTTACAGCACGCACCCTTTTTTCTCCTCTGTGTTACACGGATTATTGCATTGATCTCAAAGCACCACTTATCAAGAACAGCCATAACAACAAACAATTGTTTGAGGAATTCACATCGATCTCAAACCCTCACCACTCAGGAACAACCAACAACAACAAACAACTGCAGTAAGTCATGACATCCGCTCATGTTATTTCTTCCTGCATTGCATGTCACATGTTTACAATAGCCTCTTCTGTCAGCAGTGAGGGATTCACATGTGATAAATGTAAGGAATTAGTCAGACTAACGGAGAAGGTTCATGATTTAGAGACACGCATCTGAACGCTAGTGGAGGTCAGTGAGAAAGAGAAGCTGGTAGATACTGTTTCGGATGCGGGCAGTACAGAGAGCAACACACACACTTTGGTTCCGGCTGTAGAGCCCCCACAGCAGGGCATTTGGTTGATGTCTCGGCGGCATACTCACTCAGCAAAACAACACCACTCTCCCATTCCTGTTAGGGTTTCCAATCGATGCACCCACTGAGAATCATGTTGAAAGAGCCCTTGTTATTGGTGATTCTATTGTAAGGAACGTGGAAATAGAGACTCCAGCCACTATTGTTAAATGCATTTCGGGTGCCAGAGCATCTGACATCAAATCAAATTTACAAGTGCTGGCTAATGCTAAACGTAGATTTTCTAAAACTGTTATTCATGTCGGCACTAATGATGTCCGGCTTCACCAGTCGGAAGTCACTAGAGATAATGTTGTGTCGGAGGTGTGTCAATTTGCAAAAATGATGTCAGACACTGTAATATGCTCTGGCCCCCTCCCTGCTCATCGTGGTGACGAGGTTTATAGTAGATTAGTGTCACTGAATGGCTGGATGTCTGAGTGGTGTCTGGAGAATAGCATAGGATTTATAGACAATTGGAAGAGTTTTTGGGGTAGACCTGACCTGCTAAAGAGAGACGGACTCCATCCCTCCAGGCTCTCCTCTCTAGTAATTTGGCTCATAGTCTTAATAATGATAGTATTTGACTAACTGGGGCCCAGGTCAGGAAGCAGACAAACTGGACAATCCGAACGTCTGCTAGCTGCCTTGAGACATCACATGTTCTTCCTCCAGCTCCACCTTGGTCAGTCGGTCACCTGGCTCTGTCTGAGCTCTCCTATCCCACAGCTTCGCCTCATCAATCTGAGCCTGTGGCTTCACCGGGGACCTCCTTTCCTATGGCTCCGCCTTGGTCCTCAGTCCCACCGGCTCTGCCTCTGTCCTCCGATCCCCCAGCTACACCTCGGTCTTCCAAGCCTTCGGTGCTACCTCGGTCCTCCGAAGCTCCGGCTCCATCATGGTCCTTCAAGCCATCGGCTACTCTCTGGGCAACAAGTTCCCTGGTATTGCCCCTCAAGTCTCTCAAGGCCCCGCCTTCCATGGCTCTGCCACTCGAGCCTCTCAGGGCCCCACTTTTCATTGGCTCTGCCCTGGTCCCATGCTCCACGCCCTGTCTCGCCAGGCCACGGCCCACGCCATGTCTTGTCAGGCCACGTCTCAAGGACCTCCCCCCCCCCAGCTCCCTATTTAACTTTGTAATTATGTTTTGGGGTGTCGGGAGCTGCCCCTAGTGGGGGAGGATATGTCATGTTTATTTTGATGATTCATGTTTTTCATGTTTTTTATTTTGAAAATCTAGTTCCTGTTTCATGTCATGTGGTCCCCTGATCATGTGATTTCATGTTTCCCTCCATGTTCATGTGTCTTTTTTCATTGGTTTATTTATTTAGAGTTCTTAGTGTTCATTGGTTACCTTTGTCATGTGTTCTCCCATGTCCAAGTATTTAACCCTCATGTTTGCCATTGTCCATGGTCAGGTATTGTGTTAATGTAACTTTGTGGGATAGTTCATGTCATATCTGGTCAAGTCAAGTTTAAGTCAAGTCAAGTTCATGTTCTATTCATGTTTGTAGTTAGGGTTTATTGGATCTCACTTTTGTTAATAAAATTGCACTTGGGTTCTTCACTCCATCGTCTTCATCTGCCTGTCACTGCCAACTACGTTACATGGCCTACTGTTGATGAAAATATAATGAGATAAAAAATTAAATTGCAAGATATTAACAGTTCAAGATATAAACAGAAGAAGAAACATCTGTTTATAGAAGAAGATATTAGATATGGATTCATCTAATCCAATAATCCAGTATGTTGGGGATTTCCCCGCTTGAGGTGTGTGAGCTGAATGTGCTAACGTTGGCAAAAAGAACCTCTTCAAAAAGGGGTAAATATCTCATTCAAACGCATCCATACATGAGTTTAACCACTATATCAACAACATATTTATAATACCCTGTAACAACTTACATCTTCACAGTGACGCAAATGAACAGGTGAACTGAAACTAAATGACACACTAGTATGAATATACGTAATTTGCGTTACGTAACTTGTATGACAAATTGCTTGCTATGTGTCTCATTTGTAAGTCGCTTTGGATAAAAGCATCTGCTAAATGATTAAATGTAACTTGCATTGTGAATACGCTGTTTCCGTAAGAAGCAAGCCACACGCAATGTGAAATAATCCTTTCACAGAAAATGAATAAGCCTCTAAATTTTATTTTATTTTCCTTTATTTTAAAGGACATTTTCTTCAAAAGACTAAAACTATGACTAAAATAAAAACTGTGAAAAAATTAACATTGAGATAGTCCAACCCCAAACTGACGCCACTGATGTAGCCAGTGTTGCTGTGTCAGGCTGGACAGGATACTCAAACAAACAGAGCAATATTTTAGTAATGCCACAGTGTAACGAAGCTCAGCAGGCAATGACAGGCAGATGAAGACGATGATGAAGTGAGAAACCCAAGTGCAGTTTATTTCCAATCATGATAACCAGAAACCCTAACTCTAAACGTGAACAAAACAAAACATAAACGTGAACGACTCGACTCGACTCGACTCGAAAACAACATTACATTAACAATACCTGACCAACGACAATGGCAAACATAAGGGCTTAAATACAAGGACATGGGTAACAGGTTAACAAGACAACCAATCACAAGACTAAACTATAAACAAGATAACAAGACTAAATTAACTTTAACCAATGAAAAAACAAGACTAATAACAAAGTAATCAAACAATGAACCAATGAAAACAAGACACATGAACAGGGGAAACACATGACAAGATCACATGAGGGAACAGGAATTCACATGACATGACACCACATGACCTGAACAGGAACTAAACTTTAAAATAAAAGACATGTAAACAAGAACAAAACACATAAATGTGACACACAGAGACACAATGTATACAATTTTTGGGAAAACCAATGTACTAATTGGTTTACATGCAATTGTCTCTGTTTCAGAATAAAATAAAATAAAGCACACTCAGCTTTAACTACTATACAGTTTACTGTAGATGTTTATTGCAATCAGTCCTGTCTGGTGACAAAATTGTCCTTATATGACAAAGACTGATACTTTCAGATAACTACTACAGGGTCTCTTTTCGTAAAAAGTAATTTATGGATATGTGCCCTAAGTAGTGTCCGGAGCTTCATCAACTGATTTATGAGCCCTCTGTGGGAGTGACAGTCTCAGCTACAGCGTCAACATCTTTTTATGGTTCTTTATGTCCTTTATCTGGCCAGTCAGGTTCCCCTCACTCTTCCTCAGCAGTTGTCTGTTCTCCATCTGGACAGGTCATCAGTAATGTCCTTCCAAAACAATGTGTTCATATCAAGAGCTCTCCTGTTGTGCTTGCAGACAATCTTGCATTGTGGCTGTTGGCCGTAGAGGACATATCTCCATATGCAGCTGTGTACTATCCTTTTGGAGTCTGTGTTTTCTAAGCAGAATGTGCAGTGCATGGAAGAACCCCTGTGCTAGGGACCATGTCTCTCCAAGTGATAGCTTGGATCCAAAGTAGTTGTAAACTGTATTGATAGGAGGGCTTCGACATCTGGACCTTGTATGTTTGTCTTACTCAAACGGAAGTCCAGGCTCAAGCTTTTGGGAGCCATTGAAAATGGTTTTATCCCAAACCCCTTCCCATGAGTGAGTTTGTTCACAATCTTAGTTTTGTACTGCAAGTTGCAAAACTGCCTTGTTGACTTCAGTGATCAGGGTTCATCCTCTACCAGAAAATTGTGGAACGCAATAGTCTCAATATTTTAACTTATTATAAGTTACTTTGGTATGCAAGCATAGTTGAAAACACAAATGTATATGTTAATGAGTGTGTGTTAACCAATCATGCCCTTACAATAATTGCCTATTCCTAATCTGTCGATATACTGTACCTATATGACTGACACTAATGCTGCCTTTATGTGCTATCGGAATTAACCTACTTCCCACTTCTGAAGTGGTAATTACGAGTATGTCGCTTGTAAGTGCTTTGTTGTAGGAAAGAACAGGAAACATGGACGATGGCAGGTTCATTTATGCATATTTCTTGATGAACTTTTATTTTTGCACCATCATACATATTACTCAGCTTGCTGACGATATTTAAATTTTGGTTGAATACAACTTTTTTTAATAGTGTAAAAATTTACAACATGCGTTAAATGGTTGCCGATATACATAAATGAATATGACCGGAAAGGCAAGCACTATCAATTAGCTGTATTTAGAAAAATTAATAAAACCTGTCATTAACTACAGAAACCATAGTCTCCTTCACTATGTTGAAAGTTTACGACTCCTCCCATTTCAGAAACTCGGGTATCAAAATTATCTCACTGTGAATTCTGTGACAGTATGCTGAAAGTTCTTTAGCTGAAATCGGTCTGTGCTTTCTGAATACGAATCACTGCCCCTAATGGCCAAAGCTGGAGGAGTTGCTAAATGTATGGACACAGGTGAGCTCCAGTTTCCAGTAGCGTTGTTAACCACAAAATGATTTGCGTTCAACTTCTCACAAACTGTTACGATCAGAATGGTGTGAACAGGGACCATGATAAAAAATAAACTCTATCCACTATTTTGTTGTAACGTTAGAATCCTTTTGAATGCTTTGAAGATCTGCAGGTGGTACCACAAGAAAAGCACAATGTTTGTTCCCAAACATTTACTCTTATCATTTGTTTTTCGATTAACAATTTTTATTGATTCACATATATGCAACTTATAAGACAAAACATATATACATAGAATCAAACTTAACCCCAACTATTACCCCTCCCAATCCCACCCTAACCAACAACATAACAGTGGTCCCAAATGACATAGACAAACACATGCACAAAAAAATTAAATAAATAAATAAACAGATAAACACAACAACAATAATCACACATCCACCAATGACAAATACCCACCCCATATCTCCACGAACACTTTATACCTCCCCGTTCCTCTTAATGTCACTTCCTCAGAGGCCGCCACCCTTCCCATCTCCGAGCACCACTCCTGAAAAGAGGGCGCTCCAGCCAACCTCCAACCCCTCAAAATGATCTGCTTGGCGATCATGACACTGGTTAAGACCCAACTCTTTATGTGTCTACTTTCAATGTCAGTGACCACCCCATCACCCAAGATACAGAGTCTGGGGCAGAATGATACCTGAATGCCTAACACATCGCACACCAGACTCTGCACCTTTAACCAAAACTTTTGTATTTCAACATCCCCCCAAAAGACATGGGTTATATCTCCGTCCTCTGATTGGCATCGCCAGCATGTGGGTGTGTCTTTAAGACCAAGCCTATATTTAGAGGGGGTCCAATAGAACCGATGTAAAATCTTGAACTGTATAAGGCGCACCCTTGCATCTCTAGATGCAGTTTTTATGTTTTTTAAAATCGTAGCCCATTCTCCATCCTGCAATTCCAAGTTTAAATCTTTCTCCCATAATCTCTTGAGAGTGGTTGAGACTCCATCCCCCAGACTCTGAATTAGCAGGGAGCAATATACTGATGCCTCATGACCTTTTCCAAAAGCAGAAATCACCTCTCCTAGAGTATCTGCTGCTTTAGGGGGGGTGTATGCTATTCCCAAAAACAGTACAGAGCAAGTGGTGTAGCTGAAGATACCTAAAAAACTGAGATCTGGGGATCCCAAAATATTGAACCAAATTTTCAAAGGATCTCATCACAACACTCTCATAAAGATCACCGAGTGTATTAAACCCCCTCGCAATCCACTCTGACCAACAAAAAGGGGACTTATTAATGCATAGTTTGGGGTTTAGCCATAGGCTCGAGGCAACATTTAGATAAATATCTGAATTAAACACTCTGGACACTTTTGTTCATACTGAGTGCAAACGTGAAATAACAGGGTGTGATTTAACTTCTCTGGTTAGACTGACAGAAAGGCTTTGCAATGGGAAAATAGGGGCAAGAACTTCTTGTTCAATGCAGAACCAGGGAGGGGCTCTTTCAGGTGGAAGCGAACAATGAGCCAAATGTCTGACACTGAATGCATAATAATAAAACAAAATCTTGGGTAGGCCTAGCCCACCTTTGTCAATCGGCCTATGCAGCTTACTAAAATGTAATCTGGGGTGCTTACCACTCCGAATAAAAGACTTCGCTATGCTCTCAAATTGCTTGAAATAAGAGAGGGGGACATCTACCAGGAGAGACTGTAGCAGGTAGTTACATTTTGGAATACAATTCATTTTGATAACATTAACCTTCCCAATCATAGATAAATGTAATGAAGCCCATCTGTCTACATCACTCAAAATCCTTTTTATTAAATGGTCAAAATTAACTCTAACTAAATCAGACAAATTTGTTAGGAATAAAATACCCGAATACTTAATGCCCTGTTCGGGCCACTGGAAGGCCATTACTGGACAGTATGCTGTCAGAGCCAAAGCTTCAGGTTTAGACCAGTTGACTTTGTATCCTGAGAATTTGGATAATTAATTAATTAATAATTCTGTGGAGGCAAGGCATAGATCTAGTGGGGTCAGAGATGAATAATAAAATATAATCTGCGTAAAGCAGAAGCTTATGCGCCACGCCTCCCGCCACCACCCCTGGAAAATGATCCTCCTTTCTTATCATGGCTGCTAATGGTTCCAGGGCAAGACAGAACGATAATGAGGAAAGAGGGCAACCTTGCCGGGTGCCCCTATTCAGAGTAAAATAATCTGAAATTAATCCATTTGTTTGTACCGCTGCTACAGGGTGTCTATAAAGTAACTTGATCCAACCAATAAACATACCCCTGAACCCATACATTTCCAAAATCTTAAAAAGATAATCCCATTCTACCATATCAAACGCCTTTTCAGCGTCAAGTGAGATGGCAGCGACCGGAGTCTGATCATTCACCACTGACCACATGATATTGATGAAACGTTTAATGTTATCAGAAGAGCTACGACCCCGAATAAACCCCACCTGATCTATATGTATAAGAGATGTTATAACTTTACATAATCGGTTAGCCAAAATTTTTGTCAAAATTTTTACATCTAGCTGGATTAGGGAAATTGGACGGTAACTCTTACACGCTTGGATCTTTGTCTTTTTTAAGAATCAGACTGATCCGGGCTTGCATCATGGTTGGCGGAAGCTTCCCATTCTTTAATGATTCTGAATAAACTTCTAACAAAAGTGGAGCCAGTTTTGAAGCATAAGACCTAAAAAATTCAGCAGCAAAGCCATCTGGCCCCGGAGCCTTGCCTGTAGGTAAGGCCTTAATTACCTCATCACGTTCCTCCAAGGTTATCTCAGAATCAAGAGAGTTTTTTCAAAACTTAGGGCGTTCTAATGGTTCCACAAAATTTCTAATATCATCATCATTAGACGAAGACGTGGAACTATAGAGATCAAGATAGAATTCTTTAAAGGCATTGTTAATATCAATGGCCGAGGTGAAAATTTCACCACCAGCAGATTTCACTGAAGGAATGGTAGAAAAAGACTCTCTCTGTTTTACATATCTAGCCAAAAGCTTCCCTGCTTTGTCCCCTGACTCAAAATATGACTGTCCTGCCCTGAATAACCAAAACTCCACCTTCTGCGACAAAATAGTATTATATCTATGTTTCAAACGGGTCAATTCTCTGAGACCATTAAACGACATTCGGTGCTTCAGCTCTGCCTCGGCACTTTTAATATTCCCTTCCAACTCCACTAGTTCTCGTGCTTTGGATTTTTTAATGAGGCATACTGTATGATCCTGCCCCTAAAAACTGCCTTAAGTGACTCCCAAGCCACACCCACAGAGGATACTTAGAACCAGTTGGTCTCCATATAGACTTTGATTTCGTTTGTTGGAAATCAGGATTTTGCAAAAGGGTGACATTCAAGTGTCAGCTGTATGATTTCTTTTTCGCCGTATGTGGCAACACCACCAAGCTCACCAGGGCGTGATCTGAGACTAAAATGTTTCCAACTGAGCAATCGACAACAGATGAAATGAGGGACTAAAATATAAAAAAAATCTATTCTAGAATTTAATCTTATGGACTAATGAAAAAAATTAATAGTCTCTACCAGATGGGTTCAAAAGTCGCAAGACCAAGATTTTTACACATTCTATGAAGTGTCACTGTTGCTCTAGTGGGCTTACACCCTTTTGCTTCACTATGATCAAAGATTGAGTCCATCAAAAGATTAAAGTCTCCTCCCAATATTATATCATGAGGGGTGCCAGTGGCTTGCAACATCCCTTCAAGATCTATAAAAAGCCCTGATCATCAGCATTAGGTGCATAAATATTAGCCAAAATCAACCTTTGCCCCTGAATTTCTGCTAGAAAAAACAATGACTCTTACTGATTTATCTTTAATCTGTTTGAGGCATTGGAATTGTAGATGCTTATTTATCAATATAACCCCCCTACTCTTACTTGAGCCAGCACTAAAAAAAAACATGTCCACCCCATATCTTCCCAAATTTTTCAGCTTCCTGTGGGGAAAGATGTGCTTCTTGAAGAAACACTATATCATATTTCTTACGTTTAAGAAAAGAAATAACCTTCCTTCTTTTTATGGGGTGCCCCAGCCCATTCACATTCCACGTGGAGAAAAATATCCCACTCATATTAACATCTGACATTTGAAAAAATACTGTAAATTGTGTGTAAAAAACAAAATTACAAAGACCACATTTCAACATCAATGCAACATTCAAACCCCAAACTTTCCCCAGAACAAAACAAACAGAAAAAAGAAAAACATGTGCATTAACCCTGCGCACGACAGCGCCAACCGCCGTCAATCTCTCTAAACTCAGAAGGTCCGTGTACGCATATGAGAGCCCCCGCGACAACTTTACCATCGGATTGCTCAAGTCCGGTGCTTCTATACAGATTTTGTGAGGCAAATGTACATAACAGAAAATACTTTGTAAAACAGAACCCAGCGAACAGGCAGAATAAACAGAAAGAACATGTAGATTAATTCACAGAACTGTCTTGAAGGTGTGTTCCCCTACTAAACAAATTCCAGCTGATATAAAGCCATTAAGTTTCCTTGGACAGACAGACAAGTGTTTCAAGTGTTCAGTGAACCAGCTGTTATGAGTGCAGTAATCATTCCATTGTCCTGCGAAAATACTCCACAAAAACAAACTCCAGCCAACCATAAACATAAAGAACGAACAGACTGATCCATAACTGTCCCGAAGCAGTGTTATTCCACATAACAAACTCCAGCCGCTAGGCGGAACTAGCACAAAAAGAAACAAAATAGACATCCCGGTTCCTTGGATGATCAAGAGTCAAATTCACTTGGAGGCCGCATAAAAAACAAATACATCATGACTTACTCAGTCCGTCAGCTTTATAAAAGAGATCTTTTGTGTGGGCATGTGGATATTTTGCGGACATCTATAGTGTCCATTCTCAATCTGGCCGGGAACTTCAGTGTAAAAGCGATTTTCCGTCATGCAAAAGTTTCTTGAAGGAAGTGTCATGCCACAAAACAAACTCCAGCCGCTAGGCGGAGCCAATGCAGAAGAAAACAAAAATGGCGCCCAGCTTCCTTAGACAGTCGAGTTATGTACAGCGAGTCAGTCCACTTACATAAGTAACATGCAATGGTTTACTCACCCATAGTTTCTATAAAGGACAGTGCTTTTTTGGGGCATAAAAATACTTTGTGGCCGTCTTTGGTGTCTATCCTCAGCTTTCCTTTGCTCCTCGCTTGGCGCAACACGAGAAATTTATCGGATGATCTCAGAAATTTGGCCAGAATTGATCGGGGTCTGTCTCCCTCAGCAGATCTGCGAGCAGGGACTCTGTGAGCTCGCTCAATTTCCAGTTTATGGCCTGTTATGTCGAGCAGATTCGGGAAGAGCTCGTCCAGAAATTTCACCATATCTCTGCCCTCTTCTTGCTCAGGAATTCCAACAATTCATATATTGTTCCTTCGATTCCTATTTTCTAAGTCTGTTTTGGACACGGGCGTATTAGCGGATAATTCCCTTTCCGACGATTCCAGATAATCGATTCATTTCTCAACATCTGTTACTCTTGTGACCAACTCAGAGAATTTTGTTTCCATCGCTGTAACAGATCGACATATTACAGCGAGATCCTCCAAGTCAGCAACAACCTTCGTCAGCATCACCGAGATGTTGGACAGTTGACGCTGAATTTCTTCTCCCGTCGTGCTTTCCAACTCGAGTCCCGGCTCGCAGGCCCATCAGAGGTTTCAGCTAGTGCACGTAAGTGTCTTTTAATGTCTCCAGAGTCTGTGGATTTTGACTTCTTTGCCATGTTTACCTCACAGAGCAAATATGTAACTGGATGTAACGAAACTCACCGGATTAAACATGAAAATAATTAAAAACTAGCAAAGTGCGCAGAGCTAGTCTCTCATGCTTCTGCTTCTCGCATGGTGTCACGTGACCCCCGTTTTACTCTTATCATTAAAAGTATAAAACTATCTTCTATTGGTGTTTAAAGCTGAATTTCTGGAGCACTGGCATCACTAAACAGAACTGTAAAACTAACCCCTTTTAAACAGTTTTCCTGAATGCACCCTCCATCTTTCACTGGTGGAACAAACAGATAGTCCTGCCTCAAAGTCATGCCATTGGTTGAGTCAGTGTTGCTGTGTCGGGCTGGTTGTACAGTATTACCAGAAATAAAAAATAGCAATGTTTGTAAGCGCCACAGTGTTTACATTTTTGGGGAAATCAACCTAGAAATTGTTTACTTATAGTTGTCTCTGCATATTAAGATTGGATGCGAGAGAAAGTATCTCACCTACTTTCAATACTAAAGTAGTTTCAATAAATGTTAGTTTGAACTGAGGAGGGAGATTTGAGTTCTTAAAGTCAGAGTATGTTTACACACTGTAGTACAACAAACTCATTTAATTCAGAAGATGAAGGAAAATTAGATTTTTCATGATATTACCCCTTCAATTATATGCCTTAATTAATACGAAATGGATGCAGATAATAAGAGCTGAATGGTTGTATAATTTAAACTTCCAGGGAAGAGCACTGCTTCGGCTTACATTCCTGGTGCTTTTCTTACTGTGTGCTTTTACACCCGAGCAACTTGTGAGATCCAATATTTACCTATGATGATCGCAAAAATTATTGATGTGCTTCCATTTCAGTGGTCACACACACTCCCAAGTATAATGTAGACACACACATACCCACATGCGCACACACAAACCTCAAATGACTCACTTTTCCATCAGTTGCCATGGACACCCAGCTTTCCCCCAGCTTGAGAGCACAATACAATTACAAGGCTCTAATTATCTGCTATACAACCTTCCCCTTCCCACTAGAAATAAAAAAAAATGAATCTTAGAATCCCTACCTTACTACCATTTTACAAATTATGTCTTTACTGTGTGTCACATTTGAGTTAAGAGAAGTAGGTAGCTTCTACGCATGAATGCACCAGCCTAGGAACTGGTGTGAGTCAGTGTTGTTCTATGATGTGACATTGCAGCATATACCTGAAATAGTGATTATGGGCTACCATATGGCACACAGGACAAGTGTTATTACAGTTTCTGTATTTTCTAGTTTAGCAATTTCAGTCATATCTATTTTAAAAGCAAAACACAATAAATACTTCATAATAGAAATCTAGGGCTCCAAGAATCAAACAGGCTAAAAGTGCATTGTCTAATATCTTGAATATTGCTGTATAACCTTCCACTATGTTTTTTCTGTTGAAGGCTACACTCAAAAAAAATTTAACCTAAAAAAAAGTGCTTCATATGGTAATCTAAATTAACTGGCTTTATTCAAAAATATTATCAATGAATCAATCTAAATATGTTAGGTTACACCAACAAAACTAGTTTTAAGAGTTAGATCAAGTCAGGGACATAACTACAGGGTGGGCAACTGCCCTAGTGAGAGGGGGCCCACAACAGTCAACCAAAAGGAACCATAAAAATGACTGCAGGCCCGACGGGTGACGATGAACAACCCAGGCTCCCCAAGGAGTGGGCTCGACAGGTTCTTTGCATTGGGGCACGTAAGATCCAAGTTACGCCACTAGATCAAGTAGAAATTGTTTCTTAACCCTCAAATGGTTTTAAAAAAATGGCACCTTCGTGGTATTCGTGGTCTTTTTTGACCAGAAGGTTTAGATGTGGAACCCCCCCCCCCCCCCCCCTTTTTTTTTATGATGATAATCATATCAGTTTTTCTTCCCTGAAGTAAGAACAATAAAATTATGCATTTCTTTTGGGAGTTTATGCTATTTTTTAAATCTTATTTACATGGAAATTTCTAAATTTTGCCATTAATTTGCATAGAAAAATAAGCAAATTATTGGAAAAAAAATTCATAACCTACACTTCTATAAGCTGAAACATGAAGAAAATGTGAGAATGTGACATAAATTGGAAGCAGATTGCTGCCATCTGGTGAACAAAATATGAACAATATGACTTTAAAACCATGTCATGCCAGTAACAGCCAGTAGATGGCTGTAGCCACATACTGTGTAGTCTGATGGCATGTTGTAACCTAATTTTATATTTTATGCATTTGGATATATATTTAAACATTATCAAACTATTATTTGTCAAAGTTTAGCATTTTAAAATTGATTTGAAGTGTCAGTTTTTTCAGTTTATGTTATTATGCTTGTCATCAAACCTAACCATGGTGTTACAAAGAGAAGACACAGAATAAGCATTTTTCTACCAATAATTTATTTAAAACTCAAGTAAATGCATAATAATGTCAAGAAAATGAACATGAAGAAACAGAAATTCACTGCAAAATTCTGAAATTTTAATTAGAGTACAAAACAGAAGGATCAGAGTAAACATTTTGAATTTTCAAACTTTCTTTAGTAAAAATGTATTTTGCCAACATTGTGTGTGTGTGTGTGTGTGTGTGTGTGAGTGAGTGTGTGTGTATGTGTGTGAGTGTGACAGATTGCTGTGACCAAAAGATGGCTGTAGAGCTCCACTTATTGATGCCCTGGTTCACACTCTCTCTCTCTCTCTCTCTCTCTCCCTCTCTCTCTCTCTCTCTCTCTCTCTCTCTCTCTCGTGTGTGTGTGTGTGTGTGTGTGTGTGTGTGTGTGTGTGTGTGTGTGTGTGTGTGTGTGTATGTGTGTTTGGGCAGGTTTAAGTGGTTTACGAGGTTTTTTTTTTAGGTTACAAACTGGTAATTACAAGGGTATTATGCTATAAATGTGGTTTATGAGGACATTTCTAGTGTCCCCATAATTCTAATCACTTAAAAAACATACTAAACAATGTTTTTTTGAAAATGTAAAAAAGCAGAACATTTTTTGTGAGGGTTAGGTTTAGGGGTAGGATTAGGGTTAGGGGAGAGAATCTATAGTTTGTACAGTATAAAAATCATTATGTCTATGGAGAGTCCTCATAATGATAGCAGCACCAACATGTGTGTGTGTGTGTGTGTGTGTGTGTGTGTCTGTATTGTGAGTGTGTTATCACACTCACAATGGGTATGTTTTGCACTGATTTCTATCTGGGGTTTTTCTGCACTGTGGCTGATTTATTGATTGTATTTGACAAAAAAAAAAAAAAAAATCCTGTTTTTTGGTATTACCCATTCATTTTCAAAGGTCAGTCAATTTTGACTGTGAATGCCAAAGGTGTCGTGTTTTTTTAATTTTTTTATGACTGCTTAGACTTTTAGAATCAAGCCCAATTTTTTTTTTTTTTTTTTTTTTTTTTTATGTTCAGATGGCAAATGGAGGAAGTCTTGTACTGCTCAAATAAAGGAAACCATTTTTATTACATTTTAAAAATGTATTTCGATAAAAAATGAACGAATACCATAGGAGGGTTAAATGCAAGGTATCACTTGTACCTCAGTGTGTTCTCTTTCTTTTGATATCAGTCTTGAGGAGTTTAGATCACTATGCAACAGCATATGTTTTTGTCAAATGTGAAACTGGATGATATGCTGTAATCCACCAACCTGTCAAACATGGGAGTGTGTGCTTTCTTTGACATTTCTCTGCTATGTATATAGATCATATAGCCAGTGTTGGGGAGTAACAGAATACATGTAATGGGATTACATATTTAAAATACAAAATATTAGTAACTGTATTCCACTACAGTTACAATTTAAATCATTGGTAATTAGAATACAGTTACATTCAAAAAGTATTTTGATTACTGAAGAGATTACTTTGCATTTTATTGTCATTTGTTTCAGTTTAATATTTAGTCCTTTCAGATGGAAAACATTTATACATATAAATGATGCGATCCAAAGTGCGTTTGAACAGCGGTGAAACACTTTCTTATATTGTGTTACATTCATACGAGCAGACAGAGAAGTAAGTTTGAAGTAAGTTTGGAGCAGAAGAAATAGAAATAAACCTTGTGTAAATTGTCAGCTTTACGCTAAGCTAAAATGCTATTTCTAGCCATTTTACTTGCACATGTTACCAGGCATGATCATATTTATTTAAGAAGAAAATTCACTTTGGATCATAATTTCTTTTTTTCTAGTAAGACCTTTGATATTAGGGCAAAAATCTTATTCCTGATAATAATTTTTGTATTGTTTTCCTGTAAAAACTTCTAAAAACCTTAAAAACAAGATCAATTAGATTTATCTTGTTTTAGAAACAGCACTGCATAAGATATTTAAGTTTTTCAGAGAATGTATTTTTAATGTGTATTTTGTCTTACTGTACTGGCAGAGTTTTTATAGTCAAAACAAGTGAAAAAATCTACCAGTGCTGAAGAAGTAATCAAAAGTATTTAGAATACGTTACTGACCTTGAGTAATCTAACAGAATACGTTACAAATTACATTTTACAGCACGTATTCTGTAATCTGTAGTGGAATACATTTCAAAAGTAACCCTCCCAACCCTGCATATAGCTTCTTAGAACTCATAATCACTCAAGTAAAAGCAAAGTGGAAAAATAGATAAATATAGGACATTAGAAGATATACTTTATAAACGTAGTTTACACAATAAATGCAGCATTTATACAATAATCTTTACAAAATGTCCAGTGATCCAAGAAGTACATATTGCACATGTATTAAAACCAGAGCTGGAATATTTTTGAAAACTTGACTGTAATTAATTTGCACATGAATCGTCATTGAATATATGAATAATGTAAATGTAAACTGTCTACAACTGCAAAAAAAAAAAAAAAAAAAAAAAAATTACTTTATTACCCTTAATTGAATTTGAGAAGCTTTCTACAAGCATTTTAATTTCTTTCATTCAAATAAAGTCATTTTCATTTAGCCAACATAATTTAGTTGGATTAGGTCAAATCAATGTTCTAGTTTTAACTCTACTTTATTAGGTTCATCAAACTCCAGCATAACAGACACTCGTCTTAAATACCAATATAAAATTATTCATGTAGTCCCAACTCAAATGGATTAAGTAAACTTAAATTTTACATATTTAATTGGATTGAATGCAGTGAAATCAGGTTGTGATACATAGTTCTAGAATTGTGTTGCTTTTGTTCATTTTAATTAAGTAAATTGAACAACATGCAAAAATCCTTTTTTTAAACTTGATCCTCCATTGCCTCCATTAACCTGTTCCCAGTGAGTGACATACCATGAAAAACAGGCAATTAATTAAATAATATCTAATTAAAACACAAGAAAATGCCTGTCCATGGGGGTTAAGTTACATTTGGGACAAAACATGCTCATAGATGAGCAGTCAAGGAAAACTGGAGAAAGGCAACTGTCAAAGTGCTGACAGCAGACATTCACTAGAGAGCAGCCATCTCTGCTCAAAACACAAATTAGCTCACTGTATTGTTAATTAAAAATGGTGTCGAAGAGTTCTGTGAATTGTAAAGCTCTGTTACAGAACTTAACCAATCAAACAAAAACAACATGTTTTTTTAGGGTCATGTGTGATTGTGATGTGTGATGATTGGATTAATTGCCACTTATTTGAATGGTCTGATAAATATGTTATGAAGATTTGTTGAAGTTTTTTTGACAAGCAAAACTCGTGTGTTGGGTCAGTGTTAAGTTAACACTTTGTGAGTCTGTTTTACCAGAAAGTGACATCAGGTGAATTGAAGCATTTCTTGATGACCTGAATCAAATAAGCTTGCAATGATGTACCAGATGAATATAACAAAAATAGAACTGATTGTAAGGCTAATGCATGTAATAAGTTTTTTTTTTTTTTTTTTTTTTCTTGACACTACTACCAAGACAGGAAGCTTATTTTTACCATTGCCACCTTGGCTACAATTAATGAAATCCATAAAAATGCAAATTACACACTTCTTCCAGGAAAGGCACTACTTGCTCTTTGAATCTTTTCATTCCTGGAGGGAGTCCGGAAACTTACATTAATATCATATTAATGGTTAGTTTTGTCACTTTGGATGAAAATAAATTGAAAGGTTTAGATCTTCCAATATAAGAGAATGGGTTTCTATTTTTTTTTTTTTTGTTTTGTTTTTTTTTTACATAATATAGTACTTTGGAATTCACAGCAAGACAATAATGTTTGCTCTTCTTTCTAGGACTTTCCAGGAAATTAATATAACAACTAGACATTTTAACCACCAATTTCCGTTCTCCATCAAAGTACATCATAAAGTCTAATTTGAGATTAAATATTTCTAGAAATTTTAAATATCCCTGTGGGTGATATTCCGCAGGAAACTGTCAATGTCATTACCTCATCTTCATCCAAAATTACAACCCCCTACTGACTCTTATTTGCATAAGAGAGTGCTCAGTCTTAGTTTTGCAGATGACCAGACTAACAAATTCAATATTTTCTAAAGATGCAATCAGATAACTACAGAGTTATCAGGGTTTCAGTGGTTGGACAGGAGATGCTGATGGAGCTGCTGTCTGCTTGAAGCCAATGACATGATTCAGCTCACACCGCTATGCCCCTGAGTGCCAACCCATTAATTAACCTGCAATCGATGCCTTGGCAATCTTAAATAATTGAAGAGCTCACAGAGGACTAATTAAACACAAGACTAGCTATGCATGTAGAAACTAGGTCATAAAAGTATTTGATATGAAGTTGTTTTTATTTATTTATTTATTTATTTATTTTTTATTATTATTATTAATCATTAAGTTTGCCTGAATATCAAAATATGTCCAGCAAGTCTTGTAATCCAAATTAAAAGTTAAGAGACATGGTAACAACATAATAAATTTGCTCTTCTTACAAAAACTCTGTCAACTATTTACACAAAAACATGTGGGTGATAGTTTATAGATTAATGATTAAAGACAAGATTTGGTAAAACAAAAATTCTGATTCACCAAGGGTTATTTTACCACCCCAGGTTGTTTCAGGGGGACAGTCCAGCAATATGTCCAGCAGTGTGTTTAATGTCCAGCATTGTCAATAAAAAGTGTAGAATAAAAACCATTTGCTGAAACAACAACAGCCAAACAGACAAAAATATACTGGATAACATCTTGTTGGTATTGGTCTTCATGCACAAGGTCCTCCAAGGCCCTGGGGCACCAGCCTCTTTAGAAGCCCCTTGCAACAATTATTAAAGGCCACATAAAAGTAATCTATAAGACTCCATGTGTCAGAAAGTGTGAGACAGAGACCCAATAGTAGAAGAACAGTTCAAGGGATTTATTTACAACAGAAAATGTCAATTCAAACTGAACTGGCGAAGGCTGATGATCCCAGCACCAGCTGCCGCATGAAGAATCCTTCACTGGTGATTTGTGGGCGGCAAGAACAGGCATACAGCAAGCTGGAAGGTAACCACACTCCCAGCTGGAAGGTAACCACACTCCCGACACTCAGGCAGAGACAGGCAACCAACAGATGCACAAGACAGAACCAACTAGGCAAAGAGAGTGAGGTTAATTGCTTGACAAACACATTCAGCATAATCTTGGCTATGTTCAACATTTAACTACATTTAACATTAAACTACCACATTGAATGATCCAGCCCCAAACATGACACACGAGGGGATTTAAATAAGCAGGAAACAAACAAGAAGCAGGTGCTGCTCACAGCTGAAAGTTGGCATGATCAGCGTTCCCATGGAAAAGCTGATTCCGCATGCCGGCGGCACCTGAAATACATGTGGGCAAAACGCAAACACGCTTTGACCAAAACAAACAGGGAACAATGACGCCACGGTCCTCGTGACATCACCGGAGGGCACACAGCGGTAACTCGTGCACGGCGGTAACCAACAACTGGATCCATGCGCCCACACAAAGCACGTACATGAAACACAAGACAGACAGTGGACGATGATGCCACAGTCCTGTCAGACAGAAACTCAACCTGAAAAGGTGTCAGGCATATTTCTATGACAGCAACACGCTCCTTTTATACACATGGAAAATGTGATTTTCATCAGAATTTGGATGTATGTGCCATTAAATTAAGTAATTATTATTAATCATTTTCATCTACTGACACACCAATCATGGCTAGTATTAACAGTGATTGTATCGGCGCACACTTCACATCCACCGATCAATTTTGATTTTGAAAAATTGTATTCAATTATTGAAACACGAAAAAATGTAACAATGTAAAATATTTCTAAATTCAAATTACACTTAAAAATATAATAAAAATAATGAACTGGTCAAAAATCAATTAAAATCCAAAAATTTTTAGATTTTTAAGTGTAATTTGTTTCACTCTCTCATTAATAACATTTTGTTATTTAAAAAAAAAAAAAAAAAAGTTACATAGTGTAGATTTAAGGCTGCAACATCACAACATGTAAAAAAATGAAGGGGTCTGAATACTTTCTGAATGCACAGCATATATTTTATATATTTGTGTATGGTGTCTGAATTATGGAGCTGAGTAGTTGAGACCATAGGAGGCATATGATTATTTTACTGCCTGCTGACTGCAGTCCTGAAATACTGACACTTAAAATAGTCTGTTATCTGGATTTGCTCACACACAAACCAACACTTACATTTATTCATTAAGCAGATGCTTTTACCCAAAGCAATGTACAAATGAAGAAGAACACAAGAGATTAATCATTAAAGAGCCACCAATAATAGCAGTGCCGGAATACCTAATTTCAGCAGGAAACCAGAATAGTATAAAGCTAGAGCAAAAGTGAAAATGCGCTAAAGAAATTTTTTTTTTTCATTTAGGGTTAAAAAAAAAAAATCCCTTTATATTATTTTTTGTTTGTTTGTTTAATATTATGAATGTGTATTTTGACAAAAATGAAAATAATTCACTTCAGTATTATGAATATTATTTTATAAATAGAAAGGATTATATACTGTCAGCTGGTCATTATTGCAACATAAATGCCAGCAGGTTCATTACCCCAACACAAAGCAGTGCAGTCTTCCTCCTGAAATGATTTATTTTGTGATAAAGACTGGTTTTGTGATAATGAACCACTTATTACATGGTTACTTACCACGTGAAGAAATGAATGGACATGAAATTGTTTTGACTTAAAATTATCTTAGCATGTGAGAAGAAAGAGATCATTGAGAGGTTCACTGAAAAACATTGTAACCATAAAAATTTTACTTCATGAGGAAACTTCTAAATTAACTGGTTTATTCAACTCAAAAATATTATTTAACATCACTGAATGAACTGATTACATTAGGTTACACCAACAAAACCAATTTTAAGTGTTTGATCAAGTATAAATAGCTTCGTAAGGCAACAATTGCAGGTTACCACTTTTTATAGTGTACGAGCAATTGGTTGCCTGAGACAATGTTCCATCATACAGTTCAGCAATCACTATACAAAAATATTTGACTGCACAATGCTGCAATTTTCCAATCAGAATCAAGTAATCCTGGGGCCGTGTAACAATTAGAACATATACTGTATGTTAAGTCAAATAGACAAGGTTCCACCTTAGAGTTAATGGACATGGATAGATACAACTGCTCCTAATGTAAGATTAACCCATAGTTTAGAGATTTAACACCCACAGCCAGGAACCCAGTGAACACTATAAATCAATCATGCGATTGTCTGTGATTCATCCAGTGTGTGATGGGTATGCTGCACTGCACAATCTCTAAAGCAACAAATCATGGTTCTCTCCATTCTTCTGAACAGCCTTGCTCACTCAGCGCACTTGAAAAAAGGGTGAGGAAGAGCAGTGCAGTCTCAGCCCAGACAAATACATCTGTGGTTGAGCCAATAGAAAAATAAGCAGCATTTATCCTGCAATAAATCAAAGCCTGTGCTCTACTCTAAACCTCTGTCTTCCTTTCCCTTTAGGGGGCTCTTGACATCTCCCTAAAGGCAAACACTTTTAGTAAAATGTTCTAGTCTTACTAATGTGCCATGAAGCCAATAGCGTTGGATGCATTTCGTAGACTTAAAAACAATAAATCAAAAGGCAGTAAATAAGTTGCAGTTTTATACAGCTCTCTGGAATACTTGATTCTGATTAGTCAATTGCTTTATTCAGAGGTCAAATATTTCTGAATAATGACCATTTGTCCCAACACTGTATAACTGATCAATCATCCTGGCAATCTATGTTCTCCATGTAGCTGTGCTCGTGTTTTGTCTTTCATATCACTCTGCTGTCTCTGCAAATCAATATTTCATGTCCATGTACAGTATTTATTTAATTATTTGGGAGCAGTGTAATGAGCATGATAATGTACACTCAGTCATCATCGCAAAATAAATTGGGTGATCAGACCTGGTGATCAGTCCTCCACATAATCCTCCAGGAGATGATTCCCCTGACGTAGGCGTAAGAGTTGGATTGCTGGGTTCATTTTGGTCGGTCAGGTATTCTGTAATGAAGGCTGGCGCTGGCAATGACAAAGACAATGACGATGGAGTGAAGAACCCAAGTGCAATTTTATTAACAAAAGTGAGATCCAATAAACCCTAACTACAAACGTGAATAAAACATAAACATGAACTTGACTTGACTTGACTTAAACTTGACTTGACAGAAACTTGACTTGACATGACATGAACTATCCTACAATGTTACATAAACACAATACCTGACAATGGACAATGGCAAACATGAGGATTAAATACTTGGACATGGAAGAACACATGACAAAGATAACTAATGAAAACAAGACACATGAACATGGAGGGAAACATGAAATCACATGACATGGGGACCACATGACATGAAACAGGAACACGATTTTCAAAATAAAAGACATGAAAAACATGAACCAATAGAATAAACATGACATATCCCCCCCCACTAGGAGCGACTTCTGACACCCCAAAACATAATAGGGAGCTTGGGGGGGTCCTTGAGACGTGGCTTGGCAAGACATGGCATGGGACGTGGCCTGGCGAGACAGGGCGTGGAGCGTGGCCTGGTGAGACAGGGCGTGGAGCATGGGACCAGGGCAGAGCCAATGGAAGGTGGGGCCGTGAGAGACTTGAGGGGCAATACCAGGGAACTTGGTGCCCGGAGAGTAGCTGACAGCTCGAACGACCATGGTGAATCTGGAGGTTCGGAGGACCGAGGTAGCGCTGAAGGCTCGGAGGACCGAAGTGAAGCTGGGGGATCGGAGGACAGAGGTGGAGCCGGTGGGACTGAGGACCAAGGCGGAGCCGTAGGGAAGGAGATCCCCAGTGAAGCCGCAGGCTCGGATTGATGAGGTGAAGCTGTGGGATAGGAGAGCTCAGGTGGAGCCAGGTGACCGACTGGCCAAGGCGGAGCTGGAGGGACAAGGGACCCTGGAGAAGCTGATTGGCCGAAGGACCACGGTGGAGCCGAAGGGACATAGAGCCAAGGTGAAACTGAGGGATCGGAGGACCAAGGCGGAGTCCAGGGCTCAGAAGTTCTAGGTGAAGTCAGAGGATCGGAATTTCCCCTTGTCTGATCATGAGGAAGTGTCCATAGTGTGGGTACAAGGGCAGGAACCATCCCCAGGTCCAATAGCTCAGATGTGGCTATGACATAGCATGGAGCAGACTCAGTCGTGGCTGTGACGTGGCATGGAGCAGGCTCAGGCGTGGCTGTGGCATGGCCTGGAGCCGACTCAGGAGTGGCTGTGACGTGGCTGTGACATGACGTGGAACTCTGGCTTGGCGGCCATGACGTGGAACTCTTGCTCGGCGGCCATGATTTGGAACTCTGGCTCGCCGACCATGATATGGAACTCTGGCTTGCCAACCATGACGTGGAGCACTGGCTCGGCATCCGCCTCCTCCACAGTAGACATAGAATCAATAATCTGCAGGGCAAGGTCGATAAACTGAGCCAGGCTGTGGGTACTCTGACCGACTGGCATCAGAGAAGAGATTGGCTCATTCAGTCCAAAACGGAAAATGTCTTTGAGGGCGACCTCATTAAAGTCCACCTGGCAGGCCAGAGCGCAGAAGTCCTCCGCATAATCCTCCAGGGGACGATTCCCCTGACGTAGGCATAAGAATTGGATTGCTGGGTTCATTTTGGTTAGTCAGGTATTCTGTAACGAAGACTGGAGCTGGCAATGACAAAGACGACGACGATGGAGTTAAGAACCCAAGTGCAATTTTATTAACAAAAGTGAGATCCAATAAACTCTAACTACAAACGTGAATAAAACATAAACATGAACTTGACTTGACTTAAACTTGACTTGACATAAACTTGAATTGATATGACATGACCTATCCTACAACATTACATAAACACAATACCTGACAATGGACAATGGCAAACATGAGGGTTAAATACTTGGACATGGGAGAACACCTGACAAAGATAACCAATGAAAACAAGACACATGAACATGGAGGGAAACATGAAATCACATGAACAGGGGACCACATGACATGAAACAAGAACAAGATTTTCAAAATAAAAGACATAAAAAACATGAACCAACAGAATAAACATGACACCTGAATGGGCGGTCATTATTCAGAAATATTTTACTGCTGAATGCTGCGATTGACCAATCAGAATCAAGTATTCCAGAAAGCTGTGTAATAATTTGTAGTAATGACTGGCTGGCTCTACATTGCTCACCTAAAAAAAAAAAAAAAAAAAAAAAAATGTCATTTATCAATAAATCGCTTTATGTTTCTTTATCATCAACAACACAGACCTGTAATCACAGATGAAGAGACAAAGCATTTACTCAAACAGAACAAAGCTATTGCATTGGCTTGAAGCAATATAATACTGTGGGGATATCTGTGAAATGGCTTTCACAGTTGCTTACACATGTTTTTTCCATGTTGCTGACAGACGTTCTGCAGTGGCCTGATAACGCAGATAGAGTGTGAGCAGATTGTCCTCTATTGAAGCTGAGTTTTTTGCTAAACACAAAGAAAAAATGGGCAAGAAAGATTTCCAGAAGAATTATACCAAGAATCCGCAGTATACTAGAAACATGTATTTTTCTTTCATAAATGAAATGAAAGTGTATATTGATTGCATTTAATGTCAAGGTATTATTGAAAGGCACGGATTATGCTGTGTCATGCATAAAATGTGCAGATATTCTCTTCTATTGAATGCTTTAAAACATAATTCTTTAGATATTACAAATAGTAGCAGTTATAGCTTGTATGGTGCCCTGGGCGAAACCCACTTCAGATGGACTACTCATAGGATCAGAGCTGGGTAGATTACTTCTGAATTGCAATCACCGCATTGGTTAAAAATTACATGGCTAAAATCATAATCAGTAATGTAATCTCTTGGACTATATATTTTAGGTAATCTAATTTGATTACTTTTGGATTACTTTTGGATTACTTCTGACCTAACTCTTGTTTATTTGATGTCATATGCATTTGAGTAGAATAATCTATACCATTTGAACATAATGTTGCTTAAATACATTTAATTTTTTATGTATTTTTTCTAAACTATTGTCTTCTAGGTATGAAGTGTTGTTGTCCAGACTTCCAGAATCAATAATTAGTGAACGTCACTGGAGATGGGGTAGAAATAATATTTTACAGCTATTCCTCAGTAGTGTTTAGTAACTTGCATACTGATTTGTCATGAGAAGGTATGGTCTAATTGTTTGAGTGGTGCTTTTTTTTTTAAATTCAGCAGCATGGATTGCAAATGTATTTTACATGGTGTAAATGTTTTGTATTGTTATCAGGGGCAGATTTAGGCATGGGTGACATGAGCCTGGAGCGGCATCTTGCCGGGGGCGGAATGAGGCACCCACACAAACAAGTCCACCATCCATCTCATCTCCAACGGCCCTTAACTCCCAGCGAGTTTCACCCAGGGCGCCATACAAGCTAGAACCGCTACTGATTGTTATATATCACAAGCATGTGGAAACAGTAAACAGAAGGATACCTGTGGAAACTGACGACAAGGCTAGCAACATGCTAAACCATGCTATCAATTTCTAGCTAAGTGTTAAAACATGCTATCAATTTCTAGCTAACTGCTAAAACATGCCATCAATGCTTAGCTAAGTGTTAAAACTAGGGATGTGCCTGAAGCCGAATACCTTATTTGGAAAGGCACGAATAATTACTTCAAAATGAATAATGGATTCATCCGAATAATAAATTATTTTTTTTATGACCGATTATCCAAAAATATTTTTTAAATAAACATATCCAAAATAAAAAAAAATTAAAAAAAACATTTATCTGTGCAGCCAACATTTCTAAAGTGTTAACCTTATGAATGAAAATGCACACGGTATGTTTTCAGATCGGATGGTTCCGGTCTTGATTCCGTTTTTGGTCTCTGTTAATTGTGTGCGTCTGGAGCTTTTCAATTGTAACATTAACTAAGATACAACATCATATACACTTTCCACTTCTTGAAATGTCTATGTTAATGTACATTTACATTTTACATTTATGCATTTGGCAGATGCTTTGATCCAAAGCGACTTACAGTGCACTTATTACAGGGACAATCCCCCTGGAGCAACCTGGACTTAAGTGCCTTGCTCAAGGACACAATGGTGGTGGGGATTGAACCATCAGTATATCACACCAGTATACCAGTATATCACACAATTCACAGGTGATTCTCATGTATTTATTTATAGCCTAAACTTGAGCGTGATGTAAAATTCCTGACCTGAAGTGATCATTTTACATCGGAGCTCATATTTCTGTCTCTTAAAGTTGACCACATTCATTTATATCCACATCAGCGATTAAGGTAATTAACTGGTTAAGACTTTATTCGAAAAAAAGTTCAAATGCTCCATATAGTATTCATCTATTAGGAATATTCCTCCTTATGTGAAAAGAAGAAACTGAAACTCCTTCTTTTTTTTCTTCTTTAAACTGTGCTAAATTGGAAAATGTTAAGTGTTCTTGTGCTCTGGTAAGGCTCTATATAAATGTAACATTATTATTATTATTATTATTATTATTATTATTTAACTAAATAATGGTGTCCTGTCACAAAAATTCCTGATAGACTTACAGGACTTTCACCTGTCTGTAGGCTATATTGATTTTATTTTAATTTCTTTAAATGTTTGAATTTGTATTTATTATTTACTGCAAAAATGTGTGCTTGACAATTCACATTTTGCTTGACACCACTTGCCTCCAGAATAATGTTGTAATACATGCACAGACAACTGAAAATTTTGTTTCATGCAGACATTAATATCTGAAATACCAGGAGAAACCACAGTTAACAACATATTCCACAATTAGCCTACAAATTTAGCTTCATCTGGTAAGAAAAAAAAAGAATAAAATAATATTTTTTGATAATAATTGTATAATAATAATAATTATTATTATTATTATTATGCTATTATTATGAAAAGGCATATACAAGGCATATTTTATTATCTATCTATCTGTCTGTCTGTCTGTCTGTCTGTCTGTCTATCTATCTATCTATCTATCTAAAATATTTAAACTTTCAGACCAGGCTTTTTCAAGCCCACCTAAAGTTTGTCCACAAACTTTTTAATCTATTTATAGTATAACATCACATAAATGTTATTATGATATGTTAGATATCTGTATGAGGGAAGAAAAGCTAATCTAGTTAACCATTGGTGTATTTATGATTCTTTCCCAGAGTTCAATTTTGATTTATAGTAGATGATTACTCTTTTAAACATTCCTCACCCTGTTCAACAGCTTGTTTGCTAGGAGTGTTAATAAGACAGGCCTGGAAATGAGCCAAAGGATAATTAGTTGAGCTCATAGGATTGTTGTTACTATCCCTTACACTAATCAGCATTCCCTTGATTTCTTGAGTGGCAGTAAGTGGTAATCACTTCATTGGGGTCATCAGGTGGGCCCCTTCCTTCATTGGTGTTTCACTGATAAGCCCACAACACCTCTCAAGGGCTCAATGGTGACATCTGGCGTCCCAGATGTGCCCCCCTCCACTTTTACCCCTTCCTATAAGTCATTTTACAGCCCAAATCGGGTCCTTTCTCTTCAGCCAAAGCCAGTTACTACTACACTCAGCGGCCTCCAACAGTTACCTGGTGGCTTGCCGTAGGGCCCTCCCTCGAACTCCCATCTCTTTCAGGAGTCAGTGGTTGATCTGGCCACAAAACCTCTGCAATCCACCTCCACTGGTAGCACTCTTGCTCTCCAGCCCCACTCCCCTACTTCAGCTGCTATATGTACGTATTTCAACCTTTTCTGTTTGTATGCTTCACCTACTGTAGCCTCCCAGGGCACTGTTAACTCTTTGATGCATAGGGACCTCAGTGAAGTAGACCATAAGATCAGGTTTGGCCTCAGATTTGTTATCATGATCTCTGGCAGAAAGGTGAGCTTCTGGTCTAGATCCACCTGCATCTTCCAGTCACGAGCTATGTCCAGCAGGCTTGATTCCCTCTTTGTAGATGTAAGCTTTGGAAGTTTTCCTGCTAGTATGAAGGCAGGGTGTTAGAGAAGCCAGTTGTTTGGGGAGTTAGGGCATTGGCAACAGTTCTCCTTTGCTCCAGGATATTTGCCATTTGCCGGAGTACCTGATTGTGTCTCCAGGTATATCGCCTTGGGAAAGTCTGGTTTTATAGCTGGTAAGGATGTGCCTTAGAGTTGACGTTTCTTTGCAGAGTGGACATGATGGATATTCTCCCTTCCACTGGTTTAGGTTCGTGGGAGTGGGAAGCACGTCGTACGTGGCTCTGATGATAAAACTAATTCTGTCTCCTTCCATCTCCCATAGATCCTTCCAGGTCAGTTTGTGATGTTCCAGGTTTGTGAATTTGTCCATTGGCCCTGTTTAGCCTGTGAGACTGCCCTTGTGCTTTGCATTGCCTCCTCTTTCTGGCGGACCTCATAAAGAATAAAGTGTATGGTCGTTGCTCTTTAAGAGTTGGTTAAGTTGTCTCCTTGCTAAAATATGGGGTAGGCTATATATTTTTCCTCATAAAAGAGAATGAGCGAAGAGGATTTGAAGCAGGATTCCTACATAAATATTTCATTTATTCCCAAATGTCCAATAACAGGGAAAACTCAAATTAGTGCCAGGTCAGTCTTTTAAAGTTGTCCTCTGGGTCACTAGGCCACAGGGTGCAAAGCCATTGTTAAATAATAAATGCATTCAGTATAATAGGCATTACGTAAATGTATGCAGGTAAAGTGTACCGGTTGTTGATTTTAATCTGCTTTGACAAGTAGGTGTGCAATCAATATGTTTTATGATAGAAAAGGTCATAATTGCAGTCTAGTTTTATGTTCCATGTTGTTTGGTCGCCAGCAGTAGCTTGAATACAAAAAAATATTCTCTCTATTCCCTAATCCCTCTTTTTAAGAGCTGAATAAATAAGATTATGGTATTAACATTATGTAGCTACTGTACTAATCAAGCTGATTGCATTATGGAATATATAACAGGGAAACACAATATCATTTTTTTTTCTACTAAAGTCCATAACAAAATTACCTGTTGTTACTAAAACATAAAGACTGGATTAGCTCCAAATGAAGCAATGAATGTAATGACAGATAATTACCAGGGTGACACTATTTTCTTTAAAGTCAACAAAAAAAAAAAAAAAAATTGCTGCACCACTGCTGGTGTATGATTGGTGGCTGAAAGATGTGAAATCATGATGCTCAAAACAAAATTCTTGCTGTGAGAAATGTTTCATAAATGTTCAGTGTTTACTTAGGTTAAGGATTAGAGCTAGGTTTAAGGGTAAACCAACTATTTAAAAGAGATGGGTGGTCCAGCTCTAATTGCATCATTCTTTTTTTTTTATGTATATTTGCCCTGTATATAGTATGTATACTGTAGCTAATCTCCTTATTCTTAGCTGTACAAACAGTAAAATAAAACATTGTTCTTCTGCTGATGTTTGCATCAGATCAGTTACACTAAGTCTATGCAAAGAAATGTGCTTTTGGACTTAACTTAAAGGGATAGTTCACCCAAAACTGAAAATTAATTTATAATTTACTCACCCTCATGCCACTGATGTGTATGACTTTCTTTCTTCTGCTAAACACAAATGAAGATTTTTAGAAGAATATTTCAGCTCTGTAGGTACAGACAATGCAAGTGAATGGTGAAAAAATCACATAAAGGCAGCATAAAAGTAATCCATTAGACTCCAGTGGTTAAATCTATATCTTCAGAAGTGATATGATAGGTGTGGGTGAGAAACAGATCAATATTTAAGTCCTTTTCACTATAAATCTCCACTTTCACTTTCAAATTCTGAAAGTGAACGTGGAGATTTATAGTAAAGAAAAATGGAAATATTGATCTGTTTCTCACCCAAAGTGATTGCATTGCTTCAGAAGACATAGATTAAACCACTGGAGTCTAATGGATTACTTTTGCTGCCTTTATGTGATTTTTTGAACTTGAAAGGTCTTGTCACATTTACTTGCATTGTATGGACCTACAGAGCTGAGATATTCTTCTAAAAATCTTTGTTTACGTTCTGCAGAAGAAAGAAAATCATACACATCTGGGATGGCATGAAAGTGATTAAAAATGAGAGAATTTTCATTTTGGGGTGAACTGTACCTTTAAATAAAAAATCTCTATTGGCTGTGGATTTGAACCACAGGCTTGCCAAATTGTTTTATGTGAACACTGTGCACTTCTGTTAAACACAATTTGTGCAAATGCTGTTTCAGCATCCGGCCAGGAGATAATTGGATTTCTTTAATTTATACAACATCTCTATTTTGCATCTTTTCACACTTGTTAAATTACTTTCGTAATGCTTGATAATGCTCACCCAACATGTTTTCAGAATCTAATTTATTTCATTTAACGTTTTCAAAGGAAAGTTATGTCAAAGACACATACATTAGAATAATTAAAATCAATTACTATTGGATTAGTTGGGGCTTTGCAGCTAACACATGACATCTGATACTAATAGTATTACATAATATCATAAAACGTTCAAATAATCTGAGGCTTTGTTTTCTCTAGATAGAAAAAAAAAAAGGCTTTGTCTTTGGCATATGTACCTTTCATTTTCTTCAGAAGATTTAGTGGCTTGTTGCAAATCATTAAAATCATTATGTCATCATCATTGTTAATCAATATGTCATATTGTGTTAAAGCCCAAAGCAGAGGCAACTGATTTGTGTAGACCATCATTTGGTGCTCTGCTATTATTTGTGTAGATATCAGCTAAACAGTACAGTAAATGTCGTAGCCAATATCGTATTACTGGTACAGTCTGACTTAAAATGTACAAATGGGGAGACCAGTAATTGTTGTCATACTTTTTACTTCAGTAAATGTTTTTTCTCAATGGGCTTGTTTTTGAAAGTCAATTTCTGTATAGGCAAAAAGTATTAAAGTGACTTCAAACATTCTATTAAACCTTTCTACAGTTATTGCCCAGGCAAAGCTAGATGACATGACAACTATGTTTCCACTAATATTTACCTATTTAGAAACCACTGAGAGTCATAGCAATTTATAATCCACATCTGTAGCCATTATTATGGGTGGTGTATGTAATAGCAAATTATTATTAGCTATTTCTTCAAAAGAATTAGCTACTGTTTTAGTGTAAAAAGCAGAACACTTGATTTGAGGAGACCAGGTCATCAAGATTATAGTCTAAATATTTTAAGAGCTTAAACTCAGTTGGAGATGCAGAATATTTAGACTATTGTGAATTCATACACCAATAAAAAATAAATAAATCTTGGGGGGTGGTGGAATCAAGAGTTCATTGGAAAGCCCATCAGCGGCTGTTCAGAAGCCTCCAGTCATGTGCATATCTATGTGACGTCATTTTGTGGAATAAAATGCGAATACTCGCTATGAGCGACGTTCGATTCAATTTCGCGAGGGTAATGTGAACACCGCTGACAGAGTTATCAAATAGTCGTAGACGAAATCGTTCCGTGTAGAGACTGGTAGCAACACTTGCAGCAGCAGACTGTCTTAGCTCAACGGTTTGGACTCCGGAGCATTTCGAAATCGGACAGTCCCGACACCGAAACGCGTGATTGATAAACAATGGAAACCAGCGGCAACATTTCGGACTTTCTCTACCCGATTTCTAATCCAGTCATGTCGAATAGCAGTGTGTTTTGCCGAAACTTCAGCAACAGCTCCAGTCTTCTGAACATGAACAGCTCCAGATGTGACAGTACGGCTGAGCAGGACAAAACTCCCGTGATAGTCGCGATCATCATCACCACATTGTACTCCATAGTGTGTGTGTTGGGACTGGTGGGCAACGTCCTCGTCATGTATGTTATTATACGGTAAGAGCTGACACGCAGGTCAATTACCTTATAGTCTAATCACTGCTTATGTAGCCTATCTTTAAAAGATTTGAGATGGTTGACTCCCTCTCTGAATAGAGCATCAAATAGTTGCTCTAATAAGGTGTGTTCGTATCAGGAGGGAGACCTGTTGAAATGTGAAGAGAGAGCAGATGCTGATAGTGTTTTCTGGCCATCTATTAACGGTGAAGCGGATCGTAAACAGCACGTACACTGTAGAAACTCCCTGTCTCGCACTATGGTATCATGCTTTCTTTAACACCAGTAGCTAATGGAGTCAAAATAATGTTCTTTCAGTAATGGAATCAAATAATCACATGCTATATTTCAAATATGTTTTCCTAAATAAAATAAAGTGCGTAAATGCGTCTCTGCGCAGCACTGTGTATTTCGTTCCCACTGATAGACTCACGTTACAGATTACTTATTGATACGAAATATAAATATATATTGTGAATGTTAGAAGTAACTCGTTTGTTTTATTTTCTTGCCAGTGTATAGCCTAAAACACGGTACAGGAGAACAACACATTACAGGAACATTACATTTTCATCCACGTTGATTTCTCACCCCATATGAAATAGCTATTAAGTAGCCTACGCATATCCTAGTTTTCATGATCAATAGAGATTTTTAATTTAGAAGGACAAGCCAAATGATAATACATCTGCGCTGATGCTTCACATGAATGATCGATTGTGAAATGCAGAAGAGAGTGAAAGGCTAATAATAACTTAATCAAACCTGCGTGTTTGTGTTCATGCCCATGCTATCCACCTTACATTTACAATTCACAGCTGTCAACTGCTAAGCTGATTTAGAGGTGGTTTTCTGTGACTGCCTCATCAGCCCTGTACTCATGAAACACAACTGATCTGAACCTGATGTTCAAACCTGTCATCTCAATAATGGTCTCAAGGAAAGAATGCTCTATCAATACAGTAATTTATCCTCTAATGGAACCGAATTAATTTTAATGAGTAAATGGTGGTTTGGGCTTGTTTGTTTTTGACTGGCACTGAAATTCAGATCACGCACACATTAACTATACTGTGTGAAATGTGTCTTGGATGCTGAGAACTTTTACATTCACTTCTTAAACAGAATAATATTGGCTCATCAGGAATGTCATTTGAATTTATGAGAGGCAGGGACTGAAAATGTTCCAAGGAACAAAAACGAAAACCGAGAATGAACAAATTTTTTTTGCAGAACGTAACCATAACCAGGAACGAAGTCCCTTTCAATTGTTCTGGAGTGAAAACCATGGACGTGCACTAGGGTTGCAATTATTCATTTTGCAGACACTTTTTATCCACAGCACCAAAGCAATTAATACATGATGAATAGTAAAACACTCTCCGCATATTTTTGTATTGTTTGTTTATGTAAACATGCACTAGACGACCGTCTTTGGCTGTTGTGTCGCATCTCTTGTTTGGCAGAGCAGCAGATCTGAGGCTCAGTATCTAGCCTGCTCAGTGCATCCACGTGAGAGCTAACAAACTCATTGAATATTTATACACAGACACTAACTGCAATTTAAAAAGCCACAGGTGTGGGAAATTAATATTTAATTGCCATTTAAACCTGTGTGTGTCACCTTGTGTGTCTGTAACAAGGCCAAACATTCAAGGGTATGTAAACTTTTGATCAGGGCCATTTGGGTGATTTCTGTTATCATTATGATTTAAAAAGGAGCCAAACAACTATGTGATAATAAATGGCTTCATATGATCACTATCCTTAAATAAAAGACAGTTTTTTTGCACGATCAGTCATATTTTCAAAATCAATGCCAAAATTTCACAATTTCTGGCAGGGTATGCACACTTTTGAGAACAACTGTATATGCTGGGCACTTATTGGCTGCTTTTCTTAATTATTCGGTCCAAGTCATCCATTTCAAAAACTTTTTTTTTTTTAAATAAAATTTTAGTTTTGTAATTAAATAAATTAATATGTTGGCACAATTATATTTTTGTCTGCAAAACTAATTTCAAACATTTAAGCATACGCCTTCAGATCAAAAGGTTTTTAAGATCATGAGAAACTTTTCAGGCAAGTGATGCCAAACTTTTGAACGGTAGTGTATATATAAATAACAATGAAGACAGTGATAATAACACTTTAGTAAACTTGGAGTTTAACTGCATAATGTTAAATAACACCGGGTCTGCATATCAGGCATCACATTATGCTGTGCATATTGTATATGTTCAAAGTGTGTTTTGCACACTGTTTATAGTACCACACCTTCACAAAAAAGAAGATTGAGACAAAAAGGGAAAAAGTGGATGGAGGCTGCTAAAGGGAATGTTTCTTTGCAAAGCTGGATTCAAAACACCAGCAAGCAAGCAGGTGAATCATGATGAAAATAAATAGCAAAATATCTTTCACATATTGTCCACAGGAAGGTGTTTTTCTCAAAATCGTGGGAGGAAGTAATGTTTAACTTTGTGTTTGAAAGTAAAGCATACTTTAAGTAAAACTAATATTAAAGGAATGGTCTGGGTTCAATACAAGTTAAGCTCAATCGACAGCATTTGTGGCATAATGCTGATTACCACAAAAATTAGTTTTAGCACAAATCTGGGTTTTAGTGAGGCACTTACAATGGAAGTGAATGGGGACAATTTTTGGAGGATTTAAACAGAAATGTGAAGCTTATAATTTTATAAAAGCACTTACATGAATTCTTCTGTTAAAACTTGTGTATTATTTTAGTTTTTTACAGTCGTTTTAGGGTTTGTTAACATTACATTTTCATGTTAACGAAGGTGTAAAATTAGCTATAACTTTACACAGAAAAGGTTAGTAAATGATTTTATCACACTAAAATCATTTTTACACACATCCTTTATGTCTTGTGGTTATACTTTTGAAATAGTGAGTATTTTAATGTTAAAAAATTGGCCCCTATCACTTCCATTATATGTGCCTAACTAGAACCCAGAATTTTGCTTTTTTTAAAGAAAAGGACCCATTTTTGTGGTAATCAATTATTATTATTATTATTATTTTTATTATTATGCCACAAATGCTGTTGATTGAGCTCATCTTGTATTGAACCCAGAACATTCCTTTAATATTAGTATACAGAATAAGAAAACAAGTACAAATATCTACATTATTCTACATGAGTTATATTTAGCATAATAATACTGTATGTAGGCAATACTATTCTATATATCAATAAACATGTAAAAGTGTAAATCTGGGGTATGCCCTTTCTCAGTTTGAGCCACTGCCCTTTAAAATGTCTGTGCATGGCCCTGGTGAAAACTTTATTTTTAAATGTTGGTAACTGGTTAATAACCAGTTAATTTCATTCAGATTTTTATTTTTATTTTTTTTTTAATTTTTTTATTTTTTATGAAACCAAAGTGTAAATTTAGTTTATTACAGTGCATTTTTCAGAATTAAACCACTTCCTGTTGCCCAAAAATGAAACCTCTCTTTTTAGTTGAACATGACAAGCATGTGCTTTGATTCTGAAAGAAACTGCTGCATCGCACATTTCTTTGCCTTAATGCACATTTTAGATGTAACCTTTTGTGACAAGCCGAAGACCTTATAGACAACTATATATAAATATATACATGCATGGTTAATCCAGATACAAAATATTGAGATAAAAAGTGGGATACAACAGGGCTAAATGCCCCACAGGTTAAAAGGCTCCTTTGATTTTATTTTCTCCCAAAACACTAAATAGCAACAAAAACTACCACAGCACTTTCCTAAACACCTGTTTGTCACTATGCACTGCAAATTTCCTGATCCATGAGATATTTGCATGTAATGCCTAAAGTTTGATTTTGAGACAATTTGATCTAATTTTTAATATTTTTTAAAATGTTGCAAATGCTAATGAAAATCCCTGAAATCAACATTTATTTTGAGACAAAATACTTATTTATCATTTTCAGTTTTGTTCAAGGTGATTAAATCAAAAGTCTTTTAATAACTGTTCAATAAGTGAAAGGATATTATTTGGGATAAATGTATCTGTTGCTGGGGCTAAAGGCCCCAATGGGGCGAATAGATTTGTTATGAAAAATGTTCAAATCAATCCAATCCAATCACAATGGAGATTAATTTGTTTATAGAATACTTTAGACGTTATAAAATGCCAAATGTGATCGAAATGAACAAAAAATCGTGCAGCCTTTTCTGAAGTAGTTATTTTGAGTAAGCGTTATCTTCATTTGTTACTACTATTTGCATTAGTTGACAAATTTTGCACTATATCTATTGCCCCTATATGTACACGATATCGCTATAACCCCACTGATACAGATTTGATGCTTCTGGGTTCTGACCAAGAAGCAGATCTTTAATTAAAACAAATATTTAAAATAAAATAATAAAATAATTGTAACATGTTTAAATTAAAAATACTTCAGCCCACATAAGAAGACATTTAGTGCAAACATGCCCAAGGAGTGTGGCATGCATGCTGGAGAGAGAGATTTTGGCTATTAACTGGTAACACTGCAACTGGTACATCACCCACCCTTAGCAGAGTCATTTAAAAAAAAAAAAAAAAAGTTATTAACCATTCTTTAATTTATTTCTAACCGGTTACCAGTCAGAAAGGAGGCAGCAGAATGCTGGAACCAGAATGAAAAAATATGGTTTCTGCTCAGAACCATCCGAAATGGAAAACATTTAGTTTTTAGTCCCTGATGAGAGGTGTAAACAAAAAGAAATGTAAATTAATTTTAAATGGCACAAGCAGACAATTGTTTATACAGGTGCATCTCAATAAATTAGAATGTCATGGAAAAGTTCATTTATTTCAGTAATTCAACTCAAATTGTGAAACTCGTGTATTAAATAAATTCAGTGCACACAGACTGAAGTAGTTTAAGTCTTTGGTTCTTTTAATTGTGATGATTTTGGCTCACATTTAACAAAAACCCACCAATTCACTATCTCAACAAATTAGAATACATCATAAGACCAATAAAAAAAAACATTTTTAGTGAATTGTTGGCCTTCTAGAAAGTATGTTCATTTACTGTATATGTACTCAATACTTGGTAGGGGCTCCTTTTGCTTTAATTACTGCCTCAATTCGGCGTGGCATGGAGGTGTTCAGTTTGTGGCACTGCTGAGGTGGTATGGAAGCCCAGGTTTCTTTGACAGTGGCCTTCAGCTCATCTGCATTTTTTGGTCTCTTGTTTCTCATTTTCCTCTTGCCAATACCCCATAGATTCTCTATGGGGTTCAGGTCTGGTGAGTTTGCTGGCCAGTCAAGCACACCAACACCATGGTCATTTAACCAACTTTACCAACTTTCAAGTGCTTTTGGCAGTGTGGGCAAGTGCCAAATCCTGCTGGAAAATGAAATCAGCATCTTTAAAAAGCTGGTCAGCAGAAGGAAGCATGAAGTGCTCCAAAATTTCTTGGTAAACGGGTGCAGTGACTTTGGTTTTCAAAAAACACAATGGACCAACACCAGCAGATGACATTGCACCCCAAACCATCACAGACTGTGGAAACTTAACACTGGACTTCAAGCAACTTGGGCTATGAGCTTCTCCACCCTTCCTCCAGACTCTAGGACCTTGGTTTCCAAATGAAATACAAAACTTGCTCTCATCTGAAAAGAGGACTTTGGACCACTGGGCAACAGTCCAGTTCTTCTCCTTAGCCCAGGTAAGATGCCTCTGACGTTGTCTGTGGTTCAGGAGTGGCTTAACAAGAGGAATACGACAACTGTAGCCAAATTCCTTGACATGTCTGTGTGTGGTGGCTCTTGATGCCTTGACCCCAGCCTCAGTCCATTCCTTGTGAAGTTCACCCAAATTCTTGAATCGATTTTGCTTGACAATCCTCATAAGGCTGCGGTTCTCTCGGTTGGTTGTGCATCTTTTTCTTCCACACTTTTTCCTTCCACTCAACTTTCTGTTAACATGCTTGGATACAGCACTCTGTGAACAGCCAGCTTCTTTGGCAATGAATGTTTGTGGCTTACCCTCCTTGTGAAGGGTGTCAATGATTGTCTTCTGGACAACTGTCAGATCAGCAGTCTTCCCCATGATTGTGTAGCCTAGTGAACCAAACTGAGAGACTATTTTGAAGGCTCAGGAAACTTTTGCAGGTGTTTTGAGTTGATTAGCTGATTGGCATGTCACCATATTCTAATTTTTTGAGATAGTGAATTGGTGGGTTTTTGTTAAATGTGAGCCAAAATCATCACAATTAAAAGAACCAAAGACTTAAACTACTTCAGTCTGTGTGCATTGAATTTATTTAATACACAAGTTTCACAATTTGAGTTGAATTACTGAAATAAATGAACTTTTCCACGACATTCTAATTTATTGAGAGGCACCTGTATGTGACCCCTGCATAAGGTCACATTATTTCCTTTGCTTTGTGGAACCTCAAAGGTTTCTGAGCATTTCTGAGCAACAAATCACAGTTTTAGAGGAAGCTGCCTACTGTGGGAAACACAAGACAAACTTGCCCAATAGGTGCAATCTACTTCTGTGATAAATGAGCTGATTGCAGTTTGCAATTGGTTTATTGACCCTCAACATGTGGATATAAAATCAGCCTCAGGAGAAATAAAAAATCTTGAGTGATTACATGAGTTAATTCAAAGAGACACTTTGCAATTCAACATACTGTACATTATGATGTTTCCTCTCAAAAAGATATCTAAAAAGCTCAGGGACAAGACTGGCATTGAAATCACTTTGCTTAGATTCCCAAATGTCAAGTCAAGTCATTTTTAATTGTATAGCAATTTTTACAACACACATCATTTTAAAGCAGCTTTACAAAAAATGACCTGGTATTGAATCTAACAGACATGTTGTTGATTTTAATGTTTTGATAAGTTTAGCTCTTCCTGTCCTGTGACAGCAAAGGATTGAAGTTGCTCTTGGGGAATAAATTGAGACACAGATCTGGTTCAGTCGAAGCTTTATTCCTTACTAATTTATCCACTGTACTGAATAAACACTTAGTATTATTGTGGTTATTTTCTATGAGTTTGCTAAAATATGCAGACCTGGCAATTTTTGGAGCCTTTCTGTATCATTCCATGCACCACGAAAGACCTCTAATTTTGTATTCTTCCACTTGTGCTCCATTTTTTGAGCTGCTCTCTTGAGAACATGAGTGTGATCATTCTACCACGGTGTGGGGCTTTTCTCTTTAATTTTGTTTAATCGAAGGGGGCCAACACTATCAAGAGTGCTAGAGAAGACTGTATCTATATTTTCTGTGATTACATCAAGTTCTTCTAAGTTTTTTGGTTAACTGAGTATTAGAGACAAATCTGGAAGGTTGTTAGTGAAGCTATCTTTAGTGGTCGAAAGAATAGTTCTACCCGATCGATAACGTGGCGTAGATTGAGTGATCTTTGCTAAGCGCATCTTACAAGAGATGAGGTAATGATCTGAGATGTCATCGCTCTGCGGCAGAATTGCTATATTATCTACATCAATTCCATATGACAGAATTAAATTGAGCGTATGATTACGGCGATGAGCTGATCCTGTCACATTTTGTCTCACCCCAACAGAGTTGAGAATATCAATAAATGTTAATCCCAGTGTATCATTTTCTTTACTTATGTGAATGTTGAAGTCACCAACGATTACTGTAGCAAGAACAAAAGATGACAGAGATTTTTTATTTATATCTGACGATGTCACATTAAGCATTATCAGTTCAAAAGAACTGAACTTATATCCTGACCTCTGAGTAACACCAAAAACATCACTGTAAATTGTAGCAACACCTCCTTCTCGACCTTTCATGTGAGGCTCATGTTTATAACAATAATCTTGGGGAGTATACTCATTTAAATGAAGTTCCTAAATGTAAAATCTAATTTTTCAGTTAACAGCCAGAGTATATAAGCATCTGTTTACCTCTCTTCGGTTTCAGCTGTTTCTAGCATCCCTCCACCTCCCGAACTCCACCTTTACCCTAGGCATCTTGCCCCACTTAATCATCTCCTATTAATAGTCCCGGGGGGATACTACAGAGCTTGAGCTGAAGCTGCTTCATCGAGCCCCTCTTCCGTCGACAGCAAGCCAAATAAGTTTAACCTTAATAGCTTAAAGATTATATGGGCAAACGAACTCATGAAATGAATATATTCATCCAGATTAAGCCAGGTTTCAGTCAAACAGAGCGAATCTAAACTATGATCTGTAATCATTTCATTTACAATTAGTACTTTGGATGAAAATTATCTAATGTTTAGTAGCCCTACCTTTATATGGTGTTTATCTGAATTTTTTTCAAGTTTGATATCAATAAAATGTGTTATAAATGACATCGTTTGTGCCAGCATGAATAACAATCTTAGAAAATCTGCGTTTAGCATAAGCCAGCACTTGAGTTGATGTCAGACGCTCTGTCACCTGAAATGCATTGTACTATGGTGGCTGGAGCCTCTATTTCCACGTTCCTTACAATAGAATCACCTATAACCAGGGTGTTTCCAACACACTTCTCAGTGGGTGCATCACTGAGTGGGTATAATCTATTGAAAATCCTAACAGGAATGGGAGAGTGGTATCTTTTTGCCCAACGAGTTTGCTGCCGAGACGTCACCTAAACGTCCTGCTGCAGGGGCTCTACAGATGGAACTGAAGTGTGTGTGTTGCTGCTGTACTACCTGTTTCCGAAAAAATATCTACAGGCTTCTCTTTCTCACTGACCTCCACTAGCGTTCGGATGCGTGTCTCTAACTCATTAGTCTTCTACGTCAGCCTGACTAATTCCTTACACTTATCACATGTAAATCACTCAGTGCTGATGGATGAAGCTATCATAAACATGTGGCATGATGTTTTTTTCACAGAAGGAAGTGCTTGAAAGCAAAACCAAATGCAAAAAGTAACAAAAATATTAGTTGTATTTTTGATTCACTGTATTTTTTAAGTTCGTCTGTAGTTACTCGTATATGCATTTTGTTTTTCATTTCAGACATACGCTGCATCCAAATATCCATTCTTCCCTACTATATAGTATGCCAAAAACAATATGCCAATAGACTTGTATGTCCAAATCCTCAGTATTCATTAAACAGTGAGAAATACCCGGATGACCTACTATTTCTGGCGAGATTCTAAAGTGCGGATCAACAGGACACTTTACTATCCCATAATGCCACGGGAGCTTAGGAGACGTCACGTTCAAAACAATGGATTTTAAAAAAACATTGAAGAACCATGAGTCAGGCAGCTCTTCTTAACTGTGAGTGATATATATGCCAAGAAAGTTGTTCCTTGTAGTCGCATGGCGCCATGCGAGGGTTGGACGTGTGAACGACGAGCTCTGCACACTTTGCTAGTTTTTCATTCTTTTTGTATCATAAACCGGTGAGATTCGATACACCCTGTTACATAACTGTTCTAAGAAGTCAACATGTCAAAGAATTCCAAATCCTCGGGCTCTGGAGATATTAAAAGACACTTACGTGCTCAAGCTGATACCTCGGTTTGGACGGTGCAGTGGGAGAAATTCAGCGGCAACTGGCGAGCATGTCTGTAATGCTGGCGAAAGTCGTAGTGGACCTGGAGGATCTTGCTGTAATACGTCGATCGATTATGGCAATGGAGGTAAAATTCTCTGAGTTGGTTACTAGAATCGGGGCCATTGAGAGACGGATCGATTATCTGGAGTCATCGGAGAAGGAATTAGCTGCTAATCTGCTAGCGACCAAGATAGACTTGGAACGTGTTTGGGAAAAACTGCAGGATTTGGAGAATCATAATCGGCAAAACAACATCCGAATTGTTGGAATTCCTGAGCATGAGGAAGGCCGAGATATGGTGAAATTCCTAGACGAGCTCTTCCCGAGTCTGCTCGACATATCTGGCCATAAGCTGGAAATCGAGCGAGCTCACAGAGGCCCGGCTCACAGATCCGCTGAGGGAGGCCAATTCTGGCCAGATTTCTGAGATCATATGATAAAGATCTTGTGTTACAAGAGGCGAGGAGTAAAGGAAGGCTTTCTTGGAAAAACCACAGCATTTTCTTGTTCCCAGACTTTGCGAATTCGACAAGAGAGAAGTGTGATAGATTCAAGGAATGCAAGAAACCCTTACATCAATGGAAGATTGCTTTTACACTGATGTTTCCGGCCAAACTGAGAATAGATACTAAGGATGGCCGCAAAATATTTACATGCCCACAGCAAGCATTGTCTTTCATAGAGACAATAGGGTGAGTAAGCCATTTGATGTTTCTCACATGGCCCCCAAGTGAGCTTGACTCACTGAGCATACACCTGACTGTCTGAGGAAGCTGGTCGCCATTTTGTTTCTTTTTGTGCTGGCTCTGACTAGCGGCTGGAGTTTGTTTTGTGTAGTAACCCTCCTTCAAGAAACTCTTGCATCAACGGAGGATCGCTTTTGCACTGATGTTTCCGGCCAAATTGAGAATAGATACTAAAGGAATAGTTCACCCAAAAATTTAAATGTGCTGATAATTTACTCCATTTAAATTACCATTTTAGGCCATCCAAGATGTATCTGAGTTTCTTTCTTCATCAAAACATGATTTAAGATTTTTAGGATTTCATTTCAGGCCTCCTCCTTTAAACAATGCAAGTGAATGTACTCCATTTTTTGACGGTCCAAAATGCATATTTAGGGTGCATCAAAATAATCCACACGACTCCAGTCGACAAATAAAGTTTTTCTGAACCCAAACGATTGATTATTTTTAGAAACAAAACAACTACAGGTTTTCACTTCCGTACACCTCTGTGACGCACGTTCATGAGAGGGATGACGTAAGCTTGTTGGTAAAGTCACGCATCACATGGAGGAGGAGGCAGGAAGCGCGTCATTGTTTACAAGAGAAACTTGCACAGACCATAGGCCAAGCACCGTTCACAAACCAAAACAGTCCAAAACAATTTCAAAACAATATAAAATGAAAATAAAAAATAATTTCCAAATAATAATAAAAAAAACATTACTGCAGTTAATAACCATCCTTTATTTCGGAGCAATGCCGTTGTGTTATCTACTTGTGCTTTTATTTTAGCAGAAATATATAGGCTATATGACTGTCAGGAATTCAAGCCACAAAAGTTGTAGTAGTGAAACCAAGTGCGAGGGCGTTTACTGAGATTCACAGGATTTACAGGATTTACACACTGAGATCAATGGTACAGGTGATCTCACACAGAAGAGAAGCTTCACAAACTTATTTATGCAGGCAGTGATGAGCGAGTGAACTGAGTGCAGGTGGGGTGAATTAGAAATCGGGTTTAATTAGAAATGCGGTGAATTATCTTGCTGAGGGAGGCTTGACAATGACAAAGTATTCACACATACCTGAGTTTGCTGGAAAAACAGCACGGGCACAGCCGATGAATTCAGATATCGACCCTTTGTCTTTGTCTCCTTGGTCTGAAATCCTCAGGGGTAAAATGTTCACTGAACACCCTCCAATATTTGGGAGAATGTTGGGGTGTACTGATATCCAGGTTCAGCGTGATAAGCCAGAGCTTCAATCGCTCATGATCATGTATAGGCAGACGATGAAAAGTTAATATTTTTCCCAGCTTGTATTTTCTTTGAGGTTTCTGAAGGTTGAAGCATCCAGTATACACACACCAAATGACTATTTTGAACAATACACTTATACAAATACAAATCTACAGCAAAGACAATTAAACTTTTGTACAGCGCTCCTTCTCTTGTAAACAATGATGCGCTTCCTGTCTCCTCCTCCACGTAACGCGTGACCTTACCACAAAGATGTACGGAGGCATGGCCTGGCGAGACAGGGCATGGAGCAGGAGACCAGGGTGGAACCAGTGGCTCCAGGAATGGAGCAGGGTCCAGTGGTTTGGTGGGTGACCACAGAGTAGGGACAGGATCAGGAGGCCTGGGAGGCAGCCACATGGCAGGAACAGGGTCAGGAGGCCTGGGAGGTGGCCTCGGGGCAGAGGGTACGGAGTTCTGTGCCCGGTGGAGAGGGTTCAGGAGGGAGCAGCTCAGAGGGCGGAGCCGTGGAAGGCTCGGGCACTGGCTGCGATGGAGGAACATTTTTTTGGCTGTGAGCGCAGGCAGTGGCAGTGAGCATAGACAGTGACGAGGGAATGACCTCTGTGGTCGTGTGCACGGGCAGTGACGGGGGAACGACCTCCATGGCCATGAGCACGGGCAGCGACAGGGGAATGACTTTCATGGCCGTGAGCACGGGCAGCAACAGGGGAATGACCTTCGTGGCCGTGAGCACGGCAGTGACGGCCGTGTGCACAGCTGTAGGAGAATCGGAAGGCGGAGCCATGGGAGGATCGATGAAGGAAGTCTCCAGGACCACTGAGGCTGGGGAGAAAGTGGTCTCCATTTAAGAGAACTCAGAGACTACTGGAGCCATAGTGCCCCCCGAAAATTCCTCTAGGACTGGAGCTGGCTCTGGGATGGATGAGGCTTGCAATGCTGGCTCTGGGATGGATGAGGCTTGCAATGCTGGCTCTGGGACGGACGAGGCTTCAAGAACTGGCTCGTTGACTGTGGCAGGCATGGGCTCGTTGACCGTGGCAGGAGTGGGCGCTGGCTCATTGACCGTGGCAGGCGTGGGCGCTGGCTCATTGACTGTGGCATGCGTGGTGGTGGGCTCTGACGTGGTTGATTTGGTGGCCAGTGTAGGAGTGCTGAGTTCCTCATCCACTACTCCAACAGTAAAGGCCGAACCACTCAATAACAGGGCAAAGTCAATATACTTTAATTGACAACCTCCAGGCATCCTGGAGCAGACTGGATCATTTAAGCCCACACAAAAAATGTCTTTGAGGGCAATACCATTAAAGTCCACAAAACTCAGCCACGTAGTCCTCAATGGAAAGACTCCCTTGACATAAACGCAGTAGCTGAACTGAAAACAAGATAACAAGACTAATAAACATGAACCAATGATAATACAGAACTGATAATGAGATAACAAGACACATGAAACCAGATACTCACATGACAGGAACAAATGAGGGGAACAGGAAATAACATGACAAGGACACATGACCAGAAACAGGGACAGGAAATAAACTAATTTCAAAAGAAAAGGCATGAAAACAAAACATGAACAAAAAACATTTAAACCTGACACAAGACCACGTCGGACCATAGTGTTCCTAATAAAGTGCTCAATGTGTGTAAATGCAATTGCTGTTCAAAGCTTTAAAAACATACAAACTAAAACAGTCAAAAAAATAAAATAAAATCTGTTAAATATTTTACTTCACATCCTCACAGCTTAACACTGTGTAAATTGGAGCGTACTGAATAAATGGTCAGAATCTTTTTTTAATGTCTGTAAGGCCTTCTGCTGCTGATAATTGCATTTGGATTATTGTTGTAAATGATCCAACATTTAGGCATTCTTGCAAGTGAAAGAATACCAGTGGTGTGGTAAAGAAGTTTAAAGTGCTAAGAGAGGGTAAATGCTGTGAATTTAAATATGATTCTTGTCACGCTCATGTGGTTGTTTCCAACATATCAGGTCCTGCAGTAACTGCATCCACTACATGTATCTGGCAGCAGGCATCATGATAGAAGCAACCCAGAAATAAATGGAAAACATTCATCATTGGTATTTCTCTAGGCTCAAGGACACTCAAATTTAAGTACAGCTTTGTATACGTTAGTGAATTTTGGATTGAGGTTCCTCGTGTGTGGGGCTCTAAAACATCATGCTATTCGTGTTTTTACTACTGTTCCATAGAACAATACTCAAGAGAGGAGCCAAAAAATCAATACAGTACACAGTTTCTCTCATTTGTTTTATGAATCAAAAGCATGCTGAAATTTCTTTCTTATCTTGACAAATTTTCTCCTCGATTTGTGCCAAATGAACCAGAACATTTAATTATTAAGATAAATGTAAAAACTGTCATAAGAGACAACTAGGAGAGGCGTTATTCAGTCCATCCACTGCTGACTCTTTGCACCCTTTTTTGCTTTACAGCATTTTGAACTCTGTTTCTGAATGTTCAGATACTGTAGATGTACACTTTATTTATACTGAGCTAACAAAAGGGACGATAGCCACAAATGTTTATTGATCCTTTGGCAGGCTTAATGGTTCTAATGATCCATTATAAAATATGTGTGCACAGGGCCTCTTGATGGAAGGTTTTATGCCCCAAAGTAATATTTTTTCCTTTAATATGACAAATTCAGAAATTTTGTTTTTTGCTTGGACACAAGTAATTATTGTATTGAAAATAATGAGGGCCTTGTTTTTATCTTTAAATAAATATAATGAAAAAATATTTAAAAGAATATGATATTTAAAAGAAGAAATAGACAAAGTTTAACTATTTATGTAGGATTTTTGTAAGTGTAAGTGTTTGTAAGAGTGAAAGTTTGTAATATGGAAAAAATGAATCTCAAGAAAAATAGTAAACTTGAGTACACATCTTATGGCTGGCTCTTATTTGTTATTATTAGTGTAATTGCTGAATAATCCACACAGTGCAAATAAAAGCTTTTTCTAAGATGCACATAACTTGATGCTTTGGAATGGATGTCTTGGGGAGAATTTAAACCTCTGTCAACCAATGCATGCAATGAATCTGCTGCTATGCTGTGAGAGTGAACTAAATTATAATATTTGTAGGGATGCGAGAGACAGCCAAGCTTGTCTGCAGAATCATTAAAACATCATTAATAATTGTCAGAGAAAACCACAGTCCTTTCTCGGGATGATATGGTGAAATGAATAGTATGAATAGTGCAACATCATTTTACTCTATTATTGTGCTATTTCTTCTTCTTTGACTTATCTATGATTTTTGTTTTCTGTCATTATCTTTTAACTTTTAATTGCAAGATCTTGCAACTTAAAGAGCAACTGCAGGTTAATAGAAGAAATAAAGAATGTAGTGAAATGAAAAATGATGTACTTGCACATTTTGACATTAGCACATTTATTAAAGGTTTGTAAAATTCTGGTATTATTTACTCACCCTAATGTTGTTCCAAACCTGTAAGACTTCTTTCTGTGGAACGCAAACAGAGAAATTTTGGGAAAATACAGCAACGGTGGAGAAATGGAAGCATAAGCGGTGGTTTCACCCCCTCCACCCCATCTCTACCAGTTTTGGTCCTGTCCTGGGCGGGGGTAAGCTCTGCTCCCCTGCCATCATCGCCTCCGGCAGGATCTGACAGTTCAAGCAAGTATCTGAGTGCTGAACCTTAGGATGGGGCTTACGCCAAATATTATAAGTTTCTCTACATTCATAATAATTCAAATCATCCAGAGTCTTTTCTTATAGAACTGGAGCTATACTGGAGCTTTCAAACTTCCAAAAAGATGCAAAAATACCATAGAAGTATAATCAGTCTGATCTCATGAAATTTACATGACCATGGCAAAATCTTTGCAAACCAGAATTACATGCTTTGTTACACGTTTTGCTGCAGTTTCCTGGGAAATGTCCGGCAGCGGGGCGCCAAAAGTGAGTGAAATGGTGTTGTAAACAGACAAGCTTTTTTAGGTGAATTTTAGATGGAGGTTTTAATGAGTCAAATGCACTTCCCTTTTTGCCTAAACCTAACCAATAGTGTCCTAAAAGATAAATGAGAGGTGAACAAAACAGACATCTTTACCCTAAGAATAGTGTTCTTAAAAAAAGTCAAATTTTCTAAAGCAACCACATCATTTTGTCTCACGTGTCAGCTTTCATGCTTTACTGGTCTAGAGCCACACTCCTCGTAGTCCAAAGTCAAACACTCTATCAGTTGAGCTACCATGGAAGTTAATCACACAAGGAATAAGTGTGCAAATATAGGTTGGTCTATAATACAAGCATTAAAATGTATCGTTTTTTAAATGATGCACTAGAATAAAAGTGTTTGGATATCATAATATAGCTGTGTGAGAGTGAAAGAGCGAAAAATATGACTTTATAAAGTCATAATCAACCGTTGTACTTGTGATTTGTGTGAAAGTAAATAAAACGCACAGTTGTTGTAGCGCCTCTAGTGTTCATTTCACCAGGAAGCTGCGATGAAACGTAGAACGCGGCATGTAAATCTCAGTTGCAAAAATGTAGTTATAGTAATGTTTATTCTATGAGACTAGGTTGAGTATAATACAAGGGGTCCTTATGACTTGTGTGCAATATTCCAAGTCTTCAGAAGTCACACGATAGCTTCGTGTGAGGAACAGACCCAATTTGAAGTCGTTATTCACTGGTTATCTTCCAGTGAGCTGCTACTGTAACTCAGAATATTGAGTCAGTTAAACTCGAGAACCAGTTCCGTTTGATTTGTGAACAAATCATGCAGACTGGTTTTGTAAACCGGATTGTCCAATTTATTGAAAAGATTCAACATAAAAATATGATTCCTACATGAATCGGACATTGTTACTCCTCACATTAACTCTCATGAACACACCATGGAAAACTAAGATGGCTGTTAAGATTTAATTGAATTTCTGTTCCTCACACAAAGCTATCGCATGACCTCAGTAGACTTGGAATATAGTGCATGAGGACCACTTTTATGATATTTTTATCGTGGTTTTGTGTCAGTTTTTAAGCTTGTAAACTCCAGTTCCCATTAATTGTAATTGCATGCAAAAGAACAACCAGAATTTTTTTTTTTCTCAATTTGTGTTCCATAGAAAAAAGAAATCTTATGAGTTTGGAACGGCATGACGGTGAGTAAATGATGAGATAAAATAAATTTTTGGGTCAAATAACTCTGTAAACCAGAGAACAATAAATACTTGATTTCTGAAAACTCACACAATTGTTGAAGGAGAAAGCAAAAGTTATTGGTGTAATTTTATTTAACAAGACCCTTCAAAAACAAATCGTTTTCTGCTATTGGTTAAGAAGACTGATCAAAGCCAAAACAGATTTATGGGGGACATATCAGCCTCACTGTGTGACAGAGCTACAGACTGACTTGAAAAGCATGATTTATGCTTAATTCTTTCATGGGTCTGACACATAACAAAACTCTGACAGCCACTAATTGGCATGGAAACATACAGACAAGCTGGCTGGTTGGTGCTAGACAGCAGGTGCTTGACTGCTGGACTCCAGTCTAACCTGCTTTGCCTTATAGTGTGTCTGATATACTAAATGTAAATGTCACCTTTCATTAGTTTTAAATCAGCAAAGGCAACTCATGTATGACTCACCCAGATTTGTTTGTCTTGGTCCATTTTGGTCACATTATCATCTTTTCCTCTGCCAGTCTGAGGGCTTTCTGAGCAGATCATAATGACAAAAAGGGAAAGAGGCTTTTGATTTATTCATCCGTTTCTATCCCCTTTTCTTCTTTTCTTGCTTTTATAGATGAAACGTCCTAGTTACTTTCGTAACCTCCGTTCCCTGATGGGGGGAACGAGACGTTGTGTTGATGTAGTGACACTAGGGGTCACTCTTGGGAGCCCCGAACACCTCTGCTTTTTGAAAAAAGGCCAATGGGAATTGGCGAGTGGAATTTGCATGCCACTCCCCCGGACATACGGGTATAAAAGGAGCTGGTATGAAACCACTCATTCAGGTTTTGTGCCTGGGAATGGAGGTTACGAAAGTAACCAGGACGTTCCCTATCTGTCACTCACTCGATGTTGTGCCTATACAAAACACCACAACTATCTGAACTGTGTTACGTGGACTGACGGTGCGAGACGGGCAGACCGCTGTGTGCCTCGTAGCCAGCGCACCAGGCCATCACGTAACCTCCCCCAACGCTCTTATGAGCGTTGAACGGTCCTTTGGGATCAAGTCGACTGTCCAACAAATAGGGACAGGCTAGCCCAGCCGTGGTCTCTTTTCCTCTTTTTCTCCCCAAAAAGAGTGGAATTTGTTAACCGACTGGGGGCCATAAATGTCTACGTCGGGGGGGGGTGTCACTCCCAAGGGGAAGACACCGCGGAGAATACGTCACATGGTCTTACCGAGTCTTGTCAGAAGTATGTCATGTGGAGAAGTTGCATGGTAGGTCCTTCCCGAGGTGGGAGGAGTTTCTACAAGCATGGTGACCGGGGGCAGAGGGGCCTCTGCCCAAGGAAGACGCAGTTTACCAACAGGGAAACAATTTAGCAGAAGATATATCACATGGGGTCACCTATGGGGAACCAGCGCATGTGGAGCACCTACCTTAGTTAGCACATGTACTGGGCCAGCAGCGAGTTTCTCTGCAAACTCGTCTGCCACAGGGCTAAGGAGGAAAGTCATCCAGGGATCACAACTTGTGAACACGACTGGGAGTCAAAGGCGCTTGTCTTCACCTCATGGGAGGGGAAAGGTGCTATATGCAAGCAGTACACCCGGCCAGCTGTCCCGGAGATTATAGAACCTCGCAAAGGTGTTGGGTGTCGCCCAGCCCGCTGCTCTGCAGATGTCTGCCAAAGAGGCGCCACTGGTCAGAGCCCAGGAGGCCGCTACACTTCTAGTAGCATGGGCTTGTAGCGCCATAGGGGGCGGCACGTCCTGAGCGTGATATGCCATCATGATGGCGTAAATGACCCAGTGGGCAATCCTCTGTTTGGAGACAGCGCTTCCTTTCCGCTGTCCACCAAAGCAGATAAAGAGCTGCTCAGAGCTTCTCTGCGTGCGATCCAAATAGATGCGTAAAGCACACACCAGACACAGCAACGCCACAGCTGGGAGACGGGGGAGTCAAGGAACCGTGCCTTGTCGGCCTCTCTCATCTTGACCAAGTTGAGCAAAAGGTGGCACTCCTGGACCACCAGGGTGGACATAGCCTGCCCAAGAGACCGTGCCATGACCTTCGTTGCCCGGAGAGCGAGGTCAGTCGCCAAGCGCAGTTCCTGCATCAATCCCGGGTCAGAACTACCCTCGTGCAGCACTTTTAGCACCTTGGCTTGGTGAACTTGCAGGAGACCATGGCGTGCAGGGCGGAGGCGGCTTGTCCAGCGGCATCGTAGGCCTTAGCCGTCAGGGTCGACGTAAACCTACAGGCCCTGGACGGGAGCTTCGGGCACCCCTTGCCAGGTGGTGGCACTCTGCGGGCACAAGTGCACCACGAGCGCCTTATCCACCTGGGGGATCACCGAATACCCCTTGGCCGCCCCACCATCGAGGGTAGTGAGAGCGGGGGAGCTGAAAGATCAGGATCGGGCAGTAAAAGGTGCCCCCCACGATCTTGTCAGAAGAAAGGGACCAGGGCGGGGGCGTGGCTGTGAGCGGCACTCTGGGCCCAGGAACCAATCATCGAGTTGTGAGGGTTCAGGGGAGAGTGGAGGATTCCACTCTAGTCAGACGCTCGTGGCTGCCCGGGAAAGCATGTCCGTCATCTCCGCGTCGGCCTGAGACTGGGTGACCACACCCGAAGGAGGGAGCCCATCCGAGGCGTCCGCGTCAGAGTGGACGAGCCCACTCTCCAATGCTGATGCTCGATCGTCTTCCTGGGCTCCGAATAAAAGGTCGAACTTGCGGTGAGACGAGCCGGCGGTCTCATCCGAGAGCCCGACAGGGGCAAGCGAGCATGCTGGGGAATGGGAGGTCCGTGGGGGTTTACCCGGCGGAGGTGCACCCACTGAAGTCCCCAAATCGCCCCCAGTGCTAACCGACACGGCCTCATACCCGTAGGTAGAGGCGGGGAGCCGCTGGGGTGGCTTGCTTTCTTACGAATGCAAGCCACGACCGCAATGTTGCCATGGTCATGTTCTCACAATGAGGACAAGACCTATCCACGAACGATGTCTCCGCGTGGGCAGCGCCCAGACACATAAGACAGCGATCGTGGACATCAGAAGGGGAGAGATAACGACCGCAACCAGGAATAACACACAAACGGAAAGGCATCTTTAAAAAGACGTTTCCGTGTGTGCCGCTCTTTTAGAAAGAAAATATACTCCTTTAGAATATACTCTTTTGCTCTGCCGAAGTACCCAAGGGCGTTCTCTGCACTCCACGGGTGCAGAGGGGGAGAAGCCGCTGAAATGCGCCGTAAATCCAGCAGTTTTAGGTGAACGGTAAAGAAAACTGAGTTTGAATTGAATTCAGTGCACTGAATGCAACTGCTCGGCTCTGAAGAGAAAATCTGAAAGAGTGGTTGCATACCAGCTCCTTTTATACCAGTATGTCCGGGGTAGTGGCATGCAAATTCCACTCGCCAATTCCCATTGGCCTTTTTTCAAAAAGCAGAGGTGTTCGGGGCTCCCAAAAGTGACCCCTAGTGTCACTACATCGACACAACGTCGAGTGAGTGACAGATAGGGAAACAAAGTTTCCTGTTACAAGAAGCTTGTCATTTGGATTGACAGCTTGCCTTTAAAAAATGATAACTGGGTGTTTAAAGAGTATTTTTTTGAATTACACATGCTGTCAAACCAGAGGGACATTAGTTATGACCAACATGTAATTTTCAAGCTTTGATTCTTTTGAGTCATCATGAGTCATCTATTTTTGTGATGCGCATCCCCCAGTTTATGAAAATCATAAGCCATTCAAATACACACTCTGACATTATTTACTGAAGTGCCTAATTCACAAACACCATAAAGTTTATTTGTTCCTTTTTCTTTTTTTTTTACCAGTATTTGAAATACATTGCAATATGTCTACATCCATGAGCAGACTGCACACAAGTAGATGGTACAAGAAATCTGCACATGTTCTGGTGTTCCCTAGCAACAAGAAAGTCCTTGGTTTTATGATCACAACAAAATCTGATTTGCATGGTTACTACATGCTTCCTTTATCTCTTACAAAAGTCATTTCTAAATGTATTGTCTTTGAAACCATTATTAAATTAAAGCAAACAATGGGAAAAATGAGTCTAATTGCCTGCCTTATGTTTCTAATCTATAATGGTACTTTTTACAGTTTTAACAGTAATTATTGATTTGTTGACAGTTATTTAATTAGCAATTTATGGAAATAGTTACGAGAACACAACCATAACAGAAGAAAATTATTGTACCACAAATATTCTCACTCTTAATGCCTGCAGGTGCAGGGTATTTAAAAGCCCAGTTTGTTTTGTTTATGTCACCTGTCATATTTTATGAGCATTAGCTGTCTCCACATGCCAAAGGCAAGGAAATAACAATTATACTCAGACATTTTATATCAGTTTTGCTAGACTCAACATCTGAAATAAATTTACATGGATAAAGACCACCCTCATCATGGCAGGTATTACATTCCAGTGTTTTACGTTTTGAATAGTTGCTTTCAAGAATTCTAGAGAGCGTTTTAACTGTAGAAGGCAAGTGTCCATCTTCATCTCAAAGTAGGCAAGTGTGGATGTCCTTGCTGAACTTGTTTAAGCTTATGGACTGGGGTCTGTGCTGTCCTGATGTTTCACCTAATTCTTTCCATAAGTAATACTGCACACTTTCCTCTAGGTTAATGAGAGACCTTGTTTGCAAGGCATGTTGTCCGGAATGCATTTATTATCTTGGTACAAAGTTCAACTTTAAAAGTTCTTGCAGAAGTTTTCTCTACAAATGTTTAGAGAAATTACTCACACTTCTAGTTCCCAGGAAGCATCCGTAGGTTATAAGGCACATAAACCTGCTGAAAAGCACTGCATGGTGGTCCACATTGGTTTGTGCTGGTTTAGAGCTAGTCTATCTCAGTGGTTCTCAACTTTTATTTCTTCAAGACCCAGATTTTACATTGGGCATATAGTACAAAATTAAACAAAAAACCAAATGCTAAATTTTATTACTGTGACATGGCATACTATACAAAGAAAACCCTAATAAGTTGACTTTACTCAAATGATTGAGTAAACTCATAAAACAACATAAGTAAATAATGAAAATAAAAATTGTCTCTTACATTTCAATGTTTTCATGCTCTCTGCAGCCAATAATTCAATTCAATAATACAAAACACATTGTGGTCGGCACAAACAATTTTTATTCTCGCTGTAATTGTAGTTTGCATCATTTGTGTGTGTGTAGTTTTGTTCATGATTTTTGAGGATGAGGGCAATGTGTCCATGTTGGCATCTGTCTAATTTGGCTAACATATGAATTTCTGTCAAAATACTATAGAGTTTGATTGGACACAAAGCCTTTGATGTCAACAACAAAAGATTTGGGAAGAGTTTCTCCTCACTTAAAAAAATAATTCCATTTATTTGTTATCATGACTATGCATGATTATATGGTTAGTTGAATTTTATCAATTACATTAGCACAACATCAGAATCCCTGCTGTCCTGCGCCACAGTTGAGACCCACTACTGTAGCTGATGGGCCAGCTACGGTGATCTTTTCAGCAGGGAATAAGGTTGGAGAGGAATACGTTTTTATGTGCTTCCAGTAAGAGGGGTTCACAACAAAGAGCAGCTCCTCCACTCAGTAATGCTGTAGGTCTGCTTTTTCACCTCAGCAGTCTTTAATGTGTAGTACAGAGAAGCAATGCATCCCTGAGATGCCTTCATAATTAGACAGTGCCCTGTGGGGAAAATAAGTGCTGTGATCATTTGTCTGGCACAAAGAGCCTTTGGATGACTGAGATCATTAGTAATGGCTCCCAGCCTGAACTCTTATCTTGTATTTCCAGTTGGTGATGAATGAATCCATTCCTTGCCATAGTGGAAAAGCTTTGTGTGGTGATATGAGGATTTTCGCAAATAATTTACAGTTTGGTAGCACTAATTGAACCATTCTGACATATTGTGTTTGAGAAATACATTGAAAACATGAACATGCTGTGGACTTCAGTTTTAGACATGCCTTTTCTGTTCCAAAGAATGTCATGATGAATAATTGCATGTTAAAGGTGCTGCAGGCGATTTTGCCCATTCTGTAATTTCCATCAGACTTAGCCAATTATTAGCCATGCCCCCTATTTCCAAAACCTCGCACTCCAAAGACATGTGCACACACAGACACACTAAGAGACTGTTGTGTTGAAGCAGATGGAGGGTCCCCCTGAGCATTTTGCCGTCCGACTATGAGTGTTTCATGGGTGCAGGACACTGTACCAGCATTTTTACGAGCATAAATCTGTGATAGACAGGCCGAAAGTCTCCTGATTGGCTAAACAAATGATCTTACTGCGGCCCACAGACATCTTTTTCGACACTGTTTACCAAGCCGAGGGCTGTTACAGAGACAGATTGTTTTCATGATATTTAATGACACCTATTTCAGTGATATCTGACAGGTAATAAGGAGGTTTTCTGCTTGTCATTTAATAAAAAAATTTTGTTTTTAAAATTTTACATATTGTATAAAATAGGTAAAATAGGTGAAAGTGCGATGGACGGACGGATGGATGGATGGATGGATGGATATAAAGTATCAATCAAATTTTTCAAGGAGGTTTTTTCCATCTTCTTTATTCTTGCAATTACAAATCATTTTCCCCACAAAGTGTTATTCCCTTGAAATCTCATCATTAAAAAATGCAAGATGTCAAGCCAATGCCAATAACAGCCACGTAAATGGTATTGAAGGCTTAGCCAGTCAATTTTCCAGGTGTATTTCTGTGACCCTCATGTATTCTGTGACTTCTGCATGCGTGTTTCTCAGTATTCCATGCTCTCCTGCATGTTCTCTTTGACAACCAGCTAATCTGGAGGCCTAATGTCCAAATTTATCAAATGAAGACTGTGTTCTTGCAAACTATGTTATGCCAAAACCATGCACTAGTGATATATTTCTGTCAGTCCAGTGTATATATCTGGACAGACTTAGTTATGTTCTGATTTATGTGTATTTTTGTTAAAGTCAAACAGTGGAACTTCGACAAACCATTAACATTTTAATGGCTGCTAGTTTACATAGTGTAAATGCTCATCATTTGTCATCTCCACTGCATATGCAATACATTAGAAATTGTATTTTCATGGTCCAAATTGGCTCATGTTTTTATATATCTTTTGTTTATACACTATATTGTCAAGAATAAGTTACAAACACAGACACTTTAAAGTAAGTATTTCTTTTATCTGGATGTTGTGTTTACCACAGAAGAATACCAGCCATATTCAAGAGAATCTAGCACCAAAAGAAAATTATTTTGCATTCCTAAAAAAAAAATTATACCTGAATATGCTTTTCTCCAGCACAGAGTTTAAGCAATCCGATGGTTAGATCTGCAATTTCTTGAAATTGAAGGGGCTGATTTGATATACAGTCTGCAATTATCATTTGAAAATTCATTAAGAAAGAAACAGAGGCTTCAAAATGGACAAATAAGGTGGCATTTTGCATGGATATGAATAATGTATGCATTGATTATGTCTCATTCACATGCATATTTAGCTTATTTAGCTAGATGCAGGAAACACTTTGCTCTCCCACTTTTTATATTCCTAGACTCCTAGCCGTGATATGCTGAAGGGGCCGCTATATGCAGAAAAAGACAGGTTCAAACTACATCTGATCCAAACATCTCCTTATATGTGGTTTTCAATCCTAACCAGTTATAATTTCCAATTTGTCTGCCCACGTATATGCTCTTTGAGAGACCTTTCCTGCTAGGGGGTTATTATTAGATCCTATTAGAATGTACTGTATATGTGAATAACTGAACATACATGCATATCATCGATAAACCAAGCCTACACTATCGTGAGTCTTTACTCACTATTACTATTACACATTCCTATTTTTTATTCAACAGTTATTAAACAGAGCTCCAAGATTGCAAATACGAGATGGGGTTGATTATATATTAGTCAATATGGCAATGGAGGGCCTTGCGGAGAGCAACATTAGCATAATGGTGTACATAATGGTGGTTATTTGGCCTCTGATGTTAACATTTCAATCAAGGCCACTGTTGTATTGATATGTTACCATAAAGTGCACATGCTTACTATCCTAATGGCTTGAAGAACCATGTGTATTGTAAATTAAATATATTTAGGTTACATGGAAAACGGTATAATCTAAACAGGATTGAAATTGCTATTATTTAGTCTCTTTTTGTGTTTTTTTTTGTTTTGTTTGTTTTTTCAAATAATACAAAAAATGAGTTGTTTTGTTTGCTTCAGTATTTCTCTAAGCAGCATGTCTTTAGTAACCTTGACTTATCTATTGTCCAAAGTAGTACAAAATTGCATCTCATGTTCAGAATTGTGCTTCTTATCAAACGCAGTTATTGAAATGATTCCATTCTGTTTTTAACCATTGCAGATACACCAAAATGAAAACTGCGACCAACATCTACATCTTCAACCTTGCTTTAGCAGATGCTTTGGCAACAAGTACTCTGCCATTTCAGAGTGTCAACTACCTGATGGGTACATGGCCTTTTGGAGACGTGGTGTGCAAGATTGTCATGTCCATTGATTACTACAACATGTTTACCAGCATCTTCACCCTCACCACTATGAGTGTTGACCGCTACATAGCTGTTTGCCACCCGGTTAAAGCCTTGGACTTCAGAACACCCCGTAATGCCAAGATTGTCAACGTGTGTAACTGGATCCTTTCGTCTGCCATTGGCCTCCCTGTCATGGTCATGGCCTCCACCACTATTGAGAACCAAAACAGTCGTATGTTTACCACCACATTCTCCTTTGTACAGTAAATGTTAAATTCTTAGTGCAGTTATTTATGGCTTTATTTTCCTTTAAGCTAATAATAATAATAAAAAAAAACTTTTACTATTGGAAACAATCTAATGCCATTGTATGTCCCGGTTTTATATGTTTTCTCTGTTGGTGTATCAGGACTGTGATCCCAGTAACCAGTCAGTTTATCAATCCCACTAGGATTTCACTGGACCTTTTCTTGATTATTGCGGCCCAAAATGACTGAATTTGTTCTTCAAAAATTGTGATGCCATTTGCAGGGTTTTTTGCGTTCAGTTTTTTTTTATTTATTTTTTTTTACAAAAAGCTATGTCAATGATTATGCCTTCATTGACATACATTTTTGTGGAAAAAAAATATTACCTGTAAATATTTTAGTGCATAATAACTGAAAATGCAACCATATAACCAATACATTTAGGAAGTGGAACCCCTGATATGGCTTATACGAGTTCAATGAAAGACCCTTAATTATTTGTGTATTAAAATTTTCTGCCTCAGACAATGCAAGTACACTTTTACCAAAGTTAAAATAGTAGATCTACATCACACTCTGTGCAGCTCCTTTTTTGAGCAAAAGTGTCTGATAATTGGGGGGTTTACTGACATAAGTAGTATTCAGCTTGTCATGTGATTGCCACGAGGCAGCACAGCTCCATGTTAAATAAATCAGCTTTTATTAGGCTACTGATATGACTAAGTGCACATGATTTTAGACATATTTTTTAAAGTACTATTAATTTCTTAAGTATTTTTTTTTTTTACTGAGCACACCTTTAAATTTGTGCTACAACATATTTCACAAGACTGTAAACTTTTGTTACTTAGGAGCAAGAAATTGCAAACAGAAGAGATTTGCTGAGCCAGAAAATTGTTATTGAGTGAGTTTAGATTGATGTCTCTTTCAGTCATTTGTGAAGAAAATCATAAGGATGTCAAATAGCCGTAACAGAAAGGCCTGGGTCTCTGTTGCACCGTAAACAATGCCTTAAAGAAATAATTACAAGTGGTGTAACTATGTAATTTTTGCAAACACTTAAGGCTGAATTGATTTTCACACGTCTCACCATGTATCATTGCACTGTGGTGTGTGTCTGTGTGTGTGTAATATATATATTCTTATTTTCACAGCGTTACAGGTTGGCAACATTGACTGTACATTGCTCTTTCCCCATCCTCCCTGGTACTGGGAGAACCTCCTGAAGATCTGCGTCTTCATCTTTGCCTTCATCATGCCCGTGCTCATTATCACAGTCTGTTACGGCTTGATGATTCTTCGCCTAAAGAGCGTACGCATGCTGTCTGGCTCTAAGGAAAAGGATCGCAACCTGCGGCGCATCACCCGAATGGTCCTGGTGGTGGTGGCGGTTTTCATCATCTGCTGGACCCCGATCCACATCTTTGTTATCATCAAGGCCCTTGTGACTATCCCCAACTCGCTATTCCAGACCGTCACTTGGCATTTCTGCATTGCTCTCGGCTACACAAACAGCTGCCTTAACCCGGTCCTCTACGCCTTTCTGGATGAGAACTTTAAGCGCTGTTTCCGGGAGTTCTGTGTTCCCAGTCCCTCCGTGCTGGACCTGCAGAACTCCACACGCACCAGGAACCCCCAGTGTGAGGGCCAGTCTAGTGGTCATACAGTAGACAGGACCAATCAGCAGGTATGACTAGTCCTGGAGATGTCATCACTGGAGTCGCGCTGCCAGCCCAGTGTTGACATGAGCTCAGAGGTCACGCAGGTCACTACAGGTGTTTGACACCTTGTAGGGGAAATTCTAACCCATACGAGTTGCAGCAGGTGGCTTTGCCTTAATCTCTTTAAGCATCTTGTTTAAGCCTCCTCCAAAGAGTTGTTTCACACACTTGGTTCAGAGACAGACTGTCGATGAGAAACTCACCTTAAACTAGACTTCAGGGTGAGATTTCTATTGACTTATTTGGCAGACATTTCTTTCCAATGTGCATTCGAGCTGTACATTTTGTCAATGAACTTTGTCCCCTGGGATCTTGAGGCTCTACCAGTGGAGCTGAAGGAACACAGATACATATATTGAGATAACATGTACTATATTATGACATACTCTAAATGACAGGTCTTGTAATAAGTCTAGCTTATCTGTGATGTTCACTGTGATGCATCAGATGCATCCTTGCATTAGTCCATCATTCAAGAACTATATAATATAAAAATTCCATTTAACATGTAAATGTTTCTTAATATGCTGTGTGAATAATCATTTTATAAGTGATATTGCTTTATTTGTAGACAGCTAAAACATCCCATCAGAAAGAAAATGTAAATTATGTATTGAACATGACATTTATTCAAAATTTTCAGCTTTCACTGTATTTTTCTTTCTTTTTAAACATATTTAGATTTCAGCTTGCTTTCATGACCAATATAGGAGATTGGTTAAGCTGTATTATTCAGTTGTGTTCCTTGGAAGCAATTCTAATTAATCATCAAATGACTGTTGGACGTAACACACTATTTTTCTGATTTTCTGTGGACTTTATATAAAAGGGAAGACGATAAGAACCGTCTCTTGCAACAATGGCTAATTTTCACGCTTCATTGGTGACAAATGTATTGTGCTTGTATGCTGATGCAAATTTCTTGTTCTAATGTGAACGTCCAATGGAATTGCTAATTGCCCTCACATTAAGACATTTTGTCTGAAAAAAGCTAAACTTTTATGCTCTAAAATAGCTTTGTATTTGACAGGTGTCAGTAAGTTTTTATATATACTGTATGCAGCATCATAAATAACATACACTGTAGAATCTTTGTTTTTAGTGAGATGGCACAGAATAATCACTGTAGATGTGAGATTTAATTTTACATTACACCACTAATATATGATACTACACAAGTGCTGTGTCAGTAATTATTTGCTGTGGCTCTGAAAAATGGACCAATATTATAAAATGGGATTTTTGTGAAGTTGAGCTAGTTTGTAAGCCTTAAAGATACATTTTAGGTCACTGCTATTGCTACATGACCATTTTAATTAAAGTGATAGGTCACCCAAACATTCTGTTATCATTTACTCAACCTCATGTTGTTTCAAACCCAGATGACTTTCTTGCAGTCTTAATCACCATTCACTTTCATTGCATTTTTTTTCTTCATTTAGTTTAAGTGCACAATGACTGTGACTGCCTATTCACAGCCTTATATTTTGTGTTTCTTGAAAGTGAGACCTCCGTGAAAAGAGATTAAGTGAAATATGTTTCTTTCAAAGAGATTTAGATTTTAGATTTTCGTGAAAAATGCTGTTAATAATTAAAAACCTCTGTATCTCAAATGACATATTAAGAATCTAGTGTCAATGCAGCTCTGACAATATGCCAGAACAAAGGATATTAAAGGCATAGTTCACCCAAAAATGAAAATTCTATCATTTACTGCCATCACAGATTTAAATGTTGGTTACTTCAACATTCACACAGATAATGAAAATGACACATTGGGATTAGCATTTATTGATATTCTCAACTCTCTTGGAGTCAGGCAAAATGTGACAGGACCAACTCATCACCATAATCATACACTATATTTAATTCTGTCATATGGAGTTGATGTTGACACTATAGAAATTCTACCACAGAGCGATGACATCTCAGATCATTACCTCGTCTCATGTTTGTTGCGATCAGCTAATGTCACTTAATCTACACCATGCTATCATTCAGGTAGAACTATTTTTTCGACCACTAAAGATGGCTTCACTAATAATCTTCCAGAATTGTCTCACATACTCAGTAAGCCAAAAAGTCTAGAAGAACTTGATGTAATAAAGTATAAATACAGTCTTCTCTAGCACTCTTGATAGCGTCGCCCCCCTTTGATTAAAGGAAAAACGCCTCGCGCCGTGGTACAATGATCACACTCATGCTCTCAAGAGAGCAGCTCGGAAAATGGAGCGCAAGTGGAAGAATACAAAATTAGAGGTATTTCGCGGAGCATGGAAGGATAGTGTCTGTAGCTACAGATAGGCACAGGTCAGCATATTTAAGCAAACTCATAGAAAATAACCACAACAATCCTAGGTGTTTATTCAGTACTGTGGCCAAATTGGTTAGGAATAAAGCATCGACTGAACCAGATATTCCATAACAAAACAATAGTAATGACATCATGAAGGTAGGGCTTTACTGGTTGTTTAGATCAGTGTTACTATCAGAAATACATAAATAATAATTATTTATTTAGTTATTAATTAATATTGAAATTAATTAATTGAATCTAACTAATTAAAACCTCATATGGGACTCCAGTAAATGTAGTGCACTACGTTTAGGAGCGGGTTTGGTTATTAGCAATAATTAATAATTATCAAAGACAATTATTAATTATTAAAATCAATAGAACATTGATGAGAATCAATGTTAGCTTTTTCCAATCCTTTAAATCAACAATCATCAAAGATAATTATCAATTATCAAAAATCAATAGAACATTAATAAGGATTAACATTGACGGGGCGCCACCCTGGAATCAGGGACTAATAACCAGATAGTATAACAGTCTCAATATTAGATTGTTTTCTTAGGAAAATCGACATCCGAAGAATATCGATTTTCAGGAAAAAATCAATGAATGAAGGCTTGAATCCGAGCACTGACATCCCGTCAGCATGACACAGGTGTATGCAAAACAAACCAAAACACTTCACTTTGTAATTTAACAAAGTTTATTTATGCAGTAATATCAATAAATAATTAATACAATGCAGTCAGTAAACTTCCGACTTACAACTACAAACTAAACAGTGATATGATTAGATATGGAAACTAAAATAATCCTATAACACATAAGGTGTGTGTGTGAGAGTGTGTGTGTAAGTAGGGACGCGCACAAAACAGTGGACGTGACTCTCACGGAGAGGACGTCACATGAGACGTCCGGCCAGAGAATATGGCCGCGAATGTGGGCGGAGAGAAACCAGTCAATGGCGTCTACCAGTTACCGCGTGTATCTGCTTGTATGATAGCTTAGGGAAAAAGCTGAGCTTTATCACGAAGCTATCTACTAGCCAAAAATGTGTCCGAGAATGTTTGTGAGGGATCGCGCGCGCACATGTGTGTGGTTAGTACGAGAGAGAGAGAGAGAGAATAAAGTGACGGCCCCAAAACCGGTTTCACGATCGTGGGAGAGGAAGCAGCTGTTAGTTTATTACTCAGAGACGTGGTGGACGGCTCATAAACCGTCCCGGTCTTTGATTCTTTAATGGATAAACTCAGTTTGCCGGTCTCACCCGCGATGGCGGAAATGCACAAAAGTCCAATGTGGTTGGACCACAATACAGCATATCAAATTCTTGATAATTAATACCCTGAGTATTAATAATGAGCGGACATGGCGGTCCGTAAACTGTACAAGCAATAACCTTGGTACACAAGAATAACACACTATAATATTCTATCTCTGCCCAGATGTAAACTTCTTACTTGAATCGCATGAGGATGCAGAATGTGTGTTCATCCATCCTTTAACTCGACTCGGTTCCTCGAGGCTCGGGTGATGACGGGAGGCCGTTTCCTCGCTCTGTCGGCGGGCGGTACGGCTGCTGATTCTCGGCGGGCTGGCGGAGAAATCAGCGATGTTGACTTGATTGAAGAGGGAAGAGAAAGGCAAATGGATGAAGATGTAGATTGCTCGGCGGTCTCCTTCGGATCCGTTAGAGTGTTCGGTAGAACACAGAGTAATCTCAACTCGTCCAGCAAGATGGAGATTGTATGGCCACAGTTTCAAGTCGGACGTTACTTCCTTGTGCCACGAGGCTGCACCTGAGAGCAGCGATGAGCTGCTTCTACACACGGCGAGCAAAGTTGTTGGAAGCAAATCCCGGAAGCATTTCAGAGGTATTTCTACTCCTGATGATGTCATGGTTGAGGTGCGTTCTGTCACGTGCCTCATCCAATAGGAGTTGAGAGTTCGATCCTTTAGTGAGCAAGGCTTCATGGGATTTGTAGTCTGTTTTGGACTCCCTTTGTTTGATTTTGGCGCGATTTTTATCAGTATAATTTATGACCTGGTATGTGGGGGCCTGAGTTAGGTTTTACGACTGTGTTAGGGCTGCCTTTGTCTTCTATCTGAATACATGAGGCCTAACATGAATTTCTTTACTGATAAAATTGAAATTTTGGAAAAATTGGAACTATGTAATCAACTGTCACAACACCTCAGAAAACAGTGTCTCATAATTTTGCTCACGAGCAAACTTCAATCACTCGCTGTCATAGGTCATGAAGAGCTAACAAAACATAAAAAAATAAAATAAATCAAAAGTCACAACACATATGTTATATCCAATACCAACTAAGCTCTTAAAAGAGGAATTCCCAGTAATCTCAGAACCTCTTCTTAATATGATTAACTCGTCGATCTCCTTAGGACATGTCCCAAGAAACCTTAAAATGGCAGTTATCAAACCGCTTATTAAGAAGCCACAGCTTGATCCTAAAGAACTGTCTAATTACAGACCAATTTCAAATCTACCATTAATGTAAAAAATACTAGAAAAGGTAGTGTCCTCCCAACTATGTTCATTCCTACAGAGAAATGGAATATATGAAGAATTTCAGTCAGGTTTTAGCCCCATCACAGTACAGAGACTGCACTTATCAGAATTACAAATGACTTGCTCTTATCATCTGATCACAGCTGCATTTCTCTTCCAGTGCTTTTAGATCTTAGTGCTGCCTTCGACACGATAGATCACGACATTCTCTTGAATAGGCTGGAGAATTATGTTAGCATTAGTGGACTTGTATTAACATGGTTTAAGTCCTATTTATCAGACCACTACCACTTTGTATGTGTAAATGTAGAATTGTCAAATCAAACAAAAGTTAAGTATGGTGTGCCACAGGGATCAGTTTTAAGACCTCTGCTTTTCTCCTTATACATGCTTCCCCTGGGAGATATTATCAGGAATCATGGAATAAGTTTCCACTGTTATGCCAACGATACCCAACTTTATGTTTCTTCTAAACCCAATGAAAATTCAAAATTCTCCAAATTAGCAGAGTTTATCAATGAAACCAAAGATTAGATGGCCAGAAATTTCCTTCTACTCAATTCTGACAAACAGAGGTACTAATGATTGGACCAAAAATCTCTAAAAATAAGCAGCTAAAATATAATTTGACTCTCGATGGATGTACTGTTACGTCATCTTCTATAGCAAAGAAATTAGGTGTTATATTTGATACCAATCGATCCTTTGAAAATCAAATTTCCAATGTTTGTAGAACAGCATTCTTCCACCTGAGAAATGTTGCTAAATTACGACACATGCTATCTGTTGCTGATGTCGAAAAACTAATTAATGCATTCATGATCTCAAGACTAGATTATTGTAATGCATTACTGGGAGGATGTCCAGCAAGTTCAATAAATAAACTTCAATCGGTTCAAAATGCAGCTGCCAGAGTGCTGACTAGAAACAAGAAATATGATCATTTCTTGATATTAGCCCCATTCTATCATCATTACATTGGCTACCTGTTAAATTTCGTGTTAATTTAAAAATTCTGTTAACTACATACAAAGCTTTGAATGGTCTAGCTCCACAGTACTTAAGTGACCTGACACGCTATATTCTGTCACGTTCATTATAAAATTCTGGCTTGTTAATAATTCCAAGAATATCAAAATCCACAAAAGGAGGTAGATCCTTTTCATACTTGGCTCCTAAACTATGGAATAGTCTCCCTAACACTGTTCTGGATGCAGACACACTCACTCAGTTTAGTCTAGACTAAAGACTCATCTATTAAACAGGCATACACCTAATTTATCCTTCAACTCACAATTAGGCTGCTTTAGTTAGGTCTGCCAGAACCAGAAACGTCCATCATGATCTATAACTCTGCATAAAATTAAATGGCATCTACGCTAATATTAATTTGTTTGTTTCCATGTCTCAACCTTGGGATTCATATCCCAAGGTTACCAGAGCCAGCCAGATCCAGCTCCATTCCTGCTTGGTGTCAGACTCCACTGCTACATGTCGCTGAAAGATAATGACAAAACTACAGCTGGTGCCAGCCAGACATCACTTCAGTCTTTTGACTTCAGAGGATGAACTGATGCCAACTCCAACTGTAAGACATGGGATTCTTCATATGCCACTGCCTGAACCTTGGACTTAGGATGGACCCCACCGAACCTCAACGAAATGACCTGCAGTTTGAACTGCGATGCACCTCATTAATCTCTGCCTGCATCACCTTTGTCTATTGATGGACTACACTCTTGAAATGGAATACACAATTATTATTTAATTTCTATACACAATTTACAATCGTATTTATTCAAACTACACAATAATCTTTATAGATATAACAGTTTATTTTTTTTTGTTAATGCATGATTTCCTGTAAAGCTGCTTTGAAATGATGTGTGTTGTGAAAAGCACTATACAAATAAAAATGACGACTTGGATACAGTGGAAATTTACCTTCAACTAAAACAAAAGGCTGTCATTTTGAGATGTAACTTTGAGAAACTTCAGCTAGTGCTGTGTCATGTGCACAAGGGGCTGTTCAAACCAAACATGTTTTTGCGTCCACTCGCACTGTTTTTCAATCGTTTTCCATGTAAGCATTTGCTAAATGGATGTCTTTTCACAACAGCATCACGTTTCACTGTGTTTTTAGCATCTCTCATGGGAGCACTGCATTTTTAGATGCCGTGTCAAGTTAAAAAGAACTTAAACTGATAAATACAGTACATGTCTCAAGACACCTGTGTTCTGCTCTATTTGTTGTTGTGCGTTTTGCTTTTGTTGGAGCGAGAAGGCATTTGTTCTGAACGGTTACTGGAAGAAATTCTTTTATTCTCTCAAAGTCACCAGAATTGGATGCTTTGGTTTTGTTTTTGCAAAAAAGTATCCCGGGAGAGCATGCTCCCGGACCCCCCCTAGATATAAGGTTCTACTGGGCAGATTTCTGTGCATACCCTCAAATGAAATCCTGCAGGTGCCCATCTTTCTCCCACATGTAGTCTTGCTGCAACACCCAGGGGAAATTAAGGAATAGAGAGCTAGTATGTTCAGGACAGCTCAGCACATAACCAGAGGCAAGATACAACAGAGAGAGAGAGAGAGAGGCAGCAGTCATTCACATCATTATTGCATTTTACTGTTGGTAGCCTTTGGGTGCAAGCTTTTAAAAGCACTGTTTCACTTGCAAATATGACAATATATCAAACCTAATTAAAAATCCATAACACTCGTGTGCAATATGTAACTGTAACGGGTTTCACAGGACAGGCAAGCAGGAGGCGGGAACCAGCAGAACATTCAACATAATTGAATTACATAACTGAACTTAAACAAACACACAGACACAAACAACGGCCATGTGTATCTCTCTTTTCCTCGAACTGGTACCTCTGGCTCATCTTTAGCCCCCTCTTGGCTGATTAGGACAATTCATACATACAACATACAAGAACGACAAACTGTGGTTTACAGCAGAACTCAGGCAGCTTCGTCAGGCCAAAGAGGATGCTTACAGAGGTGGGGATAAAGTCTTGTACAATCAAGCCAGGAACACACTGAATAAGGAAATCAGAGTGGCTAAAAGAAGATACTCTGTGAGCTGAAAAACAAGTTTTCATCTAACGAACCTGCATCAGTGTGGAGTGGCATGAAACAATTTACGAATTAAAGGACTCCTGCCCTCAACACTGTAGGGAACCAACATCTGGCTGACGACTTGAATGTGTTCTACTGTAGATTTGAAAGGCCCAGTCTCACACCCCACACCCGCTCTGACCTTCACTTCACACAAACACCAACACCTTCTGAAACCCCCCTCCTGCTACTCAACCTGCACTTAAGATCTGTGAAGAGGTGTGCCGTGTCTTCCGAAAACAAAAGACAAGGAAAGCACAGGACCCAGATGCTGTTTCACCCACTTGTCTTAGATCCTGTGCTAACCAGCTGGCCCTCATCTTCACACTGATCTTCAATAGATCACTGGAGCAGTGTGAAGTCCCATGCTGCTTCAAACGCTCAATCATCATTCCTGTCCCAAAGAAACCCAAAATCACAGGACATAATGACTACAGACCTGTCGCCCTGACGTCTGTGGTCATGAAATCATTTGAGAAACTGGTGTTGGCCAGGGGAAATTCACTTCCAGCACCTGTACAATCAGCACTGGTCCCCCCAGGGATGTGTGCTATCCCCACTACTCTTCTCCCTGTATACAAACGACTGCACCACCAAGGACCCCTGTCAAGCTCCTGAAGTTTGCAGATGACAACACTGTCATCGGCCTCATCCAAGATGACGATGAGTCTGTATACAGAAGGGAGATTGAACAGCTGGCTGTCTGGTGTAGTCAAAACAACCTGGAGCTGAACATGCTCAAAACGGTTGAGATATATATTTTCACACACACAGGGTTGGGGAGTAACGGAATACAAGTAATGGGAATACGTATTTAAAATACAAAATATAAGTAACTGTATTCCACTACAGTTACAATTTAAATCATTGGTAATTAGAATACAGTTACATTCAAAAAGTATTTTGATTACTGAAGAAATTACTTTGCATTTTTTTTGTCATTTGCTTCATTTAATATTTAGTCCTTTCAGATAGAAAACATTTAAACATAAATGATGCGATCCAAAGTGCATTTGAACAGAGCTGAAACACTTTCTTATGATGTGTTACATTCATACGAGCAGACAGAGAAGTTTGAAGTAAGTTTGGAGGAGAAGAAATAGAAATAAACCTTGTGTAAATTGTCAGCTTCACGCTAAACTAAAATGCTATTTCTTGCCATTTTACATGCACGTTACCAGGCACAATCATATTTTTTTATCAAGAAAATTCACGTTAGATCATACTTTCTTTTTTCTAGTAAGACCTTTGATATTAGGGCAAAAATTGTATTCTTGATAATTTTTGTATTGTTTTCCTGTAAAATATCTAAAAATCCTTAAAACAAGATCGATTTGATTTATCTTGTTTAGAAACAACACTGCATAAGATATTTAGGTTTTTCAGAGAATGTATTTTTAACGTGTATTTTGTCTTCCTGTACTGGCAGAGTTTTTACTGAAGAAGTAATCCAAAGTATTTAGAATACGTTACTGACCTTGAGTAATCTAATGAAATACGTTACAAATGACACTTTACAGTATGTATTCTGTAGTGGAATACATTTCAAAAGTAACCCTCCCAACCCAGTATAATATATATATATATATATATATATATATATATATATATATATATATATATATATATATATATATATATATATATATATATATATAAATAATTGTCTTATTGTGTATACTATATATAGTATATATACTACGGCTGTCCTTCTGCCGGCAGGTCTTCCCTGCCTCTCTGGAGCCCTGGGAGAGACGAGGGGAGGGAGAGGGCAGAGGGAAAGAGCGAGGGGGAGAGACAGAGAGAGGAGAGAAAAACTCGGCCTCATCTTGGATGGTCCTCAGCCACTCCTCCGCCTTCTGGCTGACAACAGCCACTCCTCCCCGGCAGACGGCAGTGAGTCCTCCAACCCCTGGCGGACGGTAACAGCTCTTCCCCTTCCTGGTGGCCGGCAGCGGTTCCTCCGACTCCCGGTGGCCGGAATTGACTCCTCAGTCCCCTGGTGGACAGCAGCGGCAAGGACTCCACGACGGCACATCCCTCCTCATTCCTGGGTTTCGGCACTAATGTAACGAACATTCAACATAATTTTAATGGCATAACTGAACTTAAACACACACACACACACACACACACACACACACACACACACACACACACACACACACACACACACACACACACACACACACACACACACAGCGGCCGCGTGTGTCGCTCTCTCCCAAACTGGTGCCTCCGGCTCGTCTTTATCCCCCTCCCGGCTAATTAGGGCAATTCAGCGCCGGACGTGCGTCCTCACAGCCCGGCCACGCCCTCCTCCTCGTCACAGTAACCCAAAGTAAACATTTTGGTTGATTGCTCCATGTAAAGGAATCGGTTAATAAAATCTTTACATTTGGTGTCATCGCCCTCTTTTCATCCCTCCCACTGGATTTTCTGAATACAACATAATTAAAGTTTTAAATAGATTCTAGAGGAAAACCGCTTTAAATACTCCTTCAAAGTGCAGTAGAGATTAATGGATCTTGAGGTAATAAAGTTTGTGGGCTGTAGTAATTGATTGTTAAATTGGATCTAATTAATTCTAAAGTGGCTCTGAGGGTGAAAGAGCCTATTGACTTGTTTCAGTGAGGTCATGAAACAGGTCAATACATGTAGTCATTTCATAAATGACAAGAACACCTTGCTTCCATTGTCAGAAACACACAAAAGGACTAATTGACACCATATCACCAAATACAAGTTGTCATAAAAGTCAACCCTAATAAAAAAAAATAAAAAAAGTAGTGATTGTCTCTAAGTCAGGTTTGACCTTAACTGAATTAGTTGTCGCTTAATTAGAAAATAGTAAAGCCCTGTTATATGCCTTGTTCCTCCACTACAAACTGAAAATGGCATTTTTGTTTAAGCATAAATAGCCAGTTATAAAATCATTGCAATCATTAAATATTGGAATGAGAGTACGGTAAGGGAAGTTTATTTTTACAGTGCATCCGGAAAGTATTCACAGCGCTTCACTTTTTCCACATTTTGTTATGTTACAGCCTTATTCCAAAATGGATTAAATTCATTATTTTCCTCAAAATTCTACAAACAATACCCCATAATGACAATGTGAAAGAAGTTTGTTTGAAATCTTTGCAAATTTATTACAAATAAAAAAACAAAAAAAAATCACATGCACATAAGTATTCACAGCCTTTGCTCAGTACTTTGTTGAAGCACCTTTGGCACCAATTACAGCCTCAAGTCTTTTTGAGTATGATGCTACAAGCTTGGCACACCCATTTTTGGGCAGTTTCTCCCATTCTTCTTTGCAGGACCTCTCAAGCTCCATCAGGTTGGATGGGGAGCGTCGGTGCACAGCCATTTTCAGATCTCTCCAGAGATGTTCAATTGGGTTCAAGTCTGGGCTTTGGCTTGGCCACTCAAGGACATTCACAGAGTTGTCCCGGAGCCACTCCTTTGTTATCTTGGCTGTGTGCTTAGGGTCTTGTTGGAAGATGAACCTTCGCCCCAGTCTGAGGTCCAGAGCAGGTTTTCATCAAGGATGTCTCTGTACATTGCTGCATTCATCTTTCCCTCAATCCTGACTAGTCTCCCAGTTCCTGCCGCTGAAAAACATCCCCACAGCATGATGCTGTCGCCACCATGCTTCACTGTAGGGATGGTATTGGCCAGGTGATGAGCGGTGCCTGGTTTCCTCCAGACATGACGCTTGCCATTCAGGCCAAAGAGTTAAATCTTTATTTCTCATGGTCTGAGAGTCCTTCAGGTGCCTTTTGGCAAACTCCAGGTGGGCTGTCATGTGCCTTTTATTGAGGAGTGGCTTCCGTCTGGCCACTCTACCATACAGGCCTGATTGGTGGAGTGCTGCAGAGATGGTTATTCTCTGTCAGAGTGACCATCTGGTTCTTGGTCACCTCCCTGACTAAGGCCCTTCTCCCCCAATCGCTCAGTTTGGCCGGGCGGCCAGCTCTAGGAAGAGTCCTGGTGGTTCCAAACTTCTTTCATTTATGGATGATGGAGGCCACTGTGCTCATTGGGACCTTCAATGCTGCAGAAATTTTTCCGTACCCTTCCCCAGATCTGTGCCTCAATACAATCCTGTCTCGGAGGTCTACAGGCAATTCCTTGGACTTCATGGCTTGGTTTGTGCTCTGACATGCACTGTTAACTGTGGGACCTTAAATAGACAGGTGTGTGCCTTTCCATATCATGTCCAATCAATTGAATTTACCAAAGGTGGATGCCAATCAAGTTGTAGAAACATCTCAAGGATGATCAGTGGAAACAGGATGCACCTGAGCTCAATTGTGAGTGTCATGGCAAAGGCTGTGAATACTTATGTACATGATTTTTTTTTTTTAAATAAATTTGCAAAGATTTCAAACAAACTTCTTTCATGTTGTCATTATGGGGTATTGTTTGTAGAATTTTGAGGAAAATAATGAATTTAATCCATTTTGGAATAAGGCTGTAACATAACAAAATGTGGAAAAAATTAAGCGCTGTGAATACTTTCCGGATGCACTGTATTCTTCTCACTACAATTGTACAGAGGGGTTATCTGAGTTACCGTGGCCTTCTGTCAGCTTGAACCAGTCTGGACATTCTCCGTTGACCTCTCTCATCAACAAGGCATTTCCATTCGCAGAACTGCCGCTTACTGAATATTTTTTGGTTTTGGCACCATTCAGAGTAAACTCTAAAGACTGTTGTTCGTGAAAATCCCAGGAGATCAGCAGTTACAGAAATACCTAACCCAGCCAGTCTGGCACTAACAATCATGTCACAGTCGAAATCACTGAGATCACATTTTTTTCCCCATTCTGATGGTTGATGTGAACATTAACTGAAGCTCCTGACCCATATTTGCTTGATTTTATGTATTGCACTGCTGCCACATGATTGGTTGATTAGATAATTGCATGAATTGTTGGTGTACAGGTGTTCCTAATAAAGTGCTCGATTTAAGTGACTGACGTACTCAAATGTTTGTTTTTCTATCATGGCGGGGACTTTTTTATTGACTTGCATTGTTTTTATAATAAACTAATATTGTCTATCCCCTCACCCTATTGTAAATCCAACCCTCATAGAAAACTTTTTGCATTTTTTAGATTCACTAAAGGAATAGTTCACCCCAAAATGTAAATTCTCTCATCATTTACTCACCCTCATGCCATCCCAGCTGTGTATGACTTTCTTTCTTCTGCAGAACATGAACATGAAGGATTTTTAGAAGAATATCTCAGCTCTGTAGGTCCATGCAATGCATGTGAATGGTGACCAAAACTTTGAAGCTCCAAAAAGCAAATAAAGGCAGCATAAAAGTCATCCATATGACTCCAGTGGTTCAATCCAAGACTTCTAAAGCAATCTAATTGATTCTGGGTGAGAACAGACCAAAATGTAACTCCTCATAGTTTTCACAGTACATCTTGACATTGCAGATCATGATTTCAAGCTTGATTACACTTTCTAGTGCTTGACGCATCCGTTGTGCTAAATAGCGCTAGGAAGTGTAATCGAGCTTGAAATCATGATCGCCAAAGACACTGCTGATGTCAAGATTTATTGTGAAAAAGGAGTTATATTTTGGTCTGTTCTCACCCAAAAGCATTTAGATCACTTGGGTGCTTCTCAGTCGGAAGGCTGCAACTCTGTTAGGCTGGATATCTCGGCTGCCACGTCATCAAGCACCGTCGAAGGCCATCTCAATTGTAAGGACACTTGGAAGGCAGCCTTCGTTTGCCATATTTTGGAGGATGCATCGGGTGTATACTTTGTGGCCTTCAATCACCCACAATCATTTGGACATGTCCCAAATTATTTTTAAAAAGGGCGGAAAACGAGTTGCGTGACCATGAATGCAGAAACCTTTATGATGCAGCTTACTTTCTTCTCTCTCTTCAAGTTTTTATTTGCATTTGCAGCAATGACATTATGTTGAAAAATATATATATATAAATTCTAAGATCAGTGTTGCAAAATGTATTATAAAGGTTTTTTTTTACTAGCTTTGGGAATAAAAAATTTTGCTAAAATAATTAAGGGAGTAAGGACATATTTCTCATTTTCTGAATTATATGGGTTTTCTAAACAAAGTAAAATATCACATGGTTCTAAGCTTATGGTTCACCATGCACACTTACTAGACTGTCTCATTCTAGTGCTGAATGCTGAGAAGTCTAGCTTACAGCCTCCGAAGGACTGGTCTAGGAAGGACACAGCCTTACTAGTCTGCAGTCTTCCATTTGAGAAGCACCCATAGATTACTTTTATGCTGCCTTTATGTGCTTTTTGGAGCTTCAAAGTTTTGGACACTATTCACTTGCATTGTATGGATCTACAGAGCTGAGACATTCTTCTAAAAACCTTTGCTTGTGTTCTGCAGAAGAAAGTCATACACATCTTAGTTGGCATGAGGGTGAGTAAATGATGAGATGTTTTTCTGTTCCTTGAAGGCATTATTTAGTTTGTTTATTAAGCCATTTTCCTCCAGGGGACCATTGGCAGGTCTACAATATACGTGATTTCCATTTGAATATACTTGTGGGCACATTTGGACTCACACACACACATACTCAGTATACAACCTCTTTGTTATTGCAATTTAAGAAGTAGCTGACTAACAAATGAACATGCTTGATTGATTTTCATGAGAGATGGACCTTGGCTGTGTCTCAAAACCTTGTGAGTTTCCAACCTAGACAGCATTTGTTGGGCATCACAGGCATGATTATGATGTGCATACAAGTGATTTCGGAAAGAATGACCTGTTTGGAAATATACATTTTCTTTTCTTTCTTTTTTTTTAAATTTACTGCCAAAGACAGCAAGATTTTTAAAGCACCAATGCATCTAAAGCCATGCATTAGATGTATAATTGACGCTTTATCTATTTTATTACTCTTGTGTGGCCACATATAATGATGTTGAATTGTGATTAATTGTTTTGTTGCACGAGCATGTTTATGGCAAACTTTATTGCTGTTCTCCATTACCAGCACAAAAAAGGCATACAACCGAACTGCATAGTGAAAATCCACAGGTAAAACTGAATTATGACCAATACTAATATGCTTCTGCCATGATATTTTAATTGACACTTCCCCAATTCTGAAAGTCAGAGTTCAAAGTAAATACTTATTTCATTAGTTTGCAAGTTAATGTATTCCTGTAGTGAGGATAGTGTAAACGAGCTGAGCCTGTGTGTAAGAGGGGCAGAAGTGCCACAGATGAAAGAAAAAGCAGGTGCCCCTTGCAGAGGCAGCCTCACACTATGGTCTGCTTGGATGATAGGAAACTGGGAGCTACAGGACAGGTATGGAATGAGTAGAGTGAAAATAGGCGGAAACACTGAAGAAAAAGTGGCGGTTACTGCTGCATGGAAATGAGCTCTCACGAGAGCTGCTGTTGCGCTGGAGGACTCGCAACACCCGTGGCTGGGAGGCCACCCCTCACTGTGATTTTAATGGGAGAGCCCTTGAATGCATGTAAGTGGGAGGGCCTTCACAGTGGTAAGAATGTGAGGGCTTCCGGTTTAGCCGGGGGGGGTCCTCACAGCATCCGAACAGGAGTGCCCTCCATGTGTACGAGCGAGGCTGTTTGGAGCAATTTTTTTTAGGGGATTTAGCTGATTAGAGCTTGGTGTGTTTTTTTTTTTAAGACACTGGTACGGATGTAGCTACTGTACACATCGGATGACCACCGGCCCAATGAATGGATTTGCTGTTCAGGAAGACCTTTTTGGGCTGCAGTGGTTGCGGCGCTGATGCGAAATTTGCTGGGATGCCAGATTTGAGGAGGACCAATTTTAGGTGTTTTTGGAACCAAAATCGTTATGCTGCCTGGTTGTTTTCATCAGCGAAGAGCGGGTCGAGAGGGGTTTTGACTTGGGAACCTCTGTAATGCAGGTAGTGAGTGATTGACAGGGCTGGATGGGGGTTAGCAGGTTGAAAATATAAATTGAATGCTCTCTTTTGGTTTGATCTGTTTTGCTCTGTTTAATGTGGTCTCTGATGAAATTGTTGTCGAGGATGTGAAAACCGAAGATAGTGTGATGAATTCTGGAATCCAATTTTGCTGTAGTGGTGAATTCAGAACAGCGGAGGAGACCGAAAAAGGCGACATCAAGGGTTTTGGTGGTGTTTTCTGAAATGTATCCCCGACGGAGTGTGGTTAGGCATTTGGTTAAGAGATCAATGGTTTGAGGCTGTCTGGTGTCGATTCTGGTGGATTGGGCTTTTTGGATGCCCTTGACTAGGAGTGAGATTTGAGGGTGGTTTATTGAAGAGGAGTTTTTGCCGAAAATTATTTTATGGAAAAAATGGATGCCGCTCAGATATTCCTTGATAGTCCCGGCGTAAAGACTTTTGGGTTGGTTGAGATGTTAGACAAAAGATGAGACTGAAAGTAGAGAAATCTGGGAAGGGCAGTTTGTAGGTTTCATGAAATTTTTTAAAACATTTCCAGGCTGTCCAGTATGTTTGGAGGGTTTGTGAAGAGATGGCTTGGAGAATGGAGTCCAGAGATGCTTGATGGAGGAGTTTGAGTGAGTGGTTTAGTGGAATTTCAGCAATGAACTGGGGTTGGAGTTGGGTTCACCTCTGGAGCCAAGGTTTTGTATCTCTGTAGAATGTGAGACAATTCCAGTGGTTGAGAATATTTAGCCATAGTTGTAAGTCTGCACAGCATGATTTGTCTAGGGTTACGTGGTCGTTTAGTGAATTGACAGATGAGGCTAATGAGAGGAGATGAGAAATTAAAGGGCAGCCTTGTGGGATTATGTGCATAGCAGCATTTAGATGACCAAGGAGGGAGAGGAGATTGTGCTTGGATTAGATAGGAAGTTGGAGATTATTGAAATGATCCTGTCAATCTTTTCTTTGGGAAGGGAAGCTTGAAATGCTCCAGCAGAGTCAAGCTGGATGCCTTGGAATTCGATAGATGTGGATGGACCAGCGTTTTTTTCTTCTGAGATAGGAATCCCAAAATAGGAGAAGATTTTCTGCAAAGTGCTTAGGTGGAGAGTCGGAGGAAAATTATGTGACGAGACGGTGAGGAAATCGTCAAGCAGGAGTGTAAGGTAAGGCACAGAGTGATTGTTTGACAGTATGCAGCAGATCACTTCGGATAGCATGTCAAATATTTTGGGGCTGCTTTTGCATCCAAAAGTAAAGTGAACGGTGAAATAGAACTTGTCATTTCAGCAAACGCCAAAGAGGTGCCAGAAATCGGGATGCGTGGGCATGATTTTAAAAGCCGAAGTTATGTTGACCTTTGTGAGCCATGTGCCTCTGCCTACTTTTTTGATCATCTGGATGGCTTGGTTGACGTCATGGTAACAGAGAGAGTATTTGTCGGGCCTATAATGAAACCGTATTTAACTACCTTACTTAATAGATCGTCGACTATCTTGGGTTCGGCATGCGCTGAGGTACTTTTTAAGATCTTTATTTTTTTTACGATTTTTGAACAGGGCATATGGAGCGAGCATGAGCACCTCCACAGAAATTGCAGATGTGCAGGAAACGGCCCTGAGCTTTGGTGTGGCTGAAGTCATTGAAATTGTTACAGATTTGTTTACCTGCTGAGTAGCTCACTGTTCTACCTTTGAAATCTTTGAAAGAGGAAACCAAAGGGCCGTTGCTTGGTTGAGGGACATAATTTGGTTTGCTCATTACCGGGATGTCGGAGCGAGGGGGCGTAATTGTGGGGCAGGACTCAGTTTGGTGATCGACAGACCTGCAAACAGCACACAAAATGCTCCTGCATCCCAGGAACACCCTGTTATGTAAATCTAGATCCCCAGTACTGATACTGATTCCACTGCGCTACTTTCGCAGTGCATTTTGCTGAGAAGAGCCTATGGTAAGTGTAAATGTTCGCTGCTGTACATCTTTGTGACGTGCGCTCATGAGAGGGATGACGTAAGCTCGTTGGTAAGGTCACGCGTCACGAGGAGGAGGAGTCAGGATGCACGTCATTGTTTACAATGGGTTTTTTTTTATTATTATTATTTGGAAATGATTTTTTTTATATTGTTTTGAAATTGTTTTGGACTGTTTTGGTTTGTGAATGGCACAAGTGTCTCTTGTAAACAATGACTTCCTGACTGCTCCACATGACGCGTGACCTTACCAACAAGCTTATGTCATCCGTCTCATGAGCACACGTCACAAAGATGTACAGAAGCGAACATTTGTCGTTAAAAAGTATATAAGTATTGCTTTAATTCTAAAAATAATCAATCGTTTGTGTTCAGAAGAACTTTATTTGTAGACTGGAGTCATGTGGATTATTTTGATGCACCCTAAATATGCATTTTGGACCATCAAAAAATGGAGGACATTCACTTGCAGTGTTTAAAGGAGGAGGCCTGAAATGAAATCCTAAAAGTCTTAAATTCTGTTTTGATGAAGAAAGAAACTCATATACATCTTGGATGGCCTGAGGGTGAGTAAATTATCAGCAAATTTTCATTTTTGGGTGAACTATTCCTTTAACGGTACACTTGTAAATGCTGGGAATGGCTGGGTAATCGGACACATTGGAGGCAGCGGTTGGGGAGGTTTGAAAAGATCTTGAGGGAGGAGGAGATGTGTTCCTGCGGTGGTGCCTGTGGGTGGATGATTTCAAGCGAATAGCTTGCCAACCCTGATTCACGTCCAGAGGTTGAGAAAGTGTTGGAAGAAGGAGAGATGGTCCTGGACTCATCGAGCTGTTGTGGAGAGTCAGGGACAGTTGAGAATCTTCAGGTTAGGGCGGGGCCGAATGCCGGAAAAATTGTCGCCACCATGGTGGTAAGCAGTTGTTTATATATGCTTACTCTGGCAACGAGATTGGTCGGATTAAATGAACATGCTCCTCCCGAACTTTGTTATGAACAGGGACTAAAAACAGTTCAAGGAACAAAAACAGAAAACAAGCAAAATGTTTAGCAGAACGTAACTGAAAACTGGAACAAAGTGATTTTCAGTTGTTCTGGAGTGAAAATGTTATATTTAAATGCTGGTAACCGGTTATAACTGGGTAATTTTGTTCCAATCATTTTTTATTTTATTTTATGAAACTAAAGGCCAAAGGGTTTATCACAGTAAATTTTTGGAACTGCACCTCATGCTGCCCAAAAAAATTAAACGTGCTTTGATCCTGCATCACACATTTCTTTGCCTAATTGCCCATTGTGAATGTTGCGTTCTCTGAATGAAGACCTTTTTAACAACTATGTATAATTACTACATGCACGGTTAATCCATATACAAGGAAAACATTATTAGAGGTATAAAGTACATTTCTCAGTTGTGTCCAATTGTTCACTGAATTATTGTTAGATATGATGCATTAATACAGATTTGATTCTGCTGGGTTTTGAGCATATCTGTAAATACAATTATACTTAATTGTTAATTAACTGCTTGTTATGATTTCTATGCTTGTTATGCTCAGAGTACTGTCATTTTAAAAAGAATGTTATTAACCATTCTTTGATTTTGTTCTAACCAGTAACCTTTTGGAAAGGAGGCTGAGGAACTGTGGTGGTGGTTATATGCGCTCATCTCATACAATTATTCCAATGTGACTTAAAGGTGCACTCAGTAACTTTTGTCTTTGTGTCATCTTGGACTTTCACTGACACCTAGTGGCTTGGATGCAGCATCATTTAAAATCAATAATTTTCAGTTTCAGATGCCATTGTAGAAATTTAGTATTCACAATCAGCCATGATTACTTTAATCAATGAGTGAAAGTGTCAAATAACAGGACAGTTACTGAGATTAAGTGAGTCATGTGATTCTAACATGGCAGCCCCCATGTGCGGACCCTCTCCATGTAGAATAAAACAGCTTTTATTAGGTTACTGTTATGACTGGAGTCTTCATTTTAATGTGAGTGGTCATGATTTCCTACATATATTGCAAAATTACAATTCATGTCTCTAAGTGTTAAACTGTTAAAGTGGAAAAAGTATTGAATGCACCTTTAAATGCACTGTTAGAACAACGTTAAACACTTTTTAGTTGATATAAACACGCCATTTTGAAACGCCTTCCACAAATGAGAAATTATAATAATTTTCATAAAATTACGTTTAGGCTAGACGTTAATCAAGGAAGTGCCATATTAAATTTTGAGGAGAATGAGGCTGTGAGGAACAGAAGTACAGTTTGTACTGTTGTTTAAATTGGTGTTAATTATTCAGCTGACCATATGTTGAAAAATAAATAAATTTTATATATATATATTTCCAAAAAATCTTCAGTTGACAAAAAAACTTGCCTTTGAAGAGACTTTCCCTCACAGCCTCGTTTTCATTCCCCTTTAAAAAATGTAATATGGTGCTAACTCTGAAAAAGGTCTGTAGCTTTTGAGTGCAACCAACGTCAATGCAGTCAATCTGTCGTTTTGTCTCTATCATATACTTTAGTTATTACAAACCAAATCAGCATGAATACAGGAATAATTCCTTGAAAAGCACATATCACAATCGACCCTTTTCACAGACCTGTTATGACGTGTTTCTATGGAAGCAAATCTGTCTCATCAGATTTTGAAATTTAAAAGCCATTGAATTTCTAGAACTGAATTTTTCAGCATTGAAACTATGTATGTGAATTTTTTGCCTATGAATTAAACTTCAATAAATTTAAATTTCAATGACTCATTTTCACTTTTATTTTTCAATGTTCACAAATCAAGAAGAATAAAAAAGAATCAAAAATTCAAGTTTAAAAAGTCAAATCATTTATATTCGAGTTGCTCGAATTCGACAGGCCAAATTCAGATACCAAAATTCGGTGTTAAAAATTTCAGATGAACCATCCGGGACACCAAGGATAAGCAATCGAATCTGGATGAAATCGAACCAACAACATCCAGTCAAGTTACACTCCATTGGTCACGTGACGCCGATGCTTGAAATTACAGGAATCACAACTAACCCAAACGATGGGGCTTCGGTGAGTGTATTAACTGTTTTATTTGTAAGATTCAGTAACAGGTAATACCTGACACGTCGCACATTAACAGAATTTATTGGACAATATCTACGCGGAACTTTTAATGAGGTGGCGTTCATTAAAATGTTGTTAGCATAGACATGCAGGGACGGCCAATAATGTAACGGTAACCAAACCCTTAATATTATGTTTATTAAAGTTTAGAAACGTTTAAAACTTCATCTTTGTGCTACTGATTTGTAATATCTTTCTTATTTTTTTCTGTGCTGTATTTATGACTGTATTACTAACATCGTCTGAAAGACAACTTGATGTCTCAAATCAAGATATGGGGTAAATTATCAAACTTCAATTCATGTACATATGGCTTATTTTTACTTATCAATTCTAGACTTATTGATGGTTAATAAATATTCTTGGATTCCGCAGAGAACAGAGGCAGGGAGGTCACAGCAGTTCAGCCAGAAAGACCATCACTTCAAATGGAAATGTCCAGATTAAGACTTAAAGCACAAGTTAGTTATTTTAAATGCAAGCAGTATGTATACATATTTTGGCGTACTGTTGATTTGTACAGGCAAAATTCCACCTGTTACTTACAGTAAGTAATGATACACATAGTGTTGTGTTGCATGCTCTATTTCTTACCAATATTGCAGACATTCAAATCTAAGTTAGTGAACTGTGGAATAAAAGTATTTGATGTTTTGTGACCATAAGTAAAATAAAGACCTGTTTCACTTTAGGCTAATGTGAAATTTGTTTATTTATTTTCATCTGTGTCGTGCAAGGCAATGTTCAAAAATGCTTATTGTAACATTGTTGTCTTTTAATATAATTAGAAAAAAACAGATAATGGGATAGTAGTGATAGTTCATGTTTTAACGCTTATTTTCTATAGGTCCTTTCCAGGTATTTTTACCAAGGGCCGAGGAAAGAGGCGCTTGTTCCTGCCAAGAGACTTAAACCACTTGAAGTGGCTTTCTAATTGTTGCCAAAGCAGTGTGAAAAAACTCCAAACGAGCAGGAGCGAATAGTCCATATGCAGGCAGGGTTGGGCCGTAGGACTGCTTATCTAGATGAGAGCACAACACATGAAGAGGTAACAACATGCAACTAGTTATTTAGGCTAGCTGTACAAAAAACGAGAATCCATATGTTGTATTCTGATATGCTGTGAAGCACACATCTCAAACAGGTTTGATGTAGAACCAAAGATAGTCATTTTTGCCTAAGTTAAATGGACAAAACTCACGGTTAGGGTTAATTATGAATTAGGATGAATGCCATTTTGAGGATACTTTTATATCCAAAGTACCTCACAGAAACATAAGTCCATAGATTGTGGAATGAGTGAATCAAACCTCTATTCTTTTAAATGCTGGTAACATTCTCTACTAGACATTTGGTTTAATCAAGCTACCTTGTTTCAGAGTATTAATCTTAAATACATGGCAAATTATTTTTTTCCCCAAGGACTTGCTAGTTTGTCATATACTTTTTTGCTTACAATTATGTGATGCCCTCAAAGTTTTATTTCCAAAACTGGGGACAGTTACTGGTGAGTGGCTGCTTTACAAATCTTCAAGTAGGCCAACACAAGTTTGTGTGTTAGTGTTGCTCATTCATAAAAAAGTACATATGCAGCAGTTAACTGCACATTATGCAACACACACACAGTTACTTTATTCCAACAGATGGTATCCAAATAAAACTTTAAAAGGTTTTCTTCAAAATCATATCTACATTTATTATTAAGCCTATCTATGTTGAATTTAAGAAATGTTTGTGAGCATTTATTAGGTCATTTCTAACTGCAAATCAGCAGCTGCAAACTAATTGTTTAATTGTAACAATTATATTTGTAAAAGTATAGTAAAAAAAAAACTTGACTTGTTTTGTCTTCATGACTCATTTAGGTGACTTCTTTAGTCTGAACTGTTGTCAGACAAGAAGTCTAGTTGCTTTGACTTAACTTCTAGATATAATGTATACCTAATAAAGTGTTAAAAGTTTGCAATCTAATTTTCCTCTGCAATGTTTTCAACAGGCGGATGGGGTAGCCGAAAACTCTCTCTTGTGGCTCCTGATGATACTGGCTGTACAGGCAGGATCTTGAAGGCTGCAAGTCGTGGGGGTAAAAATCTATTCATAGCCCCAGTTCAAGAAGAACTCAGCACAAATCCCCTACAACATATACAGGTGCATCTCAATAAATTAGAATGTCGTGGAAAAGTTCATTTATTTCAGTAATTCAACTCAAATTGTGAAACTCGTGTATTAAATAAATTCAATGCACACAGACTGAAGTAGTTGAAGTCTTTGGTTCTTTTAATTGTGATGATTTTGCTCACATTTAACAAAAACCCACCAATTCACTATCTCAAAAAATTAGAATACATCATAAGACCAATAAAAAAAACATTTTTAGTGAATTGTTGGCCTTCTGGAAAGTATGTTCATTTACTGTATATGTACTCAATACTTGGTAGGGGCTCCTTTTGCTTTAATTACTGCCGCAATTCGGCGTGGCATGGAGGTGATCAGTTTGTGGCACTGCTGAGGCGGTATGGAAGCCCAGGTTTCTTTGACAGTGGCCTTCAGCTCATCTGCATTTTTTGGTCTCTTGTTTCTCATTTTCCTCTTGACAATACCCCATAGATTCTCTATGGGGTTCAGGTCTGGTGAGTTTGCTGGCCAGTCAAGCACACCAACACCATGGTCATTTAACCAACTTTTGGTGCTTTTGGCAGTGTGGGCAGGTGCCAAATCCTGCTGGAAAATGAAATCAGCATCTTTAAAAAGCTGGTCAGCAGAATGAAGCCTGAAGTGCTCCAAAATTTCTTGGTAAACGGGTGCAGTGACTTTGGTTTTCAAAAAACACAATGGACCAACACCAGCAGATGACATTGCACCCCAAATCATCACAGACTGTGGAAACTTAACACTGGACTTCAAGCAACTTGGGCTATGAGCTTCTCCACCCTTCCTCCAGACTCTAGGACCTTGGTTTCCAAATGAAATACAAAACTTGCTCTCATCTGAAAAGAGGACTTTGGACCACTGGGCAACAGTCCAGTTCTTCTTCTTTTTAGCCCAGGTAAGACGCCTCTGACGTTGTCTGTGGTTCAGGAGTGGCTTAACAAGAGGAATATGACAACTGTAGCCAAATTCCTTGACATGTCTGTGTGTGGTGGCTCTTGATGCCTTGACCCCAGCCTCAGTCCATTCCTTGTGAAGTTCACCCAAATTCTTGAATCGATTTTGCTTGACAATCCTCATAAGGCTGCGGTTCTCTCGGTTGGTTGTGCATCTTTTTCTTCCACACTTTTTCCTTCCACTCAACTTTCTGTTAACATGCTTGGATACAGCACTCTGTGAACAGCCAGCTTCTTTGGCAATGAATGTTTGTGGCTTACCCTCCCTGTGAAGGGTGTCAATGATTGTTCTCTGGACAACTGTCAGATCAGCAGTCTAACCCATGATTGTGTAGCCTAGTGAACCAAACTGAGAGACCATTTTGAAGGCTCAGGAAACCTTTGCAGGTGTTTTGAGTTGATTAGCTGATTGGCATGTCACCATATTCTAATTTTTTGAGATAGTGAATTGGTGGGTTTTTGTTAAATGTGAGCCAAAATCGTCACAATTAAAAGAACCAAAGACTTAAACTACTTCAGTCTGTGTGCATTGAATTTATTTAATACACGAGTTTCACAATTTGAGTTGAATTACTGAAATAAATGAACTTTTCCACGACATTCTAATTTATTGAGATGCACCTGTATTCAGGGTTGGGGAGTAATGCAATACATGTAACAGGATTACGTATTTAAAATACAAAATATAAGTAACTGTATTCCACTACAGTTACAATTTAAATCATTGGTAATTAGAATAAAGTTACATTAAAATAGTATTTTTATTACTGAAGAGATTACTTTGCATTTTATTGTCATTTGTTTCATTTAATATTTAGTCCTTTCAGATGGAAAAATGTATACATATAAATGATGCGATCCAAAGTGCATTTGAACAGCGGTGAAACACTTTCTTATGATGTGTTACATTCATACGAGCAGACAGAGAAGTTTGAAGGAAGTTTGGAGCAGAAGAAATATAAATAAACCTTGTGTAAATTGTCAGCTTTACGCTAAGCTAAAATGCTATTTCTAGCCATTTTACATGCACGTTACCAGGCACGATCATATTTTTTTATCAAGAAAATTCACGTTAGATCATAATTTCTTTTTTCTAGTAAGACCTTTGATATTAGGGCAAAAATCATATTCTTGATGATAATTTTTGTATTGTTTTCCTGTAAAAATATCTAAAAATCCTTAAAACAAGATCAATTAGATTTATCTTGTTTTAGAAACAGCACTGCATAAGATATTTAGGTTTTTCATAGAATGTATTTTACATGTATTTTTTACTGTACTGGCAGAGTTTTTATAGTCAAAACAAGTGAAAAAATCCACCAAAATCTAGAATATGTTACTGACCTTGAGTAATCTAACGGAATACGTAACAAATGACATTTTACAGCATGTATTCTGTAATCTGTAGTGGAATACATTTCAAAAGTAATCTTCCCAATCCTTCTTATATTTAAGGCTCTTCTGCCTACCATTCTCCCCGCCACAAGGAACATATTGCTTTCCACAAGAAAGTGAGATGCTGAGGGGACTAAATGGTTAGGCTCTCCTTCAAAAAGACGTGTAGCATTGGAGTTTGCTGTTCAAGTTATTAAAAATGTAAATAACAACAACAATAAAAGTAATAAGCTTCCTTCTACAGTACAAAGACATGCAGGTTAATACTGCTAACTCTTAATTGCCTTTAAGTATAAATGTGAGTGTGAATGGTTGTCAGACTGTATGTGTTAGCACTGTGATGGAATGGAGACCCCCAGTTCCCATCAATATTGGCATTATACATGTAGAATCCTTTGAACTTTCAGGGTAAAGCAAACCAACTAAGTTATAATAAACTTGTAATAGACACATGGTATATAAAAATTTTTTTTATTATGCAACCTAAAATAAACATAGCATTTGCAAGGATGCCATACACATAACATACATACCAAAATTGATGCAAAACCCAAACTTCAGCTTTTCCATGCATGTTGACAAAAAAAAAAGAAGTTACACCCTCTCCAATAGAAGCATCTCCTGTAACAAAATTTAAGGTTTGACAGAATAAAGATGAAGGAAATACTTGAATTATTTTTTGAAAACTGTAACGTGTAATTGGAGCTACCTTCAAGTCTGCAATTCAGGGGTCGTGCCCATTCCACATTAAGTCGCTTGTAAAAGGAAATAAGGGCCATGTCCTGTTCAGCAGGACTTCTTCTGATGTCCATGCTGAGAAGTAAGGGACTCTCCATTTCAAGAATACGGCGAAAATGATTCGCACACTGAGATATGGCCTTGGTAGGGTCACTGATAGTTAACCAGCCTAATAAGAAAAATATAAAAACGTGGTTGTTTCATTATTTATGCTTGACTGTCAAGATAGCAAAAAAAACATTAACATGTACTGTAGATTCAAATCACAAGTTAAAGCCATCAAGCCTTACTTAGGCATAAAAAAAAGTAACATTAGCAACTTATTCATTGACTACTATAATATATATATATATATATATATATATATATATATAATGAACATGTGAGTTAATGGGACAACCACTCTGGCACTCCATAACGCTGAGCTTTGAAGATTGTGCTGAGATTGAAAAGTATTATAATTGAAATTGTTGTAATATTAAATTACTGCTATGCTACATACCAAGGTAGCTTTTAAATGTAAACAATTCATGGCTTACATCAAGAGCTGGCCATGCTTTGTGGCATGCCGATTTTTACTGCACTATAACCTTCCTTAACTTTCCTACACCACTTCTAACCCTGAGCAGCACCTACCATCTGTAACTGTTACACAAGTTCCGGACGGTCCAGGCATTGCTGCTTGCTCTTCCTCACTGACAGTACTTTCATGCATCACCTAATTTCCTGTACTACCCACATACAAATTTTTTGTGTGTTACGCTTGCACTGTGTGTGTAAAACAAAGAGTAAGACAATTGCTGATGAGAGAAAAAACATCAACAATAAAAAGTAAATGGATACCTTTTCCCACATGAAAAAGCATGTACCTCAAAGTCAGTTGGAAACATTTCTGTGCAGACAGGACACTGCTGCATAGTTGCTGTTGAGAAATTGAAGTTACAAGCAAGAACAACAGTGTTATTTTCAAACAAACTGTTTCTGAATTTATTCTGGTGTTTAATAATATATTGTATGCTAACAAAAGCTTAAATGAAGAATTCTTACATTTTCTCTCTTCAAGCTCACCGCTATCCAGGTTATCGTCACTGCCAACATCAATGACACCACAAGACTTGATGTGTTCTGTCAGGAGATGCAGGGGAACTGCTACTCCACACTTCTGAAATGTGGCTTTTGGCAAGCAACTAAATGCTTCATCAGTTAGGTTCTTGAATTGGGGCTATGAATAAGATTTTTACCCCCACGACTTGCAGCCTTCAAGATCCTGCTTGTACAGCCAGTATCATCAGGAGCCACAAGAGAGAGTTTTCAGCTACCCCATTACTTTTTTATGAATGAGCAACACTAACACACAAACTTGTGTTGGCCTACTTGAAGATTTGTAAAGCAGCCACTCACCAGTAACTGTCCCCAGTTTTGAAAATAAAACTTTGAGGGCATCACATAATTGTAAGCAAAAAAGTATACGACAAACTAGCAAGTCCTTGGGAAAAAAAAATAATTTGCCATGTATTTAAGATTAATACTCTGAAACAAGGTAGCTTGATTAAACCAAATGTCTAGTAGAGAATGTTACCAGCATTTAAAAGAATAGAGGTTTGATTCACTCATTCCACAATCTATGGACTTATGTTTCTGTGAGGTACTTTGGATATAAAAGTATCCTCAAAATGGCATTCATCCTAATTCATAATTAACCCTAACCGTGAGTTTTGTCCATTTAACTTAGGCAAAAATGACTATCTTTGGTTCTACATCAAACCTGTTTGAGATGTGTGCTTCACAGCATATCAGAATACAACATATGGATTCTCGTTTTTTGTACAGCTAGCCTAAATAACTAGTTGCATGTTGTTACCTCTTCATGTGTTGTGCTCTCATCTAGATAAGCAGTCCTACGGCCCAACCCTGCCTGCATATGGACTATTCGCTCCTGCTCGTTTGGAGTTTTTTCACACTGCTTTGGCAACAATTAGAAAGCCACTTCAAGTGGTTTAAGTCTCTTGGCAGGAACAAGCACCTCTTTCCTCGGCCCTTGGTAAAAATACCTGGAAAGGACCTATAGAAAATAAGCGTTAAAACATGAACTATCACTACTATCCCATTATCTGTTTTTTTCTAATTATATTAAAAGACAACAATGTTACAATAAGCATTTTTGAACATTGCCTTGCACGACACAGATGAAAATAGAAAAACGTGGCACTTCAAGAACCATGATATTTTTTCTTTTCATAAACAAATTTCACATTAGCCTAAAGTGAAACAGGTCTTTATTTTACTTATGGTCACAAAACATCAAATACTTTTATTCCACAGTTCACTAACTTAGATTTGAATGTCTGCAATATTGGTAAGAAATAGAGCATGCAACACAACACTATGTGTATCATTACTTACTGTAAGTAACAGGTGGAATTTTGCCTGTACAAATCAACAGTACGCCAAAATATGTATACATACTGCTTGCATTTAAAATAACTAACTTGTGCTTTAAGTCTTAATCTGGACATTTCCATTTGAAGTGATGGTCTTTCTGGCTGAACTGCTGTGACCTCCCTGCCTCTGTTCTCTGCGGAATCCAAGAATATTTATTAACCATCAATAAGTCTAGAATTGATAAGTAAAAATAAGCCATATGTACATGAATTGAAGTTTGATAATTTACCCCATATCTTGATTTGAGACATCAAGTTGTCTTTCAGACGATGTTAGTAATACAGTCATAAATACAGCACAGAAAAAAATAAGAAAGATATTACAAATCAGTAGCACAAAGATGAAGTTTTAAACGTTTCTAAACTTTAATAAACATAATATTAAGGGTTTGGTTACCGTTACATTATTGGCCGTCCCTGCATGTCTATGCTAACAACATTTTAATGAACGCCACCTCATTAAATGTTCCGCGTAGATACTGTCCAATAAATTCTGTTAATGTGCGACGTGTCAGGTATTACCTGTTACTAAATCTTACAAATAAAACAGTTAATACACTCACCGAAGCCCCATCGTTTGGGTTAGTTGTGATTCCTGTAATTTCAAGCATCGGCGTCACGTGACCAATGGAGTGTAACTTGACTGGATGTTGTTGGTTCGATTTCATCCAGATTCGATTGCTTATCCTTGGTGTCCTGGATGGTTCATCTGAAATTTTTAACACCGAATTTAACAAGAATTTAACCAGAATTCATCTGAATTTGGCCTGTCGAATTCGAGCAACTCGAATATAAATTATTTTAATTTGTGAACACTGAAAAATAAAAGTGAAAATGAGTTATTGAAATTTAAATTTATTGAAGTTTAATTCAGAGGCAAAAAATTCACATAGTTTCAATGCTGAAAAATTCAGTGCTAGAAATTCAATGGCTTTTAAATTTCAAAATCTGGTGTGACAGGTCTGCTTCCATACGTTTCCGCCTTCTTTAACAACGTAAATGTAGCAACAACAACAAAGAAAATTACATTTCCAATTTTAAAAATATTTAGTGTAAATGTATAACATTGTACTTTGTATTATATTACCCTGAAATACGTTTTTATTTATTGTTACCACAACTGCAATGAGGCTTCTAACACAGCTGATGAAGGAGTGACAGAAAATTTGGCCTGTTTGTCTCTTCTTAATGCTGTTATCCAGCGCTGTATATTTTTATCTTTTTTTACAAAGCTGTGAAAGCGTAATCGTAGAATTTTTTTTTTTTTTTTTTTTTTTTTTGCTGTTGGAGCAAACGGGTAATCAAAAGTTTAATTTGATGTGGTCCCCCTTTGACCGCAATTCAAGTTTAGCCAACTATGACGAGTTCTGCTTTCGCGGACGTGTGAAAAGTGTCCATTATCACAATTTACCACGCATGCGCACTTCCTTAGAGCGGAACTCTGTCCACGGCAAGGTTTTCCACACGGATCGATAATTGAGTAACTCCTTCCGCTCCTGTATAAGCTTGCTTTCGTCCTGCAGCTTATGTGCTATGTCTGTGTATTTGTAAAGGAAATATTCATTTACTTTTTCTCATATATTTTTCCTTTTTGTCTTTGGTAAGTACACCGCTTACTTATTTACAAAATAATATCACTGGTATTTTTGTGGTATATGCTGCAAACTGATGAAGAAAATATGGTCCGTTCTAAAAAGCTAAATTAGCTAGCTTTGCTAAACATTATGAATGTGAATGATACTCTAAATGACCAAAATCTGGTATTAGTTGCCTTTTATTTATTTTTTTACTTTTATTTTTTTAGTTACTCTTAATGAGTAAGCTACTTGTTACACTACTTTCACTAGTTGTCCTTGCATAACAAACAGCTTGTGTATTACAGTATGTATATGCGCACACACACACATGTTGATGTATATATAATTTTAGGGCTAGGTATTACCAACAACGATACGATAAGCATCACGTTACATAGGCCACGATACAATACGTATAGCAACACTTGTTCATTTTGAACTGAATTTCTCCTGAGCGTAACTTGGTGTAAGTATTTATTAGTATAAGTTATTTATAGTAAACTGTATAACAGTTTCAGCAAAAATAAAAATCTATAAGTTGCGCCATTCAAAACACAATAAGGTCCATAAAGATAATAGCAAAATAAATAATTGTTACCAAAAAAGCCTTTCTGCTTTTAAAGTGTTATGTTCTCCCCTTACAATAGTTCAAAATATTCTGGCTCAAAATGAAATCCTGTTTTTAAAGTGTTCAACAGGTAAGGCAAAGCCTCAACAACTTGAGTCTTAACACAAGTCAAACACAACTCATTTCTACACACTGTTCTTGTATTCTAATGAAGAGTTGTATAATAATCATAACATGAAACTGTAATTAGTAAATGTAATATTTCTCATATAGCCCATATTTTAGGCCTGATTCATAGATACACAGGAAGAGTCACAGATTTTAGGCAATGCAAAATATGCTGTGCTAAAATCAAGTGAAAAGACATATTGGCCTTCATTTGTGTTTTCATAATGTAGTTAGTCTAACTCACCCTTGCATTTGTTATCTACAAGGCCTCCATTGTAGATCTTTGGCATTGTACACACCTTGGTTGAGAGCAGGGTATGAAAATAACTTTTTTGACCCAGTTTTACCAGTCACCTTTTTCGGGTTCATATATACAGTATATAGGCTATTCACAATCCGTGCACAGTAAAATGTGAACTGCTGGATTTTAAGTGATTTCATTTCAAAGCACCTCCTGAGATGGCCGGGGATCATTTGTAGCACTCACATAAACAACAAAACTGTTTGCAGGCCACTGACATAAAGAAGAAAGAAAACTCTTCATATGCACATTCTGTTAGAAGCGCTCGTGCTGCAATCATGAGCGGCAGAGCACCATTGAGCATCTCCACAAACAGCAAATAATCACCATAATCTATTTTATCTGGTGCCAAATCTGTAAGAGTTTGTTCTAATGATTTAATGTTGTTACCTCTTTCTTGTTTGTGTCTGAAATCCAGATTTTGTCATTGAAGATGACAGACCGTTATAACATCCACAGTCAGCTGGAGCATCTGCAGTCTAAGTACATTGGCACGGGCCACGCAGACACCAGCAAATGGGAATGGCTGGTTAACCAGCACAGAGACTCTTATTGCTCCTACATGGGCCATTTCGACTTGCTTAATTACTTCGCCATTGCTGAGAACGAGAGCAAGGCTCGGGTTCGCTTTAACTTGATGGAGAAGATGCTGCAGCCATGTGGCCCGCCCGCTGACAAACCTGAAGATGCTTAGGGATTGGCCTCCTGGTCTGAGTTCCTACAGTTAAATGTTTTAGAAAGCTTTGCTCTAGATGCTTAAGAGATCATATTTAGAGAGACCCTGGACACATGGGGGATGTGGGTGCTCTTTTAATCCTCTTGTTTGTGGACCAATAAATGTCCTCTTTATTTTTTCTGTATTGTTTGGGATATTGTATTGGTTGTTTGACCACAAGTGTGTTTGAAGAAAATAAAGATGAAAATGTATACCCCTCAAACAAAGGCATTGATTGTATTGATGGTTTATAATGTATGATTATTGCTTTCATTTAGGACCAGAGGTCTGTGGAGATTATGTAAAATTTATTTAAATGGATAGTCTACCCAAAAATAAAATACCGTCATGATGTTCCAAACCTGTTTGACTTCTGTAGAACAAAATTGATGTTGAGCAGAATGTTAGTCACCATTCACTTACATTGTATGGAGAAAAAAAAAGTTGCAATGAAAGTGAATGGTTACTGAGGCTATCATTCAGCCAAACATGCCCTTTTTTTTGGGTTCTTCTGAATAAAAAGTCATACGGGTTTTGAACAACATGAGTGGGATTAAATAATCTGCTAGTATTATATAATGTTGGAGTGTTAGTAAATAGTCTTAATGAAAGTTATTTGTGTTACCAAGAAAAGTCATTTCTGTGCGGCTTGGGCAGAAAATCACCTTAGACATTTTTTACAGGAGGAGTGGGTGAGGGGGAACTATAAACACCACAATCCAACATAGTGGCCACTGTAATTGGTGGAGTTCTAATGTAAGTAGTGCATTAAAATCACCATGAGAGTGGTCAGAAGAATTTTGAGTTCTGGTGATCACACTAAAAAGTTTGGCCAGGAGACCCAGACCTGTTAGAGGGGCTATTTTACACTTTATAGTGCTGCCCTTAACCTCCCATTGGGGAGAAAAAGGAAGAACAAAAATACTTGCAAGCAAAACTGATAGGGGATTAAGCCTTGCAACTATTCAGTAAACACAATACAAAGACAGAAATTGTAAGTCCTACCTTGGTGGGAATCAAACCCACAACCTTTGGAAATGTTGTTCAGAATTTCACACACTGCACCACTCAGTTGACAAGTTTCATAAATGGCAAAGAGACATTCTAAGGTTAGAGTAAGCACACAATTGTGTTGGTTATCTTTTGAACTATAGGTGGTGCTATCTCCAAACTGCTCATATACATTTAGGACATAGTGTTGATAATGCATACCAATTTTCTTTGAAATGTGATAAAGCGTTCTAAAGATACTTCACTTTCTCATAAAATCCAAAATATTGGAGAAGCAATATGGTCGATGTTGTAAAAATGGGTATCTTTGAAATCAATGACCCACGGAATCCATAGACACCAAGCTCATGATTAAGACATATGGTTAAAAAGTTATGGGTAAAAATATAAATTGTTTGGATTTCTTGAGCAATAGGTGGTGCTGTCACCAAACTTTGCATGTACCCTCAGATCAGGGTCCTGATGAAGCAATTTTGCTAGGACAAAGCATAGCCGAGAAACAGCCTCACTTCCTGTTTCACGTCAACCTTGTTAACTTTGCGATGCCATATCAGACAAATCAGACAAAGTTTTAAGGACGTGTAAAGTTTAAATTGTAAATGTCATAATCCAAGATTGTGGCCACTGTAATTTGTTTTTATTTTTATTTTTATTTATTTTATTATTGTTGTTGTTGTTGTTGTTGTTGTTGTTGTTTTTATGTAATTTCAATCATTAGGAGGACAGTAATCAGAGAAACATATTTTGTTTCTAGGACAAACGGTTTCAAAGATAAACGTAAAAGAAAAGTGAAATTTTAACTGGTGGTGGCACTATAGAGTTTGTCCTAGAGACTCCAAATTTTTTCTGGGGGCTATTCATACCTACATCTATCAGTGTGCCACTGCCCCTTTGCATGAAATCAAATGGAGTGGATTTAGTGCCAGTGACGACATTGCTGGCCATGTATAAAATATTCATGAAAGGTTTTGATAAGAAATGTGTAACTAGCCTGTATGCGTAACCGTTTTCAGAAATGCAAGAGCATCTCGTTCTGTCAAGGAATAGGGTGACAGCATTATTCTGTACAAGCCAATTTAATCGTGTACTGTTCTTTCAATATATACAACAGCAATACAGAAGTCTTCTAGAATGATTTGTTGCTACTACAGATCCACGATTGTGTGAATAAGAGTAAGTCCAACACAAACACATATATGTCACTATCAAGACAATGCACACTGATACACAATACATGACATGTCCTGTGCGTCAATGGCAAAACAGTTTAATAGCAAAGCAGACCCGTTTTGCTGACTTGCACACAATGAATTCCTGGATAGTATCCAGTCTTCACAATAATAAGCTTTTGCTTGATCATTTACAAAAATGACATGTTAACACAGTCAGTTTAGCTTAATATTGATATGTTTAACATATTATAACAAATATAAGGCCACTACAGGATTTTTTCCAGAAAGTTTGATAAATTAAAATTGCTTTATTTTATGCATGTACCCCATTTACAATAAAACTAGCTTATTTTACAGTTGCTTTTCAGAAATGTATTTTACTTCATGCCTTTCAACATGTGAAAGTAGCCAATGAAATGAAACTCAAGCTCATAATTATTCAACATCTACATTATAAAATGTTCTGAGAGTAACTGTGCATGACTTCGCAGAATCATGCAATATAAATTCTAAAACCCAACAGTAATCTCATAAATGTAGATTTTACATTGAGGATACTGCTCTGTATAAAAGCTGTACAATTTGAATAACATTTATTCTCAATCAAAGGCCATAATCAAATTGGCTTACTATAGTGCTCATCATTCTTTGTTGGATGCACCGTGAAATGCTGCCTGAACAGTTTGCAAAATGAGTGCACTCATAATGTTTGGATACCCAAATATGCCCTTTCTCTTCACCAAGCACAATAACAAAAGGCAGCAAACAGATGGTGAACTTGGGTAATATAGATGTAACATAAATACTAGAGGCTACTGTCATGTATAATTATTTCTTCTGAAGTTTTTTTTTTTTTTTTTTTTTGTAGCTACAAACTATCCTATTCATTTTTATCCTTTTTTCTAGTTTTTGTGGTTATGCTTTTTAACAGCCACATTATTCCATAGAACTTTTTATTATAAATATTGCAAATATGCCCCATACATATACATATATATATATATGACAAACTTTAAATATGAATAAATCTCTCACTATGCAATGGATGTGTAAGAGTCTTAAAGTGCTGATATACTAATATATAATTATCAATTTTAAAAATGACTTCTTAATGGTGCTACCTTGATTAAATAAAGGGTTACATGTATATAAATATGATCTAAAATTCCTTAATAGTGAGACTGATTTCTCATTTGTAAATGAGAGAGCTTGAAGTTGTCAACCAGGATCAAACTCACTAAATCATTTAAAGTGGCAAATAGTTAAAGTGTTTTCATTCTTTGGATGTGTTGTTATTCAAAAGAAATCAAACCAATGTGCAATATACTGGATGTATTTACATATATCATACATAGTCTGTACAATTGATTTGAAATAATTTAAAACAGTTTCCCTAATTTCTAACTATATAAACAAACAAAATAGAAAAACTCTGACACAAGAACAGGTAATTATATCAAGCACCAAAATGTGAGCAATACAATAATTACACATTTCATCATGTACTAAAATCTGCCTTTTCATAAATAAGGAGAAGCTCTTACCAATTTTGAGAGTAAAATTATTGTTGAACTAAATTACCCTACTTGCAACCACTTGCGTATGGCTAGGAACAATAAAATTCTCCAATTAATTTGTTTTTGAGAAAATCCAAAATCAGTAAGACAATAGCTGTAACTTTGGGAAAACTGTAATAACATTTAGGGGGAATGCAAGAAAGGATATTTAACAGGTAAATAAACATGGATTATGACAAACATGATTATAGTCTTTTCCTGAACAGCAGTTACAGATATGTTACAATACAACCACGTATATCAAGTAATCAGACATTTAAACAAAAAACACTGTCAAGGCACAACATAAATCTGATTACATTATAATATATTGAGGACGTTATTAATCTGGATACAGATGAATAATGGCAGTAATAATCCTGGACCTTGTGATGTCCAAATGGACCTCAATATCCATTTAATGTACACCGATGGCAAGAACCATGTACATATGTCTTATAAAATGTTTCTCACATGCATGGATATTCATAGATACGGTATTACTGGACTCTGCACTGGAATACTGCAAGAAAAATGTAGTATATAAAAAAAAAAAAAAAAGGAGAAGTCAAAGCTGCTGTGTTTGCACGCAGCAACAATGCAGGAATGAACCACTGCATGTGCTTAAGTTTTACCTTGAAAGAATATCAAGGACACTTGTCCTTAGTGTGTGTAAAAAATAAAATAACAGATATGAAAAAACTGGTTGGAACCACTGCATTGCTTTATCTTGTTTGAAGGTCCCTCTCTTTCTCTCTCTGTTTTCAGCTTGCAGTGGCATTCAAGGCACATCTTTAGCCATGCTCAACCCCCCCAGTGGCTGAACACAATAATGAAATACAGGGCGGCCAGCTGGGAGCGCAGCAAGTGCCAGAGAATCGCCGGCTGCCGCAGGGAGTCAGTCTGTTAGCCTCTCAGCAGGGAGCATGGCGTAGAGACAGGAAGAGAGACCCTCGAGTTAGCGGCCTTCCAGCACCCCCACCACCAGGCATCGCCTCAGGGCCGATGAAACCTGCCAAAACACAGAGAGAGCAGAAGCTATTTTAGGACAGTTTCCAGCAGACAGAACAAAAAACAGATCTGAGCAATGTTTATGGGAAATGAGGCATCTATGTGTGGGGAAAAAGCTGCTGATACGATCTTATCATCATTAGCATCACAAGTGTATCAACCGGGTACTTGTCAAACCAAGATTCCGGCCAAATACATAACAGATGTCTAACCAATGCATTAAAAAACGCATTGTTTTAATTGTAATTAGTCCATCCATTTCTACCAGTTTGACCCATATCATAGTAAACATGATAGGCAGACATATCCTATACTGTAGAGCAGGCCAATTCAATTGGCGGCCGGCGGGCCAAATCCGGCCTGTTTGAAATTTTAATTGTCCCGCATAAGGTTGTCAGTTGTCTGGGCTGTTCACACTAAACACGTTTTGTGTGTGTTCACGCTGTTTTACAATTGTTTTCGTATGTACACTTGTGTTAGATGGACGTTCCGCCACGTCTCGATGTTTTTACAGTGTATCTTGCAGGAGTGCCACATTTTTTTTTGGACTCTTTTTAGAGGTTGCACTACAAATAATTATTATAATTCATTTTGAGGCATTAAGAAGATTAAAAAACTAAAATCATGGACGACTGATAAACGTAAATTCGGAGAAACAAAGTTCTATTCATTAATTTGGTCAAGAAAACATTCTATTTGAAAAGTCAGAAGTTAAAATCATTGCATCTATAACAAACTTCACTGTTACTGTTCAATAAAACAATTAGTATCAGTGTGACTTTCTCTCTGTTATGGACCAATTTTGAAAGCAGTTTTTAGTTATTTTTTTTTGTCTCAAGTTATCTGTATTTTTTATTATTTATTTTTCAGAATTTCCTGCTGGAAAATGTTTCTCATGATAAAAAAGAAAAAGAAAAAAGAAAGCTATAAACACAGATGTTTTATATATTAGTGAACAAATATTATAGGCCAGCTATAACATGATATCTGATAGTAGCTTTTCATTAACAAAATATTCTGGCTTGGGGAAAATATAAAACTATTGATTTAAAAGTTGTTTATTATAAGTAAAGAAGCAATATGTTTAAGTTAATTGTGAAATATTCAGATATATACAAATATAGAAGTAGTTTGAGAGTGTAAGGAGACAGACTCGATTGCGTCATTCAAAGTGCGTCATGGAAGTGAGTGGTCACTGCAAAGCTCTTTTGATGCACTTTGAGACTTTTTGAGATTCTATGATTGGTGGATCTTTTCTCTGCTGGATCATGGGTAGTGTAGTTATTCAGCACAAATTCCGCCATTCAACAAATTCCTATTAAAGGAATAGTTCACCCAAAAATTAAAATGATTTCAAAATTGTATTTATGAAAATTATAAATAGTTATGCTGAACAGGCCACGACAGGCTGAAGAGGGACGCAAAACAGCACCGCGATATGCAGAAAAGGACAGCAACACCCAAAAAAAGTTGTAAATATTGATCTATTTCTTACACCTAGTGTTTCGCTTCAGAAGACATTTATTAATCCACCAATCATATGGATTGCTTTTATGATGGCTATGTGTGCTTTTTGGAGCTTCAGAAATTTAGCACCCATTCACTTGCATTGTATTGGATCTACAGAGCTGAAATATTCTTCCAAAAATCTTTATGTTCTGCTGAAAAAAGAAAGTCATACACATCTGGGATGGCATGAGGATGAGTAAATGATAAGACAATAATATTTTTTTTTTTTTGAGTATGCACCAAATTCAAGGGAGACAAAAAAGACAAGCTGCCTCCCTCTGAAACTTTATCCACTGGTGTTGCTGTTGGAAAATGCTACTTCAGATAAATGAGTGCTTTTATACTCTGTTTGATCTAATTTTTTGTTTTATCTTTGTCATTTTGGTTATTTTCTCATCCAAATGTGTTCTAAGGAAGCACTGCCTCTCTTGCATCCTTGGAGAAAATGCCCTTGATGTAGAATACAATTTCTAAACAGGTATACTGATGTGTTTTTTGTACATAACATTAGACAAGAACCTTTCAACCCCCTTTGATCAGGCTGGTAGTACACAAATTTACCTGGTAAACTGTCTGCTCTCTTCATGGACTTCCATCTCTTTGCTTTTAAATTCATTGAGTTCTTTACGTATAGCAGCCTGTGAAAGAAAAAATGGAGTAAAAATTACACAATCAGTTCTGTTCCAGGACAACTGAACGTTTGTAATGCAGAATACTTGGGGGGGAAAAGCTTAATCACAATGTTAATCTAATGCTTTGTAATGTTAATTACAAAAACAGCACTTGTTCCCAATGCTCTACCCAGTATAATCAAATACAGCTATTTGTAATTTTATAAAATCAAATGACTTTTGTTTTATTAGGACAAGCCATACTTTAACACAAATAAGATGCACAGTAGGTAGCATGTGTGACCATACAAAAGGCAACCGATCCTACACTATTGCTGACACTCTAGATTTATTCTTTTCCAAATAAAATAATAACTACACATGCATTTAGGCCTACCATGAGGCTAAATTCACCTTTTCAGCAGACAAGTCTTTAATTCTCTAGATATATTGTTCATATTGGTTCTCAATCATAAATATTAATGTGACATGCATGCCAAAAAACTCAGAACTAAGAAATATCTAAATTTAGTAAAAGATTGAGGTATGAGCTATAAAAAGGTTTGTATGTACGTATCAGAGCTCAAGACACATACACAATTTAAAGCTACAGCAAGACAGAGAAATGGCTTACTTTGTCTGCAGGGGTTAACCTGGTCCAGGGCTTGTCAGCACGCCGATCATAGTCTTTAGCTTCTGTAACCTCCACATATTCATGGAACCGCAAGATTCTACGTGCCACTAGCTCTGCGACTGTGGGCCGGACGCTTAGCTGCATAAAGAGAGCAATTTCACAAGTCACCTTTTAACTTGTACAGTCATATTTAATAGGGGTTAAAATGTTCTAGCTAGCTAAAGTAACACATTAAATGGGTGTATGAACTGATGATTACAAGTCAAACAAAATCTTTGATAAAGAGGCAGGTAAATACACTGATGTTAGGGGATCTGACTGACCTTACCAGTGAAAATATCTACGACAAGCTTCTATGCACAGATATTAACTAAGCCAATAGCAACAGATCGAAATTCTGCGGTCATGACATGCGGCTATTTGTGTGATGCACATTACATTGTCCATTATTGCAGTTTCAGCCAGAACCACTCAATTTTGAGAAAACCTCTTTAATTCACTATTAATCCATTTTATAGATCTGGTCTATTTGCCAGTTTAAATCCTCTGCCCTGATTCCCCATATAAAATGGGGCATTAAGTGCATGCTAAATTAGAAGGGCCTAATTAAAAGTGCCAGACTGCAAGCCAATTCTAGCCACCACTCTTGCTAAAAATCAGGAATATAAACTTGTTTACACTCCCCACAACACCACACTAATTGTAATTCATATTTTAAAAAAACAAAACAGAAATGTAAATGACTGTTTAGTCTAATTTCGCAATAGCAGAGGAGCACCTGTAAATTTTAAATCATACATTTAACTATATCCTCAAAATGTCATTTAGTCATGTTAATGTCCAGCTCTTAAACAAAATAATGTGTTCATTTAATAGGCTCCTCATATTTTTTTTCTTCTTTTTTTTCTCTTCATTGTAACGGCAGTAGATGGCACAATATCCCACACTAATTTCCACTATTTGCGATCGCAACGATGATGACTTTGAAGCATGATGATTCATAACTCCATGCAGTATTATACTGAAGTAACAGGTTAATTATGAGCTATTTTAGAGTGACAAACTGTATAAAGAAACTTGATTCAATGGCAGATTTCAAACAAACAATTGCAAAAAGAGAATCTGGCTGTTGTAAAGAAAATTAGCAGACTGCAGGCGGTTGTACCTTTCGTGAGAGTCTTCTTTTAATCTCCTGCTTGGCCTCTTGTTCTTCTTCTTCATTTTTTTCTAAAGTGACACAAGAAAGATTTTTTTTTTGTTTGTTTGTTTATATCCTACCCAATGACTAATTAGCTGTAATGTTTATGATTCACTTTCAATTGCTTAATCTGATATTATGATTTGTAATTTTTGAATTTGTAAATTACAAGATGCCATTAATTCTTCAATATTTTATGTTTGTTAATGTGGTACCCATGGCAGTTCATTTATGCAGTGCAAACAAATGGACAACTACTATCGTGTATGAGGAGAAGACAATTATGTTGGCACAAATTCTAAAAATGATAATAGAATTCAGAATAGGTATTTTTAAATTATCTTCATATTAACTCAGGTCACACGCTAGATTTACAAATTGTCATGAAATTATAACTATATCAGAAAGATACTGTATTTTCCAGGGGACCGTAAGAAATGCTTGAGGATTCCAGTGTTCAATCAACTTTTTCATTAAGGGCCAATATTTGCAACCAGAGTAAATTTTCAGGGACATTTTTACCTTATGAGGGTCCCCTTGCTTTTAGGTGAAATACTTCAATTTACTCAATTCACAAATTATCCATCTAAATAATTAGAATAGTTAACTAGGCCTAGAATAAAATATTAAGGCATACGTCAGATGTTTCAAATAAAAAAGAAATTCCTTTCGGAGTACCAAATATAATATAATTTATTTGCCTCTGCATTTGTGTGCAAGTGCAACAACCTCTGTTTAAAGTGACGATATCCTGTTATGATATTCTCAATTATGAATACCCTTACTGCATGGGACAAACTGATTACATTTCAAATTACATTTCAGTTCAGGAAACAATAAATCATGACATGTATTGCAATTCTATTTGGGACATTAAAGCCCTCTAGGAGTATTTGCTGCCAAGATCAATAATAGTTTTGAGTATGTATTGAGTTTTGGGCTACACTGGCTCTTTAAGGAATTGTTTGTCACTATATAGCTTACAGCTTGTTTGAGCAGAACTCCTTTATCATTAAATTCCTAGTCTTCATCAATCAAATCACAGCCAAAAAAAAGATGAAACAACAAAGGCACCGCAGAACATCTGACTCAATGAACGGTCTCCGACACCAGAGGCAACAATAGGCAAGAATAAACATTACAGCTCTGAACACTCCAAACAAACTTATTGTCTTCAGACTATGTAAATGAGATTGTGAGAGCAAACATACGTTTCAGAATATTTCGTTGTTCTAGCTCTTCTGTGGTGGGCCTCTGACTCAGCCGTCTATGAAAAAAGAAAATAAGAATTAGGAGGAACCACACTGATAAATCTCATGGTACACTGCTTATAATTGTGGCATGATTTATTTTAGATAAGCCTGCCATAAATAACACATTAAAAATAGAACATACTGTGGTTAATCACTTTGCATGTCAACCAGACAGTCTCTGACTAAATGGGAAGTTCTTGGCCAGAATAAACTGCAATGTGGACCAGACCTTATGTAGTTTAGTCAAAGGCTATACGAGACTAGTGTCTAGTATACCAGTAGTACAGACCGGGTCGAAGCAGGGGTTTATTATACCTCACTAGTTTGCAGCCGATCTGTTGCCATAGTTCCTGTCGCTCTGTCTCTGACGTCCTGGGGAGAATGTTCTTCTCTTCTAGCTCCTTTTTGCTGGGCCTGTTACCAAGTTTGATGGCAAGTGTATCTTTGCGGCGAATTTTGCTTGCAAGGGAGCCTTCAAAAATAAATATTCACACAAAAATGTCAGGTACTTCTTTCTGACACCAGTGAAACATCCTCAGTTTGTAGTGTGGAAAGAATAGAAAATGAGAAGAGGAATGCATTTTGCAAAGTGCACTGGCAGCAAAAACCCTGCAAACTCGCATGTGAAAAAGAAGCCCTGACGAAAGCCAGAATGTTTTTCCTGTTTGACAAAGGCTTGGATCATAGCTTTGCCAGACTTATTTAAAGCTACAAGATACAATTACAAAATTACAAAGAAAGAGACCTCTTGGAAATGTTTCACCTGTAATTGTGCAAAGCATGTTGTGTTGATTATACTGTACATAAACTTCAGGTTGACAAGTACTTTCACTAGAATACTCTAAATACATATCCAGAAAGTGCTGTCAATTTAAAGGCATAGTTCACCTAAAAATGTGAATCAGTCATCATTTACTCACCCTCATGTTTCAAACCAGTATATCTTTCTTTCCTCAGTGAGACACAAATTGAGATTTTGGGCAGAATGTGAGCCTGACTATTATTCACCATTTACTTTCATTGTATGGAAAAAATATGCAATGAAAGTTAATGAGTGAGGCTGTCATTCTTCCTAACATCATCTTTTGTGTTCAACAGAAGAAAGAAAGTCATATGGGTTTGGAACATGAGGGTGAGTGAATTATGACAGAATTTTCATTTTTTTTAAACAAGTGTTCAATCAAGTTACATAATCTTAATTTGACTGATGCTTTTTAAATTACTTTATTGATAGACAGGAAATATGAGGAGAGTGAGGGGGGCTAGGACTGGACAAAAACGCAAGCCAGACTTGAGCACATACTAGAGGTATACTCATCATCATCCTCCTCCTCTTCATCATCCTTGTAGAGGATAGGCCCATCTGAATCAGAGTCATTGGCCTGGTTTTCTCTAAAGGAGTCAGGAATGATCGTCACCTCTGGGCTTTCCACACTGACAATTTGTGTTCTCTCTCCTTCTTCAGTCCCAACAACCCTAGTGAAGACCAAAGAAAAGACAGTTTTGCTCAAAACACTCATTAGGATCATCAGTTTACATCAAGACAAGGATATAACCAAGATTGGGGGAAACAAAGGTAATTTTAAGAATCCGCCATAGAAAAATACATATTGCCCTAATTTAACTAAAAAGTTTATATGGCTTAAATCTGAAAACATTACAAACACCTGCCTAGTTCAAGGGATAGTTTAAAGAAAAATTTAAATTCTCTCATCATTTACTCACTCTCATGTTGTTCCAAACTCGTTTTGAACTTTTTTCCATGGAACACAAAAGCAGATGGTAGGCAGAATGTAAGCCTTAGTCACAATTCATTGTCATTGCATCTTTTATTCTTACAATGAAAGAAAACAGTGAGAGTATCATTCTGCCTCTTCTTTTGTGCTCCACAGAAGAAAGTCACACAGGTTTGAAATAACGTGAGGATGAGTAAATGACAGAATTTAAATTTTTGGGTGAACTATTTAACTGTCCAAAACTCACTGTTTAAGTTTACAGAATCAGTACAGTATATGGACTGACAGAAAGCAACACTTATAATCATGTGATGTACCAAATTTTACAACTCAAAATGTTACTACAACTTAGTCACTAACTTGGTCCGATCTACATTACAAGATGTCTATTTGACATTTCATGGAACAGTTACGAAACCGGCTATTTTGGCATACTGTGAATAAATTCCAAAACTAAAAATAAATATTTTGCCTGAAGATGCATCATAGCAATATAGTTACCTCATTGTAAGCTAACCCCACCCTCATTAAAAGTCTGTTTGCAAGATGACACAAAGCATGTCTCTGCAATCATACCGCATAAAGAGAAAATATAAGACTACATGGCATAATGAGCACCCACATATGCTAAAAAATAATATCAACAGCGCTCATTGATATGCAGCATCTGCAATGTGCTATTACACATATTGAATTTAAAGATAAAAAATCCATTAAAGGGATAGTTCACCCAAAAATGAAAACTCTCTTATCATTTACTCACCCTCATGCCATCCCAGATGTGCATTACTTTATTTTAACAGTAGAACACAAATTAAGATTTTTAGAAAAATATCTCAGCTGATCAGACCATTGTAGCTCCAAAAATCTCATAAAAGGAAACATACAGTTGTGCTCAAAAGTTTGCATACCCTTGGAGAATTGGTAATATATGTACCATTTTTAAAGAAAACATGAGTGAGCAGGCAAAACACATTTCTTTTATTTCTTATGGGATTCATATTCAACTGTATGTTATACAGAATGGCACAATCATAAAACAAAACATGGCAACAAAGAAAAAAATGAAATGACCCCAAAAGTCTGCATACCCTTAGTTCTTAATACTGTGTATTGCCCCCTTTAGCATCAATGACAGCGTGCAGTCTTTTGTAATAGTTGTCTCAAAGTTGTCTTGTAATAATTGAGTTGTCTCAAATTCTTGCAGGTGGTATAGCTGCCCATTCGTCTTGGCAAAATGCCTCCAGGTCATGCAAAGTCTTTGGTCATCTTGCACGAACCGCACGTTTGAGATCTCCCCAGAGTGGCTCGATGATATTAAGGCCAGGAGACTGTGATGGCCACTCCAGAACCTTCACCTTTTTCTGCTGTAACCACTGGAGGGTCAACTTGGCCTTGTGCTTAGGGTCATTGTCTTGCTGGAAAGTCCAAGAGCATCCCATGCGCAGCTTTCGTGCAGAAGAATGAAAATTGTCTGCCAGTATTTTCTGATAACATGCTGCATTCATCTTGCCATCAATTTTCACAAGATTCCCCGTGCCTTTAGAGCTCACACACCCCCAAAACATCAGTGAGCCACCACCATGCTTCACAGTGGGGATGGTATTCTTTTCACTATAGGCCTTGTTGACCCCTCTCCAAACATAGCGCTTATGGTTGTGACCATAAAGCTCTATTTTGGTCTCGTCACTCCAAATTACAGTGTGCCAGAAGCTGTGAGGCGTGTCAAGGTGTTGTCGGGCATATTGTAACCAGGCTTTTTTGTGGCATTGGTGCAGTAAAGGCTTCTTTCTGGCAACTCGACCATGCAGCTCATTTTTGTTCAAGTATCGTCGTATTGTGCTCCTAGAAACAACCACACCTTCTTTTTCCAGAGCAGCCTATATTTCTCCTGAGGTTACCTGTGGGTTTTTCTTTGTATCCCGAACAATTCTTCTGGCAGTTGTGGCTGAAATCTTTCTTGGTCTGCCTGACCTTGGCTTGGTATCAAGAGATCCCTGAATTTTCCACTTCTTAATAAGTGATTGAACAGTACTGACTGGCATTTTCAAGGCTTTGGATATCTTTTTATATCCTTTTCCATCTTTATAAAGTTCCATTACCTTGTTACGCAGGTCTTTTGACAGTTCTTTTCTGCTCCCCATGGCTCAGTATCTAGCCTGCTCAGTGCATCCACGTGAGAGCTAACAAACTCATTGACTATTTATACACAGGCACTAATTGCAATTTAAAAAGTCACAGGTGTGGGAAATTAATATTTAATTGCCATTTAAACCTGTGTGTGTCACCTTGTGTGTCTGTAACAAGGCCAAACATTCAAGGGTATGTAAACTTTTGATCAGGGCCATCTGGGTGATTTCTGTTATCATTATGATTTAAAAAGGAGCCAAACAACTATGTGATGATAAATGGCTTCATATGATCACTATCCTTAAATAAAAGACAGTTTTTTCCATGATTAGTTATATTTTCAAAATCAATGCCAAAATTTCACAATTTCTGCCAGGGTATGCAAACTTTTGAGCACAAACATAGAAGTAATCCATAAGACTCCAGTGGTTATATCCATGTCTTCAGAAGCAATATAATAGGTGTGGGTGAGTAACAGACCAAAATTGAAGTCCTTTTTTTACTCTTAATCTCCACTTTCGGTGCCTGTTTAGTTTCACTTTCACATCTGAAAGTGAAAGTTAAAATGGCGATTTAGAGTAAAAAATGACTTAAATATTGAACTGTTTCTCACCCACACCTATTATATTGCTTCTGAAGACATGGATTCAACCACTGGAGTCATTTGGATTACTTTTATGCTTCCTTTATGAGCATTTGAGCTCGAAAGGTCTGATCACCATTCACTTGCATTGTACGGACCTACAGAGCTAATATATTTTTCTAAAACTCTTTGTGTTCTGCTTAAGAAAGAATGTCATACACATCTGGGATGGCAGGAAAGTGAGTAAATGATTAGAGAATTAAAATTTTGGGGTAAACTATCACTTTAAGGGACGTTCTTCTATTAAAAATGCTAGATGCAGTGCAACAAATGGAACAGAACGCAGGTGTCTTGAGACACATTTTTTAAAAGTTCTTTTAACTTGCCATGGCTTCTCAAAACACAATGTTCATGCGAGAGTTGCTAATAAAAAGCAAGACACAACACAACAATCAAAGACGTCTGTCTAGAGCATATTTACATAGAATATTACAGTGTTTAGGGAAGTAGATTTTGCCAAAAATACATAATATTGGATGTGAACAAATGTAAACTCACCTCTGTGTTTGGTCTGCTGTTATCTTTTCATTCTCTCCTTCACTCTCTGTGCTTACAGGTTCATTTAAAGTATCTGAGCAAAGTTCATTTGAGGATCCTGTGAAGGCTGTTTCCTCTGTTGCCTTGTTAACATGTGTCTTCCTTTTGTCAAGCTCCACAGAGGATTCCAAAAGATGACTAGCACCCTTCCCATCCTGAGGCGTCTTCTCAACTGACTTCTCATTAATACTAGAGGCCACTTTTTTCTTTTGGTCCTTTTTAGAGGAGCTTTCCACAGGAGAGCTGCCCGTATCAGACAAGGGTTTGGGAGGTGGCCGCGGTGACCTGGAGGGCTCAGTTTTCTTAGCAGACTTTGTTTCTGCTACTGTAAGTTCTGCTTTGTTGTTCTTTGGGGTCTTCGAGCAAGTCACTGAAGATGATTGTCCTGAATTCTTGGATGTGACTGCAGTTCTTTTAGGATTGGAAGATTTAACTGTGAAGGAATGCATTGAATTCAGAGAAGATCTAGAAAAGATCTTAGGATTTATGTTAGTGGCTATACCAACACCAGTGGCAGTGGATTTTAAACATAAAAAGAGCTACTGTAAACAAGATTCGTTGGCAGAGATAAACGGTTTTCGCAGAGTTAAATTGATTGGTTGTACTGAAAACCATCTCAGTACTTAGAAATAATGTCAGGTGGTGTTTGTTCACATGCAGTTTCACTACTTAAAACAAACGTTCCATGTGAATGTCACTGTTGACCGAAGATTCTCATCTGATTGAGTTTTTTCACATTCACAAGAGCCAGGAAGTTGAATATCACCAAATGTCATATCATAAAACACTATAATCTGGGGTTCTTACATACACTTATCAAGAGTTTTGTAAAATGCAATGCCGTTCAATAGTTGAAAATACGCAACAAATGACGTAAAAATTAAGAAATACAGTGGGACCAAAATTATTCACGTAAAATTTATGAATAGTGTGCATTATATGGCAAAATATCAAACAAAATGGCATTTATTTGATAGAAAAATAGCACAAACACACTTTATGGCAAATATTGTTAGTTTAAGTTTCAGATTATAAAAAAAATTATATACTGTTAAAAAATGAAGGCAAAATAATATTTAGATAATTTTTGGTTGACAAACTTTGTGGAGCATATCCACAGTTAAATGATAAACTACACCTGTGGTTACTCTGATATGAAAACTGTGTGAACTTCATACAACCACTAAAAATCCTATTGAGACCAATTGGTTTGAATTCATTTACAAATATTAGCTCACAAAAGTTTAGTTCTGTGAAAAAAATATAATTTGTAGCATCATTTGTTTGGAGAAGCCATTTAGATTAGATTTCTATGCTACGATATTCAGACATTTTTTAAATGTGACTTGTTCAAAATACTTTTTGGCACCACTGTAAATGTCAGAAAATTATTCAGTAGAAAGAGTAAACTGTAAAGCCACCAACACTAAGCAGAACCAGAGACACACAATGAACGGGTAAAAGGATCAGCAACAGTGTGGAAAAATTTCTCCCTGCGGAACACATGCACAAAGTCCAGTAACATATTCAGACATACATGTAAAGGCATACATCAATAAAGATAATATGTGACCAATGATAGAGCAGACATGTAATGCAGGCAATAGAACAATAGGAGAAAGCCATAATTGTTCACAAATTAATCTGGATCTCACTTTCTACAGCCCTTGATGCCATAAGCAAGCCAAACCTTAACTAGTCAAACAATATAACTGACATGCAAGTGTCGTGAAAATGCTCACTTTACAAACTGCTAATTTGCCTGTTCTCAAACAATGGCAAATTGGGGGGGTGCGGTGGAATCTACACAGACAGGACCCCTCCATGCAGAGCATGCAAACACGATGCTTCATTCATATCACTGACACATATACTTACCATTGCCACGAGTAGTACTTCGAGTGGTTTGCTTGGGAGGAGTGGAGGAGACCTGCTTATTGGTGCTCTTGGTCACCTTTTTAGCCCCTGCTTGGCCCCCTCTCTTCACACCTGTGCCCGTTGCATCAGCGGAGAGTTTTAGGGGAGTGACCTGCTGTTTTTTAGTGGGGGCTTTTGGAGCATCTGACTTTTTGGCCTGTGGGCTGCGCTTGCTGTCAGTCCTCTCTACAGGAGCACAGAGGAGCAAAGTATCCTAAACTATTATTGACCCAAAAGAGCCTCACATAGGAAACTGGCACAATGTTCTGATTAGATCAGTAACTATATTGGCAGTATAAATAGCATTTAAGGAAGAAAAGTTTTAGGGAAAATGTAAATGATCAAATCATACTACAATTTCAACATGTGAAATGATGAATTTTCGTCACCAGTGTTAAATGTTTTGTGAAATATTAGCATTCCAACTGTAAATTCTGATTCAAAATAATTATTAAATTCTGATAAATGCACTCCTTTGTCCGCACCAGAGTATGTGAGCGGAGTGAAGCGGCAACAATTTCCCCTCCGCGCTCAAAGCATTCTTTAATCACTCCATTCCAGCTCCACTCCAGGTTGTCCACTGCCCACTCCTCGCTCCTGGATTAGAGACACCCCGCTCCATGTTCACTCCATTGCAAAATTTGCGCCTAACTACCTTTCCACTGTAAAGTTATGACAAAATTACATTCTCAGAATGTTCTACATTTTTTTTTTAAATCAAAATTAGATAAGACTATCAAAACTATATGTCTAATGCAGAGTTCACTTTTAGAAATACTAACTTTTTAATTTTTTAAAGATTTTAAATCTACCTCTGTTTGCGTTTGCTGAGCTTTTTCACCTGCAAATGTATAATGCATAAATTAGCCTACGGCACTAAAATAAATTTAGATGGCAATTGATCAAAGTCAAACTACAATATTAACATACTGATTAGTTCAGTGTTTTAGGTTGTTAAAAGTTCAACTCTATTTAATGCGGGACATAATAGCCTACAGTTAAGATTGCAATGCATTAGATTAGAATTATGATCTGATTATTCAAAATATTTAATAGGGGAGAGTGATATAGACCTATATATGTATTACTGACCTTTAGATTTTCTCTCTACATGTGAACAGATTATCATCATGTTTTCTGAACACTTCTTTTAGGATTTCATAACGAAACTTTGATCGTGTCAATCACCTCCCCACTCGTGTTCTCCTTCGCTGTCCTGTCATTCATTTTCAATACACCTCAACAGATGTAGGAATAAAGACACGAGACACGAGCATGCAGTTAACTTGAGCTTTACCCCAAGCTTACCTCAATAATAGGAAGCGTGAGCAGAATACAGAGAGCGAAAGCTAAAGTAACCTTGACGCGGGAGGTCGAATATTACCAAGTGCCGCTAGATTTAAATTTTTTTTATCACATTCTTTATGGTTATATCAGAAAATTCCATCTTTCCTTCATGCCAATAGTGTTCAACACTGCTTAACAAGTGGTGAATTATTGCATTAAGGGCCAATGTGCTCATGATGGGGCATTAGTGGAGCGCACTTGAAGTGGGAGAAAACAATGACGCTGCGATTTTTTTTAAACCTGCTCCTCACTCCAGGCAAAATCATGCCGCTCCACTCTTCGCTCCGCTCACCTAATCTGATCCACACATTTCAATATGCCAAATTGCTACGTTGCTTGGCAACCATAAACAGCCAACAGTCAGGCTTATGAACTAAATAAATTAGTTGAAGAATTGTATATTCTGATCATTTATTTTAATAAATGTAACTATGTGAACGAACTTGTCAAATGGAGAATTCTCATCACCAGTGTGATAATATTTCTTAAATGTTAAAGGTGCTGTAAGCGGTTTTAGCCATTCTAGAATTTCCACAAGAAGAGCTGTTTGATTAGCCACACCCCCTTTTTCCAAAAGCCTGCACTCAAAGATACCAAATGAGCTTTGAGACCAACACAGTGCAGAAACAGTTGTCAAAAACAACAGCAGCAAAATAGCGCCCTCAATTGACAAATGTTATTAGCAACATGGCATAAAAATGGAATTAAGCCTCAATAATTCGCTGCAAATACAATACTATGAGAACGTGCAAAATGATTAAAAAAGGCAGAAAGCGTCCCGCAGACACATTTTTGTTTGCGGTTTACAGAGTCTAGTGCTGTCAAAGAGACCGGCAAGATTTTTTTTTTTTTTTTTTTTTGCATAACTTTCCATCAAATAAAAAAATAGTTTACAACACCTTTAAGTATTCTGACTGGAGGATTTAAATAATCTAAATCCTAATTGCTCAAAGCCATTGTACAACCTGAAAAGCACACACCTGAGACTGCACATAGGCTCAAGATGGTGCCGAGTATGGCTGCTGCGTTGCGAGCTCCGACTCAATGTTGCAGGTTTTTGTTTGTTTTGTCTAAAATTATGTTTTTTGTCTTGGATGTTGTCTGCCTACTGTCTATGATAGACAAACACTTTTGGACATTGGTTCTGCAATAGCACACCGAAAACCGGACTTTAAATACCTCAATGCCGACCCGCTGTTTACAAACATGACAGCGGAGCCCTTTGTCTGGGCAGCCCGAGAGCCGGCATCCTCATCAGACTAAGATGTCGTGCAAATCGACCCCCGCTACCCAGTATTCTACCGGCAAATGTTCAGTCTCTGGACAACAAGCTCTGCGAGCTGAGAGCGCAGATGTCTTTCCAACGAGAGACAAGGGACTGCTGCATTATCTGCCTTACAGAAACTTGGATGTCTGCGGAGATTCCAGACTCAGCCATCAAACCCGTGGAGTTCTCCGTGCACCGAGCGGACAGAGCGAAATACCTCTCAGGTAAAAACAGAGGTGGTGGTGTATGTTTTATGTTCAACAAATCCTGGTGTGATCAGAGGAATGTACATTTTATCAAGTCTTTCTGCTCTCCTGATCTGGAATTTCTCATGCTTCTGTATCGACCATTCTGGCTACCGAGGGAATTCACAGCGTTCATTATCACTGCTGTGTACATCCCGCCACAAGCCGACACGGGTACTCAAGGAATTGTATGGGAGTATAAGCAAGCAGGAAACTGCGCACCCTGTGGCTGCGTTCATTGTGACTGGGGACCTTAACAAAGCCAACTTCAAGTCAATAGCACCGAAATATTACCAACAAATCAGTTTCAACACATGAGGGGAGCGAGTTTTGGACCATTGCTACTCTCCCTTCCGGGATGGCTACAAATCCCTCCCCTGCCCACCATTTGGCAAATCGGACCACTCTTCCATTCTGCTTCTGCCTGCTTACAATGATGGCAATGGAAGCACCCGCCCTCAGAACGATCCAGTGCTGGTCGGACCAATCAGAATCTATGCTACAAGATGCGGACTGGGAGATGTCCCGGTCCGCCTCTGATGATGACATCGAGGTATATGCTGATAGTGTAACATGTTTCATCAGGAAGTGCATAGAGGATGTTGAACCGACCAAAACAATACGGATCTACCCTAACCAGAAACCATGGATTAATAGCGATGTTCGTACGGCACTTAATGCGCGGACCTCCGCTTTTAATTCTGGGAACACGGAGGAGCATAAACAAGCCAGTTATGCCTTCCGCAAAACTATCAGAGCAGCCAAATGCCAGTACAGGGACAAGATTGAAGGACAGTTCAACACCACTGACTCTAGAAGCATGTGGCAGGGAATTAATATCATCACGGACTTCAAAGGGAATAAAGAACACCGCTGCCTCTCTCCCGGATGAGCTAAATAATATTTATGCTCGTTTCGAGGGAAATAACACCGCCCTCGCGGAGAGGGCTCTCGCGGCCGAAGCTACAGAGGTTAGTTCACTCTCCGTCTCTGTAGCGGATGTATCTCGATCCTTCCGACGGGTGAATATCCAAGCCACAGGTCCAGACGGCTTTCCGGGCCGCGTAATCAGAGCATGCGCGAACCAACTGGCTGGTGTTTTTACGGACATTTTCAACCTTTCCCTCTTTTTGTCTGTAGTCCCCACATGCTTTAAAACGTCCACCATTGTGCCTGTACCAAACCATTCCAAAATCGCTTGCTTAAATGACTGGCGTCCTGTTGCTCTGACCCCCATCTTCAGCAAATGCTTTGAGAGACTAATCAGAGATTACATCTGCTCTGTGCTGCCCACCTCACTGGACTCACTGCAGTTTGCATATCGCAACAAATCGCTCCACTGATGATGCCATTGCATCTACACTACACACTGCTCTCTCCCACCTGGAAAAAAGGAATACACATGTGAGAATGCTGTTTATAGACTACAGCTCAGCATTCAACACCATAGTGCCCTCCAAGCTTGATGAGAAACTCCGGGCTCAGGGCTTAAACAGCTCGCTGTTCTCAGCCCACTCCTGTACTCCCTTTACACACATGACTGTGTGGCAACACATAGTTCCAATGCCATCATTCAGTTTGCTGATGATACGACGGTGGTAGGTCTGATCACTGACAATGATGAAACAGCCTACAGAGAGGAGATGCACACTCTGACACACTGGTGTCAAGAGCACAACCTCTCCCTCAACATCAGCAAGACCAAAGAGCTTGTGGTGGACTTCAGGAGAAAAGAGAGAGAACACAGCCCCATCACCATCAATGGAGCACTGGTGGAGAGAGTCAGCAGCTTCAAGTTTCTTGGTGTCTACATCACAGAGGAACTCACATGGTCCGTCCACACTGAGGCCATTGTGAAGAAGGCTCACCTGCGCCTCTTCTTCCTGAGATAGCTGAGGAAGTTTGGAATGAACCACCACATCCTCACACGATTCTACACCAGCACTGTAGAAAGCATCTTGACTGCCTGCAACACTGCCTGGTATGGCAACAGCATCGCCCTCAACCGCAAAGCCCTGCAAAGGGTGGTGCAAAATGCCAGACACATCATCAGAGGTGAGCCTCCCTCCCTCCAGGACATATATACCAGGCGGTGTGTGAAAAAAGCTCTGAGGATCATCAGAGACTCCAGCCACCCAAGCCATGGGCTACTCTCACTGCTACCATCAGGCATGCTACCATCAGGCAGGCGGTATCGCAGCATCAGGTCCCGCACCAGCCGACTCCATGACAGCTTCTTCCCCCAAGAAGCAATCAGACTTTTGAACTCTTGATCTCTCACAATCAAAATACATCTGCACTGCATCTTAATCTTACACTGGACTGTCATAAATTATATTCTCTCTTAACAACACACTAGCAACTGACTATCAACCGACAGCCTGAATGTCAATACAGCACAATACAACCTACTGTATATTTTATATATACTATTTTTATTGTATACTGTGTACTCTATATTGTATGTGTATTCTATATTGTGTGTATTGTATACTGTACATTGCATATTATTATTTGTATATTGTGTTGTGTGTAATTATGTATATATTAGATATGTAAATTGTGTTGTGAAAATCTGATGTCTGTTGTAAACTGATATATGTCTCATCACTGTCGTGACTGCTATGTTGCTCAGAACTGCACCCAAGACTTTCACCCACTGTTGCACTTGTGTATATGGTTGTGACAATAAAGGGATTTGATTTGATTGACATTCTATATTATTGCGACCAGCTGCTACATTGCTTGGTAACATAATTGTAATAAATTTAACTGAAATAAAATTAGCTAACATTGTGTCTTTTATCATATTGCTACGGACACCATTTTATAAAAGCAATAAGCCACACAAGGTTGTGGATTACAGTTATATATTAGAGTAGCACCCTTTGCCTATGGTAAAAACTTTAACCACTGCAACGGCCTTGAGCAGTTTATTGCTTTAGTGAACCTAGTCCCCTGTCCTCTCTAAGATTAGTCCTAATGAAGAATGAAGCATATTCACTAGCGAGAGGGAACAAAGAGGGGTGAAGTGGTGGAAACAATTAAAGAATTGTTGAAGAACAACATTAAAGGGGCAGAAATGATCAAAATAAAGTGTTGATAATTTCTCCCACAATTCATGACTCCACTGCCGAAAAAATTAAAAATAATATGTAATTCTAAACTGGACATTACCAACATTACCCATCACCTGGGTAGATGGTTTTCAATTCCGAGTAAGTCATGTTATTATGACAAATGGTTTTAATATTACATCAAACCATATCTGCTGGGCTATCAAGCACATTAGCCAATCATGGCATCCCACTACCACCTGAGAGGCTCAGACAACCAAGAGACCTTCCTTAAAGATAAACAGCACAGTAAACCAACAGCACACTGGAAATAATCTACACAGGAACCAGCAAAAAACCAACAAATAACTTAATTTGTGCTGTTTATTAAAGACTTCACAACATCCTGAGAAGGACGACATTTGCTTCAAGACTACACAGTTTATACAGTATGTCCCTTAAAGCAGTTCACCCTATATAATCACTGACCACCTTCATCCATCCATTTTGTTATATTTGCCCCATCAACATTTAGTTTACTAATGTATGGCCACTTTGATATGTATATTATATGATAAGAATGGTATGATTTGTAGAAATATAGCATTTTGTTTTAAAGGAATAGTTCACCCAAAAGCATTATTTTTTTTTCCAGTGATGCAGAATTTTGTGAATATTTTTTACATGGCTCTTGCTACATAAAGTATAGTCAAGCTCCGAAAAGGCCAAAAAAAACCAAACAAAAACCAAAAAAACAACCCATTAACACACCATAACCTTAGTCAATGCAACTTTGTGTGACGACAGACTGAAATTTAAGATGTTGTAGCGGGATCTGTTTAATCGGACTCTACGCAAGGTAGAAAACTAATTGTTGGGCACCAGATAGGTTAAACCTATCAATTAAAAAAAATTCAGACTAACTAAAAATACACCTGCTAAACAAACCTGAAAAAGCAAACATGAAATAAATCACTCTTCACAGAATCAATCTCAGTCAAAAAATGTATTAACAGAAAATGTCATACACCCAGCACCAAAGAAATTCAGGTTTGAGAGGCCAAGTTACTACAAAGTCCATTAAGTCAATTTTTAAGCCCCATAGTAAACATCAAACAAGTCCATCAGTAAATTCAGCTCAAGACAAATGTTTAATTTGAACCCAAAAGCAAAAAAAATAAAAAATAAAATACTGGCCAGAGATCAAACCATAAATATTCAAAATGTAAATTCATAAAAGTTTTCAGATTTTTCCTTTTTGAAAATTGTTTAGTGGGTGTTTATGGATTGTTGGAGGGACAGAGGGATTGGAGTTGATTGAAAAGGTAGTTTGAGCAGTATGGGGGAAGCAGGTGAAAACTCATCTTCAAACAAACAGCAAGCCCACACTCTCATCGAAGGGACATAATTCTCCACAAAATCCAAGAAGCAACTGGCAGATAAAGAAGGTAAAACAATCAAACCCGCTCCAAAAGAGGTGATTTTGGAGTTGTAATCCACTGTAGTGACATTCAATCTGGTATTGAGTGTCTAGGGTTTGGTGTTCACACTCTCTTTGTTCCTCACCATGCCATTGACAGCTTCCTGTTGGGCCTACTTCCTGTTTATATCTTAATGGGCCAGTGTAAAAAAGAAACAGCAAAATCTGCTTCAAGGTGACAGTATGTATTTATATCAGCCTGTCACAATGTTATTCACTGATAATCTTCTCCTCTGCCGAAGCTTGCGTCTAGCCGCATCTAGCCCATATTAAAGTCTAGATTCAAAAAATGGCCCATTGATGCCAAAACACAGTAGCGGCTTGTGATCACAGATAGATATGATATAGATGGGGCAGAACTTTTTTTCGTACATTTTTTTTTTACACTATCAGCTCGTTCAACTCATTTTTCAAACATAAATGCGCTGACACAATATGTGGTGTTCTTGCATTATTCCACCACAAGGCGGCTACATAAGAACGATTTATCTTAAAATGTTGACTTGCTGATCAAAATCTAAATCAAAATATTCTTTTATAGTGTTAAGTGTTGTTAAAGAACATCATGGAGGAGAGGGAGAGAAATTGAACTATCTACATGCCATTTACCCGTTTCCACAGTACTAAATCACAATCAGAATCAGAATGAGCTTTCTAAAACACTCAAACACTGTGTAACGGAGCTTTCAGCTACTTTATGACTTAAAAATAGGATATAAACTTATACTAGGTCTGCATTTAAATACATATGTCAGCATTTTGAACACATTTACGGGCAAACAAATGACATTACTGGCAGCCTAAGTATGGATTTATGTTTTCCAGTGAATTAATATTTAGGCGGGGCTCTGCCCTACCTGCCCATATAGACGAGCTGCGCCTGCCAAAACAGCATTCGTTCTTGCATGTCATAATCGAACATGACGCATAATTTTTTTTAAATCTGGACTCAAACAAACACATGCGAACTTCAGCACAATTATATCTTATAGCTTCAGAAGACTTAAAAAAACCACGTGGACTACTTCTATGCTAATTTTATGTCCTTTTTGGATTTTGACAGCCATGGTCACAATGGACTATCATTGCAAGGCAAAAGCTGTAAAGATTCTTCAACAATATCTTGAAAAAAAGACTTATTATAACAAAGTATCACAGGGTCAATCTGTAGCTCTCCAATTAAGCAGAGTAATGTTACTCATGGGTGGCTTAAGCTTATATGATCAAAAGGGGCCAAATGATAGATTAGTCATAAGATTAGACTTCACATTTTATCTTACAATTGAGTGGTTCACCATCTTTATATTGTTTTGGATGAATAAAACAGAAAACTCATCTCCAAAAAAAAAAAGCCCAAAAACATTACCTTCTGGATCTTCTGCAACAGCTGCCAACTCTGCCTTCTCTTCAGGGACCTTGTCTGGTGCCTCAATGTCAACTTTAACCTTTTCAGTACCTCCTCTAGGCACGGCATGACCATTCAAGGTCTCTGTACTCAAAGGATCATCTAAAGATAGGAAAACATGGCTCAGTTATCATGAAACTTTTTACCAAATATGAACCAGAGTGCATGTTTAATATTTTAAAAAGACTGCCAAAATTAATACACTTGGTAGATGCTTTTATCCAAAGTGACTTACGGTGCATTAAAGCTATCAAATAGCATTTTAGCATTTTATTAGTACATGTGTTCTTTGATAATTTACCCTGTGACTTTGGTGTTGCTAGTGCCATGCTTTTCCCACTGAGCAATGCTATTCAACATGAGTCTTGGCATTGTAAAACTCCTTCCACATTGAAATAGCTTGCTAGTTCAAAAGCAGAGCAAATTTTGTTTGCATTCACATTTTTTATGCAGAGCAAATTACATAAAGTGCTTTAACTTCACATGTAAGATTGAGGGCTCAATAGATGTAAACATGCAATTCATTAAGTTTTCTCCTGAAAAGAAGAGCTAATTATAAAAATGCAAAAATAAGCAAATTCCATTTTTCTCATGACTAATCCAAGTACTCTTTATGCCTGAAAATTTGCAGGGATTCTGTTATTCTCACATGTATGGAAAGTTAATTTAACCATTTGGATGTGTGTAGAGAATAGCTTTGATTATACTGAGAACATAAATGAAGTTATTCAATGAAAAATAAAAAAAATAAAAATTTCACAAAATTCTTGGGCAGCAGAACAAATGGACAATCTTTACTAGTAGAAGATTCCTGCTGTTCTCATTTGCTTATTCAGTGGTACCTGTGGCTATGGACAGTTAAAAAAAGGCTAATGAATTTGTCTTTACTGGGTGGTGGTAAGATTGTGTCTATTAACCCACTGGCACTCTCTATAAAGTAGAGACATGCTAAGTTCTCCAATAATCAGTGTGCCATTGAGCAAAGCATTAAAACTTGGGTTGTTGTCCTGGGAACTGTCACTATAGGGACATGTACTATAAGCCGCTTTGGATAAAAACTGTCTGTTTGCTAACAAAGAACCTAATAACCTACTATTTAAACAAAACCTACATTGAACAAACTGAGAAGACTTCTGTAGTATGACTTCTGGTTTTATATTAAAGGAATAGTTCACCCAAAAATGAAAGTTCAGTTACCATTTACAAATGCGTATGACTTCTATTTCTTCCGTGGAACACAAAATTTGAATATTGTTTTTATTTTAAAGAATATCCTATTCACTTTTTCCATATAGTGAAAGTGAATGGGGACTCAGGCTGTCAAGCTCCAAAATGACACAAAAAAATGTAACTCATATGACTTTTGTTGTATATTCCAGGCATTCTAAAGCCATACGAAAGCTTTGTGTGAGGAATAGACCAAAATTTAGGTAATTATTACTGATAATCTGCCTCTACGCTGTAGCTCTCAAATCAAATATGGTGCCATAAGTCGCATCACATCAGTTTTTTCATTAGTGACAACTGGTCATGTTGCATTGACATCACAACATCAATAATGTCAAACCTGACCTGTGTGATGCCATATTTAAGTGGATTCAAACAGCAAAAGGCATGATTTCCAATGAATAATGACTTTTAAAAGACTGTTCCTTAAACAAAGCTATTGTCTGGCTTCAAAAGACCTGGAAGTATGAACTACTTGAATGATACTTTAATAGTTCTTTTTTAACTATATCAAAGCTCAACAGCCCAAGTCTCCATTTACTTTCATTATATGGAAAAGAGTGGCCAATATATTCCTCAACATTACTCCTTTTATGTTCCTCGAAATCAAGTCTGGGTCTGGAACATGAGGAACAACAAATGTTCATTTTTGGATGAACTATCCCTTTTGCACCATAGAACAATAGCTCAAGGGATGTATGGATGCTCTGGCCATACAATATATACTCAAGTCTCAGTACCACATTTATTAAGATTCTCACCTTGGTCTGGTATAAGGACACCTTTCCTTATGAGCTCTTCTCGAGTTTGTCTGGTGGATATTTTCCTCTCCAAAACTATAGAGATGAAAGGTACAGAGTATGTCAAGATATTATTATATCAAGATATTACTGTATACAGCCACTGGTGGTTCTCAAGAGTTCAATGAAATTGCATGCAGCTGACAGCTGTAATCTTTTGTGTGCAATAACATTTTATGATCCATGTGTACCATATCCATCCCACATGGTATTTTATCACCAACTGAATACCATGCTGGAAGATGCAAAAACTTTCACAATAGAGCTGCAAGAAAGAGGTTAGTGCTAAAATTATTATATTATGAACATACACAATTTAATGTGTTGCCCAAAGCATTAAAAGACACGAAAACACCTATTAATAAATGGGAATGTGCCAGTGGCGTACCACAAATCTTGCTTTCACAAATGCTATTGGGATATACCTTTGGAGAGGTCCTGGAACTTATCACTGGTCCTTTTCTTCCTCCATTTCCAAGGTTTAAAGATCTTGCCCAGAGTCGAGAGTTTCCCCTTTCCTTTGAGCTGAGGAGACTGCGAGCTTCCAACCACCACATCACAGTTGGCCAGAGATGATTTTTCCAGTCCCTCCACTAAAAGTGATCACAGGAATGAAAAAAGAGGAATGAATAAAAAGGAATCAAAGGAATCAAAAAGTTTTTATAATAGGAAATATTTCAGTGTGAATGAATGCTTCTGTCTACAGTGAACACCTGACATAAAAGAACCAAGGGAAACACTTCACAGGCCCTGTGTTATTTCCTGTGTTAACATATTTCTTACCGAAACAGAAAGTTGGGGCAGGACATAATGAAGGGCTTGTTCCTTTTTTAAGTAACAAATAGCCTTTAGTTTACATCACAGCCATTAATCATAATTTGCTACTTGCTAGTTGGTGGCAAGTGGTATTAGGGACGGAAGGACATTCTCATTTTAGAGAGCATTTGATTGGACAAAAATCTGTGTAGTGCAAGATGAGTCATCAATATTTTTTATCCATTTCCATGCAAAAGAAATACTGTAATTTTAAATGAGTATATCTACTAAAAGTTAATTTTAGCATATAGATGGCCTGAAAGCTAATATTCATGGACTAATTGTCACAAAACTCTTTTTGTGGGGTCTTTATGGGACTCATGCAAACAGGCGGAGGTTCACGATAAACTCAAATATATACGAGTATATATATAAAATATATAAACGAGGATTTTAGTGGACGCAAAACATTCAGTTTCACTTTAATTTAATCATCGTGTAATGGAAAATGTTATGTGTCGTTGTGGGTTCATACAAAAAGTGTTAATTGACCCACTTACTCTATTTCTAAAGAGATGATAGAATGGAGAAACACAGAATCTCAAAGGTCTTTCTTCATGTGAAATAAGGGCTTGTAGGTTTAATCGGAGATCCTTAAAGTAACTTGTGAATGTGAAGAATTTTGGATAGAAATATTTTACTATTGTATAATTTAATATAAATATATATGTAGTAATAATATAATATAATATAATAAAAAGCTATTCTGGTTGGCTGAATTCCAACAACAACATTGTAAATGTAAAATAGACCAAGACTAAAGTTGACCAAAAAGAGAGACAGATATTTTAAGTATTTTTAATATTTTGACATTTAAAAATAAAATTTATTGGCATTCATAAGTTTTAAAAAATGACTTAAGGTTTATGAAGCACACATACAACTATGACAAAAGCATGACAATTTGTATGACAATTAATCATCAATCGTGAAAGCCCAAAAATGGACAATTAATCGTCATAACCATGAGAGCTCCAAAACAGACAATTAATCATCATAATTGTAATTAGCTGTTTGAAAATTAATCAGACAAATTTCATATCGCCCTGTGCCGCCCCCCACAAGATGCCACCCCAAGCGGTTGCCCATGTCACCAATGCCTAAATCCGCCCCTGCCTGTTTTATCATCAATGTCTTTAAACCTCAGCACATTAAACAAGCTATTGGAATTGTTTTGAAGCAAGTACTGAATACAAAAGCTAATTATAGCACATTCACAAAAAAAAACAAAAAACAAAAGTAACATATTCCATTTTATCTAAACAGTGCCACAACTTTCAGAAAAAAAAAAAAAAAAAAAATTCTCTCTCTTTGTTTTGTTCAAAATGTTCTAATTTGGAATCCAAGTCAAATCTGAAGTTAAATGCTTGCGAGTCTTACTTGAGTCCAAAAATTACTTTTTTTGCAACTTGTCTTAGACTCGAGTTTTCATCTCTGGGCAAAACTTTCTGCAACACTTAAGCACAACACATCCTGAAAAGTCTCAGTGACCCACATTCCCTCCTCCAAATGTTTACCAGCAAACAGGACACACCTCAATAAAGCTGGATGTTTTCACACAGAAATGTGTGAGGCCCTAACACGAAGCTTGTCTTTCACACTTCACTGAGGAATTTCATTAGTGGCCATGTGCAACAGGAATATGCCAGACAGCATGTCCATGGACATTTTACCACCACCATGAGAATGCCAAAGAGCTTCTTCACTAACCAATTCTCCCTAAGGAACCACTGACCCCAGATTTCATTGGCCTGTCAACAGCCATTTGGCCTCTGATTGGATTGTTAAAAGATTCTGATACCTCCATAACTCACAGTAATGAGTACAGTCCCTGAGATCAAGCCTCAGAGGATCAAGTAGCCTACATTTAAAGGGTCACAAAACCCCCCTAGTTGAGCCCCAAGTTTTCACACCTCGGACTGAAAAACGACTCTCAAATGGGGTGGGAAAATATGTTAATATGTTGGGGGGGGGGGGGGGTGAAGTGCTACTTTCAAAAAAATACAAACAGAGATGGCAGAACCTCACATTATGAGTGAAGATGAAGAGTTTGGGATTGCATATTAACAGTGTGAAGAGGTAAAGCGATAGAACAGTTGCAAATCTGCAAAAAGATTTGGTTATTTTGTTCAAACTTTTGAGAATGAAGTGAGAACAGCACTCAGAGCAAACATTACCATCAAAACCAGCACTGCTTTAAGACTTTAAAATAATTCATAGATATTTATCCTTACAAGACCGCACTGGTCCGGTTATGGACTGTGGTCCATTTTGTGGAGTGATTTACATCTGATCATTGTGTTTAGTGTTAAAGTCCACCTTCCTGTCTGTTTCCCGAGTGCTGTTGAAGTCTCACGCCTGCCCTGAAAAGCTGTTACATCCATGAGTTTGAATTCTCCGCTGTGGCTGAAATTCCAGCTCATGCATGAGGCAGTGCTGTGATTGGACGGAAGCGTTCATTATCATTACAGAAACTCTCAGAATCGTGATGTACATGTGTGCTGTCTTATCAATCATAACTGAAGTTTATGCATATCCCTCATTTTTGTGAAGTTGCTTCAACTTTCATTTTGAAACCAGAAGAACGAAATGGCTCAATAAAACGAAAAAATAAACATAAGGAGTGCTATCATTGTTTTCAATGATGTGCAACCTGTACATATCGGTTTACATCTCAAAATATTTGTTTTGGGTTTTCAAGACCCTTTAAAACAAAGAGGGAACTGGTTCACAACTGAACAAGGATCATTCATCTGAAGGGCACAGATGCACCGTTGTGGATTCTGCAGGGTAGAGCTACATTATTAACTTACTTTAAAGATGCCAGTTTGCATGGATTGTAATAAACAATAATATGTACACTCACTTAGCACTTTATTAGGAATACTATGGTCCTAATAAAATGCCAGATGTGGTCTTCTGCTGTTGTAGCACATCTGCCTCAAGGTTCAACGTGTTGTACATTCTGAGATGCTATTCTGCTCACTACAATTGTACAGAGTGTTCATCCGAGTTACCGTAGCCTTTCTGTCAGCTCGATCATGTCTGGCCATTCTCCGTTGACCTATCTCATCAACAAGGTGTTTCCATCTGCAGAACTGCCCATCACTGGATGTTTTTTGTTTTTGGCACCATTCTGAGTAAACTCTAGACTTTTGTACATGAAAATCCCAGGAGATCAGCAGTTACAGAAATACTCAAACCAGCCCGTCTGGCACCAACAATCATGCCATGGTCGAAATCACTGAGATTTTTTTCCCCATTCTGATGGCTGATGTGAACATTAACTGAAGCTCCTGACCCGTATCTGAATGCTTTTATGCACTGCACTGCTGCCACACGATTGGCTGATAAGATAATCGCATGAATAAGAAAGTGTACAGGTGTTCCTTAGTGTGTACAGACTTTCAGTGACTGAATTGCTCATATCATCAATTAAAAGGGGAGGGCACTGAAAATGCTTGAAACAATAAAATGTACTTACAGTGGCCCTAAATGTATTTGGACACTTAAATCACACTTAGAAAAGTATGAATCGTTTAATTACATAAAATATCAAACCAAGTGGCATCTACAAACAAAGGATGCTATACCTTTTTTATTTTTATTTTACAAAAAGTGGTCAGTTTTAGAAGATGTATGACATCAGTTGCCCTCAAGTTCACACTGTTGTCCAAAATAGTAACCAGAGGTGCATTAAATTAAATCAGATCCATGCTTGCAACCAGGAAGTGTCCAAATACTTTTAGTCTGAATTTTGAACAGTAGTATGAATCTCATGTGGACATTATGTAGTACATTACTTTTGTGTGTGTACAATAATATAATGACTGAATGGCTCACTTCCTCTGTTAAAAGGGGAGAACACTGAAATATTTGAAACGTAACAGATAATCATGATTCAGTGAAAACAAAAGGCAGTAGTTATTTAAACAATAAGCCTCTAAAGGAGGCATGTGAGACTTAACTGTTAAAAAGCTCAGTGGAGTCATATTTCAGTGCTGCTCATACCAACATTTTTGACTGCATATTTCTTATAGAACAATCATTCATTTCACTTGCCTTACGGTTCTAAAAAATAAACACAGAGCGGCTATGAAGAGTGATCAGGGTTAAGTGTGATGCTGCAAAAAAGATACTTTGACTTCTAAACATCAGTTGAGAATCATTCTAATTGCTGTATTACTTACTCTTAGAACTTAATCTCCGACTTGAAGCGATTGCAACCTGTTTTTTGGCATCAGGTAAATGCTTTGTTCAAGGCTATATCAACTAAATCTGGGTTTGTATTAACATGAGCTAGCAGCATTTCAGACTTATAATCCTGCCTCTGTTCCTCATATTGCCAAGAAAAAAAAAAAAAAACAATAGACCAATTTCAGTGAACACTTTGTTCCCCTATTGACAGAACGGAAACGCTTATGCTCATAATGGTCTGCAATGGACTCTCCTACAAAATGATCAGAAAAAAATAGTACCATGCCTAACCAAAGTGAGTATCAAATTATTTCTAAATAAAGTTAATTCTGTGCTAATTGACTACATTTTTGCTTTGTCATATTACACAAAGATTATTAATTTCCTTAAGATATTAAAGTGTATTTTTTGTTGTTCACATTTCATTTCGGTGACTTTCCGCATCAAATACTCTAATACATATTGGACCAAATTAAAAATATGTAAATTATGACATGGTATCAGTTACATGCTTGTTCATTCAAACACACACTGATTCTTTCCTTGGAGACCTGGTAAACTAAAAGGTCACGGATGTTTTTACATCACAGCACTTGGGCTATAATGGAAATTGTGGGGAAATTAATGTAGTGGTAGATCTCGTGATTAAACAGTTGGTGCAGGAAGAAGCATAAGATTACAATTTCAATGCACTGTGTACTTGTTTGAAATGAGTTTGAACTTGATTGTAGCTTAACACACCTTTTGTGTTGTATTTGCTTAAAAAACAGCTTGGAATCAGCATTCTTCATTATCACCCGATGAGCTGAACATCCTCTTGAATTGAAACCAGAACCAGTCTGTGAATCCAACTGTTTTGATGCAGGTTTTGATAATGGATCAAAAACACTACACACTTTGACTTGACAGTAATTAGGAAGTAAATTATACATAATAGTTAGTTGACACAAACAATGCAACAGTATCCTCTATCATATTACGACAAAGTCTACAACAAAAGAACAGAATGAAACAATCATTTCCTGAGTACATGTGCCAACACATATTTATGTTTCTTCGTCCTCTTCAAAGTAGAAATTAACTTAATTAACAGTAAACAAAAATGCTTCAATTCAAAACAATAGATGCGCTTTTCAAAACGAGATTGACAGTCTTAATCTTTCGAGAAAAATGCCCTCTTATTGACTGTACACTGTACATGGCCGTTCAGACCGAACGCCTTATTGCGCTAAAAAAAAAAAAAAAAAAAAAGGAAAAAATATAGACGCAGCTCAAGGAATATCACAGAACGAAAGTGTCTCGAAACACGTTCTTAAAGGTTAGCGTTCTTTATAACCTGACACGCCGTCTAAAAAACGCGAGTAGCTGAAACAACAGCTGACGCGACGCAAGAGTCAAAGACGTCCGTCTAGCGAATGTTTACATAGGAAAACAATTGATAAACAGCGCGTTCGGAGAGGACGGCCCTCTAACGCTGGCTTTTAGACAACTTTTTTTGCTTATAATGGCATCGTTCTAGTTTGTCGCGTCGTTTGCCGTGTAGAAAAAGTTGAAAGCCAATGTACAAACGTCAAGATATTATTATGAAAACATATAGACGACTAATACGGACTTAACAACCCCATACGTCCGCTCCCTGAGCGTCTAATGAGATAGCGGACCGTGGGTGAGTAAAAAGCAACCCACTGAACAAGCCCTTCAGACACTTACCGCTCGTTCTCTTCTGAGACAAGCTGGAGACAGATGTCTGACCCATGCCTCTCTTCAATGGGCCGCTAAGCAAAAATCATACGACGCCCCAAGAACTTCTGTAACACGATTGCCCACATGATCGACATACAAGAAGAGTCATTTCACTTCTCCAAATCTGAGATGTGCTTCTCAAAAGAGCTTTGCCATACTTTGTTAACGCATAAGAAACGCAGGCATGCTCTAATACTCCGAATTGAAATGCCAGTCATTCCTTTTTTGCAGATTGTAACAGTCAGAGGTCATAAGGAGGAAGTTTCAAGCCCCTCCTTGCTACAGCCCTTCTTAAAGCTTGGAAATGTATGTTCGTAAAAAAAAGTTGTGGCCAAAAGTGACCTCATGCTAAAATAACGTATTGCGAGTGTTCATGCTATTTTTGGCCTGCTTTCTAGTGTAGAAGGCAGCATCTTTTTTTCTTTTTCAAATGAAACCTAGTTTATGAAATGGTTTGTTGATAATTGTCTATAAAAAAAAGTAGGCTCCCTGATTTTGAAACCCTTCCTCTAAGTAGTGTTTATAGTGTAAATATTTAGGTTAAAAGTAAAGATCGTCCATAATTGATAGATTCAATACATTATAATTTGCATAAAGATTATATATATATATATATATATATATATATATATATATATATATATATATATATATATATATATATCACATACATACATACATCTGTTTTATTTAAATTAGGCCTACATTCTTTTTACTTTTGAGCTACAGTGTTCTCTGGAACCAATAATTTACTTATTTTATTTTAGTTAAAAAGTACACACTAACAACCTATGGTTCCCTTTCTACTTTACATTGCATGAGAATAAAGTATGCTGTTCAGTTCAGGCAGGTTTTACATTGCCAAATAGCTTGGCACTACTATAATACTTAAGTTTGCTGTGAGGGCATTGCTTTGCTTCCTGCAGAAGAAGCCAAAAGCCCTGCAAATTTTGGGCCAATGCTCCTCCCAACCCCCTCTTCCACAGCAGAAGTGGTGGGTGGGATTCAGAGCAGGAAGGCTTATGAAAAAAAAAGCCTACTCGAGAGATGTTAGCTATTGTTTTGTGCGCAGCAAAGTCGAATGTTCTCATCAAGTGTGAGCTCTCCACCCTTCCTCTCTTCCTGAAGGTCCTCCTTGCTATCATAACACTTTTCTGAATCAGACCAGAGCACCACAGCCCTGAATACAACAAGCTGAAGTAATTTGTAATGCGTTCAAATTTCAGTACTGACAGATTTTATTGTTTGAATCAAATTGTCAGTTTAAAAGGTTCATGGACACAAATTACTCTTGATTTAAAGGGGTCATGAAATGGAGAATCAAAATTTCCTTGATATTTAGACATATAAGAGGTAACTGTGCTATAAAAACATACTGTTATTTTTAGAACTTAAACTTCCTCCCCAGTCTAAAAAGTAATTTATAGTAACCACCCTGCTGAAACATCTAGTTTTGAAATCTGTGTGTTCATGACATCATGAGACATTGCTCATTTACATTTATTCATCTTAGTGCTCACGCCAACTGGTGCTCATTTCGTAAACAGAGAGAAAGCAGGACAGAGAAGTCTAGTGTTGCATGGCTGGCTATTAACTATTCTTGAACACCAAAGGGGACCCATCTGAACTATTTTGAATTATTTTTGTATATAAACATGCACTAGACAGATGTCTTTGGTCGTTGTCATGCATCTCCATTTTTAAAAGACACTGTGTCCAGTTACAGCTCTGTAAAGGAGACCCCATTCCATTTCATTCAGCTGCTCTTGCAACCAATAACTGGAGAGCTACTGACTGAACCCTTGAGCATAATGTACTCTAAGGCACGACACTTGTTTGCGGCTACTTTCCAGCATTCATGTAATATACTGTATTTCCGCGCATACAAGAAGAGTCCTCGCAACATACGATTGCAGCTGTGTCTAGTTAACATTCCTGTCTTGATGAGATATTGTAAAAAAAAATGTTTGAGTGGGTCCATCCAGATGTAGTAAGTACCACATATTTATATATATATATAAAATCAAATCAAATCACTTTTATTGTCACACAACCATATACACAAGTGCAATAGTGTGTGAAATTCTGGGGTGCAGTTCCAAGCAACATAGTAGTCGTGACAGTGATGAGACAATTTACAATAAACATCAGATTTACAACACAGTTTAAAATCTAATATACACATAATTACACACAACACAATATACAAATAATAACATACAATGTACAGTATACAATACACACAATATAGAATACACATTATACAATAAAAAAAAGTATATATAGTATATATAGAATGTACAGTAGGTTGTATTGTACTGTATTGACATTCAGGCTGTCGGTTGATAGTAAGTTGTTAAGAGAGAATATAATATAATAATAATATAATTTATGACAGTCCGGTGTGAGATATAAGAGTAATAAAGTGCAGTGCTGATGTATTTGATCGTGGGAGATCAAGAGTTCAAAAGTCTGATTGCTTGGGGGAAGAAGCTGTCATGAAGTCGGCTGGTGTGGGTCCTGATGCTGCGATACCACCTGCCTGATGGTAGCAGTGAGAATAGCCCATGGCTCGGGTGGCTGGAGTCTCCGATGATCCTCCGAGCTTTTTTCACATACCGCCTGGTATATATGTCCTGGAGGGAGGGAAGCTCACCTCCGATGATGTGTCTGGCAGTTCGCACCACCCTTTGCAGTGCTTTGCGGTTGTGGGCGGTGCTATTGCTGTACCAGGCAGTGATGCAGCCAGTCAGGATGCTCTCTACAGTGTAGGTGTAGAACCGTGTGAGGATGTGGCGGTTCATACCAAACTTCCTCAGCCATCTCAGGAAGAAGAGGCACTGATGAGCCTTCTTCACAACGGCTTCAGTGTGGATGGACCATGTTAGTTCCTCAGTGATGTGGACACCCAGGACTTGAAGCTGCTGACTCTCTCCACTGGTGCTCCATTGATGGTGATGGGACTGTGTTCTCTATCTCTTCTCCTAAAGTCCACCACAAGCTCCTTTGTCTTACTGATGTTGAGGGAGAGGTTGTGCTCCTGATACCAGTGTGTCAGAGTGTGCACCTCCTCTCTGTAGGCTGTTTCATCACTGTCAGTGATCAGACCTACCACCGTCGTATCATCAGCAAACTTGATGGCATTGGAGCTGTGTGTTGCCACACAGTCATGTGTGTACAGGGAATACAGGAGTGGGCTGAGAACACAGCCCTGCGGGGCTCCAGTGTTGAGGGTCAGTGATGAGGAGATGATGCTGCCTATTCTAACCACCTGGCGTCTGCTTGACAGGAAGTCCAGGATCCAGCTGCACAACAAGCTATTTAAGCCCAGAGCCCGGAGTTTCTCATCAAGCTTGGAGGGCACTATGGTGTTGAATGCTGAGCTGTAGTCTACAAACAGCATTCTCACATAAGTGTTCTTTTTTTCCAGGTGGGAGAGAGCAGTGTGTATTGTAGATGCAATGGCATCATCAGTGGAGCGGTTGTTGTTGTAAGCAAACTGCAATGGGTCAAGTGAGAGAGGCAGCACAGAGCAGATGTAATCTCTGATTAGTTTCTCAAAGCATTTGCTGATGATGGGGGTCAGAGCACCAGGACGCCAGTCATTTGAGCAAGTTATTTTGGATTGCTTTGGAACAGGCACAATGGTGGACGTTTTAAAGCATGTGGGGACTACAGAGGGAAAGGTTGAAAATGTCTGTAAAAACACCAGCCAGTTGGTTCGCGCACGCTCTGATGACGCGGCCCGGAATGCCGTCTGGACCCATGGCTTTGCGGATGTTCACCCGTCGGAAGGATCGGGTTACATCCGCTACAGAGACGGAGAGTGAACTAACCTCTGTAGCTTCGGCCGCGAGAGCTCTCTCCGCGAGGGCAGTATTATTTCCCTCAAAACGAGCATAAAAAGTATTTAGCTCATCCGGGAGAGAGGCAGCGGTGTTCGCGGTGTAGTTTTTATTCCCTTTAAAGTCCGTGATGATGTTAATTCCCTGCCACATGCTTCTAGAGTTGGTGGTGTTAAACTGTCCTTCAATCTTGTTCCTGTACTGACGTTTTGCTGATCTTTTTGGAGGGCATAACTGGCCTGTTTATGCTCCTCCACATTCCCGGAATTAATTCGCTATTAATCCAAGGTTTCTGATTCGGATAGATCCGTATTGTTCTGGTCGGAACGACGTCCTCTACACACTTTCTGATGAAACACGTTACGCTATCAGCGTAAAGCTCGATGTCGTCATCAGAGGCGGACCGGAACATCTCCCAGTCCGCGTGATCAAAACAGTCTTGTAGCATAGAGTCTGATTGGTCCGACCAACATTGGATCGTTCTGAGGGTGGGTGCTTCCTGTTTCAGTTTCTGCCCGCTTACTCTGATGAGAACGCCAGCTCTGTTTCCCCTTTTCCTCCTGCATTTCTGCGGCCGGGCAGCCCAGACAAAGGGCTCCGCTGGCGTGTTTGTAAACAGCGGGTCGGCATTGAGGAATTTGAAGTCCGGTTTGCGGTGTATAATTGCTGAACCAATGTCCAAAAGTGTTTGTCTGTCGTAGACAATAAGGCAGACAACATTCAGTACAAAAAACATAAGAACTGTAAACAAAACAAACAAAACACTACAGTGTTGTGACGGAGCTCGCAACGCAGCAGCCATATTCAGCGCCATCTTGAGTCTATATATATATATATATATATATATATATATATATATATATATATATATATATATATATATATATATATATATATACTTATAATGGTTTGCTTTTCAGCAGTCACTTTTTACACACTTGTCTTCGTAGGTCTGTCTCTATGCTTCTCGCTGGTGTGGTTCCTCCTTATATCGCTCTCCCCAGTGCTTACTGCAACCAGAAACAGGTGTTAGACATTATAGCGCTCAGGTGTGTGCACCCTTACCGCTTTCTCTCTCTCCTCATATGAACACTCGACCACGCCCCCGCTGCCACAAGATGTTATCGAGGAATTTGCGAACTTTAAGTCACAAGCTAGGCATTTGCCATACTTTTTCATTAAGACATGATTCCATGAAACTCAAAAACTTTGGCCAACCTACTTTTGCCTATTTACAGCCTTCTATCTTCTAAACTAACTTAAACCACCCATACAAAATGTGCACTGAACTACGGTAAGCCGAAAGGGACATATAGTGGATTTTTTTTTTTAAATCACTGTGACAAATCTCTTGCTATTTTGAAGGAGAAAGCATGGGCCAGGTGAACAGTCCATGTTAATCTTTATTTTTCCACTTTTCAGCTTAACACAAAGCAGTTTGCTTTTCAGCACAACGTGAATACCCAGTTGCGCACTTGTTTGGGTTTGCCGTGAGGCCTGCTCATCTCAATGACCTCAGGACAGCCCTCAGATGCTGCAGGTGCCGCTGCCAATCATTACTGTAAATAGTGATATCATCCAGATAGGCAGCGTCGTAAGCAGCGTGCGGTCTGAGGATTCGGTCCATGAGCCGCTGAAATGAAGCCGGGGCCTGAATAACCAGAACGGAAGCGTCACGAATTGGTGTAATCCAAACGGTGTGGAAAATGCTGTCTTTCCAAGGGACAAGAGGATCTGCCAATATCCCTTCGTTAAATCCAGTGTCGAATTAAAAGCGAGTCGCACCTAACCGATCGAGCAGTTCATCAATCCGAGGCATTGAGTACGCATCAAATTAAGACACTGCATCGACCTTTCTATAATCCACACAGAACCAGACCGAGCCGTCACTCTTCAGAACCAGCACCAACGGGATGTCCCAGGCACTGTGGGATTCTTCTACTACCCCATATCTAGCATGGCCTTTAATTCTTCACGAACCACTTCTTTTTTGTGCTCGGGTAATCGGTAGGGATGACTGCTTACCGATACCCCTGGGGTCGTTTCGATATGGTGCTCTATGAGATTCGTACGACCAGGAAGAGGCGAGAACACATCGGAGAATTCTCCTTGCAACCTGGCAACCTTCGTGACTTGTGATGGTGAGAGGTGGTCTCCACAATTGACCAGGGTGACTCAATCGGTGGCTTTTAAGTTCATCTCCAGTCTGAGCTCCTCCCTCTCCCGAACCACCATCGCCAAAGTCACGGGGACCGCCTCTCTCCACAGTTTTAGGAGATTTAGGTGGTAAATCTGGCATGCTCTGCCTCTATCTGTTCATTTAATCTCATAATTGATTTCCCCGACTCGCCGTGTGACCTCAAAGGATCCTTGCCACTTGGCGAGTAATTTAGAGCTCGATGTGGGGAGTAATACAAGAACTTTATCTCTAGGTGTAAATTCCCATTGCCAAGTTCCCCTATTATACAGCCGGCTTTGACGTTCTTATCCTGGAGCAAATTTTCCTGTGTTAATTGCCCCAGTGTGTGGAGTTTTGCTCTCACGTCAAGAACGTATTGAATTTTGTTTTTGCTGTTTGAAGGTCCCTCCTCCCAATTTTCCCACTGGACGTCGAGTACGCCGCACAGTTGACACCCGTACAATAATTCAAATGGGGGGAACCCTGTAGAGCAGGGGTCAGGAACCTATGGCTCAAGAGCCACAAGTGGCTCTTTGTTACTCACCATTCACCAACACATGATCGTTTAAAACTTTCTACAGATAATTTTCTTGCAGAAAGTGTGGGTGCGATGGCAAAGCTTGAAGTCAGTGACACTGTTTTGATTTCCTTTCTTCCGAATTTGTCATACAGCCTACTCCTGGTGAATAAAGTTTTAATTGAACGCCTGCCAAATGCAGATTTTCATGCGGAGTATTTTGCCGATGTACCAGCCACTGTGGAAGGCGACCTGTAAGACTTCTCGGAATGATATTGTGACGAGGAGGAGGGCGGGGCCAGGCTATGACTACGCACGCCCGGCCCCCAATCGGGCTAATCAGCTGAGGAGAGGGATAAATGCAGTCGGATGCAGCAGTTTGGGAGAGAGAGAGCCACACGCAGTGTGTGTGTATTTATGTTTGTGTCTTTTTGTTTAAGTTCTTATTAAAATATTACTTTGACTGTTCAGATGGTTCCCACCTCCTCCTTTCCCATTTTTAACCATTACAGATATATTACATGAATTTAGACACAAAGACACGTGTTTGACGAAATGTGATTATATTTTGAAGAACAGACAAAAGAAAAGCCGCCGATGTGCATCTGATTTGATATGTATGCGAAGTGAGCTCTGCTATTCACGAGTTCAATGAAAGCGCTTCTCCAAGACACGCACATACAGTACATATAGTTCTGGGCCTCGTTTCCCAGTAACTGTTGATCTTAGCTGTTAAGAATATTTTCTACGAGCAATTTTATGAATGTTTGTTATTTTTTATGTGCACCCAGGGTGAAAAAATAGCACCCGCCACACTCCAAATGCGACGAGGCTCAATCCAGTTCGCAAGCTCCTCGTTCAAATGCAGGTATTTCATGCGCGAGTAATTTTGCTCATCTATCCGCAACAGGTGGGTGATCTGTAAGACTTCCTTGAGTGACACATGAAAAGAAATGCTGTTAGTCAAAAATACACATGCTTGAAGAAACACGCTTTATTATATTTTTAAGAACAGACAAAAGAAAAGCCGTCAATGCCCGTGTCTGATTCGCTGTTTGTTCAGAGGCATGCATCGGGACCCGGTCTCGTGGAGCAAGCACATGTAAAGAGTTATCACTCCTTTTTCTCTGTCGCATTCGACTGAAAACTGTTTGCAAGAATAATGTAGTCTATGAGAATGCTGCAAATGATCTCCGATTATCTCGTGAGGTGCTGTGAGTTTAGTTTGTTTTATTTCCATGGAGCAGTTGCTCTTACACATTGTGAATGCAACTCTGTAGGTTCAGTAATATATACAGGAATCTTTGTATTAAAGAAACAAAGACGAAAGTGATTAAATCTTAAAGTAATACAAGTCACCTTGAACCTGAAATTGAGTTCTGTTTTATTACCTTTAGGCAGCATTAACTGTATTACCAAAACGCAATACAAACACATTCAATAACAACACATTTGGCAGCATTTTGTGAGAACACAAGGGAATTTATTAGGCTTATTTATTATGATGATTATTATAATTATCTTTACAATTATAATTGTCTTTAGTTCTTAATTTGTAGGCTATTTGTAATTTTCCACTTGTTGTCGTTGTCGGATGCTTGCGTGATGGCAAATGGGGCCATTGGAGATGGTAAATGTTTGGATTTGGGGAGATGGTTATATATAAGATTTTTTTACCATTTAGTTATTTTAATTGTTTTTCCATTTTGTTTAAAGTGCAATTTGAATTTAGAAATGTCTTTTGTTTAAGTTTTTCGTGTTTCAATAAATGTATTTAAATTTTAAAGCAAAATCAATAAAAGCAAAAATATTCACTGACCCTTGGCGGGGGGATTGACCATATAATCGGATATCGCGATATTTTAAAGGCGATTATCATTAAAATATTTTTACATATTGCCCAGCCCGAAAGGGAAGTTACATTTTCATGAACAATGAAAGTAATTTTATGGAGACCGGCAAAAATACGTGTACTCAGTTCCATATTGCAACATATTACCTATTCATTTTTGCATATTTGTTTGGTTTTGAGTAGTCTATGGGCAATATAATCATTTTATTTTATTGAAAAACGTTGTTTTTGAAAATAGTAAATTATTCATTTGTGCTATGGCCCTTTCGAAAAAATGCATCAACCAAAAAAAAATAAAAAATTGGCTCCTTTGTGAAAAAAGGTCCCTGACCCCTGCCGTAGAGGCTTGCGGGACCTCTCGTACTGCAAATAATAGGGGCTCGAGCCACTTGTCCCAATTTCGAGCATTTTCGTGCACAAACTTAGGAATCATATTCTTTAGTGTCTGATTAAATCGTTTGACCAAGCGTCCATTTGGGGGTGATATATGCTGGTCAGAATCGATTTAATCCCCAGTAATTCGTACAGTTCGCGTAGTGTACGTGACATAAATGTAGTGCCATGATCAATGAGGATTTCTTTCGGAATCCCCACTCGGGAGATTATTCTGAAGAGTGCCTCTGCAACACTTCATGCTGAGATGTTGCGCAGAGGCACTGCTTCCGGATATCGCGTTGTGTAGTCCACCAGAACAAACACAAAGCGATGCCCGCATGCCGTCCACTCTAATGGCCCAACGAGGTCTGTGCCAATTCTTTCGAACGGGGACCTCGATCAATGGAAGGGGGCGCAATGGCGCTCTTGGTATGACCAGCAGATTCACCAGCTGACATTCACGGCATGCAGCACACCACCTGCGAACATCCCCGTGAATGCCTGGCCAATAGAAACAGACCGTTAGACGGTTCAGTGACTTTTCCTGCCCTTAGTGACCCACCATCAGATTATAATGAGCCATCTGGAATAAAATTTCCCAACGGCTCCGCGGTATAACATTTGGGTTGTATCCTCCTTTGTCTGAGCGTCCTGCGACACTCAATATAGCCAGTCCTTGATAACTGAATAATACGGATATGCGAGTGCAATATCTGGCTGGAGGTGTTGACCATCAATCACTTTCACTTGGTCAAAGGCATGCCTAAGGGTCTCATCTCGCATCTGCTCCAGAGGGAAATCCCCAGCAGGGAATCCTCTAAGGGCTGGGGAAGCCGAGACTTCCTTCTCCCTTACGTCCTCCTGATGTGGAGCTGACGTAGAAGGCCCTGGCACCGCCTCCCCAGCCAGCGAATCACACACACACACTGATACGCTTTGTTGCAGGACCCATCCACACACATTCCCCTTAATAAAGTAGTAAATGCCAGCCAATTCATTCCCAAGATTAGCGGATGGGAGAGGCGGGAATTAACCGAAGCCTCGATACTGTTTTTGGCCCTGAAATTGAATAGTGACCGTCACCACAGGGTAATTTTGAATATCCCCGTGCACACACCTTACCTTCACCCGTCGGCTTGTATCCAAAGCCTCAGATTGAACCAAGCTTTGGTGAATGGAGGTTGGTTTACAACCTGAATCCACCAAGTCTTGATATGTACCCCTTAATACTCTCAGGTATCCAGTAAGTTTCTGCTCGATCAGGGGTGGCCTGTGGTGCGTCGGGGACCCGGACCAATGTCTCCACCTCTATCGTGGGGCATCGGTCCTGGAAATGCCCAGGTTCCCTGCAGCTCCAGCAGACTGGCCCAGATTTTACACCCACTCACCATCCTGTGGCAGAGAGCAGAGAGGGTTAGGGAAAACTGGCGGGTTGAATGGCCCACAGGACCGGGTAACCGGTTTTGGGGTAGGAATTCCCTGTTTCCAGGGAATAGGAACAGGGTGAAGGGAAGGAGAGGGGGAGGGATGAGAGAGAGAGGGAGAGCAAGAGAGAGAGAGAGAGAGAGAAGAAGAGGGCTCGCTGGCCCCCGAATACACCGCCAAATGGTCCTCAGCCAGCTGGATTGCCTCCTTCAGTGATGCCGGGCGATGACACTGGACCCACTCCGCCGTCCATTTCAGTAGCCTGCTGGCGAACTGTTCCAGTACCACAAAATCGATAACAGCTCCGGCGTTGCGATCCTCTGCCAGCACCCACCTTCGACAGGCATCACAGAGCTGTTGGGCAAAGGCAAACGGGTGACCGAATTCACTGAACAGCAGGGTGCAGAAGTGTTGCTGGTGTTATTTCGGATTGTGGCCAACCCACTGCAAGATGGCCCGCTTTAGGTCCGCATACTCCAGGATACTTGCGACCTGCAGTTGTTGGGCAGCAAGCTGTGCTTCGCCGGACAGCAAGGGCAGCAATCGGGCTGCCAATGGGTGTTGGGCCAGCCCCATGCTTCAGCCACCCGCTCAAAGAGCTCGATGAAGTCTTCAGGTTCATCTTGCGGCTCCATTTTCGCGAGCGTGATGTGGGGCATGGCCATGGCTGCGGCCGGTGTCACTGATGGAGTACTACCATATTTTGTTATTCAGTCTTTTTTTACTATAAATTTCCACTTTCACTTTCACAGTGGCAATGAAAGTGGATATTATAGTAAAAAAAGGATTGAAATATTGATCTCACCCAAAGTGATTGCATAGCTTCAGAAGACATATTAAACCACTGTAGTCGTATGGATAACGTTTATGCTGCCTTTACAGATTTTTGGAGCTTCAAATGTTTGGCCATCATTCACTTATATTGAAAGGATATACAGAGCTGAAACACTCTTCTAAAAATCTTTGTTTGTGTTCTGCAGAAGAAAGAAAGTCATACACATCAGGGATGGCATGAAAGTGAGTAAATTATGAGAGAATTTATATTTTTAGGTGAACTATCCATTTTAAGGAAATTAATCGCAGAACTGTATATAATTAACATTTTCCATTTGTTCTGGATGAAATGTACTTTGTACATGTACATTACTGAAACAAATTATGGTCAGGTCAAACTAACTGTATAGATATATTTATTTTTAGCACACTAACCTTGGAATGATAAACTGTGTGGATTAAAATATATCCTGGAAAACTATTCAAGACAGCTACAGTTGTATGCATGTAAGATATCTGAGTCATGGCATTCTATAATGAGTTCCTGACATGCATTAATTATGGACTGAAGCCCAAGTTTAAAAACAGAAGGGGCGTATAGTGAGTCACCAAAGCACAACAGCCTCCTCATGCTCTGACAGTATTTTGGAGAACGCTGCCATCTATTGACCACAGCTATCCACTCTAAATGCAAATTGGTTTCAACTTGTGGTTGAGAATTATGAATGGCATCTGCATATGATTGCACCTTTTGCTTTGGAGCACAACATATGTTTTATATATATATATATATATATATATATATATATATATATATATATATATATATATATATATATATATATATATATAATTTATATGGGTTTGGGGCATGAATCACCCCCCCAAAATAAGTAAATCTGTCCGATCATGCAAAGTGAATTCCCTTGTTGGCACGATTGTTTTGAGAACATTTGAGAACCTTAATCTGAATTCCAGTGTAGTCAGATATCCCAAGAGACAGAAGCCTGGACTTACTGTAGAGAGAAAAATCCATCCATTCACATTAGAGTGCAGCTTAAGTGCATATGGGAAGACAGTAATGGCAGACAGCTAATGGCAAAACGGATCTCTTTGCAACCTATCAAAACAAACACAAACCTTGAATGCTTATACAGTACAATTCCTTTGTATTAGTCTTTATTATGCTGCTCATCAGAGAATGAGCTAGCCCTAACTCCATCCCTCATACTGTTCACTGGACATTGGCTTTAGTATGTTGTAATCCATGCTCATAGCAGTGATTTGAGACAATGTTAATTAAAATGATCACTTCATTCAATATCTTTGGAGTCCACCCACAATCCTCTAAATGGGTGTAAGGACCGAAACTTTCCGCTGAACGTAATTACAGCATCACTGGAAAAGACATATGTAGGAAGAGCTCATAAATTATTAACTGCCAATCTCAGCAGAAAATAGCAGCTAATTATTGTTTAAGTGATGCCATTTAGTTCTTTCCTCTGTTCAGATGATTTATTTATTAACTCTAAGCCCAGAGAAAAATTCTTACATGTCAGCAAACAGGATTCCTCACCCCATCACGGTATGCAAATATCTAGACCAGTGGTTCTCAATTGGTTTGGCTACAGCACCCAGGTTTTACATCAAGTAACCTATAGTAACACAGTACCAAAGTTGTTTATAATGCAAAAGTAACAGAAATGTCCTTAAAATCAAACATTAAGATTTACCTACAGTACAATGAACTGCACTGACTCAACAATATGCAAAGTTATTAACATGACAGCCTGAATAGGAAAATCGACAATTTTGTAAATGCATAAACAGCAGCAGAACTGTGATTTACAGCCTTTGATGTCAGCAACTAAAGATAAGGAAAGTATTTTATCCTCCTTTTTAAAAGATGATAAGCCTTTTTAAATGGCTATCCTAACAATGGATGGTTAAATACATACAGTAGTTGCATTTTATTATTTGCATTCAGGATCAGAACAGACCTGTAACCCATTTTTGGTTTGCGACCCACCAGTTGGGAACCACTGATCCAGACCACAGAAACCAGCTTGAATGGTTTAAAAGCTTGCCTAAATGAGCTGCGATCTAAAGATAACTCATGCATGTTTTTTTCGATATGAGGAGTGATACATCAGCAGTTTTCTTAAAGGGAAAGTTCACCCAAAAATTTAAATTCAAGCATCATTTATTCACCCTGATGTTGTTCCAAACCCTTATTGCTTTCTTTCTTCCATGAAATACAAAAGATATTAGGCAGTATGTTCACCATTAACTTCCATTGCATCCTTTTTCCATACAATGCAAGTAAATGGTGACTGAGGCTAATATACTCAGTCATATGAGTTTGGAACAACTCAAGGATGAGTAAATGATGACAGAATTTTCATTTTAAGGTGTACAATCCCTTTAACCAAGTTTTGAGCATCAATTAGTCATAGTTATACTACAGATATGACATGCAAAGACCAAAAGATCCATCCTTTTCTCAGAGATGCAGTGCTGGAAATGTTCTTATGGGATTGACAGGTCTCTGGAAACTGTTGGGCCTTTTACACAATGATGGAGCACAACAAGGTATGGCAAACCTTGTCGATCAATAATTGACATCCTGCCTGTTTTTGTTTTTCCTAATTTGGAAATCTGGGACATTTAATAATAGTATATTGGAGGGGGATGTGAAGAGCATTACATTTTACTAAGCAGGGAAACGGATGATGCTGTTGGTCCAGAGGAAACATACACAGACTAGACCCAACATTGGGTGGACCAACAATGATCTCTGGCAGAGGGGAGACTAATGGCACATTCATAAGAAGTACCAGGTCACTAAACATCAGAAAACACTCTTTATGATCAGTAAATGCTCTGCACTAAAGAAAGAGTATACACAAAGCTCTTAATGGGCTTTAATGGCATTCCATCGAGTTTAACATATAATTTCTTGTAGGATTTATATGACAGGGCATCGGTCAACTTTTGAAACTTTTTTCTGATGGTTTAGAGTTGAGCGTTCTGATTCATGTCCACTTTAAAAAGAAAATACAAAACATGGTATTAATAGTACAGATGCATTTTCATTGCCTTTGTAAAATCAACATAAATATTTAAAATGTGGGTGCATAATGAAGCACAACATACATATTGAATATAAAATGAAATAATCTTCAAAACTACTAATGGTATCACCACCTGCAGAAGAGTAACTCATTACAATTACACTATATTTTGCTATTGTTGGGTTCCATATGGAGTGCATGTAAGAGAACACATACTTAAAGGGATAGTTCACCCAAAAATGAAAATTCTCTCATCATTTAGTCACCCTTATGCCATCCCAGATGTGTAAGACTTTCTTTCTTCTGCTGAACACAAACAAAGATTTTTAGAAGAATGTTCCAGCTCTGTAGGTCTATACAATGCAAGTGAATGGTGGCCAGAACTTTGAAGCTACGACAAGCATATAAAGGCAGCATAAAAGTTATCCATACGACTCCATATCTTTAGAAGTGATATGATAGGTGTGGGTGAGAAACAGACAAATATTTAAGTTATTTTTTACTATAAATTATCCTCTCTGCCCAGTAGGTGGCGATAAGCACAAGGAATGTGAATTGCATAAAAAAAAAAAAAAACATGATAAGAAGAATGTGAAAGTGTAGATTTACAGTAAAAAAGGACTTAAATATTGATCATATCACTTCTGAAGACATGGATTTAACCACTGGAGTCATTTGGATTACTTTTATGCTGCCTTTATGTGCTTATTGATATTTTTCTAAAAATCTTTTGTTTGTATTCTGCAAGAAAGTCATGGCATTAGGGTGAGTAAATGATGAGAGAATTTTAATTTTGGGGTAAACTATTCCTTTACATTTTTGCACAAATCCTTGCACAGATGATGAATGCTCTTTTATTTTAGCAACAGGTTATACCACATTTTCTGCACATTTCAACTGAACCCCATGACAAAATTAGTCATATCATGAGCAACCTTGTATGTAAATGCATGTATGTAAATTTTTTCGGCTGTGTAAAATCCCAAAACCTGAAAGAGTTTGCAAACCACTCCCAAACAAATAAGAATTTGCTTTGCAAAATATCCAGAGGGAGGTTCCCCTCTGTAGTGTGTGTCAAAATCATTATCACAGAGAAATTACATATGTTTGCGCACACACACATACACATACAACTTTGGACTGCATTTCAGACAGAAAACACATATCAGTGTGGTTAGATTTTAATTGTCAACAGAAAAACTGCTCTATTTTGGTACACCTGACACCTGGGATAAATAAGGGTAATAATGCAGTTCAAGTCAGATTTTCACTTTGCTATTATAACAAGAGTCACAAGCAGACTGACCAGTAATGATTTATGTCTCAATTTCTGTCTAATTCACACGTTTCCTCTCCACTGTCTAAAATATCAATAAAAAGGCAGAATGATAGACAGAACTTAATAGCTGCATTGCCATATTACTATGACACATAAAAAGCATTGCAAATCCATTTGAACACATCATATTTCATGGACCAAATATAGCCTGTCTGTTTATTCAATGAATAAACATCACGCAAGCCGGATTCCCAGAACGTAAGCCGATAATAAAAACATCAATACAATCTGAGGCATGTTAAAAAGTGTACAAGTCACAAGAGTGTATCTGTCAACAGATCATTAATATCACTGTAGCAAATATCACCAAATCAAAACATTGTGTTTAGTGTAAATATGAACACATATTAAAATACAGCATTAGAAACTTTCTTAACTCGTTTAAGCCAAGTATGTACACACACACAAGCTTTCACACAGATGCACGTATAGGGTCAAAGAGTTAAATGAGCACTTACAGGCATGTTCCATGACTTGAAGGCTAAACTGCTAAAACAACTGCTCCAATGAGATGTTCCACAATTTCCTTTTCTCACCCTTTCTCCTCACACCCTCTCACTTTTCTCTCTTCTTCACTCTCTTTCTCTCTCTCTCTCTCTCTCTCTCTCTCTCTCCCTATCTCTCTCTCTCGTTAGCCCTTCCTGTGGTGCTCTCGCAGTCTTCTCCTCTGCAGTGGTGCATAGCAGGAAGAGCAGAAAAGGCTGTATGATGACAAACAGCCATTACCTCCATTAAAGTGAGCTGACTGATGCAGACTGAGCCCATCAAGTGGAACCTCCCAGTCCACTGGGGCTTTCAGCTATCGCCTTTGGCTACAGGGTATGTGGTTGGGGAGGAGTGAGTTGTTGTATGAGACAGCTCTGTAATATTCATTAAATTACTGCTGTCCAGCTGAATAGAAGTCTCTACCCCTTATCGTGAGTGTTAAGTTGTTTACGCTGACCATGATCCTGGAGAAACATTCCTATCAACCAACCAGATTACAGTTAGGCTTAGGGCTGAAGTTGGGTCTTAAGAAGTATTCTTATGAACCGGTCATTTCCCTCTGATTTTAGGGGTCGGTTATAGTTAGCTTTAGGTTTAGGGTTAGGATTATACTGCCATGCAAAGGCAAACTGCAGTAATTACACATTTTGTCAAAACTGAGTAATGACCAGGGGGCCTGGGTAACTTAGCGAGTAAAGACGCTGACTACCACCCCTGGAGTCACGAGTTTGAATCCAGGGCGTGCTGAGTGACTCCAGCAAGGTCTCCTAGGCAACCAAATTGGCCTGGTTGCTAGGGAGGGAAGAGTTACATGGGGTAATCTCCTCGTGGTCACTATAATGTGGTTCTCACTCTCGGTGGGACGTGTGATGAGTTGTGCGTGGATGCCGTGGAGAATAGCATAAAGCCTCCACACGTGCTATGTTTCCACGATAACGCACTCAACAAGCCATGTGATAAAGATGCACGAATTGACAGTCTCAGACACGGAGGCAACTGAGATTCATCCTCCGCCACCCGGATTGAGGTGAGTCACTACGCCACAACGAGGACTTAGAGCACATTGGGAATTGGGTATTCCTAATTAGGGAGAAAAGGGGAGAAAAAATATAATATAATATAAAATATAATTTCACAAAAACAAAGTTAGGAAGCTATTTTTGTACACTAAACTCATGTTAACATGTAGTCATGCAGATATACTTCCATGCCCTAAGTATAGACTGTAAGTACATGTACCTTACTGTAAACCATTTCAGCTTGTTTACTTGACCTTATGCCATAAATTATGTCAACAGAGTTTAACTTGTATTAAACCTGGAAGTACACCTTAAAAAACTTGCACTCAGTTTTTTTCTTCTTCTAAAAAAAAAAAAAAACAAGTTTTACTTCTAAATAAACAAATAATATTTTTGTTGACTCCAGTCATATCAGTAACCTTATAAAAGCTGTTTTATTTTCATGGAGAGGGTACCCTCGTGGAGGCAGCCATGTTAGGATCACATGACCAGCCGAATACTACTGACTTAATCTCAGTAACTGGCCTGTTGTTTGACACATTCACTCATGGATTAAATTAATAATGGCTCACTATGAATAGTGAATTTCTACAATGGCATTGGTAACTGCAAATTTTTGCATTTGAACAATGCTTCATCCACACCCCTAGATGTCAGTGTAAGATCAGATAGGTTTAAAAATAGTATAATCATATGACATCATACTATAATTCATGCCACATCAATCATTAATCACAACCAACTTTTATCTCTTCTCTTCCCTGTACTACCGGCCAACATAAAAAACTGCCGTTAATGCTAAATAATTAGCCTTGTATTCAAACCAGGGCAGCACTAAACAGATTACAAGAGCAGTTGAGTACTTGACAACCAGTAGGTATCCTGAACTAAAAAAAAAAAAAGAAAACAGAAGCACACAAATAGTGGTTGTTAAACAGTTGAGATTTCTATGATGAATAACAAATTCAGACATTCTGCTTGTTGAAATTGCCACATGCTGTGACTAAATGTTTGGTCCACAGCTTAGAGTTCTAAGTAGCAGTTAATGCTGCTAATCTCAACTAAGAATTAAAGGCATCAATGATCATTTTGTATATTTTGTTTAAAAGCAAAAGTGGTGTCAAAGTCCAATGATCATTTCCTATAGAGATTTATTAGTGCTCCTGGTGTTGTTGAAACATCTTTTTCTGTTTCTTTTATTTTTATTTTTTTATTATTATTGCAGTTCCAAGATCATAGCAACATCCTGAAATAGTCCAGTGTGCTTCTGGAATATTATGATGGTAGACTGTGACATTTTAACCAAGGCAGGTTACTTTTTGTTATTTAGGTTAACCAGTGCTGAGAGAAAGGTACACTGTGTGATGGAAACATAGAATGGAAAAGTCACCCAGTCACTAAAACATCACTGTCACTGATTTACACCCTACAAAAACAGCAAATAACAACAACTGTCAGGTTCCATCACTGCACAAGCCAGTGAAGGGAAGAGCACATGCCACATAATGACATTTTTTTCCGTAGCATATACAGAAACTGAGAATACTAAGAGATATTGCCCTACTGGTGGTTGAGCTAATGGGATATATTGTTCCTTGGCTTCAAATGCTCATAAAGTGGCAAACAAACATGCTTTCGTTAAAACATAGAATAAATGCAGATGCCATCCTCTCAGCTCTAAAAATACAACTGAGCATAGCAATTACAGATGAAAGGCATGAAGGCCCATATTCACATGTGCACTTTGTATGTCTGCCGAGAACGCCAAGAACGCCCACATCGTCTGGCGCATAGAGCTGCTCCACAGTTTCACCTACGATGATGAAGAAGGAGAATGGCATGGTGAGAAGGAGAATGGCATGGTGAGAAAAAGAGTGAGAGAGCCTTGCAAAAGTGCAAAAGGACCTAAGCCAGGAAAGGACTACATAAAGCTCAACAGTGATCCATTATGCAAAGTTAACAAGCCCCTTTCAGTGATTTCAATGACCATGTTATATGAACATAATTTATTTAAGCCTTTAAAAAAAAAAAAAAAAAAAAAAATATATATATATATATATATATATATATATATATATATATATATATATATATATAGGTTTACATGCTGCACAGGTATTGGAATATTCTTTAGCCAACATGATCACACAGGAAATTGAAAAGCAGCTTCTGAATATTTATGTACCCCGAAATCGACCACATTCTGCTAAATTACTGGCAAGCGCCATCCATCAAACATTTCTGCATCAATTCAAACATGTTTACCATTCCCTGTGGTGCTGCTGATAGTGTGTTGCACAAACAATCGCAAAGACGCTAGTTCTATTCCCATGGAAACCAGGAATTTATCACAAGTAAGCTATTTAGACGTTGCTTTTTCTCTCTAAAATAAAATTTTTACTCCACCACCAGTTAGGTTTATGGTTGGGATTTGGTTAGGGAGTACTGTTTATAAAATATGCATTCTACTGTTGTCTGTATTACATCATTTACAACTAAAAATATAAGTCGCTTTTAGTGCCACCATGTGGACATTTCATCTCAACAAAACTTCCTGCTATGGCCACTGGGCACAGTGGTTGAAATTTCAGTAAGCAAAGCAATTTTAGCAGCAGAACCTTCAACCTCTTGTTGACGACTATGGCTGCCATAATTCTCCCATTACTCTTGTCTGTAAAGTGCTTTAAGTGTGTTCAGCGCTATATACTGTAAATGTAAGGAATAGAGATGGTTTGTTGGTATTCCAGACTGGCCAAGCTGGCATTACGAGACCAGCTAACCACCTTTGTTTTTGTTTTTTTTTGTTTCTTTTCTTCAGTAGGTCATTTCAAGTAAACTCAAGACATGAACATTCTTTTCCTGCTATTCTCTTATGGACATACTGAAGATCCTTGCTCAGGCCATGCTGCCTTTTTTGTATTTAACATGGTATTTATCCAGCTCATTAATTCTGATTCATGTCCTTGACAACAGAACAAGAACACTTTGAATTGAAAAATGTAGACGATGAGGTGTTTGTATATTGATTTATGTAGCTATGTTTTATGTACTTTCATTGTTTTGGAAAAAAACATCTTCTTGCACGTCTCATAGCACTCATTATTACTTTCATATAAATGCAGATATCAATGTACGGTGGATATTCAGAATAACATGTTTACAATACATAGAATTCCGTATAATACAGGTAAATGTTGTCTTATTGTTTTATTCTGTTACAAAAGCTGTCTTATAAGATTTCTAGAAACCGGAATATTGGCTTAATCAGGTTAACTATATTTATATAACACATAAATACATTTTCATGTGCATTTAAACATGGTCAATGTTTTTGTTCCCACACTGTAAACCCTAATAAGTTAGCAGAACTCCAAAAAATTCAGGCAATCAGTTACTTAAAAATTTTAAGTAAATAAACTCCCAATTTTAAGTTAATAGATCTTTCAGATTTGTATTTTGTGCTGCACATGCATGTTAATTGCTCTTAACTTGAAATATTGAATGAGCTAACTCATACATTTTGATGGCACTTAACTTTTAATATAACTCTTTGGCTGCACTTAAAATTGCTATGTAAGCTTAACTTTAATATTTCAGGCAGAGGGAACCTACCTTGCTAGTACTGATGAGCATAGCAATTGTTCAACAAGTAAAGCAATTTACTGTGGAACACTCTTAAAATGTACCTGTCCTCAAACTAAGCTCAAGCTCCACTATTCACCATAATGGTAACCCTCAAAACTTTAACATAAAAGCTGCATGCAAAACATGTTTGGAAATAGAGATCCCCTGCCCATTTTTAGTTAAATTTAAGTTACTGTAAATTTAAAGAGAAAAGATCATTAAACTCAAAACAATAAAACAATTCAATTTACTTAAAAGGTGTCGGTTTCGTGAACTCAAAAGAAAGAGAACATTCTAAATAATCATAAAGGTTCATTTATTTGAACTAATTTGTATGATTGAATTTTTCCCTACTCCAAACAATTAATTATTCTGAGCATTATGGTTTACAGTGCATTAAAAGCAACTGTGGTAAAAGTTGGCTCCTCAATCCTATTTGCACAAAAAAAAATTAACCAAAAAAGTCCCCTGTGTTGACCTTCTACCATGATAGACTATTCAAATACTGAAAGAAATAAGCTTTTAAGAGTGTAAAGAAGAGAAAGGGGTTCTTAAGGAGTTCTGTCTCCAGCGTATTGTTTGAAAAGGGCAGTTTCTCCCAGCACTCCATCTCTGTGTCATTAAATGACTAATTGTGTGCAGAGAGGGATGGCACACATCCTCAAACCAGCATAAATGCAGGCAAAGCCTACAAATTAAGCCAAACAAACTGAGAGCGAGGAGGTTTTTTCTCAGTGTCTTCTCAACCTGTCTTGGAAAAGCACAGCGTGAAAGATAAAGTACCAGTTGCTTTGAATGCAAATCAACATTGAATGCATGTTTAAATGTGTACCTTTCTCTACATGCTTCTCAAAACACAATGACTTGATCTTTGCAAAGACTGCACAGAAATGCATAGATCATGAAGTGATGGCTGGCTGCTAGAGGATGTAGTGTTCACTCTTAAGTAGCATTAAGTGGTTGCAGGAACACAAATCTGCCCAGCAGTATAACAAGACAATATTAATTATTGATGTGACACTTTGAGAAGAAAAACAATCATGTGGTTTCAGTGTCTTAAAACATTTCAGCATAGGATTATGGTTCAGAGAAATACTGACAAGGACTGATGCCTTACATTACATTGGAAAAGCTTATTGCACACACCTCCTTGTGGACACACAGTAAAAATGCAACGCACAAAAGTGTACAGAATTCTAGCACAGGAGTCTGCCATAAAGCACAACAGAAAAAAACAAAAACAAAACAATTGTGGAATTTGTAAGGCCAATGTGTGAAATCAAATCATGAAATAAGTCACTCTTTACAGACCGATAATATGATGTGGTTTAACTGAATTCATCTGGCATATAAAACTGATTTCTAAAAGGTTATTTAATTTGCTTTAAGTATTTTCTTTGAAAAGATGGAGACCACATACAGGGTGCACTGCACAAAAAGTAAAATCGACATGCGTTGATAGAACTGGAGAGTTGAAGTGTGGTTAAATGAATGGCAAGCTGTCAGGAAGTGGTTTCAAACTGCCATTTCTATAGATATCTTACTCAGTTACAACATGATAATGATGCACCTGATCTCATACAAAGAGACAGTATTTTCTGCATAAAGTATAACAGAAACAGTATCATTAACAGCTTGATTACAAGTTTAAGATTGTGCTCAGAAGACTATTTTAAAATAGACGTCCATGTCAAAGCTTTTGTTATTTCACAATACTGTATATTATATGACTCCATTCAAATTCAAGCATTTCCACATTCCTGTCACTTTCACGTACTGGAACTCCAAGAATGTTACAATTCTAACGACCACATCAGGACAGAAATCCATTACCAATTTGCAGCCATTTATACCAAATAACTACACCACTCAAACAAATTTTTTGCACTAGAGTCAATGGCCATCTAAATTATCAGTATAAAACTCAATACCATTTCAAACTTTTCAATGTATTAACATTTTCCATATGAGAGCACCTCTCATTTTGGCATATTTGCAGATGACTTTGTTTAAAGAATGTGTCAGACAACTGGGTTGAACCATAGGTTTAAAGGTTACAGGACAATGTGGGTGATAACATTTAAACCAGAATTTCTCTGAATGTGGTAACTTATCACAGTCGATCTAGAAATTGTCATTTCTCTCCTGTATAGTAGGACGTACTGTAACATGAATACTTAAAAAGGCACAGACAACAAAGACTTTTCACAAATTGTAGCCTAGTAAATACAGTGTATGACCAATATTTACAGATTTTATTTGTATGTCTTGGTAAAGGCCCTAAAAATATAAAGGACACAGAACATAGGGTGAAGAGTAGGAGCGTAAAATATGGAGGAATCAAAAGACATCAGTTATGTCTTGGATCAAGAAAAACAATCAAAAGAAACATATAATGAGAGTATGTTAAAATTGACAATAAGTTTGATCATTCATGCCATTTATAGTGGGCCTAGGTTAAGTCTTTATTACTGGACAAAAAACAGCTACTCTTAACCAAAAATTGAAGTGACATCATACCTAAACTTATTTCTAGCAGCTGCACTACATATTTGGTTTTAATATCACTTGTATTTTAAATATTTTGACCTATAATATCCAAACAAGTTTAGGACATCAAGAAAGATTACTCACTAGTCAGAATCTTTTCAAAGAATTGTAGTATTTTATCTTTTGCTGCTGGAAAGCCAACAGCCCGCATGAATGGTTTGTCAATATCCTGTTTGGGTTTAGTTGTTTGTTTGGACACTACATTGTATTTTAGGCCAACCGGATGTAATTTTTGCATACCGTTTCAAATATGGACATTTCAAAATTTCAAATATGCATTTTTCAAGCTTCAGTCAAAGAGACACTTCAGTATGTTTGTCATTTGGGATGCACATCACACCTAATGCTTGCACAATAAAGACCAAACAATACAATTAATAGACAAATGTAAATAATAACATTAACAACAATAATTGTAAAAAAAACAAAACAAAAAAAAAAAAACAATAAAGTTAAAAAAAACTTATCAATTGGCTTTTAAAATATCCCATCTGAAAACAAGTGTAAATATTAGAAGTTAACCAAACATCAGTGAGAAGGGCATCACTTCAAAAACAAAATCTCATCAGCATTTACTCCCAGCAAGTTTAATGCCAAATGAACATAACTGTAAAAACAAAATGAAACATCGTCATACCTGAACAGGCTGAGCGGAGTCTGGTCAATATTCTGGATTTGAATCCAGATGTGTCACTTTGAGAACGAACTCTAAACACAGGAAACACCTGTGGAAATGCCCTTAGATATCGAAAACTGTCTTCTTCCTCCGTCATCATCTGCTTTGTGTGTATTCTTGCAAGAAAAAAGTAAATTCGCTTCAGTGTCCTGTAAACTGGTTTCAGTACTGTTTGAAGAGTTCTACCCGTCAACAGGTAAATAAGGAACTCTGTTAACCTGTTTAAAAGAATTCAACTAAAAATACAACAACAACAAGTCGACTGCGTGTCTTTCCTTTGCAAATAATCCTTTGCAATTAAATCAGTGAATGCAGGAAAACGGAAACACCTCCATCAAAAAGATAATCATCTACAGCTAATTTTATCCAGAGGAAGAACGATGTCACTAAGACTTTTACAGCTGCACTTCTGAAACATCCCTGTGGGTGGCGTTACGAGACAGAAATATTATGAGTTATAAACGTCTCATAAAATTCTCTCAGACATTTAGTTAAACATGAAATGTTTGTTTGTTTGTTTTTTTACACATGTGTAAATGTATAAGAAATGTTTTAGTGATAGTTAGTAGTAGTAGTAGTAGTAGTAGTAGTTTTCTACTGCCTTTATGTGCTTTTTAGAGTTTCAAAGTTCTGGTCACCATTCACTTGCATTGAATGGACCTACAGAGCTGAAATATTCTTCTAAAATCTTTGTTTGCGTTCAGCAGAAGAAAGAAAGTCATTCACATCTGGGATGGCATGAGGGTGAACTATTCCTTTAAATGCATTTACATTGAAAGACGTTTTTTATGAACACAATCAAAACAATTGTCTAGAATTTATAGTTAGGCTTTTTATTGTTAAACAGATTTTAGCCTATCATCAAAATTTAAATATCCAGCTTTAAAGTTGCTGATTTTCTCCAAGATTTTAAAATATTTTAAAATGTTATTCAATCACCTAATTGTAAATAAATAATGTATGCAAAATTATTATTAAATAATTGTATGTAATTGTACGTGTTCTCAAAGCCTGCTAGAACATTCTTGTTCTGAAGTATGTTTTAATATGTTTAAATTTTGTTCTGCACACAGTAGCTAAAACATCTAACCACTGTAAAAATGCAAAGATTCTTTATGTACCATTTGGTTTTTCTCAGATAACATTCTAATGAAACCCTCTGGAGATCTTAGGCAGATGAGTGTCAAATATCCTATTTATGTACTCAAGAAACTTCTACAGTATAGACGGATATTTCAATGGAAACTTTCCCTTATGATGGGGTTTGGGCAGTGGTGGTGCAGCGGTTAAGGCTCTGGGTTACTGATCAGAAGGTCAGGGGTTCAAGCCCCAGCACTGCCAAGATGCCACTGTTGGGCCCTTGAGCAAGGCCCTTGACCCTATCTGCTCCAGGGGTGCCATATCATGGCTGATCCTGCACTCTGACGTGAAAAGAATTTTGCTGTATATGTGCAAATGTGTGATAAATAAATAAAATTAATTAGTTATTAAATTAATTATTACTGTCTTTAGTGTTCTTGCATCTAACTGAAAGGGTGCCTAAAGGTTTTTCCAGAGGGTTCTTCTAGTATGGAATCTTAGGAATTTGGGTGCCTTGAATCTTTTGCTTTTGACAGTTGTCTTTGTATAGTCAGTTTTTACAGAATAATAACTTTATGTAATATGCAAAACATAATACTAATAAACTGAATAGTGAATAGAGATGCCTTTTCTGCAGTTGTGAAATAATAGTCAGATAATTAAAAAACAAAGTTCATTATTAAGGCAATGAGTAAGGAGTTCAAAGGATATGACTCACCCAGTTTCCCAGTTTTCATCTTGTGAATGTCACCTTCATATCATGATGTTCTTTTCCAGTGACCAGTCTTACATCATGTTTTAGGTAAATAAGTTAGTGTTGCCTCCCCTGACCTATCTGTTTATCAATACGAAAGAACAGAAGCCCTTTTGGATCAGAATATTGGGGAAATGTGTGTCTCAATACTGTGTTAATGTGTAACTGAGGGGACTAGTCATCATGCCATCCATTAATAAACAGGACAGACCAATCTGCCTCAGTGCAGCTCTAGAATCAGCAAAGCATCTGAAGGTAAATAAGAGCTCTATCTCTTTATCTTCTTCACACTATTTATTTTTTAATTATTTTGTGTTATCTATGACTATGTTTGTGTTTGAGGAATTATCATAAATTATCCTGTTAAGACTTTAAGCTTATATACTTGTGGATGTTATTTAGTTGAATTATGCTTGACAGTGGGATACATACAGGGGAGACTAGTTGTCACAAGGGGAAGTTGTCAAAAGTCCAGCTGCACAAATGTGTTTTTTCTCTAGCAGTGGTTTTGTATGTTGGTTTCAAACACCTAGTTCAAAACCCTTTTAGATTAGATGAATGTTTGTGATCCTACCCTCCAAAGTAAATTGTCACTATCATCATAGTTTTATGGCTCTTTGGTAAGCATGTGAACATAATTAAACCACACTGGCACACATTCAGGGGAGGGTCAACTATATTACAAAGGTAGCTTTTTAAGAAAATGTTTAATGTGTTCTTACAACAGGACTAAATTATTTTTCAGTCAGTTTGAGTCATAGTATTGGGGCAAGTTGTATAAACATTTTTATTTACATTATTTGTTGACCACATTGGTTCAATATTTTTGAAAATTGCCTTTTCCATTCTTGTTTCATTAATTGTTTTGAGCCTCGTAGTTGTATTACACTTTACATTTAGCTGAAAATCCTAATACCCATTTAAATTATCTTGATTTATATTGATAAATTATCTAAATTATGAAGATCCATGTCAGGAGCTTCAGTTAATGTTCACATCAACCATCAGAATGGGGAAAAATGTGATCTCATTGATTTCGACCATGGTATGATTGTTGGTGCCAGATGGGCTGGTTTGAGTATTTCTGTAACTGCTGATCTCCTGGGATTTTCATGCACAAGAGTCTCTAGAGCAGGGCTACTCAACTTCAGAAAAGTCAGAGGCTGCAAAGCTGGATCCCTGTTCCCTCGAGGACCACACTCTTAATTTTGATGATTATATATAAGTTAACATGTTTATAGTAAGAATGTTGGAATGTTAGTTAAAGGGATAGTTCACCTAAAAATACATCATATTATCTCATCATTTAAAAATTATCTCATCATTTACTCACCTTCATGCTATCCCAGATGTGTCTAACTTTCTTCTGCTGAAGACAAATGATTATTTAGAAAAAATATCTCAGCTCTGTGGATGAGAGACAGATCAATATTTAAGTCCTTGGCTTTTTTACTATAAATCGCAGGAGCCACATATGACTTACAGATGTGAAAGTGAAAGTGGAGATTTATAGTAGAAATATTGCTTAAATATTGATCTGTTTCTCACCCACACCCATCATATAACCTCTGAAGACAGATTCAACCACTGGAGTCATATGGATTACTTTTATGCTGCCTTTATGTGATTTTTGGCACTTCAAAAATCTGGCCACCATTCACTTGAATGGACTTACAGAGCTGAGATATTCTTCTAAAAATATTCGTTTGTGTTCTGCAGAAGAAAATGTCCTATACTTCTGCGATGGCATGAGGGCGAGTAAATGATGAGATAATTTTCATTTTTGGGTGAACTATCCCTTTTAGTAAGTATTTTAAACATACGATTTTCTGATATAGATCAGTTCTGTTGTCACTGTGTTTATGAACTAACAAACACCATGCGTGTTCAACATCACATACACGAGAGATGTGTTCAAAAAACAAGCGCGATATCCAAAATTAGCACCAAAAGTCCTTCAGTGACAAGTCATAAAGATTCATTCACCCCCCTTAGCGTTTTGCGCCGAAGTAGATCACTAAAAAGCATTTACGTGAAGGCTTCTCAATACCGTAACTGCAGGAAAAACTGGTATTTTTTCCAGTAAATTGTCATGACCAGTACATCTGATGGGCTATTCAAGAGGCTGGATAGATTCGTGCAGTGTTGAGTAACTCTCAAGTGAGATTGCCAGCGCGACAGATCGCACGCGAGTGCATGTACTGTGTATGAACTCGCGCGCAGACTGACCGCCGCTCTTATAACATCATCAGTCATGATCAGATATTATGTGTTGTTTTTTTATTATGATTATTATTTATTTGTAACATCCTCTTGCAGTTGAATTCCCTCTTTAACGTGATTCAGCAATTTAGAGAACTAGCGTAAATCCTCATGGAAATGGACACCTCATAATTCATACCTACATATGTTATAGGCTTCTGATAAATTTATTTCAGATGATGATATAACGCGGGCCGCAAAATATCTCTCGAATGCCGCATGTTGAGTAGCGCTGCTCTAGAATTTACTCCAAATAGGTCCAAAAACAAAAAACATCCAGTGAGGGGCAGTTCTGTGGACGGAAACGGCTGTTGATGAGATAGGTCAACTGAAAATGGCCAGACTGGTTCGAGCTGACAGAAAGGCTACGGTAATTCATATAGTACTGTGCAAAAGTTTTTAGCACTTGTGAAAAATGTTGCATAGTGAGGATGTCTTCAAAAATAATGCCATAAATAATTTTCATTTATCATTTATCAGCTTTAGTGTGTCAATTGGAATATAAATTGTAGACTTCTAAACATTCCTTTTGCAAATAGAATAGAATAGAAGAACAGGGAGCCCTGCAACAGATGGTATGGCCCCCACATTGCTCCCCACTGAACATCGAGTCTGGGATTACATGAAGAGACAGAAGCAATTGAGACAGCCTAAATGGATAGAAGAACAGTGGCCAATTCTCCAAGACCTTGGAAAATCCTATCTGCCAACAACCAAGACAACCTGTGTCCAGGTGTACCTAGGAGAATTGGTGCTGTTTTGAAGGCAAAGGTGGTCACACCAAATATTAATGTAGCTTTTTTAAGCTAACTGAGCTTTGTATGACGTTAATTGATAAATGAAAATGATTTATGGCATTATTTTTGAAGACATCCTCACTATGCAACATTTTTCACAAGTGCCAAAAACTTTTACACAGTACTGTATATATATATATATATATATATATATATATATATATATATATATATATATATATACACATATATATACACACACACACACACACACACACACACACACACACACACACACACACACGCACACTGTACAAAGGGCCTTTATGAACTATTTAATATGATGTATTTTCAGTATGTTTTGACATGACGATGTACTGGAAAGTATTGTAATCATTTTACACTTTGCTCCACATGTTCTCTGCTCTCTGGTTCAGTAGGGTTATTGCCCTCATATGCAAATCAGTAGTGAAGAGGCCTCATGCAATAATTGCACAATTAATTCTGTGAAAAATTGGGTGGAAGTCCAGAGATCAGTCAGTCATAGCAGGCTGCACACTACTGGGTCTAAAATGCAAGAAGATTCTTTGTTTTACAAGATAAATAAAGTTCATGATTAAACATACTGTAACAAATAAAATCCATTATGCTTCCATGAAATGTCCAGGAGGTTTGGTTATAGTTTTCTCATGCAACAGCATTTAGACATGACATTTTTTTTTTTTTTTTTCAAATAATCAAATGTTATCAATATCTTATAGGTCCACCTTGAGATTTTCCCAATAAATGAAGATGAACGAGATGTTCCTCACTCTTTTAACGGTCTTCTGCTTTGCAATGGGAATGGCCAATCGTGTATACGTCCACCCCTTTAACCTCTTTAGTGCAGAAAACATTAGCTGTGAGGTTATCCAGAATGAGGACCACAAGCCCTTAGAAACTGTCCATCCACTGACTCCTCTTCAAGACAGCATTGAACCAGACCCACGACCCGACAGCACCATAGAGAACCTGAGAAACCTCACCCAACGGACTGCTGTATTAGCAGAACTGCAAAACTCCCTTGGAATACGCATGTACCAGGCACTAAGTCGTACAAAGAAGCATGCTAACATACTTCTATCACCGTTAAATGCCTTTGGTGCCTTGGTGACACTCTATCTGGGAGCATCCAAAAAGACTGCCATTTCCTACCAACAGCTGTTAGGACTCAGCTTGGAGTCTGAAAAGCCAGACTGTGCATACTTTATGGATGGACACACAGTGTTGCGTACACTCCAGGCCATCAGTTCACACGTAGACGAATCGCGAAATGAGTTCAGAACCCTTGTGTGGACATTCATTAACAGCGATGCTGACCTTTCCAAAGATTTTCTAAGAGGAACACAAGACTTCTCAGACGATTCTTTTGTCCGTGCGGTGGACTTCTCACAACACAAGGAAGCTGAGGTCCAGGTGAACAGCTTCATTCAGAAAACATCAGACAGCAAGGTTAAGAACCTGTTTAACGGTGTCACTTCGAAGACTAACCTGCTGTTTGGTAGTTCAGTGCATTTCAAAGGTGAGTGCTCACTATAAATTTGACGACAGTAGGTGGAAAGTTCAGATGCTGAAATCAGTCTGTGCTTACCGAAATTCGAACCACTGGCCCCCAGTGGCCGAAGCTGGAAATGTTGTTGAATATGTGCACCAAAAGCAAGCTTTATAGTAAGCTGTTAATTGTAAATGGTACAATACAGTCAATAGGAATGCATATTTTATTAACCCCAACCCCAAACCTAACTGTCACTGGAATATAAATGTAATCTTAGAGTGAAAGTGCAATCTCCGAATCGTGCTCCTGATTGTTAATGTGAATGCAATACTTTCTGGTTCTCATGGGATCAGACCCGTCTTTCAGCAGTCTTAGATTCCGGAAGTATTTTTCACATTTATTTCTTCCATAGGGATTTTATAAAATCCTTCATAAAAGTATCTGAAAATCGTACAACAAAAAGACAAAGGGCCCATTTACACCTTGCATTAAATTGTATTTTCAGTGATAGGATCATTATTGGAAAGCACTTGATCACAATAAATGACAGGTGTGACGCAAAACGCATTGTGATCAGATCGTGATCGGACCACTAAAACCACATTCAAAGAAGGTGTAAATGCAAATGCATTTTCGTTATCCGGATACAACTAAGTAATTAATTATGTGATGAGGTTACGCTATAGTAATCCATTGTTAAATATTGTTACTGTATGTTTTTATGCTTATTCTGACATTGCAGTGTGAAGCACAACAAACACTGTCGCCTTGCATTGGAATTCCATTGGAATGCACTTGGAATATCTGATCTCTTTCCTCAAATCCCCTATTGCTCTCGTCTCTCTCCTGTTTTCTAATCACTATGTGGCTCATGCAATACTCATGTGAAACACGTCTTCACTTGCACGTTTCAGATGAGAAAAATATAGCACTTACAATGTGCTAAATGCGAGATGAATATCATTAAATTTGCTTTGGTGCCCCAAATGAAGTTTTGGGAGCTGCCAAAACATTTTCAATGAAGGAAAAACCCTGACTGTTAAAGGGATGGAAAACATTTGAATTATCCATCAATGTTTTTAAAATTCACTAAAAGATGGAGAATTTTACGTTACCACACCCTCTGATGTAATATGTAAGTAGTGTTTTCGTTTTGTGCAGGTAAATTTGATTGGAAACGCATTTTGACTGCAGTCCAGCTGAAGAATATCCAGACACTTCCCAGTTATGAAACTACTGACTTAAGTTTGTTGCTTATAAGCATAGAAACAATCTATTTGAATGTTATTATACAGCAAAATATTCAGATATTTGCAAATAAACAAGTAGATTGAGAGAATAGGGGACCAACTAGATTGCGTCATTCACATTGCATCACGACTGTTTGAGATGCCAAAAGCCTCACCTTGAAAGTAGACATTTGTAGGCAGCTGCAGTCAGGGAAGGAGTGAAATAAGTGCTGTCAAGTTAGACATTTCTCACTTTTTGTAGTGGACCAACCACCTACAAGATCAAAGGCACAAATTGCATGATTTGCATTCATGTGCTTTGTTGCTGATAAAGTGGATGTATTTTAAATTCTGTTGCTTTTAAATGAAAATAAATATAATATAGTCACCCAAAGTACCTGTTAATTAATCTCCCCCTAAAAGCTGTCTTTTTCATGCATTTTTAGTTTAATAAAGACTTTAGATATTTTAGATGAGAAAAAGCAACTGTGGTGACTCTTGCTGGAGTATTTTTGACATATGTCGCCATGACATCACAGCAAATAGGACAGATTTCTAACCAGCATGCACCTGCTGGTGATCACAGGTGATCGGTTCTGTGCAAAATTTGCTAATCTCAAACAAGCCTATTGTTTGGCTTGCTTTGTTTGCTGCGATTCTCTAAACGGTGGATCTTTCCTTTCTGGGAGTAGTTTTTTAACAGGAATTCTGCTATTTATTCCACACATACTGATGGATTCAACAGAGGCATACACTGACTGAGTACTTTATTAGGAAGACCTGTACACCTACTTATTAAGGAAATTATCTAATCAGCCAATCATGTGACAGCAGTGCAATGCATAAAATCATGCAGATACAGGTCAGGAGCTTCAGTTAATGTTCACATCAACCAGCAGAATGGGGAATTTGATCTCAGTGATTTTGACTGTGGCATGATTGTTTGTGCCAGATGGGCTGGTTTGAGTATTTCTGTAAATCATTTTACACTAACCAAAATTTACATGATCTAAAAAATTCAAACTTTGCCTGCCTTATTTTATATTGTTGCATTCAGTTAAAATATATCAAGTTTAATATAAATATATAAACTTAATTAAGAATCTTGGAATTCTTCTAGTGAATTTTATTGTGGCTTATTGAATTATCTGGTTTGTAACTTTTTTTCAGGTAACTGGAAAACTGTGTTCCAGCCTGAAGCAACCACTGAGCATGAGTTCTGGATTGATGAGAAATCCAGTGTCAAAGTACCCTTTATGATGCATACTGGTGACTACATGTACTTCAATGATGCTGGCAGGAAGTGCTCCATAGTCAGACTTGGCCTTAGTAAGAGGACCTATATGCTGCTAGTGCTGCCTCATGAAGGAGCAAGCCTGCAGGACTTTGAGAAGCAACATTTAACACAAGTCATTTCAACATGGCATAAACATCTAAAAGAGAAGTAAGTAGCACATGTACATGTTTGGTCTACAGTAAGTCTCCTGATGGAAAGTGCACAAATAAAAGTGGTAAATACAATTATTTTAAAGATGAATCAAAAATGGTAGTACCTGAGAATAATAATTAGAATATATATAAGAATCCGGAAAATAAAAAAAATACATAAAGTCATGACATATTAAAGACTTGATTTCAAACAAAAATCCCTAAACAGCAGTCCAATGTTTAGTTGAACATGGACTTAGTCTTAACAGATCAGGGGGAAAAGTTCCTATATAATAATTGTGGATAGAAAATTAGAAAAAAAGGGTCTTCATAAACCCTACTATTGTGTTGATATCTTGGCAGATATCTGGAATTATCTTTGCCAAAATTTTCGCTGACTGCAGTGACAGACCTGAGATCAGTGCTATCTGAAATGGCAGTAGAGAAATACCTTATGGGCTCTGACGCCAACTTCAGGAGACTCAGCAACAAGGAGAACTTCACTGTTGATATGGTACAATTCTATTTGGAGCAGGAGTTGAAACCAGTTGAAATCAATAAAGAGAAACTGTAGAACCAGTGGGATGTAACTTTGACCAGTTTTGACCTATTTATATGTAATCAGCATGGTCAAAAAGGGGAAATTATCTTTTACTGTACAACTAATGAGCATAGTAATCTGTAACATGTATACATCTTTATATTTCACAGGTATTCAACAAGGTTGTGCTTGAGATAACAGAGGGAGGATCTGAGGTTCAGAACAGAACTCAGGATGGAAGGGTTCCTTACAAAGTCACGGTCAACCGGCCATTCTTCTTTGCAATTGTGGAAGGAAATTCCAATGCCATTCTCATGCTCGGAAAAATCATCAGTCCAGCAACCTAAAACATATTGTTGATTGTGTCTTAAAAGTATAACACAAATAATGTTTTTAATGCTTCCGTATGAGTGTTATATTTAAATTATGGATAGCATCAAGTCACCCTTAAATGCATGAGCGTTTTGCCAAACATTATTACATACCTCAGGTTTTTAGCAACCCGGCACTTATATCTATAAAAAATGGATTAACAAATTGTATTTACTTCCATGTTGGTTCTTTGTGAAATTGCAGTGTTAAATGTAAATCAAGTCAATCACTGAAACAACAGCATCACCTTGAGTAAGGAATAGGATGTATAATATGTGTGTATGTGCATATGGGATAATAAAAATTCACCACCTTTGGGCAGGAAATCGACATGATATAGTAGTAATTTGTATGAATATGGCACTCATCTGTCTTGTAATGTTTTCATTGATCATGGTATAAATAATGGAGGGATTGTATTTGCTTGTGTTGATTATTGGGAGGTTATCTCCCTCCCAGAATCTACACCCCTACATAAGAGAAAGGATGATGAATACTCAAGAAGTGGGGCATAACTCCAAAAAATGTATGAGGCAAAGGAGGTGGAATGAGGTCCCAGGTCACTAAAGACCCGAGATATGCATTTAAGGGTTAATTGCACAAGTCCTATGGTGTATTTATAATATTAATTTCATGACATATTATAATAAAACTCCATTTCTGGACTGATGACACAAATATTTGTATATTTATGAAAAGCAACAGGATGCAGTGGGGTGCCAAAATGGCTAATTTTTAACCAAAAATGTAAAATATGTTCAAAATAATTCAACAAAAATTTAATGATCTACAATTCTGTTAATAAAACAGTTGCATGAAATATGTAATGACAAATATTAAAAAACCTAAACACACTCATATTAAGTAGTGGATCACCTATGCACATAGGCCTTTAACTTTTACTTAAGGAATATTCCAGGTTCAATACACGTTAACCTCAATCGACAGTATTTGTGGCATAATGTTGAAGTGAATGGGGTCAATCCGTAATAGTTTAAATATTTACTGTTTCAGCAGTACAGCCACAAGACATAAACAATATGTGTGTTAACATGATTTTAGTGTGATAAAATCGCTTACTAACCTTTTCTGTGTAAAGTTATAGCCAATTTTACAACTTCTTTGCCATGACGACATAATGGCATAAACCTTGTAATCCTGGTAAACAAAGATTTAATCATCTTTATAACTCAAATAATACATGAGTTTTAACAGAATGAATATTAGTGCTTTGAAAAAATTATAAGCTTCACATTTCTGCCTTTAAACCCTACAAATATTGGTCACATTCACTTTGTAAGTGCCTCACTGTAACCTCGATTTTTCCTTTTTTAAATATATATATATATATATATATATATATATATATATATATATATATATATATATATACAGTTGAATTCAGAAGTTTAAATACACATTAGCCAAATACATTTAAACTCAGTTTTTAACAATTCCTGACATTGAATCATAGAAAACATTCCCTGTCTAAGGTCAGTTAGGATCACTACTTTATTTTAAGAATTTGAAATGTCAGAATAACAGTAGAGAGAATGATTTATTTCACATTCCCAGTGGGTCAGAAGTTTACATTCACTTTGTTAGTATTTGGTTGCATTGCCTTTAAATTGTTTGTACTTGGGTCAAAACATTTTAGGTAGCCTTCCACAAGCTTCTCACAATATGTTGATGGAATTTTGGCCCATTCCTCCAGACAGAATTGGTGTAACGGAGTCAGGTTTGTAGGCCTCCTTGCTCGCACACGCTTTTTCAATTCTGCCCACAAATGTTCTATCGGACTGAGGTTTGTGATGGCCACTCCAGTATCTTGACTTTGTTGTCCTTAAGCCATTTTGCCACAACTTTGGAGGTATGCTTGGGGTAAATGTCCATTTGGAAGACCCATTTGTGACCGAGCTTTAACTTCCTGGCTGATGTCTTGAGATGTTGCTTCAATATATCCACATAATTTTCCTTCCTCATAATACCATCTATTTTGTGAAGTGCACCAGTCTCTCCTGCAGCAAAGCACCCCCCACCCCAGCCTCACCCTTTTTCCTCCAAACATAACATTGGTCATTATGGCCATACAGTTCAATTTTTGTTTTATCAGACCAGAGGGAATTTCTCCAAAAAGTAAGATCTTTGTCCCCATGTGCACTTGCAAACTGTAGTCTGGCTTTTATATAGCAGTTTTGGAGCAGTGGCTTCTTCCTTGCTGAGCAGCATTTCAGGTTATGTCAATATAGGACTTGTTTTACTGTGAATATAGATACTTGTCTACCTGCTTCCTCCAGCATCTTCACAAGGTCCTATGCTATTCTGGGAATGATTTGCACTTTTCAAACCAAAACACGTTCATCTCTAGGAGACGGAATGCATCTCCTTCCTGAGTGGTATGTTGGCTGCGTGGTCCCATGGTGTTTATACTTGCATACTATTGTTTGTACAGATGAACGTGGTACCTTCAGGCATTTGGAAATTGCTCCCAAGGATGAACCAGACTTGTGGAGGTCCAGTTTTTTTTTTTTTCTGAGGTCTTGGCTGATTTCTTTTGATTTTCCCATGATATCAAGCAAAGAGGCATTGAGTTTTAAGGTAGGCCTTAAAATACATCCACAGGTACACCTCCAATTCAGTACACCTCCTATCAGAAGCTGATTGGCTAACTGTATAAAGGCTTGACATCATTTTCTGGAATTTTTCAAGCTGCTTAAAAGCACAATTAACTTAGTGCATGTAAACTTCGGACCCACTGGAATTGTGATATAAAATTGAAACAATCTGTCTGTAAACAGTTGTTGGAAAAATTACTTGTGTCATGCACATAGTAGATGTCCTAAATGACTTGCAAAACATTATTTTGCAAATATTAAATCTGTGCATTGGTTAAAAAATTAGTTTTAATGACTTCAACTTAATTGTATGTAAACTTCTGACTTCAACTGTATGTATATATATATATATATATATATATATATGAAATTATTTTTTGTGGTAATCTACATTATGCCACACATGCTGTCGATGCTTAACTTGTCTTTAACCCTGAATATTTTTTTAATGACACCCACTAAACACACCACAAATCTTAGTTATCTTACTAAGATAACAGAGAGCTTTAACACACACTTCCAGCTGGGTGGTCACTGACCTCTCCTTAATGTTTTACAAGGCAATTTTTGTAACATATTAACCCTGAAACACACAAATGTATCCAAACTTTTTATTGTTAAAGCCAGATTTGACATTTTAGTAATCCCACTCTTAGCAACTGAAACAAGTAAACTCCAACACCCATTTTGATATTTGTAAAAAAAAAAAAACTAAATAGAGGTAATTTAAGCATTGAACCTCTTTAGTGTTTGCACAGTTGATGCTATTTGACAGGGTTCACCAGAGCCCTGAAAAAGCAATTTCAGATAGACACAACTCAGGTTGTCAACTGACATTATTTGATGTAACCACGTTAGACAATACACAACAGCTTATAGCATTTTATATGTCAGTGCTTACAGTATGACTGGTTCATTCCACACTCTTCTCCAAAAATTTTAAACCATGAAATATCTAACTTTTCCAGCCTTAACATCCCATATAGTTCAATAATAAATATATTTTCAGAGAGTAAATCACATCATTCATTTAGTGTGCTCCTATTCCAAACACGTAGAGGTTACTGCTGTTAGAACAGTTGCAAGATTTGGCTTAGAAATGGAAGAACATCAACAACAGAACCATCGGTCCGTGGAGCAGATACTGAGCGAAGCATTCATCCGTTCTTCATCTTTCCGAGCACATGCATGCTGAAGGTGTTTGGAACCTCCATGGCACACAATTTGGACCCTACTTTTGATCTAGCCCCTTCAGGGCCATTCTGGTTTAGGACCCTGTCTGCTCCACTGAAGCAAGATCTCTTGCCTCCTGTACCAGTTCCAGCAGAGAAGAGAACATGGTGATGTCGCTCGGCTGGAGACCCATCTTCTGAATCTGGAAGAAAATTAGCATAATTAAGTATGATAAAGCAAATCTGACACGTATAAAAAAAAGTAAAATTGAAACAAAGTGGAAACCAAATGATCTTGATCCCATAACATGTTACAATTATTTATCTAATGAGTTCCTTTAGATAATATTCCAGGTTCAATAAAAGGTATGCTCAACTGACAGCATTTGTGGCTTAATATTGATTACCACAAAAATGTATTTTGACTTGTTCTGGGTTCCAGTGAGGCACTTAATATTGAAGTGAATGAGGCCAATTTGTAAACATTAAAATACTCAGTTTCAAAAGTATAGCCACAAGACGTAAACAATATCCAAGTTAACATGATTTTAGTGTAATAAAATCACTTTCTAACCTTTTCTGTGTACAGATATATGCAATTTTACAACTTTGTAGCCATGAGAATGAAATGTCAACAAACCCTAAAAACCTAAAATGACTGTAAAAATGATGATTTAATCAACTTTACAGCTCAAATAACACAAGTTTTAACAGAAGAATTAATGTAAGTGCTTTTATAAAATTATAAGCTTCGCATTTCTGCCTTTAAACCCTCAAAACTTTGGCCCCATTCACTTCCATTGTAAGTGCCTCACAGTAACCTCGATAAGGAATTATTTGTCGAAAATATTTTTTGTGGTTATCAACATTATGCTACAGATGCTGTCGACTGACCTTAACTTGTATTAAACCCAGAATATTCCTTTAACAATGAGAATTAGCTGCATAATCTCAAATATTAAACAAAATTTTATAACTCTAAATATATAAAAAAAAAAAACCTTATTAAATTAGAAGGTATTTGAACTATATTTGATTAGCACCATCACTATACGTTATACCTGCTCTCCAAGGTATTCTACATCCATCGCCAGCTGTAGACGGATCTTACTGTCATCTGATGGCCCAGCATTAACACCTACACTGCTGGTGGTGGCCGTTTTCCTGGCTTGCTTCAGTCTCTTCAGACTTTCCTCCATCTTCCTCACCGAGCCCAGCACATCCGATATAGTCTCAAAATATCTATTAAACACAGAGGAGCTTTTAAGAAATAAAAAGTGCTAGAAATAAACTAGTTTACCAAGACATTCTAGAATAATACATTTCAATACATAAAGTTAAGCTTAACCACAGTACCTATGGGTGCAGTCAGAGAGTGTGACACGGAGCCACTCCTGGATGATGGAGTCTTTCACCACATTTTTGGAGTCAGTGACCAGCTGATGGAGTGGCCGAAGTGCATTGTCCATATATGCTGAGGCTCTGGTGGGCACCTCCTATTAATAAGAGAGCAACCAAGTGTTCAGGCCTGAGTTAAAATTGAGCCTTCCTTACTTTAAAGGGAGTATTTCTGTTTGAGAAATCTGTTATTTCTACAAGTTAATTATATATAAAAAAAAAAAAAATTAAAAAAAAATAAATCCAAATCTTTTATGCATTGTAAACTAATCTGGCTTTTCACCCTTTTCATTCCAGCCTTTCGTTGTATAAAAGACTACTGTCTCAGAACTTGACTAATTGATTAATTCTGCAATACATTTGAATATTATATGAGCAAAGTGCACTTGACCTTATTGGTCCTTCGATAAAGTCGTGGAACTTCAGAAGCATTTTTCAGAAAGGGGATGCTCCTCTCTGTTAGATGCCGAGTCATTCTGCTGTTCAGTGTGGGAATGCAGCTAGACAGTGACGCCCTGGAGTCCCGCAAAGCTTCTGGAGCACAAAACCGGAAACATATTTAGTAAGTACTGAGTAAACAACAACTAAATTACACTTTCAAATGAAGCACCCATGTTCATTAACATCAGAAATGGCTTCACAACTCCATAACAAACCAGAAACAACAGTAAAGTTTTTGAATCCAATAGCCTCCAGTTTTGCCCTGATCATCTCAGAGATATCTGGAATCTGGAAACAGAATGAGAACATTCCTCACTGGATGCAATTGAGACATAGATTCTCAAAATTCAACTGAATTAGACCATGTCCACATTACCTGCTCTTGTAATTTATCAACATCGGCTGCAATGAAGACGAGTTGCTTGGTAGACAGTGCGGTGGGGCCACCGCTCTCGCTGTCTGCATCCTGTGATGTACGGCTGGATGTGGAAGAGGCGGAACTTGGGAGTGGTCTTACTGAATCTTTGCTAGTTTCTGGAGATGAAGTATTTGTTAGGACCTGAAAGACAAAAAGTAACAAACCTTTCATTACAGCACTTGCAAGGCAATACTGTATCGATATTCCTCAGACATTCAGATCAAGGTTTATCCTAAACTCCAAGACATTCACTTCTGCAATAAATTCAGCCAGAACCACTTAATACAAAGAATATAAAATATTCAGGATTCAAAAAGTAACCATCTGTGATTTATTTCTCTAAATGTACGTATTTTAGACTTTTAAAGTATTCTTTTGATGCCTTGCAAGCACTGATATTTTCATCAAGAAATGCAAATCTAGTTCATCATATTCTTTCTGCCATTAATGCTTTACCTCTGTAAGGAAAGTGGCATATCTAGAGAGCAGCTGCAGCATCAGCTTCCAAAATCGATGAGCAAGTGGTGCCAGGTACACCTGGTCAGCCCAGCACCTGTACACACAGCTCCACAACACCTCAGTAACCTGGAGGTGGTAGCTGCTTCCCGCTGAGTTCAACAAAAACAAAGATAATATGTCAGTGGTTATCAGTTATGGCTCTCTTTTAATTAATCTAGTCTAAGGAAAATAAATAGTGGGTGACAAGCACAGTATTCACTTAAAAAGCATGTCAACAGATGTCCAGAGATGGCAATACCAGGCATCTCTGTCAACATTTCCTAAAGCTGTTCTATGTGTGCCAGCCATCTTGCATTAACCCATACATACTGACTGACCTGGCGCTGCTTCTAGTCCATCTGCAATAGCATTTTCTAGCCTTCCAGCAATCTCTTTGAACCTAAAAAAACACACCAAGGCCAGCACGTCAAAAGATAGCCATGTAGATTCAAGTCAAGTTGTTAAAGGAATATTCCAGGTTCAATACAATTTAAGCTCAATCAACAGCATCTGTGGCATAATGTTGATTACCACAAAATGAATTTTGACTCATCCCTCCTTTTCTTAAAAAAAAAAAAAAAAGCAAAAATTTGGTTGCAGTGAGGCACTTACAATGGAAGTGAATGGGGCCAATTTTTGGAGGGTTTAAAGGTGGAAATGTGAAGCTTATAATTTTATAAAAGCACTTACATTAATTCTTCTGTTAAAACTAGTGTATTATTTGAGTCATTTTAGCATTTGTTGACAATACATCATCATTGCGAAGAAGTTATAAAATAAGTCATAACTTAACACAGAAAAGGTTAGTAAGTGATTTTATCACAATAAAATCATGTTAACAAATATTTTGTTTACGTCTTATAGATATATATTTGAAACAATGAGTATTTTAATGTTTACAGATTGGCCCCATTCACTTCCATTGTAAGTGCCTCACTGTAACCCAGATTTATGTTTTTTTTTTTAAGAAAAGGAGACAAGTCTAAACACATTTTTGTGGTGATCAATATTATACCACAAATGCTGTCAACTGAGCTAACTGAGCGGAACCCGGAATATTTCTTAAACAAAAGTGCTGCACTGGACATAAAACTTTCATTTCATCTTAATTTCAATGTGTCAAAAGAGCACAGATTTAAAACCTTTAGCAATTTTAGAGAACACAAGACTATTCAAAGAAGATATTCACATAATTTTCTCTCTGTGTAGGTAATGACACAAATATTTTGTGTAAAAGAAAACATTAAACATTTGATTTGCAATCTAAAAGGTCAGGCTGCTAAGAGAGTTCATGACAACATAGGTAAACAGTACCATGAGTGGGCTGTATGTGACTTCAGTGTGTGCTGATACACAGGAAGTATGGGGGAACAAACAGATGAAGCCTTCACAAAGACTTTTACGAAATTGACATTTGCAAAACAACAAATGCTGATTAAAATCCTTTATATATTAAAAGTTTAAAGTTTATTACAAATATAATTATAACCTTAAGCAACTCAAGTTTGTTTATAAAAAGGAGCTGGTTTTTAGCTATTTGTCTTAATGCTTTGAAAGCAAGAAAAATAACATCTTTTAAAATCCAAAAATGTTAATATTAAAAAAACAACACAAGAGCTACTGTTCAATCCTTCTGAAGTGTACTATAAGAGCTTAATTCCAAGAAAAGGCAAACAGTATACAGGCTTAACTGGCTTAAACTAAACAGTGGACTTTATACCCAACTAATGGAGATGACCAAACATCACAGAGTAAAGACTGTCCACTGGCCGTAAACACAGATCGATTCACTTCCAGGGCAATTATCTCTTTTCAAATATATTGCACAAATAACAGAATCTAAGCTGCACTGGAAATTCCAAAGAAAACATAGTTGACTCATAGCTTATCCAATAAACAAAATAAACGGTTCACCTATTTGAAAAAATTGGTTCACCTATTACCTCTCGCAATAAGCAAGGTCAACAACAAAATAGATAGTTGTGTTGACCACTTATGGTCAATATATTATTTCACAGTGCAGGAAACACAGGCTCACGGAGAGTATTATATTTACATGAGTCCAAGTTGTCCTGAATCATGTATTTATCATGCTCACCTCAGCTGGAAGTACACTGGCAGGTTCCATTTGTTGTGAAAGCTCTGGTAGCATGGATGTGCTCGCAGTCTCTTTACACTGGCCTGGGAACCACACTGCCTCTCAAACTTGCACACAAAATCCATGCTGACAGTGTATCTCTGCACAAACGAACAAAAATATTTTTTGAAGCGAACACTAGTAACAAGTGTAAAGATATCCTTCAGAATTAGCATCAGTCGAAGCATGAGTGCATCTTTTTTCCAATGTTAACCTCATAAAAAACAGCTGGGTTTCCTGGACTGAAAAGGGAAGGGATTCTTTCCTCAACACCTCTAATGATTTCAGGCCAGACGGAGTTCACCAGGAAGTCGTATCCTGGAACAATGTCGGCTTTATCACTGGGCAAACAAAAAGGTGCTTTCATTAAAATATATTATGTATAATATGACAACAATGGCAAAAAACAGTCAATGTTCACTGTGAATGCCAGGCATACCTAGAGATAGCCCCACCAGTCACCTCCCGTAGGAGTCTGCAATGGTGAGGCACAAACTCCAACAACTTTGTGTACATCATCTTAAGACCATTAGGGTTGGATTTAATGAACTGTTCAACTATAACCTGACAAAAAGCAACAGGTACAGTTAAGATGGGACAGACAAGCATGACAAATAACACTTCCATGAATTTAGTTTTCAAGTGTACCTGTAAGCTCAAATTTAATTTGTAAGGCTCACTAAATATTTGAGTTAAACAAATTACATATGCCCGCATTGCTGTTCTCAAGTGATGTGTAAAATGTACCTCATCCATGTATGGTTTGACTAAGACTTGTCCAACCAGTGCCTCTGCATCCCTGGTTTTATCGATGGTAGCATATGTTCTGAGACAATGTCGCACAATGTCAACATTTGACGTCTGGAGGCCTTGGATCAACAGGCCTTCCAGGGACTGCTGAAGCATAGCTGTGATACCAGCTATTCTCTGGAACACAAGAATAAAGGTAAGTCAGAAAGCAGACATCCATTTATCCTGTAGGCCTAAGAAACATAAGCACAAGCCAACAGAATAAAGTCCATAGAATTTTTTTTTTGTTTTTTTGTTTTTTTACACTTTATAGCCTAACATAATCAAGTTTGTCCAATTGTATATTTAAATTGTAAGAATGCGAATTAATGCAAAATCCCTAGTACTAGGTGGGCTTCAAACACTATGGCCTGATTAAAAACTGCAAGCTTACCGGTCGCACTTTATCAAGCAGTGGCATTCCTTTGCTCTGGACAGCATGAAACTGTAACTGGTTGAACTCAGTGGCAATTCGCTCTAGAATTTGACCTGCCAAAAGGGGACTGAGAAACAAAGAGTAAGATATTAACTTGTAATGCAAAGCACGGTGTGGAGTGACAGTAGACATAGGTATTACAAAGGTATTAAAAAGCAACTATAGAGTGTATACACATATAAAACCCAGAGTCATAAAGACCCATTTGTGTCATTTCAAAAGAGGTATTTTACTTGCAACTTTCACATTTACTTTTGCAGCTAGGATTTCAGAGTACTGAAAGGGTTAGTTCACCCAAAAATAAAAATTCTCTCATCATTTACTCACCCTCATGCCAACTAAGATGTGTGACTTTCTTTCTTCTGCAGAACACAAACTGACATTTTAGAAGAATATCTCAGCTCTGTAGGCCCATACAATGCAAAAGTGAATGGTGATCAAGCCTTTGAAGAGTAAAAAAGGAGATAAAGTCAGCATAAAAGTAATCCATCAGACTCCAGTGGTTTAATCAATGTCTTCTGAAGCGGTCCAGTTGGTTTTGGGTGAGAACAGACCAAAATGTAACTCCTTTTTCACTGTACATCTTGCCATTGCAGTCTCTAGGCACGATCATGATTTCAAGCTCGATTACACTTCCTAGTGCTTGACACATGCACATAGCGCTACATGGCGCTATAGGAAGTGTAATCGTGCTTGAAATTATGATCGCCAACGAGACTGCTATCAAGATGTACAGTGAAAAAGAGTTATAATTTGGTCTGTTCTCACCCAAAACCAACCGAATTGCTTAAGACAATGATTGAACCACTGGAGTCTGATGGATTACTTTAATGCTGACTTAATCTCCTTTTTGGAGATTCACTGGCATTGTGAGGACCTACAGAGCTGAGATATTCTTCTAAAAATCTGGGATGGCATGAGGGAAGTTAATGATAAGAGAATTTTCATTTTTGGGTGAACTATCCCTTGAACATACCTGCTGGTCTCTAATGATGTTGTATCTTTGGTGTTTTGGTGAAGAATTTTCTCAATCTTCTCCACTGATCTAACAACTTGGATGAGTCTTAACACACAGATCTACAAAAAAACAAAAAAAACCACATTGGCATGTTGCAGAGATATTAAACTGCATAATTTGCTGACAATGTGAGCATAAACAAAGAAAACAACGTATTTTACAACAGAAAAACATCACTACTTTCAGCACCATGACCTACCTTCTTTTTTTGTATGTCATCTTGCTTGGATAACCGTGTGTCTATAGCTTCAATAGCTTCATTCACAGAAGATCTCAGACTCTATTCATGAGATGAAAATACTTATTGATTTCACAAAATATGGCAAATCCAAATATATGCACTGATGTTAATATATGGTACGCACTTACCAGCACTTCTTCACGTAACTGGCCAAGAGGTACAGAGAGCTGATTGAGGGATTTATCCATTCCAACCTGAAAGAACAGATACATACCTCTCTGTCATCCGAGCAACCGATAAGTTTACAGTATGAGGCATAATCATGATGTTCTAGTGCTAAAATAACATCACACTCTCTCTGTCAGGAAACCTACTGATTCTGCTGAAAACACTACATAACGAGTGAATAAAAAGCAAAGACTCACAAGGTTGGTGGATAGGTTAACGAAATCTGCATAGTCTTTATTGATGAGCTCCACCATTGCTGTTTTGAGGAGTCTGTAATATTGCTCCAGATCTTCACGCATCTCCTCCAGCTGGACGCGCTTTCTACAATCAGCCACAAATGTGTCCACGTCGAAGTCATCCTGCATGATAAATATAGACAAATCTGATATCTAAATCTAGTGAAATCTAAATTCCCTCAATGAGAAAAAAGTTGTCAAATCTATACAAACACAGTAACAGGGTTCCCACACTTTTGACCAATCAATTTCCATGACTTTTTTAAAAAACTTTTCCAGTTGTTTGTAACTGATAGATAAAGGGATATTTCATCCAAAAATGAAAATTCTCTCATCATTTACTCACCCTCATGCCATCCCAGATGTGTATGACTTTCTTTCTTTTTTTCTGCAGATCACAAATGGAGATTTTCTTCTGTAGATCCATACAATGCAAGTGAATGGTGACCAAAATTTTGAAGCACCAAAAAGTAAATAAAGTCCGCAAAAGGTAATTCATAAGACTCCAGTGGTTTAATCCATGTCTTCTAAAGCGATCCCGTTGGTTTTGGGTAACCAAAATATATCTCCGTTTTCACTGGACATCTTGACATTGCAGTCTCCAAGAACAATCACGATTTCAAGTTCGATTACACTTCCTAGTGCTTGACACTTGTGTAAAGTGCTAGATGGCGCTAGGAAGTGTAATCGAGCTTGAAATCATGATGGTGCCTAGAGTTATGTTTTGGTCTGTTCTCACCCAAAACCAACTGAATTGCTTAAGAAGATGGATTTAACCACTGGAGTCAGCTGGATTACTTTTATGCTGCCTTTATGTTGCCTTTATGTGATATTTGGAGATTCAAAGTTTTGGTTACCATTCACTTGTATTGTATGGAACTACAGAGCTGAGATATTCTTCTAAAAATCTTCATCTGTGTTCAACAGAAGAAAGTAAGTCATACATATCTGGGATGGCATGAGGGTGAGTAAATGATGAGAATTTTCATTTTTGGGTGAACTATCACTTTAAGTATGTTTACAAATAATTTAATAGAGATTTCTGTGGTGGATTTCCATTTGTTGCCAGACACAAATCCTTAAATTGGAAAGTTTAAAGACCACTTTGTGCCCCATATGAAAATCATTAGTTAGTAACATTTGCTGCTGAATGAATGACACTGGCAGTCCTCAAAGGCCAGACTTATGTTATCATGTTAGATTTCTTTTTGGCAAGTTTGAATCTGCACAAGCACTCACAAAGAGCAATAACTGGCCAATTATTATAATAATAATTATTATTATTTAGATCAGAACACGTATACTATCTGTAGACATTTCCATACTTTTACATGACTTTTAATAATTTCCATGACTTTTCCAGGCCTGAACATCACTTAAAAAAAAAAAAACAAACAAAAAAAAAAAAAGTTATATTTTCAGGTTTTTCAAGGCCATGGGAACCATGCAGTAAGAAATTGGAAGACATAAAGAAATCTTTAAAAAAAACATTCGTGACATCCCTAAAACACCCTTACAAAGTATAAAAGATATTCGCTAAGCAATTAAAAATATAAATGTAAGTTAAGTTACTATATAAAGTCAAGTTAGTTGGTTTTAAAACGGAATGCAGGAAAATATATTCAGTTGATTACACAATCTCCCTTCCTTACCTTCATAAATTCGTCTTTGTCGAAGCACAAAGAGTCCGGTCCCTTTGGTAAGGTCATCATTAATTTATGACGGGCTACAAAATAATCTGCATATGTATTTATAAAACGTGAACGCTGTTACATTTCGTTAAAATGTCAGAGTAATCGAGTTAACTTCCGCAAACATGGCACGCACCAACAAGTAAGTGTAAAACACAAACGCCACATAAATTGAAAGAGAGATATTTTGTGAATAGCGCTCCAACTGGTTACAAGTGGTACTGCACCAGACTATAATATTCATAGTCAAGTGATTAATTCTTCGCGAAACTACAGGATTAAAATGCTAAAACTATCATCACAAAGATTCTTTATTTATGTATACATTATTTTGTTTTGAATCGGGGAAAAAAGGTTTAACTGGCTCTTATTCGATGCTATGGATAATCTTAATACGACGGATTTGAATGCTGTCCTTCATTTGTTTCTGAGATGTATAATCCATAACATTTATGATTCGTTCAGTGGTTAATCCTATTGGACAGTGCAGGGAGACCGAGTCAGGTGATTGCCAAGGAAGCCGGAGATTCATTCAGTCCTCCACGGAAAGGGGAGCACGCCCAACCCGGATGCTCAGATAATTTGTGGAGCGGTCAGTTGTAGGGGGTTCAGATCGCAGGGTTGGAGGTATTTCAGTACCACGGAGGAGGGACAGCTCCCGACGGAATTTACGTTTTCTCGGTACTACTGAGACCTCCATCACTGCTTCATCGCTGCTAGAGGACTGTGGTACACTCGCGCAGAATCAACAATCAAGGGGACTGAGGAGAACAGACTGTATGCTTATTTTTCGCTTTTAAGAAACTCATTTGCATGCCGAATCTCGCCCGGTACATTGGGACCTGACGAACGATGGCGGAGTGTGCGCGGAAAGGACTATCGCTCCTGGAGGAAGCGCGTTCTCGCTACGAGAGCTTGCAGATTTCTGATGATGTGTTTGGGGAGTCTGGAGACGACAGCAGTGAAAACCCCTTTTACAGTACATCGGGCGACTCGAATTCGGACAACTACCGGGAGACAAATCCAGACGATGCCAGGGCAGGTGAAACTAGGAGTAGTCACAACTGTGGTCCTCCTGGGTCTGTCTCCAATGGCCAAGCGCAGGAGGAAGGATGGAGTGATGCACTACAGGACATCAGCGTGCCCCAGTATCAGGACACACATGGTGAGTTTAGTGTGATGAACGTTATATCAGTAGATGAAATGGAGCTGAACTCCATGGATTCATCAGCATTGAGAGACTGTGTGACACACTGTGGGTTATTATACTGCATGCTCGACTTGTAATTAAGATCACAGATGGGACCCTTTGATGACAACATTGGATTACTTTGATCTCTCTCATCAGATGGCTCAAGCAGATGACACAATTCTTTAATATATGGATCAGAGATGGTGGTATCACAGTTGCTTAACTGGCTCAATGAAATCCTGCCTGCTAGAGAAAGAGAAATATGGGACATGGGAAATTAAATAACAGGATCAGTTTTATGGATTGAAATTAAGATTTATGGATTTCAATTTCATAACAAAATTCCATTAAAAATAAAATTGAGTAATCTTTAACTAAGTGAATAAAATGTAATTTAATTTGATGGGAATTTTGTTATGAAATTGAAATGCATAAATCTTAAAAATAGGCTTAAATATTTTTTGAGTGAGGGTCTAATCACTATGCGAGATTCATACCAGCTGTGTTATTCAGAGCAGAAATTTAATTTGCATGGGTGGATGAATTAAGCCACATTTATTTATTTTTTAGAAACTCACACATTGAATTGGTTAGATGACCCCAAAGTCAAATGAATACTGTATTTTCTATTACAGCTTTTAGGGGAGATTTACACTTAGACTCTTAGCAGATGCTTTCTTATGAAATTATTTACAATGAAGCACACATTTCAGGCATGTGGCAATTAGGATCATTGACAATACTAAAATTGTAATAAAAATGTCACAAATATCCAGCAATTTGACTGATAGCCTAAACCTCTTGCTTGATATCCACATCCTTCAGTCACCTATTTGACTTACTGTAGAATTCAATAGACTGTCATTGTAGGTGGATGTATCTCATTTGAAGTGCTGATCTGAATGATGCCTTTTGTTTAAAGGGAAAGTTCACCAAAAATGAAAATTCTCTCATTATTTATTAACCTTCATGCCATCCCAGGTGTGTATGATGTTCTTTCTTCTGCAGAACACAAACAAAGATTTTAGAAAAATATCTCAGTTCTGTTGGTCCTTTCAATGCAAGTTAATGGTGGCCAGAAATTTGAAGCTCCAAAAAGCACATAAAGGCAGTTTAAAAGTAATCCATAAAACCTCAGTGGATAAATCCATATCTTCAGAAGCGATATGATAGGTGCAAGTGAGAAACAGATCAATATTTAAGTCCTTTTTACTATAAATTCTCCTCCCTGCCCAGTATGTGGTGATATGCACAAATAATGCAAATCACCAAAAACAAAAGAAGAATGTGAAAGTGTAGACTTATATAAAAAAGGGCTTAAATATTCATCTGTTTCTCACCCATACCTATCATATAACTTCTGATGATATGCATTCAACCACTGGAGTCATATGGATTACTTTTATGCTGCCTTTATGTGCTTTTTGGAGCTTCAAAGATCTGGCCACCATTCATTTGCATTGTATGGACCTACAGAGCCGAGATATTCTTCTAAAAATCTTAATTTGCGTTCTGCAGAAGAAAGAAAGTCATACACATCTGGGATGGCATGAGGGTGAGTAAATGATGATAATTTTCATTTTTGGGTGAACTATACCTTTAAACTGTCTCACACGTGTTTATATAAGGTTATGACTGACTCTGTCAAGACATTTTATGCCTTACTGAATGCATATATTACAGAACACATTAAGGACAAGCACTCAGACATACAGTTGAACTCGATTGACCAGTATTTATCATGACTTATCAATGTACTTGCAAGTCAGATGCTTGTGGTGTCTTTGCATCCCTAGAAATGCAAATCATCACCCATGGCATAACGAAAAAGAGTGCCAACTTAAATAATAATAGTAATAAACAACATCAAAACAATCAAAAACAAAATCAGATCAGAAATTGTAATTAAATACTGTGTAATAAAGATATAGGGTTAGCTTAACTGTTGATGTACTTATCTATTTTACTGTTTCAGGATGTCAAAATACTGTTAGTAATAGTCATAGTTTCAGTTTTCCAGTGACTTACCATGACACACCCTAACTTGACATTATAACAATCACACCTGCTCAAATGCACAAACGAATGTAATGCCAGGGTTGATCATCTGTAGTATTTCATGATGTTGTCTTAAAAAAGTATTCGGTGAAGGGTTATACTGGCCACAACAAACATTTTCCCACCATGAAATTATTCTCACCTGGAGCTTCTTTGAGAAGAGTTTTTGTGGTAATGTCAAAGAAAGATAAATGGGAAATACCCTGAATTTGAACACCCCATAATGAAAGAAATGGAGAGAGAAAGAGAATGAGTTAGGCTAGTGGAAGCTATGTGCAATGTCACTCTCTCATTGTTAGCTATAGCTAAATTCTTCAGAGGTGATTTTGATTAACACAAGATACTGGCTCTTGTTCAGTTTTAGCCTGCAATGATATTGAAAGTCTGCCCTGCTGACAAGACCAGCAGGTCACCATCTTATGTTATGTTTTGGGTGCTGGAGTAATTGTTTCCCTATCAGGCTTCTTAACTAGGTTAACAAGCTTCACAAGAGAAACATGATGGTTGACCAGCCACACCATTTAAGTTTGGTTTGTGCATGGCATGTCTAGTCTACCAGCTAGACCAGCACCAAACCAGCACTAACACATATAACCCACTAGAATAGCATGGGAAATCATAAGGTGGTCTTTTTAGCAGGATATATATAGTACCTCCCTGAACCATAGGTGTAATAATGTACTTATCTAATGCCAGCCAGACTTGCAAATGCTGTGATGTGCACCCATTATGTGCACTGGATCCTTTCTATCTGAATTTGTCTGCTGATTTTTCTTAACAGTGTGGTTAGAGTTTTGTCAGTTCTTTTCCTACAATAAGCTGTGATCTAATTGCCAGTAGGAGTCTAAATATTGTCATAAACAGGCCTGTAGTAGCTCCTGGGCATCACTTGCAGTCACCGGCCTTTTTTGGATCAGTACACCGTGACGCTAATATTATTTCACTCAAGTCAAAGTGACCCAAGGGTTTTGACGCATTCAACTTGTTTAAATTATGCATGTATATGAATGTTTAAATGCTGTATACAGATCTAACAAAATAAAATGAACAAGAACACATTTGGAAATTAATTATGTATAAGCATGCCTGGCTAACAGACATCTAGGATGCTAATCTAAAGTAGAAAATATTATATTTCATGTCATATTCCCGTTTTGTGTTGGGACATTTTCCCAAGATGAGCAGTTGCTGCACTGTGGCCCAGCCTTTCCATTGAGGTTGATCGGAAAGTTATGTCTGTCACCACAGGGGAAATGGGCCATCTGGTTAATGGCTTTGTTTGGGCATGAACTGAAAGCGATGCATGAAATGTAGTACACAAAGTCCATCCACCGAGTTCATTCTGCATTATAGGTAATAGATAATAGCATAAGCTGTGCATTACACTTTTTGTGGATACTGAAAACAATGTTTATTAGAACAAGTTTACTTTCAAGACTATTTGTACTGTATAAGGTAATTGTAAAACCCTTGTCTGGCACATCAATGCGGCCATGTGTAACATGTATTAGATAAGGTCTAAGTCAATATTATTAAGATCAACATAGCAGACTTGCCCTTGCTGACATATTTTGGTCCTTGTGTTAAAACACAAAGCCTACCAGACAAATCTTTACAAATAGTCAGTGTCAAGACAGCAAATTAACTTTTACTATTGTCAGTTTTACTGAATCCTCCCTTGTTCAGATTACTTAACAAATGCATGTAACCAAGAGAACTTAAACTGAAACCACAGTGACTTTGCACGAAACTGGATAGAGAGAGTAAATGTTGAAATTAAGTGTTATTTTGTGTTTTTGTGTAAGATGAATACAAGGGAGGATAGTTAGTATTTAATGTTTGTTATGAGAGTTAGAAGATTTTCTTTAATGATAAATTATTTAGGTTACCACTGTGGTGAACAGCGGAGCTAGGTTGAGGAGATCAAATACTTAACACTTGTATATTGCTTTGTCCAATGAGTTATATTTGTGCCACTCACAGCAAGAAAAGTGGTAAGAATATGCTTTGTTGAGATTCATACCATACATTTACCATGTCAATGCGAACTGTTGCTAGCCAATTGTTAAAGCTGAAGTATGTAATTTTTGCTAACTAGCGCCACCAAACAGAATTGCAAAAATAAACAATGCTTTCAAAACAGCTTTCTGAATACGCCCCGCCTGCATTAGTTCAAACAGTCAGATAGTCTAAGCTGGTTGCTTAAAACAGAATCAGGAATTTTTATAGTGCCACAGAGACACAGTGTTTACAGTTTTCAAGAAAATTAACCTATGAATAGCTTACTTGTAGTTATTTCTGCATATTAAGCTGGGATAGAGGAAAGTATTTTAACACTGAAAAAGTTACATCAGCTTTAACTAAAAAAAATTGAACTTATGTAAATTCAACACTAATTATCAAGTAAAACAAAAATAATATGTATTATAATACGTAACACTAACAAATCCAAATGGTTTGCATTTACTCAAAAAGATTTTGTCCAATTGACTTTAATTTCTTTAGTTCATACAACTGAAACGTGGCTTGTTGAAACTACTCAACACTGTTGCATGGAACCACTTGACTGCTTTTTTAAGTAAATCCAACAGTTTATTTGTTTGGTTGTACTTTATTATATGATATATATATATATATAAAATACATATATATACACACACACACACACACACATTTGTGTATATACAGGTGTATATAATGTAAACATTCAGTACAATGCTTTTTGTAAACTACAGCAATTGTACAATTTATTATTATTGATAAAAAAAAATATTTTGGCTCAAAAAATTTGAGGGGGCACGAAGGTTTTGTGTATAAATGGAAAAAGCTGAAAGGTTTCCTTCATCTTGCTTAAAACAGCCCTTTGTCAAACCCAACAGTATTATGACATAACTATTAAACTAAGATGCATAACGTTAATGATCACTTTTGAGATGAGGGCCATGGTACAACTGAGCACCTGCTGTGAGATTTAAAAGAGATGAGATACATTTATTCCAACTTGTTTATTTGTATAAAGGATGTTTAGAGAAAGAGCTGCTGGTGTCTCCTTCTCAATAACTGTCTTGCAAAATATGTAGCACACAAACAGCTATTCTCTAGGAAGACTGACTATAAGGACAGATAAATAAATACATTTTGATGTTCAGTAGAACCTCTGGGTGTAGACACCTTCAAACACAGCTTTATAGTGATTTTGAAATACCACTGCAGAATGTTACATTGAGTAATATAAAGGAAAGGCAATATTTTGACTTTAAGCATAGGGTACTCTTCACATTCAGTGTACAGTATAGTATTGCAAAGCATTGATATATTTGATTTATGCAAATTAGAAGTGAATGGCATGGCCATGATCTGGATTAAGGGACAGCGCACTGCATTACATAACAGTTTGATCCAATGTCATAACAGATTTTAAGCCAGATACAATCGCAGGGCTGTTTGCTCTATCAAGTTCATGTCTTGTACCATCTACTAAATTGACAAGCAAGATAATGCTTAAAATATATTTGATACTTTCTTGCAGTAAAATAGACTGTGTAGAGAGTTAAATTAGATTAAGATCTAGTATAAATCTGTTTGACTAGGGTAGTTTTGTGTTTAAGAAATTACACTGGGGATAAATGTTTGTAACATCAGTCTTTTCTTGAGATTTTAATTTACCTAATTGTACTACTTTGTTTATTGTTAATTACTTTGCAGTAACAATGATTATCAAACATAATGCAGTGTAAACCCCACAGTGGACTTCATCTTTGGGACATGTTTGTGTTTGCTTTACTGAGCTACTGGTGGAACACCAGCTGTTGTGGTTAGCTTAGGCTGTGTGCCATACATGGTTGAATGGGGGCTGGGCAACCACAACAGACATTTATTTAGCAAAATAACACCAAAAACATGTTTAAGTGTGAAAAATATTTATTTTTGCTATTAGGAATGTAGACATTAGGGAATGTTTATGTGGTCATCTAATTTTTGAAAATGTGAAATTTATATAGGGTGTGTTTTTTCTATTTCCCAGGTTAGTTGTTTACAATACTGCATTCAAATCAATTACACTTTCTCTAGCTTTGGGGTCATAGGGCCACTTTGACACTGGGAAAATGTGTGGCAAGTTGTAATCAGATGTTGTTCACTGTTGTACTTTGGGTATTCCTCCAACCTATACCACAACACAAGTAAACACAGAGATAAGAGAATCTCACTCTTATTTTTTTTCCTTTTGATTTTGTGGGTGTTTGCAACATTTTAGATATCCCAACATGCAATGCAGTTTACAAATAAGGCCTATAAGTGTAGGATCATTTAGGATCAATACAAAACATTCATATTGACAAATATTTACACAGCTGAACTGCTTGTCAAAAGTAATCTGTACTTATTTTCATTGTATGTTAATACAATACTCAACTTGGATCCATAGACACCTTTTATCGTTTGACTTCCATTTTTCCTCTGCTATTTGCTCCATCTCTGACTGAGTTGTACTGTGCCTTTTAAGACAAAATGGCCATTAGTAGAAGTGGAGTAAAAGATAAAAAGTGAACAAATGAAGCTGGTTTTAGATCCTTTCTGCAACTTTTTGTCATTAGCTGATAAGCTCAGCTTTCCACAGCACAGTGTTGATGTACCCTACACATATTAGTTGCCAATAAATGTCCTCTGTTAGGCCGATGGTGATAAGGTTACTGACAAGTTCAGCTATTACAGTAGTGTAGTTAATTAAAACTATTACATCTAATAATTATTTATTAAAGGGTTAGAGTTAGTTAATATAATTATTAATTATTAAATAATGAGGGGCCTGGATAGCTCAGTGGTAAAAGACACTGGCTACCACCCCTGGAGTTTGCTAGTAAGAATCCCAGGGTGTGCTGAGTGACTCCAGCCAGGTCTCCTAAGCAAATTGGCCTGGTTGCTATGGAGGGTAGAGTCACATGGGGTAACCTCCAGTCTAGCTGATCCCACAAAAGCTCAATGGGGTTAAGATCCATAACATTCTTTTCCAATTATCTGTTGTCCAATGTCTGTGTTTCTTTGCCCACTCTAACATTTTATTTTTGTTTTTCTGCTTCAAAAGTGGCTTTTTCTTTGCAATTCTTCCCATAAGGCCTGCACCCCTGATACATCTGGGCCTTCCACATCTCTTTCTGTGTTTGTTAGAGCCAGTTGTTCTTTGTCTTTGACGACTGTAGTGTACACCTTTGTATGAAATCTTCAGTTTTTTGGCAATTTCAAGTATTGTATAGCCTTCATTCCTCAAAACAATGATTGACTGATGAGTTTCCAGAGAAAGCTGTTTCCTTTTTGCCATTTTTGACCTAATATTGACCTTAAGACATGCCAGTCTATTGCATACTGTGGCAACTCAAAAACAAACACAAATACAATTTTAAGCTTCATTCAATGAACCAAATAGCTTTCAACTGTGTTTGATATAATGGCAAGTGATTTTGTAGTACCAAATTAGCAATTTAGCATGATTACTCAAGGATAAGGTGTTGGAGTGATGGCTGCTGGAAATGGGGCCTGTCTAGATATGATCAAAAATTACTTTTTTCAAATAGTGATGGTGCTGTTTTTTACATCAGTAATGTCCTGACTATACTTTGTGATCAGCTGAATGCCACTTTGGTGAATAAAAGTACCAATTTCCTTCCGAAACAGCAAAACCTGTACATTATTCCAAACTTTTGGCTGCCAGTGTATATGAAATATTTTATTACATTTTTACCTTGTGTATAGCTGTTACACAATATTCCAACAAAGGTGCTGATTCAAGATGGTACAGTGTGCCAAGATACAACTAAAAACACTTCTTTCATTCAGCCTCTAGATATTGAATTTGCATTCCAGTTATGAGTTGTACTGATTTGTAGCGTCATTATGCAGAAGAAATACTAAACGTTCCTACAATGTTGTTGTGAAAAAAAATCTGAGCTCTTGTAAATTAGTTGACTTATAAGTGAAATGTTTGTTTTCAAACAGGTTTCCCCGAACATTCCCCCACATCTTTCATTGGTCGAAAATCAGACAGTGCTGCACCAATATCACACCATTGGTTGAGTCAGTGTTGCTATGTTGGGCTGCTTGGAATGCTAGAAAAAACAGAGCAATATTTTGATAGCTCAACAGGGGGGAATCATCCTATAAGTGGCTTACTTATAGTTGTCTCTGCATATGAAGTTGGTATATGAAAAAGTATATCAATGCTGAAAAATGTTTACACTTCAGCTTTAATGACTTTAAATCTGTCTTTAGTTGTCTGTGTCTTAAAGGGATAGTTTACCCAAAAATGAAAATTCTCTCATCATTTACTCACCCTCATGCCATCCCAGATGTGTATGACTTTCTTTCTTCTGCAGAACACAAACAAAGATTTTTAGAAGAATATCTCTAAATATATTATATAATATATTATATCTTCAGAAGGGATATAATAGGTGTGGGTGAAAAAAGTCATTTCTGAAAGTGAAAGTGGAGATTTATAGTAAAACATTATAGAAATATTAATCTCTTTCTCACCCACATTGATTGCATCGCTTTAGAAGACATACTGTATATTAAACCACAGAGTCATATGGATTACTTTTATGCTGCCTTGAAAGGTCTGGTCACCATTCACTTGCATTATATGGACTATACAGAGCTGAAATATTCTTCTATATATATATATATTGTGTACAGCAAAAGAAAGAATGTCATGCACATCTGGGATGAGTAAATGATGAGTGAATTTTAATTTTTTGAGGAACTATCCCCTTTAAGTTTGTTGTTTTAAACATTTATAATCCTATTACGTATTTCCATTGTTCAGCAGTTGTTATTTTGGGATTTATTTCAACCTCTGTTGAATCATAAAATGATGCAAGAGGTCTTGTATTATTTTCTGCTATTGTGTGCATGGCAATGATGCACACAGTACAGAAAAACAGCTTGCAAAACCCCCTTGGGTAGATAAGAGAAAGAATTGAAAAGTATTGTTTTGTTGTAAAAAAGCTTCATAGATTTTGTATACAGAAGGACACTAATGAGGTTTCTTAAAAAGAGCATTTTTGATTTTGTTTTAGAAGGTACAGTTATGGTCTCCAACTATATGCTTATCTGTAAAACCACTACTAACGATGTCAATCTGAAATATTTTGCTCTTACCACAGGTCCGACACAGAAAATGCTGGTCACTGCCACGGCCATGGACTTCTTCCAGCTCTTTGTCCCTGATAATGCCATCCAAAACATGGTGACCCAAACCAACATGTATGCTAAGAAGTACCAGGAGCGCTTTGGAAGTGATGAAGGATGGACCAATGTGACATTAGCTGAGATGAAGGCCTTTCTGGGCTTCGTTACCTCTACTGGCGTGAACCGCTGTGAGTCAGTACTGAGCATCTGGAGCAGTGGATTCTTCAGTAACCGCAGCATCGCACTCAAAATGAGCCAGGCACGCTTTGAGAAGATCCTCAAGTACTTCCACATCGTAGCCTTCCGTTCGAGTCAAGGTGGCAGTCAGGGCCTATATAAGATCCAACCTTTCCTGGACTCACTGCAGCAGAGCTTTGGCTCTACTTTCCGGCCCTCACAGACACAGGTATAGAGCTAAAGACACAACAGACCATTAATTACCTGATCAATTACAAACTCCACATGTACACAAGCAAAACTGTCATGCACTCATTGTGGATGAATATCTCTTGATATACCAGTGTCAGGTTAGAGGGTGTGCTATAGTGGGAGTGTTGTGTTGTAGTAGTAGATTTCCTTTTTAACCCTTTATGCTCGGATGGGCCAACAAAAAAAACAATTGTCAAAATATTAATAACTACAGTCTTGACCAACACAAAATAGGTATCATTTTAAAGTTTAGATGCTGTACTTTCCAATGCATGCAGGCATTATGACCAAAATTGAACAAGTGCCTTGAAATGTGCAGACAAATCAGAAGTGTTCCATTATGATAATTTATAAAAAAAAATAAAATTGCACTGTAAATATTATTGCAATTCATTCCGTGAAATGTCATTACTAAAATTATGTTTGCATGCTATGCAAACCTTTAGTCAGTGTTGTGTTTGCTTGTGTAATTAGTTATTATGTACAACTGTTGTGTTTTATTTGTTTTGGCTGTGAATATAAAACCTTCATGTCTATAGATGTCTATCAGTTATAGAGGAAAATGCTAAGACAAAAAAAAAATTTAATAAAAAAGTTATTAGACAACCCCACGGGCACAGTTTGGTATATTTTAAGACTTATATGATGTTTGAGGATGCTATTTCCTTAAAAAAAATTTATCCAGCATGAATGCAATGTAATTTCTTTTACACAATCCTGTGCTGAAAAATTGTACATGTAAAAAAACCCTTGGACTTCTTAACTGACCCATAAATTACACAGCCTGAGGGCATGTGACGAGACTGCAAGCTCTCCCAAATACAGCATTTAAACCCCAAACCTCCTTTCTGCTGGCACAGAAATGAAATAGGTCTACTAATCCTAGTTTCTAACAAGTTAGTAGTGAGAAGACCACACACTTTAGCACATTTAGATAGAGTTTGTTCTAAAAGTGTGGAGCAGTTGTTGGCTCAGATAAAGTAAACTTCATCATTCTGTTTCTTTAATACCCCCAGTTCTCAAAATGACAATAATCATGCACTCATCTTGATGTGTTGTGTAAAATATATCAGGCTAACATCAGGGACTTTACTATTTAAATGAAAAGAGCACTTAACAAGTGAGTACAGCCATGCCAACATGTTTTTTTCTGTCTTCTCAGTTTCTTTCATTCTTTCTTTTCTTCTTTTTTTTTTTTTTTTTTTTTTTTTTTGTGGAAAATTAGTTTAAAATAAAATAAAGTCAAGTTGTAAAATGTAATATTGGAGTAGGGGCTAGAATTTGATTAGTCCATTATTCAGTGAGAGTAGACCACATGTATTACATTCAGTGGGGGTCTTTATATAAAAATTTTGTCTCCTGACTTATTACACTGTTTATCAATCAGTATGAATAATTCACAGGGTGTAATGTATCTTGGCACATTCATCTTTTAAATCGCTCCCAGAGATTTCGTTAAACTTGCAGTATGATATATCTCCCTGTCGTTCATGGCCAGCAGGACTTAGAGGCTAATAAAAATACACTATATATTTTATAGTATACACTAAATATGCAAATATTTTAGAAATGTAGTCTGTTATTTCAGTGCATTTAATGAAGAGACACAGTTTCTCACAAAGCACATTCAAAATATTTGCATCTTTTTTGGACTGTTCTGACAAGTAAACCTGGGTACCCTCCACAAAACTTCACAAAGGTTTTTTTTTTTTTTCTTTGCTTACAGTTGTCTGAGAAAATGATATAAATTAGATTCAAACATCATTGATGTTGATATTTGGCCTTTGTAAAGAATTCTAATTCACTTTTCAGGTTTGGTGCTAATTAAAGTCCTATGAACTCCCACCCTTTTAAAACCTTCTTAATTACTGTTTCTACTGAACTGCTCTTTTGGGACATTTTTAGTTTCTGAAATAAAATGGATAATCTGACATGCTTAAAATAGTAAATTATCCACTTCATAATTTCCATTTATTCCAGGGTTGTCTTTACACTTGCTTTTTAACTTGCCATTTTCATCAATAAATTCTAATGAAATGACTTCAGTCCTTCAGCCCCCCACATCAGAGTTTTACATTATCTCACTCATGTGTTAAGCCCTTGTGTGACCCGTCTCAGAGACAGCCCTTCAAGAGACTCGCCTACCATGAGTAATCTAAACACCATCTGTGTCTCTCAGCATTCCTAGTGCCATGGTGAACCTTGAAAATGTGTTCTGTGCCAACCAGTCCACTTCGACTGCCACAGTGTGGATTTGATTCTTTATCCCCCACTGGCAAACAATCAGGCATTCAGAACAGCCACTCAGAGCCAGACATGCCCTGTTTAACTGTCTAGCTATGAGAGAGGGAGTTCACTACCACTGTAGGGGGGGGAAAAACAGGGTTTTGCTAGGCTTTTCCTATGTAGTTGATAAGGTTTTCTGAGTAGTTGTTACCAAATTGTTATGCAGTTGCTTGGGCATGCTAGGTTGTTGCTAGGGTATTCTGGGTGGTTTTTAGGTTAGCCCAAGTCAAAAGAGCCCAACCCCAAATCTCGATGATAGTATGGTTCCAAGACGTGGGTCCCTCCATCAATGTAAGTCTATGGGAGTTTTTGCCTGTTTTATTGCCCGACATGTGAAATTCCTAAATCTGATCGCTTGGGAAAAAATTGCGCACATCTCATCAACAAGCCACATGATTTGAGGTGTCATTCATTTCTGTACGTCGCAGGATCATGCAGTGAATTTGAATATTTAGGGTGACCATAAATATGAACACTAGCTGTAAATGCTTGCCTTAGAAAGAACCGCTAAAAATAAATAAATGTATATTTATCTTTTTAGAAACAAAACTGGTTATACCAGACTTGACCTAACACCTTTTATTTCTCCAGATACTTCACCAAGATTCCAGTATGCATCTCCTGAAGGCAACATCAGAGCTTTTTTTTAACAAATTTACAAATGTGCAATGATGCATTTGCAGGTGCTATCATGTTGGTATTTTCAATAAGGCATGTTGCTTTCCCTTAGGTCCTTCATGAACCCTTGATTGATGAGGACCCTGTTTTCATTACCACATGTACAGAGAGAGAGCTGCGTAAGAGGAAGAAGAGGAAGTTTAGCCTGTGGGTGCGACAGTGCAGTTCTACTGGTTTCATCTGTCAGGTGAATGCACACACATTCCTTCAGGGCCAGCACAGGAGGATGTTTGCTAATATCTCATAAAACACTTATCCACTGCCCCTACAGCTGTCACATGTTTACTATTGAGAATGTCACCAAAAGTGTAATGCTGAAACTGGAGTTTGGTGCTGTTAGATCATTGATGGTTGGTGACCCTGGGCTTGTTTTCAATTTATCTTAAAAATTTAATTACGCATCCAACACAAAGAAAGCAACCCTAGTTGTCAGCCATTCTCAGCCAGTGTTCTCAGATGCTTTAACGGTTGCCTTATTTTGAAATTCATTTGTTTAAATAAATTAAAGATTGAAGAGAGCAGGAAGGGCATCTGGCATAAAACCAGTGCCAAGTCAAATATGCAGATCACGGATGGTCCGCTGTGATGACCCCTAATGGGAGCAGCCGAAAGAAGAAGAAGAAGGACTGAAGAGAGCCACATTACTGGATACATATTTTATGGAATCGATAAAATATCATTTATGGAGACCACAAAGAAAAGAAAGCCCAGACCACTTAACATAATTGCACTCTTCTCTTGGTCTGTGTCTATTAAAGAAAATAACTGCTGCTGTGTGCCTGGGGAGTGGGTAAGTCCAGTAGAGTAGTCTAGGGTATACGCAGACATATGCCCACCTATCTTTCTTAGGATTTTGCGTATACCCACCTGAAATAATTGATGACACATATGGCTGCCTTTTCCAATCTACTAACGTGATGCCGCAGCACCGTTGAGTGAATTGTGTGTGTTTTTTGTTTTTTTTAAGTGTACAGAGATTCTCTCTAAATGCGCACAGAGCTGCGGGAGCATAAACTGATAGCACTGGCAAGACAAACAGTCCGACTAAGCTGATCCACCAATCAGAACGTTCATTTCAGACGTGATTGGATATGTGCCAACCAGTAATATTTTCTGTTTCAGTAAGGGACGGGACATTTCCAGCATCTGATGCACAAGCATCTCTGGAGTAACCATAATTTGCGCTGTAAATTTATTTCCCTGCTAAACGTAAATATATGTATATAAATTAAACTTATGCAGTTAAACTTTGTGAAAATACTGCATGTTATTGCACCTCTGCTAGTTTATGATGCTCTTTTTTTGTTGTTGTTGCCTTTTACTGCTGTCGGTTCTTTCTCGTGATATCTAATCATTTCAATTTATATTTCTAAGTAGGAAAACAAGTTCACTATACACAGAAAAGCACATTATAGTACACAAATAAAACAAATAACCATTAATTTTTATGTGGGCTATATATGGTAATACAAGTGTTAACTTGAACATTAATACACTCATATTAGCTACAATGTTAAACAGTTTATTGTGTATTATGAATTAGTTTATTAGATGAAATAATACATTATTAACAATTTTCATAGTAGCCTAATAAAAGGAACATTAATGACACCTATTAATTTAAATACATATTTAATATCAAGTTATCATACCATGTTTCTTAGTAATGTACTGTACATCATGCCAGCAAGAAACTTTTTCTAAAAAAAAGTTTATGTGTGACTCCAGTTTTTTTTTTTGTTTTGTTTTTTTTTTATGTAAAAAACAAAACAAAACATTTCTTACACTTTTTACATATATAAATGTTAATGAATTTTAGAGATCTGGTGCATGTTTTTTTTTTTTTATTTTGTATTTTTTTTTTTTATTGGGGGTCTTTCATAAACTCACAGTATGCCCACCTCTTCAGATATTACTACACCACTGGGCAAGTCAGACAATAGAATTTAGTGTCCTGTATTTCATCCCATTTGGTAATTTGGTAAATGGTATTAAGGATTTTATGGCTTGATTGATGATCAAAGACAACACTCTATGCTGCTGAAATGCAGTAGTTGGATTTTTCATGTCTTATGTTTTATCATGGCTTTTCCAAGATGCTTGTAAAGGTTTTGAATTGCATGTCACTTTGTTATTTGAAAAAGCCAAAGACAAATAGAATTAACTGTTTTGATCCTTAGGTTTATTTAGCATTAAGAAGAGTTCTCTTAAAAATAGCACTGTCAGTCGATTTTTTTTTTTAATCATGATTAATTGCATAATTTTTTGTAGTTAATTGCGATTAATCACAGATTTTGAAAGTGCTGAAATTTGACACTAAAAACCATTCTTTTCCTGTCAAAATGCATCTATTTCCTTCTTAGGAAAAGAAACAAAACTATTTGAAACAATATAATGCTTTATTAACATTTTCCAAATAAAGCTTTCCACAGTATAAATATAGAAATGCACTAAAATAGCACCAATTCAAGTAACATTAAACGTTTCCCAAAGTCTAAGTGGGAGTTTGAGTCGGGTGACAAAGCAGGGAAGCTTTTGGCTAGATATATAAAGCAGAGATAGTCTTTTTCTACCATTCCCTCAGTGAAATCTGCTGGTGGTGAAATTTTTACCTTGGCCATTGATATTAATAATGCTTTTAAAGAATTCTATCTTGATCTTTATAGTTCCACATCTTTGTCTACTGATGAAGATATTAGAAATTTTGTGGAACCATTAGAACTCCCTAAACTGACGACTGAGCAAATAAATTCTCTTGATTCTGAGATAACCTTGGAGGAGCTTGGCGAGGTAATTAATTGAAAGAACGGTCCCCACATAGGTTGCATATTCATTGGAATGGGCATTAAATCTCTCAAATTCTCATCCTCCACAATATTAATCAGTCAGCAGACATTGGCTATCCACTTTGTTGCAGCAATCGTGAAGCTGCGTTCATGATTCGTGTCAGCGTCAAGCGCCGCTTTGAACGCCACATGAAAAGTGTTTGCAGACAAAAACGTCTCATTCTGCATTTTGGTGATAAGATAAGACTTTGTGTGCTTCTGTGGTAATTAAAATGTGCCTTACTAAGGCTGAAAAATGCTTGATTTCTATCACAAGTTCCATCTGGACTTGTTTTGTACAGAAAATAGCATTAAGAGCTCCCTTCCCCATCACTTTATTACTGACACTGAATCACTGTTGTGTGTGTTTGTGGTGTGTGCATCAGTGTAATGATTCTGGGTGGACACATAGCAAAGGTTCATCCCTTCCAACAAGTGTTTATGCTGGTTTATGTTGTATTAATGGTTGTATTTCCCATACGATGACAGTTAATGGTGACTGAGTCTATCAAGCTCCAAAATTGACAAAATATACCATAAAAGCACAACAAAAGTTGTCCACATGTCTTGTGAACTGTATTCAAAGTCTTCTAGAGCAATATGATAACTTTGTGAGAGGAACTGACTGAAATTTATGTTGTTATTCTTTGCAAAATCGTACCCACTGCAGAAGCTTTGACATGCGGAAGCTTTGACATTTAAAGTGATAGTTCACCCAAAAATGTCAATGATCTCATAATTTACTCACCCTCATGCCATTCCAAATGTATATGACTTCCTTTCTTCAGCAGAACACATACTGCTGCTTACTGGATGTGATGATTTATAGTTAAAAAGTACTTAAATATTCCACTTGCATTATAAGGACCTACTGAGCTGAGTTGTTTTTCTTCAAATGTGTTATCCTTTGGTGTTTCACTGAAGAAATAACAGCATACAGGTTTGAAATTACATGAGGGTGAGTAAATAATGACAGAATTTTCAGTTTTGGTTGAACTATTCCTTTAATCTTTAAACTCTCTGTCTTTTCTTCATTCTAGATCAGTGTCCACCTAAAGGAGGGCCCTGGTCTGGATGGTTTGGACACCCTGAAGAATAAACCTCAGCTTCACAGTTTGGTGGCTAAGCAGCTCTGTCAGAACCTGTCTGGACGTAATGCTATCATCTTCACTGGACCAAGCATCACAAGTCTAAATTTGTTTCAGGAATTTGAGAAACAAGGTAGGTACTGAACTCACAGTTTTTTAATTCAGTACCTACCTCTCTTATGAGTTTTAATACAAAGTGACAGCATACTGTGGCAAGCAATAAATGGCGAGAGTGAGAGGAAGTTGACCTTGAATTCTGACTAAAAAGCATGTGTCATTCTCATATATTTTATGAACGCCTCCAGTTGGGCAGGAAGAAGTGAATGCACAGTTAACACAGCTTGAGTGTATTACAGTTGGCCAAGAGCAAGTTTAACTCTCTCTCTCTACATTTGAATCTAATATTTTCTCTATACATTATCACACATATCAAGGTCTTTGCTGAATGTCTTCTTCTTACAACACTGTTCTAACATTTTTACCCCAGCAGGGATAATCACGCAGATTAACACAAGACTTGTGACCCCCTTCATATGAGCCCTGAGTTCCACAGATATTTGTATTTCTTATGATGTGGTGTTGTGTGATGAAATGAATTGCTGGGGAATCTCCAAAATCTGATAGAGCTACTTTATTGTGAAATAAATGGAAAACATGTTAAATTCGTAATTTACCATCAACTAGTAAATTCAACAAGACAGTCTACACTTTGTTCATTAAAGAACCCATGAAATCAAACATTTAGACCATGTCTATTAGCTTTTAACCATGTACTGTTTATGCAAATGTACTCTTGTCTAGTTGAAGAGAAAAAAGCATTTAAAATTGACTATTTATTTTCCAGGAAAACTAATCAATAGTAATGAAGCCGCATCTAGCACTACACAACTGACTAGAAAGTAAAAAATTGTGGTTCATGGAAAAGAAATGAGCCCTTTAACCCTTTAAGCTCTGAAGGTGTGTTTAAAGATTTCCTGTTTCAGTGGCATACCCAAAATTTAAGGCTTATAACTCAACAAAAAAAGAACAAAGAGGGTCAAGTGTTTTGTATCATTGTAAAGAAAACTTTTCAACTTTTTAATTATATAGATTATGATACATTCTGACTCTCAGCCTAAGAAACTGCTGAAAAAACACAAAAAGAATTGAGCCAAAAATGCACTTTTTTTTTCTGTATTTTTCTTAATTGACATTATATATATCTCTGGAAAAACTGCTTTTGGTTTGTTCCCAATCATGTCTACTGTATCTGAGAAAATGTTTTTGTTGATACTACAAAGCAATCAAAAGTTATAGCATTATATAAATAATTTATCATAGTGTTTAAAAACGTCTCCATGTGTCCAAAAGCCTCTCCAAACAAATAAAACATAAAATTGTACATATGAACTAATTACACATGCAAACACAACAATGACTAAAGGTTTGCATAGCATGAAAACATGATTTTATTAGTGAGATTTAACAGATTGAGTGCCTTTTGACTCAACGAGTCTGCATCGAGTTTGTGTCATGTACTTGGCGCCATCTCCCGGTGGCCATATGTAACATTGTGCTTCGTGTGGATTATCTAATGATCTATGCATCCGATTACCTTGTGTGTGGGCTTGATTGAAAGATAATCACCTTCTCTAAGTAATGGTATGTGATATTTTATATTCCAAAAATGCAGCATATAAGCAACATCAACATAATTGTACTAGCCAATATACTTGGCTATTACTTGCTATATTTTTGTCTGTGTGTAAAACAAATAGGCTGGTTGTATTCTACTCTTTGGGAGCTTTCCAACAACATATATTCATGGCTATTTGTTCAATTTGATGTTTTTACTGATTGCAGTAAATGATCAAAATGGATTTTCTGATTCTGAATTGTCTGCTAATTTCAAAGTACTTGTTCAGTTTTGGAAATAATTCCTGTATGCATTGGAAAGAAGAGCTTCTAAGCTTTCAAACAATACCTATTTTGTGTTGGTCAATACTGTAGTTTCTTTTTTTTTTTTTTTTGGATTTTTCCCCTTTTTCTCCCAATTTGGAATGCCCAATTCCCAATGCGCTCTAAGTCCTCGTGGTCGCATAGTGATTCGTCTCAGTCCGGGTGGCGGAGGACGAATCCCAGACAGTCAACCCGCGCATCTTATCACGTGGCTTGTTGAGCGCGTTGCCACGGAGACATAGCACGTGTTGAGGCTTCACGCCATCCACCGCGGCAACCACGCTCAATTCACCATGCGCCCCACCGAGAACAAACCACATTATAGCGACCACGAGGAGGTTACCGCATGTGACTCTACCCTCCCTAGCAACCGGGCCAATTTGGTTGCTTAGGAGACCTGGCTGGAGTCACTCAGCACGCCCTGGGATTCGAACTAGCGAACTAGCGAACTAGCGAACTCCAGGGGTGGTAGCCAGCGTATTTTACCACTGAGCTACCCAGGCCCCCTCAGTACTGTAGTTATTAATATTTTGACTATTTCTCATCCAAGCTTAAAGGGTTAATGATAATGTCCCACCCAAACTTCCCATTTTAGTAGTAAATACATTACACAGGAAAGAAAATTGTGCTCGTCAAGTGAATTCTTGGGGTTTTTAAACAAGAATATTGAAGGAAAGAATCTTCAAGGAAAGACTGGTCGCACAACTGTCCTCTTTTCCTTGCTGGGAAGATGAATATGAGTAATCATCATCTCAATCAAGCTGCATTCACATAACTGTAGCATCTGGCAGAGCTGTGGACACATCTGTTCACAGCTTCACAAATGAAACATTCAGTCCCAACTAGGATCTATTCTAAAAGGACCTCTATTCATGTGATCACTGTTTATAACTGTGTAGATTATTCTGTTTAATTTAATTTAATTTAATTTTAAGATTATTTTTTTTTTTGTTGTCATTAACAATTTTTATTGATTCCAAACTCAAACAGCACATGGAAACACGTAATCAACTTTTATCAATATACCCTATCCAGAGTAAAATAATCTGAAATTAATCAATTTGTTTGTACCGCCGCTACCGGGTGTCTATAAAGTAACCTAATCCATCCAATAAACGTACTCCCAAACCCGTACATTTCCAAAATCTTAAAAAGATAGTCCCATTCTATCATATCAAGCGCCTTTTCAGCGTCAAGTGAGATGGCAGTGACCGGAGTCTGATCATTCGTCACTGATCACATGATATTGATGAAACGCCTAATCTTATCAGAAGAGCTGTGGCCCTGAATAAACCCCACCTGATCTATATGTATAAGAGATGTCATAACTTTACTTAATCGATTAGCCAAAATTTTTGACAATATTTTAACATCTAGCTGGATCAGGGAAATTGGACGGTAACTCTTACACTCGATTGGATCTTTGTCCTTTTCAAGAATCAGACTGATCCAGGCTTGTGTCATGGTTGGCGGAAGCTTTCCATTCTTTAATGATTCCGTATAGACTTCTAACAAAAGTGGAGTCAGTTCCACTTCAGGGGCAAGGCCTTAATTACCTTGTCAAGCTCCTCCAAGGTTATCTCAGAATCAAGAGAATTTTTTTGCTCAGACATCAGTTTAGGGAGTTCTAATGGTTCCACAAAATCTCTAATATCTTCATCAGTAGACGAAGACGTGGAAATATAGAGATCAAGATATAATTCTTTAAAAGCATTATTAATATCAATGGACGAGGTAAAAATTTCACCACCAGCAGATTTCACTGAGGGAATGGTAGAAAAAGACTCTCTCTGCTTTATATATCTAGCCAATAGCTTTCCTGCTTTGTCCCCCGACAGTATGACTGTCTTGCCCTGAATAACCAAAACTCCACCTTCTGTGACAAAATAGTAATATATCTGTATTTCAATTGGGTCAGTTCTTTGAGGCCTTCAGATGACATTCGGCGCTTCAGCTCTGCCTCTGCACTTTTAATATTTCCTTCCAACTCCACGAGTTCTCGTGCTTTGGATTTTTTGATGAATGTGGCATACTGTATAATCCGACCACTATGAACTACTTTAAGTGCCTCCCAAGCCATGCCCACAGAGGATACTGAGGACCAGTTGGTCTCCATATAAACACTGATGTCAGCCTTTAACATTTGTTGGAAATCAGGATTTTGCAAAAGGGATACATTAAAGTGGCAACTATATGATTTATTTTTCTCCATATGTGGCCTAAGATGTTTCCAACTGAGCAATCAACAACAGATGAAATGAGGGACTTAGATTAAAAAGAAAATCTGTTCTAGAATAAATCTTATGGACTGATGAGAAAAATGTATAGTCCCTACCAGATGGGTTTAAAAGTCTCCAAATATCTGTAAAACCAAGATTTTTACACATCCTGTGAAACGCTTTAGGGGGCTTACACACTTTCGCTTCATTATGGTCAAGGACTGAGTCCATCAAAAGATTAAAAAGAAAGTCTCCTCCCAATATTATATCATGAGGGGTGCCAGTGGCTTGCAACATCCCTTCAAGATCTATAAAAAAGCCCTGTTCATCAGCGTTAGGTGCGTAAATATTAGCCAAAATCAACCTTTGCCCCTGAATTTCTGCTAAAACAATACTTCCTAATTTATCTTTAATCTGTTTGAGACATTTGAATTGTAGATGTTTACTTATCAATGTAATGACTCTCCTGCTCTTACTCGAGCCAGCACTAAAGAAAACATGCCCACCCCATATCTTCCCAAATTTTTCAGCTTCCTGTGGGAAAAGATGCGTTTCTTGAAGAAACACTATATCATATTTCTTTCATTTAAGAAAAGAAATAACCTTCCTTCTTTTTATGGGGTGCCCCAACCCATTCACATTCCACGTGGAGAGAGACAATCCACAGTGTGCGGATTTATCCACATACTGCCCCAAAGGAGTGTTATTCCACAAAACAAACTCCAGCCGCTAGGCAGAATCAACACAAAAAGAAACAAAACAGGCACCCAGTGTCCCTGGACGGTCAAGTGAATGTTCAGTGAGTCAGGTCCACTTGGCTGCAAAGCGAGCGCCACACAATGACTTACCCATTCCATTGACTTTGTGAAGGACAATGCTTGTTGGGGACAAGTAAATACTTTGCGGCCATCCTTAACATCTATTCTCAATCTGGCCGGGAACTTCAGTGTAAAAGCAACCCTCCATCGATGCAAAAGTTTCTTGAAGGAGTGTTATTCCACAAAACAAACTCCAGCCACTAGGTGGAACCAGCACAAAAAGAAACAAAAAAGGCATCCAGCTTCCTCCGATGGTCAAGTGAATGTTCAGTGAGTCAGGCTCACTTGCTGCAACGTGAGAATCACACACATTCCATTGACTTTATGAAGGACATTGCTTGCTGTGGGCATGTAAATGTTTTGCGGCCATCCTTAGTATCTATTCTCAATTTGGCCAGGAACATCAGTGCAAAAGCGACCTTCCATTGATTTAAGAGTATCTTGCATTCCTTGAATCGATCACGTTTCTCTCTTGTCGAATTCGCAAAGTCTGGGAACAAGAAAATGCTGTGGTTCTTCCAAGAAAGCCTTCCTTTACTCCTTGCCTCGCGTAACACAAGATCTTTATCAGATGATCTCCAGAATTGATCAGCCTGTCTCCCTCCGCAGATCTCCAAGCCGGGATCCTGTGAGCTCGCTCGATTTCCAGCTTATGGCCTGTTATGTCGAGCAGACTCGGGAAGAGCTCGTCTAAAAATTTCCCCATATCTCGGCCTTCTTCATTCTCAGGAATTCCAACAATTCGAACGTTGTTTCGCCGATTACGATTCTCAAGGTCTTCCAACTTTTCCCAGATGCGCTGCAAATCTGCCTTGGTCACTAGTGGGTTAGCAGCTAATTCCCTTTCCGATAACTCCAGATAATCAATCCGTTTCTCGACGTCCCCCATTCTTGTAACCAACTCGGAGAATTTCGTCTCCATGGCAGTGATTGATCGACGTATTACAGCAAGATCCTCCGAGTCCGCAACGACCTTCGCCAGCATTGCCGACATGCTCAACAGTTGACACTGAATCTCTCCCACTGCACCGTCCAAACCGAGTCCCTGGTCTGCGGCCTTGTCAGGGGTATCAGCTTGAGCACGTAAGTGTATTTTAATATCTCCGGAGCCCGAGGATTTGGAATTCTTTGACATATTGACTTCATAGAACAGTTATGGAACAGCGTGTATCGAATCTCACTGATTTATGACACAAAAGTATTAAAAACGAGCAAACTGCGCAGAGCTCGCCGTTCACACGTCCGACCCTCGCATGGCACCACGGGACTCCAGTTTAATTTAATTTAATTTTGTTTTATGTAATTTTTTTAAAACTTTATTATAGTATAGTATAGTATATAGTATAGTTTATTATAGTAATATGATATAATATAGTATATAATATTATACTTTTTTATATTTAGCATATAAATAAACTAATATATTTTATTATATTATATTATAAAAAAATTAAGCAACATGTTTTACTTGTTTTACAGTAAACATATAAAAAAAATCCTTGAACCAATACAGGTGCATCTCAATAAATTAGAATGTCGTGGAAAAGTTAATTTATTTCAGTAATTCAACTCAAATTGTGAAACTCGTGTATTAAATAAATTCAGTGCACACAGACTGAAGTAGTTTAAGTATTTGGTTCTTTTAATTGTGATGATTTTGGCTCACATTTAACAAAAACCCACCAATTCACTCTCTCAACAAATTAGAATATGGTGACATGCCAATCAGCTAATCAACTCAAAACACCTGCAAAGGTTTCCTGAGCCTTCAAAATGGTCTCTCAGTTTGGTTCACTAGGCTACACAATCATGGGGAAGACTGCTGATCTGACAGTTGTCCAGAAGACAATCATTGACATCCTTCACAAGGAGGGTAAGCCACAAACATTCATTGCCAAAGAAGCTGGCTGTTCACAGAGTGCTGTATCCAAGCATGTTAACAGAAAGTTGAGTGGAAGGAAAAAGTGTGGAAGAAAAAGATGCACAACCAACCGAAAGAACCGCAGCCTTATGATTGTCAAGAAAAATCGATTCAAGAATTTGGGTGAACTTCACAAGGAATGGACTGAGGCTGGGGTCAAGGCATCAAGAGCCACCACACACAGACATGTCAAGGAATTTGGCTACAGTTGTCGTATTCCTCTTGTTAAGCCACTCCTGAACCACAGACAACGTCAGAGGCGTCTTACCTGGGCTAAGGAGAAGAAGATCTGGACTGTTGCCCAGTGTTCCAAAGTCCTCTTTTCAGATGAGAGCAAGTTTTGTATTTCATTTGGAAACCAAGGTCCTAGAGTCTGGAGGAAGGGTGGAGAAGCTCATAGCCCAAGTTGCTTGAAGTCCAGTGTTAAGTTTCCACAGTCTGTGATGATTTGGTGTGCAATGTCATCTGCTGGTGTTGGTCCATTGTGTTTTTTGAAAACCAAAGTCACTGCACCCGTTTACCAAGAAATTTTGGAGCACTTCATGCTTCCTTCTGCTGACCAACTTTTTAAAGATGCTGATTTCATTTTCCAGCAGGATTTGGCACCTGCCCACGCTGCCAAAAGCACCAAAAGTTGGTTAAATGACCATGGTGTTAGTGTGTTTGACTGGCCAGCAAACTCACCAGACCTGAACCCCATAGAGAATCTATGGGGTATTGTCAAGAGGAAAATGAGAAACAAGAGACCAAAAAATGCAGATGAGCTGAAGGCCACTGTCAAAGAAACCTGGGCTTCCATACCACCTCAGCAGTGCCACAAACTGATCACCTCCATGCCACGCCGAATTGAGGCAGTAATTAAAGCAAAAGGAGCCCCTACCAAGTATTGAGTACATATACAGTAAATGAACATACTTTCCAGAAGGCCAAAAATTCACTAAAAATGTTTTTTTTATTGGTCTTATGATGTATTCTAATTTTTTGAGAGTGAATTGGTGGGTTTTTGTTAAATGTGAGCCAAAATCATCATAATTAAAAGAACCAAAGACTTAAACTACTTCAGTCTGTGTGCATTGAATTTATTTAATACATGAGTTTCACAATTTGAGTTGAATTACTGAAATAAATGAACTTTTCCACGACATTCTAATTTATTGAGATGCACCTGTATACACTGACTTACAAATCAAAATTAAGATAATAATAATATGTTTTCAGATAATATTTAATGAATTCTTTCATTAATATTTTATTTTCCTTATCCACTTGGCAAATGGTTTTTCATTGTTTTAAGCATAAATCTAACTAGATTTTGTTAGACTTATGCTTAAAGGAATAGTTCACCCAGAAATTAAAATTGTCTCATCATTTACTCTCATGCCATCCCTTATGTTTTCTTTCTTCTGCTGATCACAAGCAAGGTTTTTTAGAAAAATATCACAATTTCCACTTTCACATTCTTTAACATTTGGAAAGTGAAAGTGGAGATTTTGTGAAAAAAAGGACTTGAATATTTATCTGTTTCTCACCCACAGTTATCATGTCGCTTCTGGAGATATAGATTTAACCAGTGGAGTCTTATTGATCTCTGAGATGGCATGAGGGTGAATAAATGATGAGAGAATTTTCATTTTTGGGTGAACTATCCCTTTAAAACATGAATAGACAACTTACCAAGTCTTAGAATCTTATGCAATCTTGCTTCTTAAGTACATTTTTCTTGTTTTAAGGATGTTTAGATATTTTACCGGAAAACAAGACAAAATACTGATTGAGAAAATGACTTTTTTCAGTATACTGTCCAAAATCTTCATGTTGCAGTCAAATCTCCTAGAGACCAGATTTTGGTGTAGTGTTTAAATGTGAACACTTGCTGTGCCTTACAGTGAATACTGTGGGCTGAATATCCATTCTCAATCTCCACTAGAGATAGAGTTGTTATTTCATTGGATTATATAATCATCAGTTTTTCCTTATCTCTCCTGCAGGGATCTACTGCTGTGGGCTGCTGAGCACTAGGAAGAGTGATTGCACTGGTCTTCCTCAGTCTATGCTGATCAATACAGAGACTCCACAACAACGTGGCCAGTCTCGCATTAAGATAAGAGGCAATATTTCCATAATCAACTGGTACAACAAAGGCAACTTCAGATTCCTCACCAATGCCTACTCTCCCACCAAAGAAGGTAAAGAAAACACACACTGAGGACAAGCCATTCATGAAACACATTAGTTAATAATGGAAGGTAACATACAGTACGTGCAAGGATATTTTGAGCATATTGCAATGTACATGCAATGCATACTATAACTGACAGTTCATGAAAAGCCTTCAAACAAACTACAGTATGTGCACAATGCCTCCTAGAGAGTGTTTTTACTATAGGAGTCTGTGCTGAGATTGGTTTTAGACTGATGTGGATTAGTTGGATATCAAGCACATCATAGGATTATGGAAAGGCAAATTCTCATAGTATTGCGCTGGTATTGACTTATGATCCATTCTGTTTACATGAAAAATATCTGTGCTGACACTAGAAATTTTCATTATGCAATGTTGTCAAGCATAGTGGTGTGTTAATTTATTCAGGAATCTCCTGCTTCTTATTTTTCTTAGCAAAAAATATGCCTTAAGTATTATGGTAAAAGCAAACAATAATGTTTCCAAATGGTACATACTGTACATGAAATACTTTTTGGGAAGTTGACCAGATATCCAGCAGTGTGAGATGTTATACTCAATATAAAACTATTGTAAACATCACTTTGCTAATTCTTTTATCATTATTATGCATGCAGCTTTTATGGCCACATTAACTGAGAGACTGTTTGTACTTTTAAATTCAAAGTGAAAAAACAGTGAAAACATATATGTTCCTTTATACATTCTTTAAAAATTAGCCTAAAATCTTGCAGTTGATAAAAAAATAAATGTTGATGTACATGTCAACTATCCACATATATATATATATATATATATATATATATATATATATATAAAAATGTATACACTCACTGAGCACTTTATTAGGAACACTACGGTCTTAATAAAGTGCCTGATGTGGTCATTCTGAGATACTGAGGATACTCCCACAAGGCAGAAAATAATCTGTTGTATTTCCTTCCTGTTGCTGCTAAGATACCTACTTCAGTTCATGAACATACATTAGATTACTGAACAGCCAGAGATGCCGTCCCTTGCTGAATGTGTGTCAGATGTAAAATCCTGATGTACAGAATGCTGACTGTGAGTGACATTTGTGCTCTGGATGCTCTAGGGGTCATCATTAAGAGGAAGAGTGGAGAAATCCCATGTCCGCTTGCTGTGGAGGCCTTTGCTGCACATCTGAGTTACATCTGCAAATATGATGACAAGTACAGCAAGTGAGTTTGACTAATGAAGTCTGTTTTATTATGAGCCTTTAGGACACAGAGCACTCACAGAGGCTGTGATAATGATCTTGTAACTGCCATGTACATATGTTTTATATTGCACTTGAGGATTTCAGTTACGTCAGTTTATTTTAAGTTTAGTGTCATTGGCAATATTCGTAATATTTGTTTGTATTAGCAAGTTTATAGACATACAGGTGCATCTCAATAAATTAGAATGTCGTGGAAAAGTTCATTTATTTCAGTAATTCAACTCAAATTGTGAAACTTGTGTATTAAATAAATTCAGTGCACACAGACTGAAGTAGTTTAAGTCTTTTGTTCTTTTAATTGTGATGATTTTGGCTCACATTTAACAAAAACCCACCAATTCACTATCTCAAAAAATTAGAATATGGTGACATGCCAATCAGCTAATCAACTCAAAACACCTGCAACGGTTTCCTGAGCCTTCAAAATGGTCTCACAGTTTGGTTCACTAGGCTACACAATCATGGGGAAGACTGCTGATCTGACAGTTGTCCAGGAGACAATCATTGACACCCTTCACAAGGAGGGTAAGCCACAAACATTCATTGCCAAAGAAGCTGGCTGTTCACAGAGTGCTGTATCCAAGCATGTTAACAGAAAGTTGAGTGGAAGGAAAAAGTGTGGAAGAAAAAGATGCACAACCAACCGAGAGAACCGCAGCCTTATGAGGATTGTCAAGCAAAATCGATTCAAGAATTTGGGTGAACTTCACAAGGAATGGACTGAGGCCGGGGTCAAGGCATCAAGAGCCACGACACACAGACGTGTCAAGGAATTTGGCTACAGTTGTCGTATTCCTCTTGTTAAGCCACTCCTGAACCACAGACAACGACAGAGGCGTCTTACCTGGGCTAAGGAGAAGAAGAACTGGACTGTTGCCCAGTGGTCCAAAGTCCTCTTTTCAGATGAGAGCAGGTTTTGTATTTCATTTGGAAACCAAGGTCCTAGAGTCTGGAGGAAGGGTGGAGAAGCTCATAGCCCAAGTTGCTTGAAGTCCAGTGTTAAGTTTCCACAGTCTGTGATGATTTGGGGTGCAATGTCATCTGCTGGTGTTGGTCCATTGTGTTTTTTGAAAACCAAAGTCACTGCACCCATTTACCAAGAAATTTTGGAGCACTTCATGCTTCCTTCTGCTGACCAGCTTTTTAAAGATGCTGATTTCATTTTCCAGCAGGAATTGGCACCTGCCCACACTGCCAAAAGCACCAAAAGTTGGTTAAATGACCATGGTGTTGGTGTGCTTGACTGGCCAGCAAACTCACCAGATCTGAACCCCATAGAGAATCTATGGAGTATTGTCAAGAGGAAAATGAGAAACAAGAGACCAAAAAATGCAGATGAGCTGAAGGCCACTGTCAAAGAAACCTGGGCTTCCATACCACCTCAGCAGTGCCACAAACTGAACACCTCCATGCCATGCCGAATTGAGGCAGTAATTAAAGCAAAAGGAGCCCCTACCAAATATTGAGTACATATACAGTAAATGAACATACTTTCTAGAAGGCCAACAATTCACTAAAAATGTTTTTTTATTGGTCTTATGATGTATTCTAATTTGTTGAGATAGTGAATTGGTGGGTTTTTGTTAAATGTGAGCAAAATCATCACAATTAAAAGAACCAAAGACTTAAACTACTTCAGTCTGTGTGCACTGAATTTATTTAATACACGAGTTTCACAATTTGAGTTGAATTACTGAAATTAACTTTTCCACGACATTCTAATTTATTGAGATGCACCTGTATATGGTCTCATTTACTAGTAATTACTATTAAGTTAGTTAGCATTCTTTTTTTTGTTCTTATAAATTTGTTCTTGCCCTTATTCTAATGTTGATGAATCCAGATCTTTCTAAATGTGGGAGCGGGTTTCCACAGTTAGTAATTGGCATAATACACACCCAAAACATCTCCATATAAGGGATTTCCACATAACTCTCTCTAAAGATTTGCCCTGGTCAGCATGTGCTGCAAGATCAAGTACAGACAAGTGTGCCATTCCAAAAGCTAGTTTAAAAGCAATAAACACTTTTTCAAGCAAGATTAAATTTTATCTTAAATTTATAAAAAAAAACAAATAAAAAGTAACAATTAATATTGCTGAATAATTTTTGCATGAAAATGTTCTGCGCAGAAATATATGCATATGCGTAAGCATGGATAGCGACTTAGACGTATTGAATGTAAAAATGTTTACTTATTGAAGTTTATTGTTGCTTAAATTGGACTTGGTTGCTCCAATACACACAAATTGAGTCACCAAAAACGACAAAAGTTTGGTTGCTAAAATGTCAAGAAATCATCTTCTTTTTCCAACTAGGTACTTCATTTTCCACAAGCCCAATAAGACCTGGCAGCAGGTGTTTTGGCTGACCATCAGCATTGCCATCAACAACGCCTACATTCTCTACAAGATGTCAGACGCCTACCATGTCAAACGCTACAGCCGAGCACAGTTCGGCGAGAGGCTGGTCAAAGAGCTGCTGGATCTGGACGACTGCTCACCCACTCAATGAAGGAACCACATGCTGTCTCAAACCCACTTACAAAAATGTCATACTAACATGGACATATTATACACATGTACTAGCATTCTGCACTTCTGGGTCATGTAAATGGCATTTGGAACACCTTATATGTAAGAAAATGTGCCAAGTCTGGTTAAAAAAGGAATGTTTGAGATCTGATTTCACATTTATTTGGCCATTTCTACATGAAAAGTATTTATATCACAGGAACATTGTACATAAGTCACTCAACAGTCTCTGTAATGCTTGCTGCATGAGAAACACGAAAACGTGCCCTTTGTGAAATTTTTTTTATCGATAGAGTTTCAGTAATAGTGTTGACGTAGTTTTGAATCCTTAGATACAATGTTTTGTGAATTATCTCTGTTTGTGAGCAGCATATTCAACATTGAGCACTGATAAATATACTGTATATATTTAGAGATTGGGGTGTTTTATCACCAAAATGAAAATGAAATGCAATTCATTTAATTTATATTACACTTAATGTTAAAAGGGAGATCCTAGATGTTTTCCCAAATATCTGGGCTTTTTTTCTATTTTATATTGCTTAATATTTATTATCTTTTACTCTTAATTTTTAAACACAGCAACAACATGATTGTTGTGATTTAAACGCTGATGTACAGTATAATGTCACACTGATGACTTACAGTATATTATATCTGTAAGGCACAACTACTATGCTTTCCCAATCATTTTTGCCCTTAACTAGTACCCAAGTAGAAAGTAACTAAGGCCATGCATTGTAGATTTTCAATTAATTGCTCTGACAAAAATTGCATTGATCTCAAATTAGATTTCTATGACATTGCATAAACTCTTTTGTCTGCCTTTCATTATTATCCCTATATTTTGTCAATTAAAGTCTTCTGTATTTAATAGTAAATGTTATGCATTTCTTTGATAGGGCCCAATATAGTATACCAAAAAAGAAAAAGAAATGTAAATATAATTTCTAATAATTAATTTACATAATTTTATATTTTATTATGTGTAATTAAATAGAGTAGGCTACCCAGTTTAAATAGAAATTGTTTTATTTGAGCGTGATTCTAAAAAAAATGAATGAAACATATGAACGACTTAAATTAACCAGAATGTCTCTTAACCCTTAACAGGGTAGATTATATGTGGTCTTTCATTTAGCTAGATCTTCAGTCAGTCAGACTTTATCAAATGATCAATCTTCCATGTTGCTATATTGTAACTGTAGTAATGGCATGTTACAATCACTCGGCTACTTACCCATGGAATAATTTTGTCCCTTCACTGAAGCAGATTCATTTGACAAGATTTGGTTATTTCCCTCAGGTAATACATTTACTCAAGCATCTCCCCTCTATATCACTGTACTGTATTCATACTGAATAATGACCACAGTTAGGGACACATGTACAGTTGTGAGTGAATTTGTGTCACAGCTGCCAGACATTCTAACTACAATTTCCTTGGATTAAATTTACAGTTAAAGGTATAGTTCACCCAAAAATGAAAATTGTCTCATCATTTACTTACCCTCATTACTTTCTTCAGCTGAACACAAAATAAGATTTTATGAAGAATATCTCAGTGCTGTAGGGCCTCACAATGCAAGTGAATGGGTACCAACATTTTAAAACTCCAAAATGCACATAAAGGCAGCATAAAAGTAATCCATAAGACTCCAGTGGTTAAATGACAATTGAGGGTAAGAAACAGATCAATATTTAAGTCCTTTTTAATTAGCAATCTCCACTTTCACTTTCACATTCTTCTTCTTTTGTTTTTGGCGATTTGCATTCTTTGTACATATCGCTACCTACTGGGCAGGGAGGAGAATTTATGGTAAAACAGACTTAAATATTGATCATTGTTAGTGTTCTGCAGTAAGAAATTCATAGACATCTGGGATGGCATGAGGGTGAGTAAATCAGAGAATTAAAATTTATAGGTGAACTATCCCTTTAACTGTATGTTTTCACCTGCTGTTTTCCTTTGTACTCTAAGTGGGTATGTGGAGAGACACCATGCTTTTATACTTGGTTTTTAAGACAAAACCCATGTTTTATCTGTCCAGACACTTTTTTGAGAGAACACATTGAGATTGAGATTTCGTGTTTGGGGGTTGTTCCACACTCTCTCTCTCTGCACTCCAGTGGGAATACTTTTAAATCAGGTGTGAATTCAGAGTGAGGCAGACAGTGAACTAATAACGTGAGACAGGTGGTATCTGGTTTAAACTCTTTGACCCTTATGTCTTTATGAGGGCCTTACTTTGGGTGACCTCAGGGTTTTGTAACTACAAAGATCTACTGTAATAGACAATATATAGTAGAAGACTGGTTTGGGTGCTATGTACAACTCTGCCAAGAACATTCTCTGTAATCCAGTGAAAATAGTTGGCACAGCCAAGACTTTTAATGAAAGTTCCTACAAGTACAGGGTGTAAGGAAAAAAAATCCTTCCATTAAGCAAAGTTTCTGCTTTTGCACAGACTGCTAACATTTTTCACTCTACTTTAGGACCAGCTTCGTATGGCATGATATCAGATCATTGTAACTGACATTTTAATAACAGAGAACAGCTATGACGACTATATAGTCTGTGAATAACTCATTTACTGGACCAAAATTCCTCAATAACTGGTCAATTAAACAACCCAGTGTAGTACATGGATCTATCTATTTTCATGTATGAATGTTGTGAATGTGCTGTGTCTTGTTGTATAATGCTTGGTGTACCTTCACTTGTCTTATCACTGTGAATGTTGAAAATAAGCTGTGTGGGAGAGTATCTGTCTCTCAGTGTGTGATGTGTTATCTGTAATGTTCACACTCACTGTATGACCGTTACCAAACTGACCGTGCTTCATCTCCCTGCCTTTTGTGAGTTTACACCAATTTGCACACTAATAAATGTTGTTTATAAACACAGTACATGTTTACAATGAAGTATTCAGTGTGAATGAATAGCATGAATGTGTGCTTCTGAGATGTATGCCACTAAATACATTGCAACAGCAATGGCTCTAAACTGGTGGGTCACAACCGAAAATTGGTCACAGGTCTGTTCTGATAAGATCGCGGACAGCAGGGGAAAAACAACGCTAAATGTAATAAAATAAAATTAACAGTGCGCATAGTTAACCACTTCAACTCTGGGGCATTTTTGGGCTGTCGCCTGCAATTTTTCACACTCAAATTTAAAAGCTCACCATTTGCACATACTGTGGACTAATTGCCAAAAAATAGGTCAAATTTTTTCAGAAACCCCGCCAAATAAAAAAAATACAATTATGAATATACATATATATATACATATATATATATATATATATATATATATATATACATATATATACATACATACATATATATATATATATATATATATATACACATACATACATATATATACATATATATATATATATATACACATACATATATATACATACATATATACATATATATACATACATATACATATATACATATATATATTTATTTATTTTTTTGGTCCTAACTTTGAAAGCATGTAATTCTGGTTCTGTTCACTCCATCTCTTATTTTATTCCACCAGATGGCAGCAAGTACTAGAGAAAATCATTTTCCCTCTATCACCTTCCTTCACAAAATGCCGATCTGAAATGTAAGTGGCACTCTTACACATTTTAGCCCACATAGATGTGCTCATCCATAGACATTCAGTCTAATTTACAGTTCATGCACCACCCCTATTGTTTCATCAAATATCTCGGCCTCTGAGTGGACTAGAAGCTAAATCTTAGAACACTGAGATCTTCCCCTTTGCGATAATGTATAACATTTTACCATCAATAGTCGATAACATATTTTTCCGATGATTTGTTTAGCATACTTTTCCTGCTGGACTGTATATTTTGTTCTGGACATCTTAGGTATAACATTGGATTATTCACACAAGCAAGCTCACAGACAGGTAAACAATTCTAATTGTTTTTAGAAAAATGGCTAAGGTAAACGCAGATATATATATATATATATATATATATATATATATATATAGCTATATGGGTCTTACAGCATTGGCACATAAAAAGAGACATTTTTATTTGATGTCTTACAGATATATTTCTTTTTGGTATTAGGGAAACAAAATAAAGTCGCATTCAATGAGAGCTTCCGTTTGATATATGATTTGTCTATTTAAGTGCTATCTGAAAGACTTCTATATTCATATTAATATTTCTATCACATGACCTCTATGTGGTGCTGATTTGCAACGTGAGTGTTTCCAGGCCTTATTTTGTATTTTATGTAGCATGAATGCAGAAGTGATTGTTATCTATGAAAAGTTCAGATTCTAAGCTTTCAAACGATTCCCCATATACCTGACTTATGTATTCGGAGACTTGAACATTTTAAGTGTAAACTTTTTCCACGATCAATTTCAGTATCCTTTGTTGTTCATGTCAAAAGCCATGCATCCAGTTAAACTCAGTGTTTTGCTGCAAATTCAGTCCCATGTTTACTAACTATTTAGCCAAATTAGGTGGACGCCAACATGGACATGTATACTTCAAAACCATAAATAAAACAAGGCAAGGTAAAAGAAATACAACCCAGACTACATTAAATACAGGTTCACTTGAAGTGATGATAAACGTGTTCCAACCAGTTTTTATTGTGCGCTGAATTAATGGCTGCAGAGAGCATGAAAGCACCAAAATTCAACAAAAGATATTTAGAACAACATGATCACACCAGAAATCGCCATGATGTTTTGGAATGATCGTGTACCCTGAAATCGCCCCAATTCTGCTGAATTACTGACGAGTGCCATCCCCCATCAGACATTTTTGCATCAATTCAAATGTGTTCTTTCCCTCTGAAAGAAGTAATAATGGTCACATAAACTTTTGCAAGTGCCATTTGGAGGTTGCATTGTCACTCTAAAATTATATTTGTGCTGCCCTGATGGTTAGGTTTAGGGTTGGGGTTATTAAAATATGCATTCTTGTTGAATGTAATTTACAACTAAAAATACAACTTGCTTTTGGCACCACTCTGGGAATATTTCACCTGGAAATTGGAGCTCACACGGGCCCATACATTCAACAACACATTCAGCTTAAGCAACTGGGGGGCAGTAATTTGAATTTTTGGTAAGTACAGACTGATTTCTGCAGCAGAACTTTCGGCATACTGTCGCCAAATTCACTAAATTGTAAATGTTTCCATTCAGTTAAGATGTGTTAATAATTTTGCATGTTGCTGGGCCTATACAGTTCATGGTACTATTACTAACAATCAGTGTTTGATTTTAGGTCCATTTCTGTTAACTTTTGAACAATAAACAAATTTTGTCCAATGTAAAATCTGGTTCCTGAAGCAAAACCAGGTGAGAACCACTGTATTACAATACATAGTGTTTTGTAATTGGATGTTAATGACCATTGATCACATAGTTTTGTCAGAATTACATTCAATTACATTTTCATTTCAACAGGACATTGATGAATATTTAAGCATACTTTTTTACCTGTTATATGCAGCCTAATAACATAAGTAAATGGCTCAAGCACTTTAACACAAATCTGTCTAACAAAAAAGTACTCAAAGTCTCAGAGGTACTCATAAAATAAACCACAGCACCTCGGCTTGGAACAAATGCCCTGTACCATCCCTGGTCTGTGAAGACACTGTGGACACCTGTAGTTATGTATATACATTTTTTATTTAAGTTAATAATTTTTCGTCATTCAAACTTTTGCAATATCTATAAAACAATTAACAAATACAAGCGCTGTACAGTTGACCAAATCACTACAACTGCAACTGAATGAGTGTAAATGTACATGCATGGACATACATACTGTACATACACACATATACACCATTACAACTGCTGACCCCATGCGGTTTCCTTTGCCGTTTAATGCAACATCAAGATTTTTCTAAAACTGGCATTCTAGGAAACCCCCCCCCCCCCCCCAAAAAAAACAAAAAACATTTGGGGTCACATATCCTTCATTTACTGAAAGGACAACTGTCCTAGTTACTGTGTTTCCATCTTTCAATCAAACAGTAAATGACTTTGGCACACTGTGCTATGTAAACATTTCATTCAATTCAAGCCATCACATATTGCTCCTAATTTGGCTCGTGTTCTCCAAAAACCCCATAATTCAAGAACAAAAACTTTACAAAATCTAAATTAACCTTAAAGGGATATATATATATATACATATATATATATATATATTAACCAAAAACTGTAAATTCTGCTATCATTTATTCTAGTGTTGTTCTAATCCCATATGACTTTATTTCTTCCATGGAACACAAAAGCAGATGTTAAAGGGATAGTTCACCCAAAAATTTTAATTCTGTCTAAAAATTTAATAACCATTCATTTTCATTGCATTTTTTTCATTACAAGGAAGATGATAGGTGACTGAGACTCATTCTGCTTAAAGGGATAGTTCACCCAAAAATGAAAATTCTCTAATTTACTCACCCTCATGCCATCCCAGATTTGTATGACTTACTTCCTTCTGCAGAACACAAATGAAGATTTTTCTTAGAATATCTCAGCTCTGTAGGTCCATACAATGCAAGTGAATGCTTTTAAAATGTGAAAGTGAAGATTTATAGTTAAAAAAAACAAAAAACAAAAGGACTTAAATATTGATCCGTTTCTCACCCACATCTATTAAATCGCTTCAGAAGATATGGATTAAACCACTGGAGTCGAATGGATTACTTTTATGTGGCCTTTGTGTGATTTGAGCTTCACAATTTTGGTCACCATTGTATGGACCTACAGCTGAGATATTTTCAAAAAATCTTTGTTTTCAGCAGAAGAAAGTAAGTCATACAAATCTGGGATGGCATGAGGGTGAGGAAATTAGAGAATTTTCATTTTTGGGTGAACTATCCCTTTAAGCAGAATGAGTCTCAGTCACCTATCATCTTCCTTGTAATGAAAAAAATGCAATGAAAATGAATGGTTACTGACACCAACATAATGCCTAACATCCTGTGTGTTCCACGGAAGAAAGTCACACCGGTTTGGAACATCATAAAGGTGAGTAAATAATGACAGAATTATCATTTTGGGATGAACTATCCCTTTAACTTTGTTGCACTGCACTATACTACCAACATGTTGACATGTAAGCATAGGCAAACCTATTTTATTGGCTTCTCCTTTTAAACTGAAGAAAGGTGGCATGATTCACATTTACTTTGCTCTTTCCCAGCTGCCTCTATTCATGTGGTCATCCACTAGGGGCAGCAAATTCATCTGACTACAGGAAACCTGATGACACTACAAAACACAGACCTTAAAATACAGGTATATGGACTGACACTAAAGGCCACACAATCTCTGCCCAGATTCACTTAAAGGGATACTTCACCCAAAAATTCTGTCTTTACCATAAGTTGTTCCAAGCCTGTATGATTTTCTTCCTTCTGTGGAGTATAAAAAGAAATGGCTCAGTCACCATTCATTTCCATTGTATGAAAAAAAAAAAAAAAAGATGCAATAAAAGTGAATAGTAACTGAGGCTGTCATTTTCTTCTTTTGTGTTCCACACACAAAAAAAGAAAGTCTAACACATTTGGAACAACATGAGGGTGAGAAATTCGTGACATTTAATTATGGTGAACTATACCTTTTAAAAAGTCCCTGCAACTTCTTGCATTCTTCTAACTCACTGATGGAGAACTGTAATATCTGGGACAACACAGGGGGTGTAGATGAATCAAACACATACAAGTCAAAGATTAACATAACATTTACTGCAGATACATGAGGAGAGCTGACCAAAAGGTAGTCAGGGACTCATTTAGTCTTGATTTCCTACCCTACAATAAGTTATTCATAATGCTACGGCATTATCCCAGCTCAGGTATACATGAAAGACAGGTAAAATGGATTAAATGACTTGATTTTACATATTACAGGCTTCTTTGTCAATTCAATTTACAGTAACACTAGTTCTGTTAAGATTAACCAGTGACAACTGAAGTACCACAATAATGCACAATGTTTTTTTATGTGAAAACTTGAAATATCCTAGAGGCAATGAATGAAAAAGTCAAATGAATGAGCAAGTCTCACGTACACACATACAATACACGCACACAAACCCGGTTGCTTTTATCGTTTGTGAGTCCAGTTAAGAAATGCTATTCTAATGCACACTTTGAAAGCTTTTGCAACAAAAAACTCACATTTTCTTTACAGTATCATGGATAGAAAAGGCAGTAACTTTTAACCACTGAAAAGGATAAGGATGCTCAAGTAACGGTATAATGTGCCACGTTTGGCCACAGTTGCTAAAAAAATCATGATTAATCTTAATAATGAAACAACCAGGACTGTAAGACAGAAGGACAGTTCATGAGCGATTTCAAGCCTTTACAACTCCCATGTTACCCATTAAATTATGCAGAATACGAACAGTTTGTTACACATCAAAGTGATGGACAAAGAGTTAAGACGATGAGTAATACACATACATCTCTGCTCGAAACCCAAGGACAGGAGCAAAGTTTCAGGCATTATGTCTGTTGTAGTTACCAGGTTTTCAAACTTGATTATTTTACATAATACAGTTTGCCAAAAAAACAAACAAAAAAAAAAATACTTAGAACAAAGAAATAACATGATTACTGAGAAAAATGCAACTGAGAAACCAATGTTTTTGTTTGAAGACAAGTACAGACACTGAATTGTTAGCAGCCAGTGCTACAGTATGTGAATCCAGCAGTAATGTTCTGTACAATGCCTTGGTTCTCCTTCAGAACACACCAGGGTCCTTTAGAGGAAGCTGGCTGAATCTTTACAAATTGCACCTTTAACAGATAAGACAGGTTGACAATTCAATAGAAACTATAGAAAAAAAAAGAAGGTATTTTTCCTGCTCTTTTTGTGTGCGCACTGTGAGTTGAAAAATACAAGGCTGATGATGTCCTCCACAGTCAGTGTGTCTGTGACAGTGCACACAACAAATGAGTCCTCCCCATTCCCATCAGCCCAAATCAAATCAAACCAAACTAAAACTGTCTTCATTCAAAATCCAGTCCGATCACAGCGCAGGCAGGGATCCTCCATAAAACATCCCCATTTACATTCAACAATACGTGGTAATGTGACTAGAAAAATAAAAACAATGAACGTCAACTCCATTGGAAAAAATGTGCTGAAATTCATTTAAGAAAATGAGACACAAAATGGAACAAAATATAAGACAAGAATTGAGATGAAAGCAGATCCTTTCATTTGCATTGGAAACAGGATGAAAAACCCAAAAAAGTTTTCAATTTAGTATAGACACTTAGATTCACTTTCCAAGAGCTGGACAAAAGACGAAACAGTGAGGTATATAGTTAGATGGAAATTGTCATCATCATCTTGTTTGTGATTTCGTGGCCCTGTGGCCTTTGAGGACCAGAGCGACCGCGCTGTGGCGGCCCTGAGTCTGTATCTGGGCAGCGATATCTCAGAGGGGCGAGTGCGTGCCCAGCGCGGGCTGTCCGAAGGCGAGAAGGGGAGGGCTGGAACTGGCGGTGTCGAGCTAGGGCTGCAGGTTGAGAGTGAACTTCCACTGCTGCGTGAGCGAGGGGCTGCACACCTCCACCGTCAGGCCACCGTTCCGGGCGCCCCGGCTGTCCAGGCACAGATTGCTGCCTACGTGCCGCAGTTTGGAGTTGTTGTCAATTTGCTCCCATTTCTGCAATAAAAACAATTGTCGTTATCTGGACAACAGTTAGTAATGGGTCACAATGGCTGACTAATCAACAAGTTGACAACAATCTTGGGGTATCTTAAGATGACTTTTCAGAGCAACGAAATGTTTGGGAGCTTGGCCATGACAACTTCCTCTCCCTGGTCAATAGAAATCTATGCCAATACAATCCAGCACATTAAATCAAATATGAATAAATCAATTATTTCAAAAAACAATTAGCACCAGGGTCTGAAATGACCTTTTAACGATTAAAAATGACCAGCCAGACAGAATTCTTGCAGGCCAATTTTTTTATTGTTTTATTGCATTTTAAAAGTGGATTTGACAGACAGAGAAAAATGACTGTATGAATGTTTAAAAGAGAGCTGCTTTTTTGAAGAATTTTACCATTTTATTATTTATGAAATATTTAAAAGTCCAATATAGATTTTTTTTTTCCAGATTATTCAATTATTCAAAAATAAAATAAAAAATAAAAATGGTTAAGTATATATTACACCGTAACAGTTCTTTGCTTATTTCGAATGAGTCATTTAATTCAGTCAGATTTATCCAGTCAACTCCGACTACTTCATAAGTCTTGTTAAATGGATAGTTCACCCAAAATTGAAAATTCTCTCATCATTTACTACCTCATCATACCCTGATGCCATCCTAGATGTTTATGACTTTCTTCTGCTGAACACAAAAAAAGATTTTTATAAGAATACTGAATTTCAGCTCTGTAGGTCCTAACAATGCAAGTGAATGGATACCAACATTTTGAAGCTCCAAAAAGCTCATAAAGCCAGCATAAAAGTAACCCATAAGACTCCAGTGATTAAATCTATATCTTCAGAAGCAATATGATAGGTGTAGTTTAGAAACAGATCAATATTTAAGTGCTTTTTTACACTAAATCTTCACTTTCACTTTCTTTTGTTTTTTGGCGATTTGCATTCTTGGTGCATATCGCCACCTACTGGTCAGGGAGGAAAATTTATAGTAAAAAAGGACTTATTTATTGATCTGTTTCATACCACACCTATAATATCGCTTCTGAAGACATGGATTTAACCACTGGAGTCATATGGATTACTTTTATGCTGCCTTTATGTGTTATTTGGATTTGCTTAAAAATTGTGGTGCCCATTCACTTTTGTATTGTATAGACCTACAGAGCTGAAATTCTTCTAAAAATCTTTGTGTTCAACAGAAGAAAGTCATACACATCTGGGATGGCATGAGGGTGAGTAAATGATGAGAGGATTTTCTTATTTTGGTGAACTATCCCTTTAATTCACTAACAAGTGCTGGCTCATAAGAATCGGGCAACACCGGTCGCACATTATCTTTCACCCCGTAGATTCAAAAGAACCCGCTCAAGAGTCATTTGTTTGGGAATCAGACTACACTGGTCATGCTTTATGTCTCGAGCTGTAGATTCTGTAGAAGTGTTACAGCGCTGAAAAACATTCACTGTGTCCGAATATCCATTCTTACCTACTATATATTATGCCAAAAACAGTATACCAAAAGAGTAATACGTCAGACATCACGTTCAAAAAGCTGGATTTAAAAGAACGGCAGTGAACCGTGAGTCAGATGGCTCTTTTCAACTGTAAGTTATGTATACGCAAAGAAAGTTGTTCCTTGTGCTTAAATGGTGCTTGTTCAACAAAACCAAAGTATATTATTTTTGTGGTTGTTGTAACATCATATATTTAGTTCACTAGTCAAAACACATGTCCCCAGATTAAGTATGTCCAGAATCTGTTCATATTACTCTCATGCACTTAAAGAATGTACTGTTTTACCAGCCGAAAAGGTGCATTCTTCATCAAATACAGTGCATACTCAGTACGTGATATTGGACGCAGGGACTGTCTGTTTATTTTAGTCTGGCTTTCGGTCCATGTTGCCAGACAGATGCACATTCAAGAACTGTAAATGGAACAGAAGTTCGTGAAAATCACTCGGTTCTGGTAGCACATCCACTCAAAATCAGACTTTTCCTTCACAATAGCATTAATGGTCCTGAATATTGCCTTCATCTTGCTTCTAGTTATACTGCTGACTGAGGCTATTGATTAGCAGCAGGAAACTTGCTAAGGACCATTCTGTCTAAACACCTGCGGCCTTGCTGACTGTAGACCAATGGCTTTCTGTAGCTTTTAGTCCATGTGTGTTAGCTTTGAGGCATCTATATGCTAGTGTACTCCAAAAATTTGACAAAATTCATTTTTAGCAGATATACTCATTTTTAAATTTATGGTCTTCTCTTTCGGGACCAAAAATATTGATGACTCATCCTGCACTAGAGATTCTTGTGCAATCAAATTAATATCGCTCGTACTGCAAATGACCAACAAGTAGCAAATCATTGCTCATGTAGCCCTTTAATATGTCCCACACAAACTTCTAGTTTCAATAGGATATACATCAACTTGGCAGAAAACTGTGCTTGTCAAGCCATTTCATGGGGTTTTTCAATTCATCCCCTTTAAAGCACTGCCACTATGAACATTAACAAGTTAAATACTTCAACTTTTAAAAATGTGCCTCAACACCCCTGCATTCTGTTACATTGTGTTGTGCTCATTTTTGAACACATGAATATGCCTTATTTAAAAATAACCCCCAATGGTGCGTTCAGACCAGAGGCGTAGAGAGCGTCAAATCGACCGGAAGTCATTCATTTTCAATGGCAGCCAGCGTCTCTCGGTGCGGCGCGTCTGTGGCCGGCACATCTTGGGCGTTGTGGGCATCAGAGGAAAGTTCAAGTGTGGGCAACATTAAGGTAATGAGCTTTGATGCGGTTCGGTGGCAACCTATTGGAATATCGAAGTGCTCCGCTCTAGCGAAGTCTAGAAAACACAGTGTAAACTTTGGTTCCCACCAAACAATAGTTCCGAAGACAAAATGGGTGAGAAACTAATTATTGCCGTGGCGGGTTTTCCCGTAATATACGATCTGTTCCTGTTTGCTTACAGGGATATAAATACATTTAAAAAAAACAATGCGTAGATAAAAGTGTCTGAAATTGTTGGTGTGCTAGGTAAGTTGATGAAGTGGATATTATGGTTTATATAATATTATATATAATATATTGCATGCTAATTTTGGCACCATAGCATGCAAAACTGTGCTGCCTGATCAATCGGTAACACATTTATACCATCAGCGTTTGTCTTTTTATATTTATTTACTTTCTGCCATTGATCGATTTCTTACTTTCACATTTAAAAGATTTCATGAGGATATACACTACTTGTGATAGGTCAGCAAAAAGATACCGGTCAACATGTCTGGATGTTTTGCGGCCCCTTTAAATACAGTTCACAAAACCAAGCATTCCGAACGAACGTTGCCGCCTATTTCAACTATGTCAGAGCATCCACAAATCTTCAATAGCGTTGTTGGCAGGGCAGCCAGAGTGAATTTTGACGCTCTCGCCTCTGGTCTGAACGTACGGTTAGAAACATCTGATCAGGGTCAGGTGAACCTGAATGCAGCCTAATTATACAAGGCTTTCTTAAGACCAATTAGTCGACTAGTTGTTAAAGCAACCCACTGATTAGTCGATTCTGAAAATACATAGTTTTACACACTGTTACCAGCAGCCTCCTCCAACCCCTGCTTTGTGCACAGCACGCTCACCTGTCTGCTGTCATTTTCCCTGCAGCCCTGCAGTTTGATCTGCGAGCCAGCGTTGCGATCCACCACAGTTAGACACAGATCCATGTGTTTTACTGATTTGTCTTTAGTCAGGGCCCATTCCTGTACAGAAGAGAGATGGTAAGCATGTACAGCATATACTGTATAAATCCATAACAAACATGAATGAAAAGCTGCTTAGTGAGATGCTGCCATTTTCTCAAACATACATGGATAGTTGACATGAAATACTTTGGCAAGTTCATATGTCCTACAGTGTGACACTACACTCCACCTAAAAGATTTTTAATCAGTTAATTATTTATAATTATTATGCATGCAGATTTTATGACCTCATATTAAAGGAATTTTCCATTAATGCTCAATCCCGGCTCCAGCTCGAAGATCTAAAGTGGGCCATATGTCTCTTAGGGTGGGCCGTAAAGTTGGCACCATAAAAAATAACCTTGGTATTAGCTTTTTTGTTTTGTTTTATATATATATATATATATATATATATATATATATATATATATATATATATATATATATATATATATATATATATACACATACACACACACACACACACACACACACACATATATATATACATACATATATATATATATATATATGTATATATACACACACAGGTGCATCTCAATAAATTAGAATGTCGTGGAAAAGTTCATTTATTTCAGTAATTCAACTCAAATTGTGAAACTCATGTATTAAATAAATTCAGTGCACACAGACTGAAGTAGTTTAAGTCTTTGGTTCTTTTAATTGTGATGATTTTGGCTCACATTTAACAAAAACCCACCAATTCACTATCTCAGAAAATTAGAATACATCATAAGACCAATAAAAAAACATTTTTAGTGAATTGTTGGCCTTCTGGAAAGTATGTTCATTTACTGCATATGTACTCAATACTTGGTAGGGGCTCCTTTTGCTTTAATTACTGCCTCAATTCGGCGTGGCATGGAGGTGATCAGTTTGTGGCACTGCTGAGGTGGTATGGAAGCCCAGGTTTCTTTGACAGTGGCCTTCAGCTCATCTGCATTTTTTGGTCTCTTGTTTCTCATTTTCTTCTTGACAATACCCCATAGATTCTCTATGGGGTTCAGGTCTGGTGAGTTTGCTGGCCAGTCAAGCACACCAACACCATGGTCATTTAACCAACTTTTGGTGCTTTTGGCAGTGTGGGCAAGTGCCAAATCCTGCTGGAAAATGAAATCAGCATCTTTAAAAAGCTGGTCAGCAGAAGGAAGCATGAAAGGCTCCAAAATTTCTTGGTAAATGGGTGCAGTGACTTTGGTTTTCAAAAAACACAATGGACCAACACCAGCAGATGACATTGCACCCCAAATCATCACAGACTGTGGAAACTTAACACTGGACTTCAAGCAACTTGGGCTATGAGCTTCTCCACCCTTCCTCCAGACTCTAGGACCTTGGTTTCCAAATGAAATACAAAACCTGCTCTCATCTGAAAAGAGGACTTTGGACCACTGGGCAACAGTCCAGTTCTTCTTCTCCTTAGCCCAGGTAAGACGCCTCTGACGTTGTCTGTGGTTCAGGAGTGGCTTAACAAGAGGAATACGACAACTGTAGCCAAATTCCTTGACACGTCTGTGTGTGGTGGCTCTTGATGCCTTGACCCCAGCCTCAGTCCATTCCTTGTGAAGTTCACCCAAATTCTTGAATCGATTTTGCTTGACAATCCTCATAAGGCTGCGGTTCTCTCAGTTGGTTGTGCATCTTTTTCTTCCACACTTTTTCCTTCCACTCAACTTTCTGTTAACATGCTTGGATACAGCACTCTGTGAACAGCCAGCTTCTTTGGCAATGAATGTTTGTGGCTTACCCTCCTTGTGAAGGGTGTCAATGATTGTCTTCTGGACAACTGTCAGATCAGCAGTCTTCCCCATGATTGTGTAGTCTAGTGAACCAAACTGAGAGACCATTTTGAAGGCTCAGGAAACTTTTGCAGGTGTTTTGAGTTGATTAGCTGATTGGCATGTCACCATATTCTAATTTTTTGAGATAGTGAATTGGTGCGTTTTTGTTAAATGTGAGCCAAAATCATCACAATTAAAAGAACCAAATACTTAAACTACTTCAGTCTGTGTGCATTGAATTTATTTAATACATGAGTTTCACAATTTGAGTTGAATTACTGAAATAAATGAACTTTTCCACGACATTCTAATTTATTGAGATGCACCTGTATATATATATATATATATATATATATATATATATATACACACACACACACACACACACACACACACACACACACACACACACACACACACACACATACATATATATATATATATATATATATATATATATACATACATATATATATATATGGTACCAAGGTATTTCCATTGTGTTCTTTAAAGCATCTTACAGTACTATCATGGTACATGAATCATTAAGTGGCTTGGTAGAGGTATTTAATTCAAGTTCCAACAGGTATAGTCTTATATTTCCTTCCCAGCAAAGTTTCAGACAACCATAATCAACATTTCTGGAATGTTTTTCTTAAAAAAAAAAAAAAAAAAATAACAGAGCAAATGAATGGGGGCCCAGAGACACAGTCAAAGCAGTAGGGTGTGAGATCTTCTGCCGAAAGAATAAAAGATTTCTTTTGAGTTTATCAATCAAATGCACTTTGATATGAATATTAAAAGAAGATCAACTGAAGCTAAAAGAGCAGTGCAGTATTTGTGTTTGGTGCATTTAAAAGTGATATTCAGACACTATAAATTTACATTTAAATCATGTATGGCCTTCTGGCTTAAGAAAGATACTGTATGGTGCATCCCTGGAAAAGACAAATTAGACAATGAGAGTATGAATGAACTATATTTCCTTACTGTAATGTGAGGATCTACCAACAACAAACAAAATCACAATTTACACCACAACAGTGCATCATACTGCTTGCTATAGTTAAATGGTGTGACTGTCAAATAATGAAAACATTTTTTTTTTCTCATTATAAACAGCTGAAAACTCTATAGGTGTTTTATTAGAAATTTTAAAGTGTTGATTCCATCTCTGAATTTATTTTTAATTGTTTTTTTTGTTTTTTACAAACTTTCCATTTGTTTATTGTGAAAAGCTGGTAACATGCTGCTTAAAAATGCTACATTTACAAGGAAAAACTGATTATATTAGTCTAAAGGCATCACATTAACTTGCCCTCCTGTCACAAACCTTGTTTACCTGGCTCAGCTGAAGTGTCAAGAGTCAGACTGGCTGACAGACACGTGAAGATAGTTTCACTTTGCTTCATTCTCATTCTCTATAGTGTGTTTAGGCAAAAGAGGCAGGTATCATTATATTACTGCTTGCTGCGTGTATTCGAAGGGGTCTATTGTCTTTAAAATAACTGTGTCGGCAACTCACATTAATATAAGAGAGAGAGGCATCTGTAGCACAGTGAGCGAGAAAGGGCATAACTGAATTGGGTTCAGTGCTAGAGAGAAAAAACAATTATATAGCCCCAAATCTACACTCCTGAGTGCTTGTGGCGTAATAGCTCCACTCATAATAACAGCAGCGCCGCTTGCTTCCAGTGATCTCCGCTGGCATGTCTCAAGCCTTTCGCTTGGCACCACAGAGTGTCCTACGTGCTCACCTCTCCGTCAACTACCCACATGCAAGCAGTGACTTACAGACAATGGAATGATTAAAGAAGGTCACATAATCCATGATCTACTGTGTAGCCCTTATATATGTCACTCACCCTCCACAAGTGCATTGTTCCTATAAACTATCCCAAACTCCCTGCCAGGTGTGTCCATCACCCAGTGCTCTGCTGTCACATTACAATAAGACTGTTCAGTACCTGAGCTCATAATCGTACCTGATTTCCCCCTGCGTTGTGGCATTCATACACCCCCACCACACCATCAGCAAAGTGTCCCAGTGTATCTAGACAGTTCTGGCCCTGCTGTAGTGCTCCAAAGGCAATGTCCTGATGATCCGGGACCCTAAACAAGACAGAAAACATGTTAAATATTAAGTCAAGTACTGATTATTCTACCTTAACTGTTCTCTCTGTCAGTGGAGTGAGAAGTTTGATGTTTAAGGATTAGTTTACCCAAAAATGAAAATTCAGTCATTGTTTACTCACCCCTCTGTTGTTATAACCCCATATGACTTTCTTTCTCTTAACACAAAGGGAGAAATTGTGAAAAATGTTGTGCTCAGTGATGTCATACAATGGCAGTTTATGGTGACTACCTCTTCAAGCTTCAAAACAAAAGTATAATTCAGAAGTCTAATAAATTATTCCATAAGACTCCTAATTATTATGAAAGCATATGATAAGGGTTGGTGAGAAACAAACTGAAATCTAATGTACTGTAATATTTAGAGAAACTGTTGACCGACCGTTGATCTCCTGTGCACGTTCATGATAGGGCATGAGAGCAACAGTTCACGCAGCCCCCTCGCAACATTGGGCATTCAAGTGAAAACTTGTTTATCTAAAAATCAGGTCCACCACAGCGATAGTGACAACAGAACACAACACAGCTGCACAAATCCAGAGAACAGAATTTACTAAACATGTCTGAAGAGTTTGTAGTTGAAGTATTGATGCATTTCTATACCCAGTTTTATTTTTTTCCTCTGGTTTTTTTGTTTACTCACAACAAAGGGGTGAGTAAACAATGACTGAATTTTCATTTTTGGGTGAACTATCCCTTTAAGTATAAAAAGTTTAATTACATCAAGTAATTTCCAGATATAAACTTTCTGCACCTTCAAACATTAAGTGAAAGAGTTAAAGGTCCAGTTTACACCTGGTATTAAAATTCATCTCAGATCATCCAATCACAAGTGTAAACAGGGCCAAAGTGATCCAGCAGCCATTTAGATTCTGCTTATGTCAGGCAGCTACTCACCGTAGCTCAGGATAGACATTTTCCAGGTACCACTTGAATGGTTTGCAACCTAACCTCTTCTTCATCTCCAGCCTGCTCTGAATGCTGCAAGTAAATCAGTAAAATCAGTCATGTGGAGTTAATGATGATGATTTCAATGGTCTAAATGTTTTACTGAGATCTCTCAGCCTATAAACTTCTACAACAAACACTATGCATCAAGTCCAGGCTGACACAAGGTCACTGAGCTACAAATTTAAAAAGGAAAAAACAGTATTAATGGGTATAGTTGTATATTTAACATGAACCAACAATGAACAATTTTTACAGCCTTTATTAATCTTGGCCAGAGACTAAATACGGTTCAAGGAACGAAAACGGAAAATGAACTAAATGTTTTTGCAGAACATAACCGCAAATAGGAACAATTATTTTAATTAGTGAAAACGTTATTTTAAATGCTGGTAACTGGTTAATTTCATTCTGATAATTTGAAACCAAAGACCAAAGCATTTATTCACAGTAAATTTTCGAAATTACATCACTTCCTGTTGTCCAAAAAACAAAAACAAAAAGGAGTTTCATTATTTTAAGTTGAACACAAGCATGTGCTTTGTCCTGAAGGAAACCGCCGCATCATGCATTTCTTTTCCTAATTGCACGTTGTGGATGTAGCCTTCTGTGACATGCTGAAGATCTTTCAGACAACTATATAGAATTACTGAATGTACATGCATGATTAATCCGGATGCAAGAAAATATATCAAGGTAAAAAGTAAATTTCTCAGTTGTTTCCAAGTCTTTGAATTATTGTTATATGATGCATTAACACAGATTTAATGCTGGTGGCTTTTGATTGAGAAGCAGACCTGTAATTAAAACAAAAAATTAAAATAAAATAATTAAACGAGTATTAAATAATTAAAGTAAAATTATTCACATAAGATGACATTTAGTCCAAACATACACATGCAGTGTGTGCGTGTATGCAGGTGAGCTAGGCTATTAATTGATTTAAGGCCAGATGAATATTTTAAATACTTTTGGGGATATTTTTAATATTAAGAATACATTAATAAAATAAAATAAAAAACACTTTTATTTAGGCTACAATACTATGCTTGCTATGCTGATAAATCCCCCACATGGAGAGAAATAAAAAAAAATAAAAAAATGCATATATTTTAGCTTATTTTGAGCTTGTTTTTCCAGACCAGGTCGCTTGTTTCTCTTGCAAGATATGGCAAAAATGCAACTGGTGTATCACCCATCCTTAGCACATAGTACTGTCATATTAAAAAGAACATCAACTTTTTTTTATTTCATTCAAACCGGTTACCAACTGGAAATGAGGCTGCGGAACACTGGAACTGCAACGAAGAAATACTGTTTCTCCCCAGAACGAACCAAAATGAAAAACATTTGGTTTTTAGTCCCTGATCTTGGCTAATGTCAATTTCTACATACACTAATACATTAAGATTTAAAATTGTACATGTTAGTGCATTGTGAACAAACAATGTACAATAATATATTTAAAAAATATTAACCAAGATTAATTAATATTCTAAAAATGATTGCTCATTGTTAGTTCATGTTACCTGGAGATGCCGTGATAAGCGGCTCTGCTGTGCACTTAGTAGGTCTATTCAAAGCTATTCATAAAATGAAGACATACACACTTACTTGCCATAAGGTACATTACGGGCTGAGGGCACAGCAGCGTAGTAGAAATTCTTGAAGTCATCCATCCACACCTCTGCTGCTCGCCTTGTGTTCCTGGAAGAGAAACAAATAAGAATAAATTATACATTCTATACAGAGCAACTGATGTTCTTATAATGACCACTCCATTATCTTGGAGTCGAATTTCAGCACTAATGTGCCTTCTGCAACACATTACTGGTGCTTGATAATTACAACAGAATGTCACTTCAACTTTTAATTAAAATGTCTCTACTGCCTTAATGTGTGAGATCACTACAGTTGCAATGCTCGCTTCACCCACTGGATGGAGTACATGACCCAAGCTACACTACAGGTACCATTTTACTCCAGCATTCACAAAAAATAAAGACTGATACCACTTGTGTTTTTTAGCTGCTTACTTTGGTTGCCTATAGAACCTTTAGGCAATTGTTAATACAATCCTTAATACAGTACCACTGTTAGATATCTCTAAACAGGGATTATAAAATGGATAGTACCACCTCTAAATTCTGACTGGATGAGTAACTCTCCACCACATTGCAAGTAAGAGATATCCATCCATAATATCCATCCATCCATAAAGTATGGTACATTAAAGTACATACAGTACATACATTCTGATTTCATCATTCTCAACAGTAAATTTAAAGCTAACTTCAAGACCGTTTACACCTGGTATTAACATGCGTTTCAGGTGCTCCAATCACAAATGGTCAGAGCTAAATACAGGTCTAAACAAGGTCTAAAATGATTTGTGATCAGATCCCAAAAAACACACATGGAGGTAGTCAAAAACACTTGTGACCACATCACATTTGAGGTGTAAACGCAAATCTGATCTGAATGTGTCCCAGACAGTAGCGAAGCACCACCCCTCACCTGTCAATCAACCACTACGCTAAAAGAAGCGTTTAAACCAGTTATGGAAATAACGATCCGATACATACACAAGCTTGAGAACTTCACGGATTTTCTTCAGCGTGTCTGACATCAAAATGCTGCGAGACAGATGAGAAGCACATACATCTGAAGCCCAACTAACATGGGCACTTGCACAATAATTTTGCTCGAAATGTTGCATTTGTGCTTAGATTAAATTTCAACTGCATTTGGGAGAAACAGCACTCTGGTTTTGTTTGCGCTTTCCTTGTCTTTTCTGACTTTTTCACAGTTTATTATCATGCAGTAACACAGTGACATAGTGATTAATGTATGTCGCCATGAAATCAGAGACCCTCCCCTCCAAATCTGAACACAAGTGATCACAGGAGACACATTTAAGCGACCAGAGATGTCTCGTCTGACCACATATGATCAAATCACCTGAGATGCATCTTAAAACCAGGTGTAAATGGGTTCAAAAAGGTTTTCTATAGTGTATACCTGGCAAACACAGTACCACTGCCCCCTGGGAAAGTGTATGGATGCTGTTTCCTGAAGACATGGCCCACTCGACTGCAGGGAATGATCTCCAGACTACCTCCACACTGCCACACGCGGAATGAGATCTCTGAAGAGGACAACACATCATATGACAAATAAGCATTACATATCTGCCAAAACACAGGAGTCTTTGAAAACAAAAATATAAATCGGAAAATACACCCAAGGGCCAAAACTCTTAATTGTATGTGTCTGACAACAGAAAAATGCACTGCAAACAAAACAATCATATGATAAACACATGGAGCCAACTCTGTGAAACATCCTAGTCATTGCAGACTTCAAATAAATACACAAACACACACAAGCAGAATGAATCTTCATTCCTGAAGTCTGAAGGCATAATTTGAAGGCAATCTCGTAACCTTTTCCACATCCGCCACAGCTGAGAAAAGTGCTGGGTTTGTGGAATGAGTCAGGACTTTCTCTCAGAATCCATCATGCCACAGACATTAATGACCAAATCTGAAAACAGAGTCTTATTCTAAATTTTTCAACCTATTCCATTCAAGACTCTTTGCCAATAATATAAAAAGGCAATAGTTCTGCTGTGGTGACCTAAATTGCCCTTTAGATAGGCACATTTATGGCTGAGTAAGGATTTCTTATACAATCTAAGGATAGAAGTACCATGATTTCATATTAGGTAGTCATAAACAGTGGCCTCACAAAAGTATTTGGACACATAAGCCACACTTTAAAAAAACAAAACATGTGGCATATGCAAACAAATGATGCTAGACCTTTTCTCAGAACTAACGTCAATTTTTCTCAATTAATTTTAACCATCATGTCTCAAGATCATTTTTAGTGGATGTATGAAGTCAGGTGTCCTAGCAGAGTAACCACAGGTGTATTTCATCACATTTACCATAAACATGTTCCACTACATTTGACAAACAGAAAGAGTATTTCATGTAATCACCCTCATGCCATCCCAGATGTGTATGACTTACTTTCTTCTGCTTAACACAAACAAAGATTTTTAGAAAAATATCTCAACTATACAATGCAAGTGAATGGTAGCCAGACCTTTGTAGCTCCAAAAATCACAAAGGCAGCATAAAAGTAATCCATGTAAAATCTATGTCTTCAGAAGCAATATGATAGTTGTGAGTGAGAAACAAATCAATATTTAAGTCCTTTTTTACTCTAAATCTTTTTATAGTAAAAAAAGTATTGAAATATTGATCTGTTTCTCACCCAAAGTGATTGCATCGCTTCAGAAGACATGTACTAATCAGCCACCGTAGACTCTGTCAGTTCGAACCAGTCTGGCCATTCTCTGTTGACCTCTCTCATCAACAAGGCATTTCCATCCACAGAACTGCCACTCACTGGATGTTTTTTTGTTTTTGGCACCATTTGGAGTAAATTCTAGAGACTATTGTGCGTGAAAATCCCAGGAGATCAGCAGTTACAGAAATACTCAAACCAGCCCATCTGGCACCAACAATCACGCCACGCTCCAAATCACTGAGATCACACTTTTTTCCCATTCTGTTGGTTGATGTGAACATTAACTGAAGCTCCTGACTTGTATTTGCATGATTTTATGCAGTGCTGCCCCACGACTGGCTGATTAGATAATCGCATGGATGATTGTTGGTGCTAGATGGGCTGGTTTGAGAATTTCTGTAACTGCTGATCTCCTGGGATGTTCACACACAACAGTCTCTAGAATTTACTCAGAATGGTGCCAAAAACAAACAAAAAAAACATCCAGTGAGGGGCAGTTCTGTGGACGGAAATGCCTTGTTGATGAGAGAGGTCAACAGAGAATGGCCAGACTGGTTTGAACTGACAAAGTCTATGGTAACTCAGATAACCGCTCTGTACAATTGTGGTGAGAAGAATAGTCTCTCAGAATGCTATTCTGAGATGCAGGTTGGCGCTGTTTTGACAGCATGAGGGGGACCTACACAGTATTAGGCAGGTGGTTTTAATGTTGTGGCTGATCGGTGTATATTAACACACTAGAGTCTTATGGATTGTTTTTACTAAGACTGTCTGTGCTTTTTGGAGCTTCAAAGTTCTGGCCACCATTCACTTGCATTGTATGGACCTACAGAGCTGAGATATTCTTCTAAAAATCTTCATTTGTGTTCTGCAGAAGAAATAAAGTCATACACATCTGGGATGGCATGAGGGTAAGTAAATGATGAGAGACTTTTAATTTTTGGGTGAACTATCCCTTTAAATTTGAACAGGATATCTACGTATTTGTTTGATAATCTAAAAAGACTAATTAAATTTTTTTGGACAGCATCAAAATGCGCAACAGATTAAATATAGGGCATTTAGAGAAATAATGGGTCTACTCACCAAGATTCTCACCCCCCCAAACATCCATCATCATGTCGTACTTCCCAAGCTCCTCAAAGTAATCCTTGTCCATTACAAAAAGACCACCAGCAATCATGGGCGTCCTGCATAATATCAACAAAACAAAATATGAAATAAAATAAAAATGAAATATTGAAATCCGAGATAAAGAAACAGATTTTTAACAAAAAGGCAGTAAAACTTGTACAAACTTGCAAATAGGAGACTAAAAAAAGCTTACAGACATGGACAAGAAGCCACAAAATTCTTTAACCTTGTGCGACCCCGTGTACACATGTATGGATGTTATATTTTGGCTTCGCTATACGTAACGCATAATTTAAATTAATTTAAACGAACTGATCTCAATTCAGAAGACTCTGGACTGTCAGTAAAGGGTTAAACTTTAAATGCACGGAGTCATTTGACAAAACAACAAGGCGCCGATCAGAGCGGAGTTTGTCTTTGGGAGAAATGCCAACAAAACTACATCTGGTAAGAAACCTAATTAAGTTTTTACATTGGAACCTGTTTGAATCAAAAGATTTGAGTCTCCAAGTTTAATCCGATCTACCATTTTTAAAATTTGAGCAAAATGCCATGCTGCTACTTATTTTTTTTCCATAGAAATCCTATATTTACTGTGCATTATCACACTGAGAATCAATGGGTTCATCCAAAAGCTGAAAAATGTTGCTTTCAGTGGCTTTATATGGAGTAAGATGAAAATAATGTGCATTTCAAACAGTTCTGAGAACAGTGCAGACAGACAGTACACTGGAGTTTAAGTCATTCACTTTCTGACAGACAGGCAGCAGCTAGTGAGACAGGGGAAATTCACTTCCAGCACATGTACAATCAGCACTGGTGCCCCCCAGGGATGTGTGCTCTCCCCACTACTCTTCTCCCTGTACACAAATGTCTGCATCGCCAAGGACACCACTGTCATCGGCCTCATCCAAGATGATGATGAGTCTGCATACAGAAGGGAAGTTGAACAGCTGGCCGTTTGGTGCAGTCAAAACCACCTGGAGCTGAACATGCTCAAAACGGTGGAGATGATTGTTGACTTCAGGAGGAACACCCCAACACTGACCACCCCTCACCATTCTAAACAGCACTGTGGCAGCAGTGGAGTCATTCGGGTTCCTGGGCACTACCATCTCACTGGACCTGAAGTGGGACACCCACATTGACTCCACTGTGAAAAAGGCCCAGCAGAGGTTGTACTCCCTTCGCCAGCTGAGGAAGTTCAACCTGCCACAGGCGCTGCTAATACAGTTTTACTCAGCAGTCATTAAGTCTGTCCTCTGCACTTCAATAACTGTCTGGTCTGGTTCAGCTATGAAATCAGACATCAGAAGACTACAAAGGAAAGTTCGGACTGCTGAGAGGATTATTGGTTGCCCCTTGCCCTCCCTTCAAGAATTATACACTTCCAGATTGAGGAAAAAGGCTGGAAAAATCACTCTGGACCCCACTCACCCTGCCCACTACCTTTTTGAACTGTTGCCTTCTGGCCGACACTACAGAGCTCTGAGCACCAGAACCGTCAGGCACAGGAAATTTTTTTTCCCTTAGGCTATTCATCTCATGAACGGTTAAAACTGCCCCATTGAGCAGTAATTAATGTGCAATACACAGCTTAGTCTATTTATATTTATCCAACATACCATACCTCTTCTGCCATTACATTCCCTTGCACTGTATATAACAGATTTGTATTTCCACTACGTGTGTGTGTGTGATAATATATATATATATATATATATATAGTCTTATATATTCTATATATATTTTATTTTCTATTCAATTTCTATTTTGATTCTATTTTTATTTTTATTTTTTTTTATTATTTTTTATTATTATCTCTGTCTTGTTGCTGAATTATATTGTTGTGCACTGAAAGCTCCTGTCACCAAGACAAATTTCTTGTATGTTTAAGCATACTTGGCAATAAAGCTGTTTCTGATAAATAGTAAGCATGGGAGCATCCTATAGCTCTCTATGCAGCTAAGTGCATTCACCCCTAATATCCAACCAAAAGTTCAGTTTCAGGCTTCAGATGATGTTAATTTCTGATGTAATGTCTGTAACGTCTCAAAAACATGAATAACCAACACTCCTGGAAACATAAACAATGATAAAAAATTTTTTTTTAAAAATTGCTATGTCTATATATATTTCACAACTTAGTCCCGCTGTCCACTTATGTGGACATCAATTTTCAGGTAAACTATTTGCTCTAGAATTATTTTTTTGCTTGTTTATTAGGTGCTACTAGTTACAAATCAAAAAGGGAAATGGAAACTGCACTCAGCAGTCACACTCAGGTCTCAGAAGGTTAAAGAGCACCTATAAAGTATATGCTAAGCAAATCAGAAAACAAAGACTATAATTTTCTATTCATAACCATCTTTTATCATCACCCTGTGTTTTGTTTCATCGGCCGTTTGCCACATTTTAAAAACTTGTACTCATTTCACTCTCTAAAGTTCAAGAGCAATCTGATCCCAGCCTCATAAACAAAGTCATTAAATACTGGAATCATTAAACAAGGCAAAAGAGTGCTGTGTCATGAAGACTTCTATACGGCACATCCCATGAAGGCATTGCCTAGAGAAACTGCACTGTTTATTATCTTAATGTACTTTTAATGTACTTGCTGCACAGTGATTGAAATTTCACATCACAGCAGTCCACCGTCCATACAATCTCGCATTTCGTCTGCTTTACTCCCTTTACTTTCATTCTCTTTCTTTCTCTCCCCTTTAGCTGTTAATTATACACTTCAGTCACTCCCTGGAGGCATGACCATTTACAAACAACAACCAACAAACAAGCACGCAGGCACCTTGGACAAAGCTAGTTGTTTTGTTATTACAAGAACTTTAAGAGATTGTTTTCCCATGTTGACAAAGCGATTTAATAAGCTGTTTTAAGATCTGTGGGGTGAACTGTTGTTTGTGCATTTAAAAGAGCTGCTTGTTTTGTTTTTCTGTGCATTGTTTGAAAGCATGAAAGCGAAAGAGAAAACTGTCTCAGCATTTTATACACTAGATATGACTAGTTTTGCAATTCCTGAAGGGGATTCCAGTGCTTGAAAGGCAGCAAAAAATAGTGATTACAACATTTGGAACACCTTATACGAAGACAAACGTCACTGGCACTTTATTTTGAATCGTAATTGAACTCTTATCTTGACAAGGTAGCAGAAAAATATTTATAGCTATTAAGATTGTTGTGGCAAACATAACTATTGTGTGAAATATTGCTTATTTGAACTTGTTTAGCGTCTCTGTTTAATGTTTGATAAAACAATAAGAAAACATGAAAATATGTAAATGTGTCAGGATTATTTTCTGCTGACAGTCCTTGGGTGTATAAAAGGGGTTTAAAATATCAGGTTACATCTTTAATGAATAAGTTAAGGTTTCAAAATGAATCCTGAGGACTCACCACCTTGGATCACATAAACAAATGTCAAATGACTTCCTTAAATTACCTACACTTCGGCCTAGCAGAATGACTATTGCTAACTTTTTTTGGAACAGCCCTATGAGTAGCGTACCATTACCACTGCACTCTTTAAAAGTGCAAAAATGTCTTTTGAAATTTGCCCTGAGAATGCACAATTACTTTACAATAATAAACCATAAAGCATAATATTCAATCTTAAATTGTTAAGAATAAATGTCCTTAATAACAAAATATATGGCATACATATAGCTGAAATTACTGATTGAAGTATGAATGGAGAAATTAATGTATGTTAAGTAGTACAGTTCAAAGAAAGACATCATTCCAAGTCAGCTGTCAGTAATCTATCACAGAGTTAACAAAACATACATAAGAGATAATTAAGTAGAAATACAAATTCATACTTGATAGGTGCAATGGGGTTTCCTTGTCGTGCTCGTCTTTGTTCCAGGGTCATGTAGTCCCATTTAAACACGAGATTCCAATCAAAACCTGGATGATGATTGGACATGTTTAAATTAAGGTTGAAGTACTTTAAGTCTGATTATAAACCTTAGTTTAATGCTCAGCCATGTGTCAAAATAAGCGAGCATGTTGATGATATTGCAATTTCACTGATGCACCAACTGAGGATATGCTCAGGATAGCATACTACCATATTACTCGCACTTCTACTGGAGTATGCAGAATGTGTACCGCGTGCAGTATGCACGTTTTTGCAAATGATTTAAATACCCAAATTTTCCACTCTATTTACAAGCATACTGCAAGTACTGTATACTGTATTCCTCAATGTGAAAAATAAGTTGAAAGTAATATCAACTATGATTTTTTTTTAACTGCAATATTTTTTTCCACTTATTAGTTGATCAGACTGCCAAAGGTTGAGACATTTTTACACAAAATTGGTTAAAAATGCAAGACTATTTGCATTTACAGTTGGAAATATCAGTGCTTACAAGGCAGAAAAATTATTGGGTTATAGCTTTAGGTAAGCTTAGATTTTAAGCTTTGGTTCAGTGTAAATGAAATGCCACATTCTTTATCCTTACCATTGTCATTACACTCTGCACACATCTTACTGTAAGCTGTACATGAAAAATCAACATGTATAGTAACACGACAGCATCTTTGCAGTGTGCAAGGTAGGTAAGACCAAACACAATTCAGTATGAAAATAGATGTAAGAAAAAAGCCCATTCGTAATTCAGTTTACAAATATTGTGATGACACCATTGCTGTCATGATGTCATTACATCTTCACTGCTGAACATTCATTCATATGCATTAAAGTTTCCAAAAAACATTTTATTTTTCAAGATAACTTGACTCCACTCAGTTTTACCATGCAATATAATGAGGCAATATAACAATGTAGCATACTTCTGTTTAATACAATTATCTTTGCACATTGGGTGGTTTCACATACTATTTAGGAAAATAGTACACCATATACAGAATTTAGTTTGCAGTATGTAGTGTGCTTTGTATTAGTATTCCATTCTAAACAAAGCCTGAAGGAAGAGAGATAAAACTAGACAAAGACCATTATAGCAAGGAGACATTGTCATGTTTTAAGCAAGAGTCTGAATGCTGGTTAACTACTGTAGCAGACAGAGCACTCATTCAACAAGTATGTGCAAAAAAAAAAAGGTTATATAAATAAGATGATTTTATTATTCCATGCTGCTTTATAAAATACAGTGATACCAACATAGATATATTTATCCAGCAATTTCCATCTCACTGTCACTCTGACTCCACTGATTCTGTCTGTACTGCGCTCACTCCAAACACAAATATGCTTTTAAACACACTACACATACTTATTTCAGGGTTCCCACACATTTTGTCATAAACAGTATCTGATGAAGGGTATTTACCTCCTTTAAGATCTGCGGATGCCCCCACATACTGGAAATTATCCATGTTAATGACATCTATGATGGGCGAGACAACCCGAGTCTTATCCTGTCAAAAAGCATAAATGAGTAAAAAGCTGGGCTTAATAAAAATGTCAGTACAAAGCCAGTTACAGTTCAAGCCTATGAAAATCTCTAGATTACCGCTTACATCTTTGGTACAATTTGTTCTTTAAAGATGTTACATAACTGACAGAGACAATAAATAAAAGGAGAATGAAAATCCCTTGAAAGCCCTGACATACGCTGATCAATGAATTAAGAATGTCCACAGAATTGCCAAGATGAATCAGGACAGATCCACAAGCAATACCTCTGAAAATCCTGTTAATCTTGTGAGTTTCGCTGATGCACCACTGGAGTACTTTTGTTTGTTTGTTTTTTTGTTTGTTAACGCCATGCCAGCTTCCATGGCTATTTTCATGGACAACCACTGGAGTGTTTAAATTAAAAGTAAATTGGTATTATATAACACCCTGGAAAAGGCAGGAGATCACATCTATGTGGTTAGCCATGGAGAATTCACAAGCAGAACTTAACACCAAACATATTTATATTAATCTTCCATTATTCATTGTGACAATTCTGGGACACCCTGACAAATCAAATCTTCTTAACTGTGGTTTCACCTCTGAATTAACATTAGAGAATAAATCCAGTCTGTAAAGAAAAGGATCACACAGGAAAAGACATGATGGTGAGGCAATGGCCACTGGTTCAATACACTTCATGTGAGATCATAAAACTTTTTAAGGTAGGCCTTATCGGCATCTATTTTCCAAGTTTCTACCTATATTAAATGCCATAGACTGCATGTGGTTTTTGTTAAAGCCAATACTGGCATAACGCTGGAAAAATTTAACCGTATGATGACTAATGGTGAGTGGTTGCAACAAGTGGAAAAGTGACTAATGTCAGTCTGAGCAATTAAAGACTCTGTAAGAGCTCCCAGATCTTCTCTTAAAAGTATTCTGTATTTTCTTGCTAAAGCATAAATGGGCGATTCTTTAAATAGGGGTAACTTTTGACTACTTTAAATCTTGAAAAAATTATATCTCTTCAAACAATGCTTTGTCCATGTTCACATTTTTATCAAATGCCCTAGAATAAGGATCTGATCATGGCCTTGATCAACCTTCAAGTATGGTATTATGACAAAGACTTTTCAGTTTTTGGAGAAACAGTTGGATAATCCTTAGACCTTCAAAAACAATAAGTTAGATCATGGTCAACTAACTTTGCATTTATAAAAAGACATTAACTGTTTCCTAAATAAAATTACCAGTTTGGTAATGATACCAAATTAAACTACTCTGAAGTAACTAAGTCTTCAAATTCTGCTGCTCTAATAGAGATGTGCTCCCATTACGTATGTCCACGATCACTAAACTCAATTGTACTAAAATTCCTGGATTGCAATAACGATCGAAGCAGGGGCGGTTCTAGAGTCAGTGGATATTTGGGGCTTAGCCCAGACCTCTGTGGATACGTATAGGCACCATCCTATGATGAAATATCTGAATATAATACACTTTATAATAAAAGTTTGATTTACATTAGTAAATCTTTAAATAATACAAAAACTTAACCTAAAGCCCCACTTTTGTCTCAGCCTCAGATAATTCTAAAGGTCAGAAGTTGCATGCTACTTTAAAACATGATTGAAAACACTCTTTTTGTCCCATTCCACTTTCCATTTTTTCAACACACATTGTATACAATTGAGAGATTTATAGTCTTATTTATTTCTTTTGGTGTTTTAAGTTGTAAAATAGGCACTCATTAGGAAAAAATAGTTGCTGGATTTGCCAAAGTTTGCAAGGGTCATGGCGTCGTGTTTTACTAGAAGTTTTGCGAAAAAGCAAATGTCCTGGCTCGTGGTAATGTAAAGTTTTCAAATTCTTTGAATACATCTGCATAAGGTATATTACTCTTTGTTTTCAGGCTTAAGATGCGGTCACACATACCTTCGCACGGCGGAATTCTGCGGGCGAAATACAGTCATTTCAATGGGAGTCCACGCGATCGTGAATTTCACATGATGGACTTCTGGTGGTGAAGAATTTCCCAGCGTGGATTTCGAGTAGAGTTCAAGTTTAGTAAACTTTGACAGGTGAATTTCACAGGGTTGACCAATAGGAAGTTGCTTGGTTTGGCAGTGACCTCTGTGTGGGCGGAGCTTCGTACAGAGCTACACTGAATATTCACAGTGGACAAGGATATTATTTTAGCGGCGAGTTTCTTTCTAACTTGAGTCTCAGAGTATAAAACTCAGCATTAAAAAGAGGCTGCTTGACAATTATATTTTTGCTGGTTTCACACACGCTCAACGTCCGCCCATCTTCACCCGCGGAATTTCGACGTACAAATGTATATGTGACTGTCCCTTTTTACATCTAAATATTTGGTACTTTTGGATAGACCAATTCAACACAGTTTCCAATAACTCACCAAGATAGGCATTTTGACCGTTCACACAGCAGCAATCTCATGTATTCGATTTGCATGTGTTCACATACACGAGTGCTTGAAATCAGCCACCGTCAAGACAGCGCATAGGTACTGAATTGAGTTGATTTTTGGTATAAACGATATTTGTAGAAAGACCAGTATCACTATATAATATAATATTGAAAGATATTTATATATTAGCATCAACCTGATACCGAAGCACTGGTACTTTTGACATCACTACAAGATGATAAAAACAGTCGGTGCTCTACTGAAAACATTTGGGGCTTAAGCCCGGTAGCCCACCCCTGGTGCTGCCCATGAACCGTAGTGTTCAGGAGAGCAATTGGTTGTTATAAAAATTACAAATTGCACAAATAAGTACCAAATAAATTCAAAATATGATTTTAAAAGTTCTTTGGGGGAAAAGGTGAACATTTTCTTGATTTTAACCCTCATTAATAATTTTACTATAGACAGGAAGCTAAAACATCTGGTCCAAAACAGAACAGAGAAATTCTAGTATTAATTAAAATTTTAAAATTAAGTGAAAAAAAAAAAAAAAAAAAATGAAATAGTGAAACAGATTGAAACAGTTTAAATCTATTCTTTAAAACAATGATTGTATGTACTATGACTTATAGTCTATGAATGATAGTTTTTCTTTAAAAACATAATTCGGGACATTAAAGTTCCCCTAAGTAAAATGTTATGTACTATGAACTAAGTTTGAACTTAAGATCCTGAACCAGACCGGACTTGCACATCCGTCAGTAGGTGTGTTTGCTTGCGTTGCATATGCACACATATTAAGGTGTTATCTATGCAGGAACTCACTAGAATAAACTTTGCCTGCTGACACCATGGTTTATTTGCAGGCGTTTTCCATATTATTTTAGCACCCAATTCATCGTTCTTTCAACTGTTTAGTGAGTTCATCCACATTGCTGGAAGGCACTTTCTTCTTTATGGATTTATTGAAAACTGTAGGCGGTAGACAGCAGGGTTGGACACAAACATGTATAATGACAGGGCACTACAAGTAAAGTTTGTGTTTCAAGTTAGATCGCCAAAGAAAACAAACCTTTTCATCTAGGCATCCATTTTATCATCTTGGCCTAACATTTGAAATTGAAGTAAGCTGCTAAACATCCACTGCAGCAAGGAGCATGACTGATTACAGGCTCCAAAACCTATGGCTAATTTGACAAATCTGTGTACTGTAAGATCCATGGCTTTTGTGCTTATGAGAAAAAGAAACAAAGAGAGAGAGAGAGAAAAAAAACAAGTCTGACCTCGGCAACCCTTTCTAGTAGGGGCTCCAACCAGTGTTCGTTACACTCGCAGTGGCTGTCAAGGAAGGTCAGTACACTGGCCGTGGCTGCATCTGCACCTCGGACACGGGATCGCATCAAACCTTAGATAAAAAAATAAAAATAAATAAATAACACAGACACACACAGGATTACATAATTTGAATGCAATCTTCAGTATGGAAAGGGATGCTCTCCCTATACCCTAACCTACTGAACTGTAATAATCCAACGCATTTAAATATTATTATAGAACTTCTGGCTGCGCAGAGAAAATCATGGAAAGAAAACACAGTGGCTAGAGAGAAATTAATGGGTTGAGAAAACAAAGCTGACCAAGTGGCTTACTTGGGAAACTATGAATCCACTTTTAAGCACTAAGACAAAATTTGATTTATTTGCATTTCTGACTAAAATCCATTTAGTTTTTTTGTAGTCTGAAATGCAAAAATCCACAAGAAATTTTATGTTTACAAACCAGATTTTAAAATGGGTTTACAAACATGATTATAAACGTATTTTCAGGAATGCATCTTAGTCTAAAAGTTTTTTTGTCATTTGAGAATATGTACAGTACTGTGCAAAATCTTTTGCAAAATCTTTTCACAAAAACTTTTTTTTTTAAGATGGTTATTTATATCTTCAGCTTTAGAGATCAATAGGAAATATACATTTTAGACTCCCAGAAATTCCTTTTACAAATAGAACAGAAGAACAGTGAGCCCTGCAACAGATGGCATGGTACTGAACATCGAGTCAGTCTGGGATTACATTAAGAGACAGAAGCAATCGAGACAGCCTAAATAGAAGAATTGTGGCAAATTTAAAAAGTTTGTCATATCTGAAAACAACCAAGAACAACTGTATCTAGGTGTACCTAGGAGAATTGGTGCTGTTTTGAAGGTAAAGGTGGTCACACCGAATATTGATTTAGCTTTTTATATGTTTACTGGACTTTGTATGAATTGAATTGAACTTTATTGTCCATTTTCATGGAAATTTTTAATTGACACATGAAAACTATTTATGGCATTATTTTTGAAGACATCCTCACTATGCAACATTTTTCACACGTGCCTAAAACTTTTGCACAGTACTGAATGTATAGTAACGTAATAAAAAGCTAGCAATATTGTCTGGAGCTCTTTTTGATTACACTTATTTATTGTCACTCACACTTTCCACATATAGCGAACTACAAAATGTGATGTTCACTATGTAGTGAATGAGTCGGAGGCATTTATCACATTCATGCATATACTTTATCCAAAACCTCTGTCACTTATGTTCTCTCTTGTGCCTTGTTATTGAGTTAAGTACCGCAGCAGGACGTCATAATAGACATAAGATGAGCAGAGATAAAAAATCCAGTTTTCCATCTCTTTCCACAATGATAGCAACTGTCTTATGTCTCTTAGCATTGTGCTAATGCTTAAGTCATTACTATGGCAGCCAATGTAGATATATTGCACAATGGCTACACTGTCTGAACAAACAGATACAATTCCATCAACTGCAAAATGACACTGCAATTTGAAAACCAAAACGAAAGTGTGTGAACAAAGCCTTAGAAACACTGAATAGTGATTTGCCTCTTTATAACATTAGTACAACAAATTCTATATGATCTATGCTAATAAAAGTTTATTATTTTCTTCCAATGCTCATCATTTGCTTGTACTGAAGGCTTACCTCAATTCAAGAAGAGCTTCATCAGAGACTGAAGTAAACTATAAAATTCACTATCAAGTAAATTGTAATCCCCCCAAAAATATTTGAAAACAAATACTGAGAGCTTGTTTAGTTGGAACAGAACTTGAGAAAAATAAGCAGTTTGGGATATGAATAAACAATGTGCAGTTTTGGCTACGCAACAGACCATTTGTTGCTCTCTGCTTCTATAGTCTCCATATATGCACCTATGAAGTATGCAGTGCTTTTTAAAGATTCCATGCTCAGATTAAAAAGCAACAATTAGTCATTCAATTAAAATTTCAGCTAATTTTAAAGCTCAAGTGTGTAATTTCTGCACCACTAATGCAACCACATGGAATTGCAAAAACAATGACTATTTTCAAACAGGATTCTTTCTTTCAAAAACTTCTTGTCTGCCATTGGCTGGAACCCACTTGCCCTTCCATTTTCACGGAATATGAAATACTGGTGTACAGTTTGGACTAATACTGTTATTGTGATTCAGAATGTATTTATGAACACTCACCCTCTCGTCGATCGTTCCGTAGGACTCTGACTTTCTCGATTTTCCCAAGTAAGGCACCATCTTCAGCTAAAAGTCCAGAGACAACATTGCATCAGCTTAAGCTCAGGATACTACATCTCTAATATTTTATATAGATAAATGTGATGTGTGTAATTTCTGATCCACTAGAACATCTAAACTGAATTGCTAAAAATAATGACTGTTTTCACACAAGTTTCCTGAACACCCAATACATTTGCCATTGTACAAATTGACAGTCCCGCCTCGAACTCATGCCATTTATTGAGCCAATTGGTTGGGATGCGCAAACAAAGAACAATGTTTTGATGGCAACAAAAAATACACGCATCACCTTTAATTTACACAAGTATTATATCCATATTGTGGAAACAAAGACAAAGGCAACAAAGGCATGGACAGTTTGGAGAAAACATCATAGACAAAGAGATAAGACTGTACTCTGATACCAATTGAAAGTGCAGAATCGCAAACCACACAATAAAAAAAACACATAATAAAGTGTGCGAGTAGTAAGACCAGTGCCTGACATTTATAAAGCAGGGCAGTTCTGTCTTGAGGCCAGGGTTCAGAGTTGAGACATATGTAGAGGTGAAACTAGGATCTTGGCATCCAGACAACAGAGTAACGGGGAGTCAAGAGTACAGCTGTTATCATGACAATAAGATGAGGACACCAATGATGACACACTTTACACTGTAATGTACTGAATTTTAGCTGCACTGTTGGCTTGTAATTCTATGCGGATGTGTGATTCATAGTGACAAAGGAACTGATAAGGAAGTGTGTTATGGCGAAACCAAACACAAAGCTGTAAAGGGTAAAACACTGATAACAGACAAGATGAAAAGGAAACAGATTAATATTTACGCAGTTCTATACCATTTAGTTTGATTGGGGAGTGAAGAGCGCGGAAACAGGCACTTTAGGGCTAAAGATCAGGGCACTTACGGTTGTCGCTGTAGTCGTCCACCAAGATGATCTCTTTAACCAGATGGGCAGGGCTCTTCTTTAGTACACTGAGGGCATTGAAAGAAGGAGAGCTGAATGGCTGTATATATTTGTGAGTGTGGAAAAGATCAATGATTCTTAGTAAAGATGACTTAGAATTAATAATAATTCCTAAACAGTTTTATTTGACGTGGGCCGTCCCACCTGGCTACAGTGCGCAGGAGGGCTGAACGTGCCTCGTTGTGAAAGGTGATAACCACGCTGGATGCAGGAATATCTGTCCTCCACTGTTTGTGACGACAGCTGAAAAAAAAAAAGAGATAAGATATTAAGAAAATAAACCTCTTAAACTCACCATGAAATCACAATTGGCGCTATTTACATTCCTAATGTAATAACCTTTGAATTCTCTCAGTCTCTGAAACAAATTACCTTAGGCTTTAAATTACCTTAGAGTATCTTGTTTCACTCTGAAACACATTTGATTATGGAAGGGAAATGGGTTGCAACAGTATATTATGTTGACTTTAAATGGTAAACTAATCTTATGCCCTTATATTTCCCTTAAATGTATGGAATTTTATACACCACAAAAAAAAAAAAAAAAAAAAAAGCCACACTTCCAGGGTCAAAAATGTACTTTTTTTTTTTAAATTATGGAATATAACTGCTCCCTGGATTTATTTTTTTACGGGCATTTTTTGCCTTTTATGAGGGTATTTAAAAAAAAAAAAAAAAAAAAAAAACTGTCATACTTTTAATTAGTTTACTCAATTACTAACATAAATTTCAAATTAATACAGTAAGGCTATTACCTAAAAATATAAATCAGCATCAAGTCATATTGTGTGAATGTGCATTAGGCTAAGAATAATGCAATTATTCATAGAATAATGCAACAATTTAAAAATAAAAATAAAATTGTCACTATTCAATAGGGCTGTGTCGATACAATCAAATATTGATATATAACAATACTTTTCCTCATGACATTATATCGATACTTTAGATCATGTATCAATATTTATATACAGCCATTTGTGTATTCATATCATTCAGAAGCCTCACTATATGATTTGATTATTTAAAAAAATAAATAAATAAATAAAAAGCCCACAATTTTTTTTAGCTTAAATTTATTCAAGGATCTGACAACAGTGTCTGACATTGGCAACATAAAGCAGAGCTCCATAATAAAGTAACTTAAACAACAACACTGCATTTATCAGCAGAATGTTATGAGAAACTCACAATTTTTATGTTTTCCTTGAGAAAACGGAGTTTGTCTACATTCAAGTAATTTAAATTGTTTCAAAGCAGCTTTGTAGAAAATCATGCCTTATAGTCTTTAAGCCCCCCGCGAGCAAGCTAAAGGTGACTGTGGCAAAGAAAAAACAATCTCCTTTCAATAGTTTGTGGAGAGAAAAAAAATCTTGAGGAACCTGCCCTCTGGCTTTATGTTATATGTACATAATACAGTATTATTTAGCAGTCTGAGCAAAAACCTATTAGCCCACAATTTGTTTGCCCTCTTCACCAAGTTTCACTTTGCATGTAAACTTGAACAGTCTCACCGGCTTATCCAATGTGTGCAAGTGTTGTGCTCATAGCCATTTACATTTCAACATCAAAAGCAGAGAATAATAAGTCTCATGTAATCACGGGTCTCTTACATTGTCCTTTTTTGAATAAGCTGGTTTTTGATAGTTATGAGCATCTTGCTGTGCATGTGATCACGCTGTGTGTCGGCTGGGAGATGCTGTCTGTTAATTGCAACTTGTTGCTGCTTTTTCTGCCTCACAAATCCACTGATTTGTGCGGTAATGTCGGCTTAAATAAAACATGTTTGATGTACCGTACTGTAGCACTGGGACACAACACCTTTGTTTGGCAAATTCGACAAGCTGTAACGCTACAATCTACTTGGCATTTGCCATCACTCTTCAGGCTCTCAACTCACCTTAGTCGCCTAAGTTGACTAGTTGATCTGTTTTCCTGTGAGAGCTCAGCACTACCTCTCGGGGGAGAAGACTGTTCTGCTGTGCAAATGTTTTTTTACAGCAAAAGTACTTTACAGTACTGTGCAAAAGTTTTAGGCACTTAAGATGTTTCACAAAAACATTTGTCATAAGATGATTATTTATATCTTCAGCTTGAGTGTGTCAATAGGAAAATACATTTTAGGCTCCCAAACATTACTTTTGCGAATAGAAAAGATTAGAAGAACAGGGCACTCTGCAAGAGATGGCATTGCCCCCACAAAGCCCCCCCACTGAACATCGAGTCAGTCTGGGATTACATAAAGAGACAGAAGAAATTGAGACAGCTGAAATTAGCTGTGGTGAATTCTCCAAGAAGCTTGGTACATCCTATCTGCCAACAACAAAGAAAAACTGTGTCCAGGTGTACCTAGGAGAATTGGTGCTGTTTTGAAGGTAAAGGTGGCCACACCAAATATTGATTTAGCTTTTTTATGTTTACTGGACTTTGTATGACGTTAACTGATAAATGAAAATTATTTATGGCATTATTTTTGAAGACATCCTCACTATGCAACATTTTTCACATGTGCCAAAAACTTTTGCACAGTACTGTATGTATTAATTTATGTATTGTACGATACATATCTCAAATCGTGAGCATCGTATCATACGATACAATACGCTACAATATTTTTTTACAAACCTTATCAGTATATAACTGAAATATACCCAAATAAATTGGAACTGATTCGTAATCGAATCAAATTATGATATTGTGAAGTATCGCAATATATCGAATCGTGAGGTATATTGCAATACTTATTGTATCGTGAGGTGCCAGGTGATACCCAGCCCTACTATTCAGGAGCATTCTTTTTCTGAGCCTCCATAAATTTCTGACCCTGCACACTGCTCTCTGACAATTGTAGCTCATTATTTAAAATTAAAAATGATTAATAATTTATGTATTGAGAACAGTGTACAGTTAAAGGAAGTGCAGCATGAAAGGAAGTGAAAAGTCATTCTCACATTCTGCTACACCTGAATAAAGTCTCACTTTCACAGGAGCTCAAAGCAGCTCAGCCCACATTCATTTAATGCTTCTGTGAGGCTGGGATGGACAGGAGGTCATGCATACTTAAACTCACTGGACTTCTGTCTTCAAACACACACCTTTACACTATAAACGCTTTACACACACCCACCCCCACTGTTTATATCCTGGAGGTTTTAATTTGACATCCATGGGGCTAATCCACTGGATTTCCAGCAACTCTCATAGGGGATAAGAGTGTACAAAGCTTCCTCTGCACTGATGCCATCAATTATGTGTCCACTGGAATGCCTGGCAGGCAAAGCAGGGTCAATGCCTCAGACACTACTGTTAGACAACAGGTCAGGGTTGAGTGAACACCATCAGAGACTCAAAACTGACTTCAGTTTCATCTCCATCACGGTCCTATTTAATGCTGTGCACTCAGCACATCCAAATCCATTACGGCCAAAGAAAGAACATTCATAAATGTACAGTATACAGTGGCCCACTATGAAATCAATTTTTTTTTTTTTTTTTTTTGGCTATTGTTTTATTGTTTTTTTGGTTTTGATATGCCCCACCCAAACTTCCTAAAATAAGAAATATACTGTATGTCAACAAACAAGAAAACTATGCTTGTCTAGCAATTTCATGGGGTCTTTAACATTCTAAGCATTGAAAAGGTGAGTATTTATAATATTTTACTCTCTTGGACTTCCCAGTCATGCATTATGGGGCCAGCATAAATTTCTAGTGCTGTTTGCTGGAGGTCTCAAGAGGAATAGCTGTGCAGTAGTGCAGTAATAGAATGGGCGCTTTGACTAGAAGACAAGAGCTTTTTAAAGCGTATCCCATTGGCACAATTCCCTCCACTGGCCTCCAACCTCACAGCATGGCACTAAATAAGCTCAAAAAGACTTCCACTGTTACAGCTGAAGTCAACAGCTAATAGAAATGTTCTGACTTCAGATGACATTTTAAATGTACGTATACCTGCTGCGCATTAACGTCAACGCCAGTTCAAATCATTAGATGGTGGATGGATCTATGACCAGAGAGTAGCCTATAAATTCATGTAACAAAGGAATTTCGTAATAAATTGATACTGAATGAGAAACACAGGTACAGACACATGCAGAAAGATATGCTTCATTAATTGATTGGCATGCAGTGATGTGGTCTGGACACCAGGCATGGGATCCGGCCTCAGCGAGACCACAACTATCCTCGCCAGAAACATTTCCAATAAGACACGTGGGCTGCTGCCATCAGGGCTAACAAAACAGAAGCAGAGTCTCTCAAGAATAAACAAACAGCATGTGGTCCTTGTTAGCAGCTTAGGTAAGTATTTTTAAAGAGGGAATTAAGACTAAAATTCAGTAAATGTGCTTCATACTTTCAGCTCTAGGTAAATATTTAACAAAAGTTAAATGGAGCAGAAATCTAGAGTGAGGAACTCCTTACTTTTGTGAAAAGGATGGCATTCTAACAAACAAACTATGTTCTGACCTTTAAAAGAGGTCACGGTCATTTTAAAGAGATAATTTGCCCAAAAAAGAAAAATTCTTATGCAATTCAAATAAATTGCTCCTTTCCTCTGAAGAACACAGTGGAGTAGGGGTTGCACGACTACTGATTTTTAAAAGTCGACTAGTCGAGTTGAATTTGACTAGTTGTGACATCATTCCACCCCCAAACCAACACTCTGCCGAATCACGTTCTTGAAGGAGCGAACGGCATCCAAGTCAGATGTCCCAACACACAAATTTGACAGTCAGGTTGTATTCCATCAGGCTATCGGATCCAACTTGATGCGCTTTTCTAACTGTCACCTAATAGTGTTCTTGAAGGAGAGAACAGAATTTATTTCGGCATAACACTAGTATTTTGGTTATATTTAAAGACCAATTTTCATAAATTGAAGGTTACCATAGCATGTATGAGAGTAGTCTATTGAATGTTCTGAACATTATCAGTGTAAATACAATGCTATGTGCATGCACAATACGTTATGGAGAATGCGTAAGATTTTTGTTGACACCTTGATACCGTACATTGCATTAAGCAGAGCGACACAGTAAACAAACACCAGTTCTGAAGTGCATTCTGTTTGTGCGTCTTTTAATGACAGTCTGACAGAACATCACAGCCTACATTTGAGCCACTGTGCCTTTTCAGTGCAGATCCACCAGGCTTCACAGCCACTGTAATTCCTACAGATACGCTTTATAAATCACTTGGTGAGCAACAATCAACTTCTGGCTTATGGTGTCAACTAGTCTGCAACCCCTACAGTGGAGAAATTCTGAAGAATGTTTGACACTGCTCTTTTTTCCCTACAATGATAGTGAATGGTAACTGAGGATGTCAGTCCCTGACATTGCCTAACATCTCCTTTTGTGTTCCACAGAAGAAAGTCAATCATACGGGTTTGGAACCAAATAATGACATAATTTTCATTTTTAGGTGAACTATCCCTTTAAACACAAGGTTTCGCCTGTGTCTTCTGTGCCTAATGGATTGGGAATGCAGCTCACACACTGCAGGGATGGTGAAAGTGCAGTGATAAGATGACTTACAAGATGGATAATGTCATCTGCACCATCAGCTGATCTCCAGGAGGGAAACTCATGGACATATAATGACAAGACTTGCACATGAAATGCTACAGGGCAAAATTGGTCAAGCTTTTTTCAAAACAAGCATCAAACCTAAAGGCATCCGTACATCTCTCATTATTTTCAAGAATCAGAATCAGCTTTATTGCCAAGTATGCTTACACATACAAGGAATTTGTCTTGGTGACAGGAGCTTCCAGTGCACAACGATACAAAACAGCAACAAGACATAATAATAAAGATAGAGATAATAATAAAGAAAATTGCATCATGATGGCGGATGCAATTAATTAATTGAGTTTAAAAAGGAGAAACTGCAGTGCAAATGGCTATCTATATCTGAAAAGAGAAAAATCAAATTCTCAGATACTAAAAGTGAAGTGTGTCTTTTTTCCCAGCCTAATGTGCAGAGACAATTGTAAGTAATCCATTCATATATTGACTCCAGTGAAAAGTGTTAATACAGCTGCACTATCAAAATGTTGCCCTGCTAGTTTGAGCATCCCAACCAGCCCAAAACAGCAACATTGGCTCAACCAATTGCATGAGTTTGGGGCTTGACTATCTGTCTGGCTGACCAAAGGATGGCAGGGGAAACTTTTGGGAAAGTCATTTTTTGCAATCTGTTTGGTGCAAGTGGTGTAGAAATTACACCGTTCACTTTTAAAGCATTCGTTTCTGAATATGTACAGCATTGTGATGAATATGCTTTGCGAATCTAATTTTAATTTGGTATGCAATGTCCGTAAGACTGCAGAAACCATTAAGTGATCTAATATGACAGAAAGCTTAAATATAGGGTATTTTCTTCCCAGTTTCCATCTGAGCATGTTATTCAATTTGTCTGGGTGGTCTACAATGAGACTTTTCTGTCTACCCTCTTCTCTAATGTTGTCTGAGACATCTTCAGGCTAAATAACAGTTACACTTTTTTTGTTAACTGCTTTTGTCAGTAATGAAAACATGTGAAATGGGTAATGTTTACGTCATAATCTACCTTTCATGCAAGAGATGAGAAGAATGCACCCTTTATACAGAGTCTGATGACATTTCTGCTTTAAGGTATTTGAAGGGATAAATGTAGCACTCTCTTAACCCTTTAAAGGTGCACTCTGGAATTTTTTCCTCATTAAAAAAGTTTAACTCACAAAGCCATGAATATAAATGTTTCAATATACAGTTGTGCTCAAAAGTTTGCATACCTTTGGAGAATTGGTAATATGTACCATTTATAAAGAAAACATGAGTGAGCAGGCAAAACACATTTCTTTTATTTCTTATGGGATTCATATTCAACTGTAGGTTATAACAGAATGGCACAATCATAAAACAAAACATGGAAACAAAGGGAAAAAAAATGAAATGACCCCTGTTCAAAAGTCTGCATACCCTTAGTTCTTAATACTGTGTATTGCCCCCTTTAGCATCAATGACAGCATGCAGTCTTTTGTAATAGTTGTCTATGAGGCCCCAAATTCTTGCAGGTGGTATAGCTGCCCATTCGTCTTGGCAAAATGCCTCCAGGTCATGCAAAGTCTTTGGTCGTCTTAAATGAACCGCACGTTTGAGATCTCCTTAGAGTGGCTCGATGATATTATGGTCAGGAGACTGTGATGGCCACTCCAGAATCTTCACCTTTTCCTGCTGTAACCACTGGAGGGTCAACTTGGCCTAGTGCTTAGGGTCATTGTCATGCTGGAAAGTCCAAGAGCGTCCCATGCGCAGCTTTTGTGCAGAAGAATGCAAATTGTCTGCCAGTATTTTCTGATAACATGCTGCATTCATCTTGCCATCAATTATCACAAAATTCCCCCGTGCCTTTAGAGCTCACACACCCCCAAAACATCAGTGAGCCACCACCATGCTTCACAGTGGGGATGGTAATCTTTTCCCTATAGGCCTTGTTGACCCCTCTCCAAACATAGCGCTTATGGTTGTGACCATAAAGCTCTATTTTGGTCTCGTCACTCCAAATTACAGTGTGCCAGAAGCTGTGAGGCGTGTCAAGGTGTTGTCGGGCATATTGTAACCAGGCTTTTTTGTGGCATTGGCGCAGTAAAGGCTTCTTTATGGCAACTCGACCATGCAGCTCATTTTTGTTCAAGTATCGTCGTATTGTGCTCATTGAAACAACCACACAGTCTTTTTCCAGAGCAGCCTGTATTTCTCCTGAGGTTACCTGTGGGTTTTTCTTTGTATACCGAACAATTCTTCTGGCAGTTGTGGCTGAAATCTTTCTTGGTCTACCTGACCTTGGCTTGGTATCAAGAGATCCCTGAATTTTCCACTTCTTAAGTAATTGAACAGTACTGACTGGCATTTTCAAGGCTTTGGATATCTTTTTATATCCTTATCCATCTTTATAATGTTCCATTACCTTGTTACACAGGTCTCTGCTCCCCATGGCTCAGTATCTAGCCTGCTCAGTGCATCCACGTGAGAGCTAACAAACTCATTGACTATTTATACACAGACACTAATTGCAAATTTAAAATGCCACAGGTGTAGGAGATTAACCTTTAATTGCCATTTAAACCTGTGTGTGTCACCTTGTGTGTCTGTAACAAGGCCAAACATTCAAGGGTATGTAAACTTTTGATGAGGGCCATTTGGGTGATTCCTGTTATCATTATGATTTAAAAAGAAGCCAAACAAGTATGTGATGATAAATGGCTTCATATGATCACTATCCTTAAATAAAAGACAGTTTTTTTGCATGATCAGTCATATTTTCAAAATCAATGCCAAAATTTCACAATTTTTGCCAGGGTATGCAAACTTTTGAGCACAACTGTATGTAGGAAATCATGACCACTCACATTAAAATGAAGACTCCAATCATAACAGTAATCTTATAAAAGCTGTTTTATTCTACATGGAGAGGGTCCGCACATAGGGGCTGCCATGTTAGAATCACATGACCAGCCGAATACTATCTCAGTAATTGTTCTATTATTTGACACTTTCGCTAAAGGATTAAAGTAATCATGGCTGACTGTGAATATTAAATTTCTACAATGGAATCTGAAATTGAAAACTATGAATTTCAATCTATGCTGCATCCAAGCCGCTAGGTGTCAGTTTAAGTCCAAGATGACACAAAGACAAATGTTACCTTTAAGATTTAAAGGTGTTTTTAAAGATTTCCTTTAATTTTGGCCATGCCACTGAAAAAGGCTTATACCTTAAAACCAAAGAGAGTCAATTCTTTGGTATAATTTTAAAGAAAGCTTTTTTATGGTCCACGTGACGCCATGCGAGAGACAGACGTGTGAGACACGAGCTCTGCGAACTTTGCTAGTTTTTTAATTATTTTCATGTTGTGATCCGGTGAGATTCGATACACCCAGTTACATACTTGCTCTTTGAGGAAAATATGGCAAAGTAGTAACAATTCTCAGACTCTGGAGACATTAAAAGACACTTACGTGTTAAAGCTGAGGCCTCTGACGGGACTGCAAGCCGGGGACTCAATTTGGATGGCACGTCGGGAGAAGATATTCAGCGTCAGTTGTCCAACATGTCGGTGATATTGACGAAGGTTCTTGCTGACTTGGAGGATCTCGCTGTAATACGTCGATCGTTTACGGCGATGGAAACAAAATTATCTGAGTTGTTTACAAGAGTGACAGAAGTTGAAAGACGAATCGATTATCTTGAGTCATCGGAAAGGGAATTATCCGCTAATCCGCCCGCGTCCAAAACAGATTTGGAATTGATTTCTGAAAAACTGGAATATTTCGAAAATATGAGCCGAAGGAATAACATACAAATTATTGGAATTCCTGAGCATGAAGAGGGCAGAGATATGGTGAAATTCCTGGACGAGTTTTCCCCGAGTCTGCTCGACATAACAGGCCACAAGCTGGAAATCGAGCGAGCTCACAGAATCCCTGCTCGCAGATCTGCTGAGGGAGACAGGCCCCGATCGATTCTGGACAGATTTCTGAAATCATCCGATAAAGATCACGTGTTGCGCCAGGCGAGGAGTAAAGGGAAGCGCTCTTGGAAGAACCATAATATTTTCTTGTTCCCGGACTTTACGAATTCCACAAGAGAGAAACGCGATTTGTTCAAGGAATGTAAGAAACTCTTACACCAACAGAAGATCGCCTTTGCATTGATGTTCCTGGCCAAACTGAGAATAGAAACAAAGAATGGTCGCAAAGTATTTACTTATCCAAAACAGGCCCTTTCCTTTATAAATACATTGGAGTAAGCCATTTGACGTTTCTTATATTAGTGGACTGACTCACGGTTGAGGGACTCTATTATCTGAGGAAGCTGGGTGCCATTTTTGTTTCTTTTTGCGTTGACTCCGCCTAGCGGCTGGAGTTTGTTTTATGGCATGACTCCAAGAAACATTTGCATTGACTGAAGATTTTTTTTTCCCTGGCCAGATCGAGAATGGACACTTTGGATGACCACAAAATATCTATATGCTCACATAAAGGACGTCTTTTATAAAGTTGATGGGCTGAGTAAGTTATGGTGTTTTTTTTTTTGTTTTTTTTTGCACAGCCTCCGAGTTAGTTTGGCTCTTGATCATCCGAGGAACCGGGATGCCGGTTTTGTTTTTCGCACTGGCTCTGCCTAACGGCTGGAGCTTGTTTTGTGGAATTACACTACTTCGGGACAGTTGTGGTTAAATATGTTTGTTCTTTGTGCTTATGCCTCCTAGAAGAATGATTACCTCATCTGCAGCACTCATAACAGCTGGCTCACTGATCATTTGTTTGTCTGTCCGAGGAAACTGAATGGCTTTATATCAGCTGGAGTTTATTTTGTGGAGGAACACACTTTCGAGACAGTTTTGTGAATGAATCTACATGTTTTTTCTGTTATTCTGCCTGTTGGCTGGGGTCTGTTTTACAAAGTATTTTCTGTAATGTAATTGTGCCTCACAAAATTTGTGCAGAAGCACTGGACTTGAATAATCCGATGGAAAAGTTGTCGCGGGGGTTCTCGTAGGCGTACATGGACTCTTTGAGTTTTGAGGGATTGACGGCAGTTGGCACTGTTGTGCGCGGGGTTAATGCGCACGTTTTTCTTTTTTCTGTTTGTTTTGTTCGGGGGGAAGTTCGGGGTTTGATTGTTTCACTAATGGGGAATGTGGTCTGTGTAATCTTGTTTTTGACACACTAATTTTTTTTATTTTTTATTATATCAATATGTCAAATGTTAATGTGAATGGGTTATCTCTCTCCACATGGAATGTGAATGGGTTGGGGCACCCTATAAAAAGAAGGAAGGTTATTTCTGTTCTTAAGCGCAAGAAATATGATATAGTGTTTCTTCAAGAAACACATCTTTCCCCACAGGAAGCTGAAAAATTTGGGAAGATATGGGGTGGACATGTTTTCTTTAGTGCTGGCTCAAGTAAGAGCAGGGGAGTTATTATATTGATAAATAAACATCTACAATTCAAATGTCTCAAACAGACTAAAGATAAATTAGGAAGAGTCATTGTTGTTTTAGGGGAAATTCAGGGGCAAAGGTTGATTTTGGCTAATATTTACGCACCTAACGTTGATGATCAGGGCTTTTTTAAAGATCTTGAAGGGATGTTGCAAGCTGCTGGCATCTCTCATGACATAATATTGGGAGGAGACTTTAATCTTTTGATGGACTCAGTCCTTGATCATAGTGAAGCAAAAGTGTGTAAACCCCCTAGAGCAACACTGACACTTCACAAGATCTGTAAAAATCTTGGTCTTGTAGATATCTGGCGACTTCTGAACCCATCTGGTAGGGATTATACATTTTTTTCAACAGTTCATAAGATTTACTCTAGAATAGATTTTTTTTTTTTTTTTGATATCCAAGTCCCTCATTTCATCTGTTGTTGATTGCTCAATTGGAAATATCTTAGTCTCAGATCATGCCCTGGTGAATTTAGAGATATTGCCACATACAGAGAAAAGGAAATCATATAGTTGGCGCCTTAATGTATCCCTTTTGCAAAATCCTGATTTCCAACAAATGTTAAAGACTGAAATCAATGTTTATATGGAGACCAACTGGTCCTCAGTATCCTCTGTGGGCATGGCTTGGGAGGAACTTAGGCGGTTCTTAGGGGTCAAATCATACAGTATGCCTCATTTATCAAGAAATCCAAAGCACGAGAACTTGTGGAGTTGGAAGGAAATATTAAAAGTGCCAAGGCAGAGCTGAAGCGCCATATGTCATCTGATGGTCTCAGAGAATTGACCCAATTGAAATACAGGTATAATACTATTTTGTCGCAGAAAATGGAGTTTTGTTTGTTCAGGGCAAGACAGTCATACTTTGAGTCAGGGGACAAAGCAGGGAAGCTTTTGGCTAGATATATAATGCAGAGAGAGTCTTTTTCTACCATTCCCTCAGTGAAATCTGCTGGTGGTGAAATATTTACCTCAGCCATTGATATCAATAATGCTTTTAAACAATTCTATCTTGATCTCTATAGTTCCACGTCTTCGTCTACTGATGAAGATATTAGAAACTTTGTGGAACCATTAGAACTGACGAATGAGCAAAAAAACTCTCTTGATTCTGAGATAACCCTGGGAGGAACTTGACGAGGTAATCAAGTCCTTACCTACAGGCAAGGCTCCGGGGCCAGATGGTTTTGCCGCTGAATTTTTTTTAGATCTTATGCTATAGAACTAGCTCCACTTTTGTTAGAAGTTTATACTGAATCATTAAAGAATGAAAAGCTTCCACCAACAATGATACAAGCCCGGATCAATCTGATTCTTAAAAAGGACAAAGATCCAAGCGAGTGTAAAAGTTACAGTCCAATTTCCCTGATCCAGCTAGATGTAAAAATTCTGGCAAACCGATTAAGTTATGACATCTCTTATACATATAGATCAGGTGGGGTTTATTCAGGGTCGTAGCTCTTCTGATAATATTAGGCGTTTCATCAATATCATGTGGTCAGTGGCAAATGATCAGACTCCGGTCGCTGCCATCTCACTTGACGCCGAAAAGGCGTTTGATCTGGTAGAATGGGATTATCTTTTTAAGATTTTGGAAATGTATGGGTTTGGGAGTACGTTTATTGGTTGGATCAAGTTACTTTATAGACACCCTGTAGCAGCGGTACAAACAAATGGATTAATTTCAGATTATTTTATTCTGGATAGGGGCACCCATCAGGGTTGCCCTCTTTCCCCATTATTGTTCTGTCCTGCCCTGGAACCATTAGCGGCCGCGATAAGAAAAGATGATGATTTTCCAGGGGTGATTGCGGGAGGTGTGGCGCATAAGCTTCTGCTTTATGCAGATGATATTTTATTATTTGTCTCTGACCCCACTAGATCAATGCTTTGCCTCCACAGAATTATTAATTCCTTTTCCAAGTTCTCAGGATACAAAGTCAGTTGGTCTAAATCCAAAGCTTTGGCTTTGACAGCGTACTGTCCAGTAACGGCCTTCCAGCCAGGCGCCTTCCAGTGACCCAAACAGGGCATTAAGTATTTGGGCATTTTATTCCCAACAAATTTGTCTGATTTAGTTAGAGTTAATTTTGACCCTTTAATAAAACGGTTTGAGCGATGTAGACAGGCGGGCTTCATTACATTTATCGATGATTGGGAAGGTTAATGTTATTAAAATGAACTGTATTCCAAAATTGGAAGTCGGTGGGAGCACCCTCAATTTGGGAGTGGTGCGAGGAGATGGGAAGGGTGGCAGTCTTCGAAGAGGTAACATGTAGAAGGCTGGGGATATGGGATTCTTTTATTGGGAAATGGGGTAGATATTTGATGTTTTTGGGGGGCTCTCGCAGTGGGTCTGTGGAGAGAGAGGTATAGTTTAGAGTTGTATGTTTATTATAGGTGTATGTGTGTGTGTGTGTATATATATATATATATATATATATATATATACATACATACATACAGTGGTGTGAAAAAGTGTTTGCCCCCTTCCTGATTTCTTATTTTTTTGCATGTTTGTCACACTTAAATGTTTCAGATCATCAAACAAGTTTAAATATTAGTCAAAGATAACACAAGTAAACACAAAATGCAGTTTTTAAATGAAGGTTGTTATTATTAAGGGAAAACAAAATCCAAACCTACATGGCCCTGTGTGAAAAAGTGATTGCCCCCTAAACCTAATAACTGGTTGGGCCACCCTTAGCAGCAACAACTGCAATCAAGCGTTTGCAATAACTTGCAATGAGTCTTTTACAGCGCTGTGGAGGAATTTTGGCCCACTCATCTTTGCAGAATTGTTGTAATTCAGCCACACTGGAGGGTTTTCGAGCATGAACTGCCTTTTTAAGGTCATACCACAGCATCTCAATAGGATTCAGGTCAGGACTTTGACTAGGCCACTCCAAAGTCTTCATTTTGTTTTTCTTCAGCCATTCAGAGGTGGACTTGCTGGTGTGTTTTGGATCATTGTCCTGCTGCAGAACCCAAGTTCGCTTCAGCTTGAGGTCACGAACAGATGGCCGGACATTCTCCTTCAGGATTTTTTGGTAGACAGCAGAATTCATGGTTCCATTTATCACAGCAAGTCTTCCAGGTCCTGAAGCAGCAAAACAGCCCCAGACCATCACACTACCACCACCATATTTTACTGTTGGTATGATGTTCTTTTTCTGAAATGCGGTGTTACTTTTACGCCAGATGTAATGGGACACACACCTTCCAAAAAGTTCAACTTTTGTCTCGTCAGTTCACAGAGTATTTTCCCAAAAGTCTTGGGGATCATCAAGATGTTTTCTGGCAAAAATGAGACGAGCCTTAATGTTCTTTTTGCTCAGCAGTGGTTTTCATCTTGTAACTCTGCCATGCAGGCCATTTTTGCCCAGTCTCTTTCTTATGGTGGAGTCATGAACACTGACCTTAACTGAGGCAAGTGAGGCCTGCAGTTCTTTGGATGTTGTTGTGGGGTCTTTTGTGACCTCTTGGATGAGTCGTCGCTGCGCTCTTGGGGTAATTTTGGTCTGCCGGCCACTCCTGGGAAGGTTCACCACTGTTCCATGTTACTGTGGTTCTCTGGAGTCCCAAAGCTTTAGAAATGGCTTTATAACCTTTTCCAGACTGATAGATCTCAGTTACTTTCTTTCTCATTTGTTCCTGAATTTCTTTGGATCTCGGCATGATGTCTAGCTTTTGAAGATCTTTTGGTCTACTTCACTTTGTCAGGCAGGTCCTATTTAAGTGATTTCTTGATTGAGAACAGGTGTGGCAGTAATCAGGCCTGGGTGTGGCTAGAGAAATTGAACTCAGGTGTGAAAAACCACAGTTAAGTTATGTTTTAACAGGTGGGGCAAACACTTTTTCACACAGGGCCATGTAGGTTTGGATTTTGTTTTCCCTTAATAATAACAACCTTCATTTAAAAACTGCATTTTGTGTTTACTTGTGTTATCTTTGACTAATATTTAAACTTGTTTGATGATCTGAAACATTTAAGTGTGACAAACATGCAAAAAAATAAGAAATCAGGAAGGGGGCAAACACTTTTTCACACCACTGTGTGTATATATATATATATATATATATATATATATATATATATATATGATTCAACATTAACTCCCACTACTTCCCCGCCCCAATCAAGAACCCCACCCGACCCCAAACGAACATCCCAGTGGTCTTACATAAGTACACACATTTACAGAGAATAAAATAATAAATAAATAAAATAAAATAAAATAAAATAAATAAATAAATATATATATATATCTTTGTTTTGAAAATTAATAAAAGTGTTAATCACAAAAAAGAAAGCTTTTTTTATGATTTAGATTATGATAAATTATGAGACTCTCAGCCTAAGGAACTGCTGAAAAAAAACAAAAAAAAACTTGAGCCAAACATTTACTTTTTTTTTCTTAGTTTTCTGATTTTACATTATACATCTCTGGGTGTAAATAAGGTAGCTCCAAAAATTGTTTTTGTTTTGTTCCCAATCAAGTCACCTGTTACTGAGTCAAATTTTGTGTTGATATGACAAAGCAATCAAAATACAAAAATTATTTATTCTAGTGTCCAAAAGCCTTTCCAAACAAACAGAAACATAATAATTGTACATAAGAACTAATTACACATGCAAATACAACAACTAAAGCAGGGGTATTCAATTAAAGTTCCAAGAGGCCCGGTCTCTACGTTTCCTTCACAGCAAAGGTCCAGATAATAATATGTAACTTACACTGTTTCAGTAGTCATATGGCTATGAAATTATATAATATACATTAATATAAATAGTTTTTATAACTTGCCATGTTGGCAGCAATAGTACTTTGTAAAGAAATAAAAAAATAAATCCTAAACGGTCAAAATAATCTCAAACCTGGGCAGGGACTATGACATTAGGGGCCCAAAGACAGCCAAAGTATTGGAGTCTGAGGGATCTTCTACCAAAAGATTAAAATATTTCATCTAGACTTCATCAGTCGAGGGCACTTGGATATACAGTGAATATTAAAAGATAAGATCAACATTAAGTTTTGAAGCTGAATGACAGCAGTCCAGTGTTTGTGTTTAAATATTTTTACATTCAGAATATACTGTATGTGTATGGGACACAGGATGCCATTTGACGGATAACAAATACTGTATGGGGGTTCAGGGGTGTCCCGAGAGAAAATGTATAAAAAAAAATTAAAAGTCTGACATGACCATTTTTATAATTTCCTTCAAGTTAGAATCTACAAACAAACAAACAAATGTACATAACAGTAAAGCATTAAAATACCATTTACTTAAATTAAGTATAAATAGGCTTTCCTTGCCATCCATGCCATGATGACATCTGATTAATTTTCACAAAATTAGAACAAAAATTTGTTTATTATAAAAAAGGCTCCTAACATGCTGATTAAGCTAAATTTAGATAGAAAAAACGTCCTAACACAAACCTGACTTAGCTGAACTGTCTGAATCGCATCAGACAGATGAAGATAGTTTCACTTCGCTTCATTTTTGTTTTCTACAGTGTGTTTAAGCGAAAGATGGCAGTATCTGTAGTGGGGTCTCTATTACTATTGTTAAAATAACCGCGCCTGCAACTACGTACAGTAAATCAGGCTTTTTGCGGTGCCTCATGTCTATAACTGGGAGAGAGGCAATGAGCGGAGAGCAGGAATAAGCGCATGGCACTGGACGAGCTTTAATCCCGCTCTAGAGAGAAATATTTCTCTCTAGTGCTGAATGCTCTATTCCCGCTCTGCGTGTATACACATATGCCTACACAATCACTTAGCATGGTGTCGGATAACTAGCACAAAGTTTTAGATCTCGTCCGGATTGAATTGTCCTTCGGTCCAGATCTGGATATTATATACGTCCGCATATTGAGTACCCCTGGACTTAAGATATGATCTCTCTCCAAAGCATGCAGGCACGAGTAACAAGATCTCATTCAGTTCCATTCTATGTCATTTAAGCCCTCATTGAGTCTGTGTTATATACTTGGCGTCATCTCCTGGTGGCCATATGTAATTAGTGAACAATCCTCTCTGCCCATATTTGGATGACTTCCACCTCTAGTTGCAGCGATCTGAATCCTAATACGATTGGTTTATCATTCCATGACACTGGACAACGTACATCATTTCCGGTTAAGTTATCCGATTCAGGAAAGCTAACGTGTTTCTAGCCTTGCACATTATGTGCTCTGTACATGTTGTGCTTCATGTGGATTACCTAATAATCTATGCATCTCATTATGTTGTGTATGGGCTCGTTTTAACCGGAATTTCCTCCTCTAAGCAATGGTATGTAATGTTTTGTTTATTTTGCATGACGTTATCAAAAACATGGCTTATAAGCAACACCTGTTTACATGTAACATGCATTTCAAGGACATGTACTAGCTACTACTCGCTATATTTTTGTCTGCGAGTAAAACAATAGGCTGGTTGTATTCTATTCTTGGAGAGCTTTCCAACGACATTTGACACATGGGTATTTGATCAGTTTGATGTTTTTACCAATTACAATAACATGTACAATGCCAAATTATGAATAAATGATCAAAACGGAACACTTCTGATTTGTCTGCAAATTTCAAATGACTTGTTTAGTTTTGGTCATAATGCCTGCATGTATTGTAAAGTACAGCTAAGCTTTCAAACAATACCTATTTTGTGTTGGACAAGACTGTAGTTATTAATATTTTGATAATTATTTTTCTCAGCGGGCACATCAACAATCTGAGCTCAAAGGGTTAATGTACATTAGTTATTGTATATTGTACAGTATATCACTGTGTACTGTAATATATTAGCCTGGCATTAACATGAGTTGAAAATGGCTACAAATTCTTAATTAAGGAATATCTCTTTTTAAAGCTGAGTGTGAGTAATTTGTTTACTTTTTTAATTGTTACCAAGCTAATTTGCTAAATGAATTAATCAGAAGACTTAATGGGGTGTGAGAAATTCAATACACAAATTGTGGAAAATTACATTTTGTAGTTTTGACGAGAATTGACTGCACTAATTGTTAAATGCATTTCAATGAACCCACATTAACATTTTAAAATACAGCCGCTAAAGGAGTCACAGCAAATTTGGCATCTTTCTCCAATTTTTTTTTAGTTTTGACGAGAATTGACCGCACTGCACACATTTTTAAATGCATTTCAATTAACACATATTTACATTTTTAAATAAAGCTGCTAAAGGAGTCACAGCAAATTTGGCATCTTTCTTCTAACTACCGTAATCCATCTTCTCCATTTTGGAAAGCTGTGGAAACTTTAGTTTTTTTATAGTGTATTTATTTCTATACACTATTAAGTCTACAATAACATCTGCTGGTCTCCCTTTTAACCTCTATATGCCTGCTGCACTGTTTTCCTTGCTATTGTTTACTTCCGCATTCCAAACCCCAGAATGTAATAAGGGCCCATCTTTTGGTCAAATCAGGATATGAACTTAACATCTTGTTCTTTCTCAGATCAGTCACATGCTATATTTCCAAACACACATCTATTTACAATGGCATTAAAACTCCAACCAAATCACATACTGCCCTATAGAAGCCATCAACAACGTTTACGTGCTGTGCCAGTAACATTCCCTGCCAAATGACTAAAACAAATGTCCAGTTGACATGACATTGCGACATCAAGCGGAGCCCAAGAAAAACCATGCATACTTGGTACACTATGTATGCACACATTTACCAACAAGGACATTCACAAATAAAATTGTGTTTTTAACTTTGTATGAAGAAAATATGGTCCATAAGGCACTCTGTCAAATTTCTATACATAATGCACCTTTATGATGGACATTTACAATGCATATCACGGTAACAACTGCTTCACTGGTTCTCCTTTATTTAAACTAATTGTATATATACACAATTATTTAAACTAATTGTATATATACACAGTGTTTACTTTTCACTTTCTAGTAATCTATCATTTTCTTTTTTCCTTTTTAATGATACAGAACATTCATGGTGATGGGCAGACAAAACATTTCACTGCAATTGAATTAATGCGTATGTGACGAATAACACTTTGAACTTTGAGGACCTGGATGAATCAAATACGGTCACAAAAGGGGAAAAATGGAAAATAGAACTGGACAGCGTGGACAAGAAACAAATCTTAATGGCACAGTCAGTGTAGTAGTCACACAACATTAGGTAATATGTGGCTCATGTAGACTTCAGTTGATGACTTCATGAATGCTCTGGCAATTGCAATGGTGGGTAAAACTGTGTGATATTCTCAAAAGCCAGAAAGGCACAGGACAAGGCATACAGTTATCCTTCTGAAAGAGAATGCCTGAGCACAGGCAGTTTAGAGGGATTTTGAAAATGGCAGGCCTTTAATAGTCATGCTCAAGAGGTGAAGTAATAAAAGATGAACAGATGTCCCTGTAGATTAATTTAGTATCTCCAAAAAACCCACTGAAAAGGATGTTCTCATCATTCAAGGATCCGTTACCAGCTTACTGTTACAAATATCAGCTACCGGGCATCTAAAACAGCAGAACAATTTACCATAGATGAATTCAAAAATAAACAACTTAAAGCAACTTTTTATGGTGAGTTGTTGATTTGTTTAAATCACAATATATTTTTTAAGCCACTTTGCCTGGTAGTTAAAGAGTACTTGAATTCCTTGTAGTATGGGCTGGGTTTTTTTTAAATAGTAACAAACATCCAACTCTTAAATTGTACTTTCACATCCCAGGTGGGAACTGAATGGCTTGAGGTCAGGAACTTTGAAGTGTCCAAGCAGCTTACTGCTGTACGATATAAACAACAGTCACGCCAACAATGAACATTTCTTCCTGTAACCACAAATCACAGAGATACCATTTTTTATTTTGTCAAAATATTGTATTGTATTTTTTTACAAAACTTTTAAGACCAAGCTCATCATGTGCGATGGGAGGGTAATTTCCTTAGAGGGCAGCATCTTCCGAGCAGCCTGTTTATGTTGAACAGAGAACGGACAAGTGGGCTGCCCTCCTCCTTGACAAGCCTTCCTGCATGTCAACAGTAAATCAGTGAGTCCTGTGAGCCCAGCCCAGCACTGCAAGCCTAGCCATGGAAACAACAGTGGAACACAGCACTCGCTGGCCAACCAAAACCAACCACATCTTTACTCTACATGCTGGGCTCTTCAAAACACCTGTAATGATTGCTTAGGAGTGATGTTATGAGAGACCAAAGTGACAGGACCACAGACAGTGGCAATGGCTTCTGTAGTGAATGTTTGTGGATTGTATTCTAACTCAATCACCTGGACTGTCAGTGATTCTCCATAAACCTTTTAAAAGACCAATGAATGCAATGTCGAAAAAGGTTATTTAACTGCCTGCACTTTTGTGGGCATACTATTGGACATACAATGGGTACAAATTATTTTGACACTATGCCTTAATTAGTGTCAATTTTCTTATAGCAGAAAACACTTTAAGCAAATAATTTCACCAAAAGAAGTTTGTTAGGTTTCAAATTATAAAACAATAGATATAATGTTCAAAATAAAGGCAAAAAGTGTTTGGATACTTTGTAGTTATTACAATGTGGAAAATGTGTTTATTGTGTTAATTAAACAGGTCTTGAAATACTCCTTTTTTTTAAATAATTTTATTATTATTCCTGAGGTCAACTGATAATATAAGTAACGTTTTTTTTTCTTTCTTTCTTTTTTTTTTTTTTTTTTCAACAAAACAGACATTTTGCAACCTATCTCTGGCCCTCTGTCTGAAACTCTCAGTTTTGGTCTAAAAACCTCCTTTAAACTTCAACGTAAACGCCCACTGTTATGATTGGCTAACATCATGCAGCCTCTCAAATACAGCCATACTTGAAACTCAATTGGAAGAGAATGAATAAACTCCACAAAATTATAATACTAAATGTCAGGGTTTACACATAATACACATCCAACACATTGCACCCAAATATATGAAACTCATCACTTACTGTAAGCGCAGCATTGCCATAAACTATTAAACAGTCATGACATTTATTTATTTTTTCTCCCCTTTTCTCCCCAATTTGGAACGTCCAATTCCCAATGCGCTCCAAGTCCTCGTGGTGGCGTAGGGACTCACCTCAATCCGAGTGGCGGAGGACGAATCTTAGTTGCCTCGTCTTCCGAGACCGTCAATCCGTGCATCTTATCACGTGGCTTGATGAGCGCATTACCGCGGAGGCGTAGCGCATGTGGAGGCTTCATGCTATTCTCCACGGCATCCATGCACAACTCACCACGTGCCCCACCGAGAGCAAGAACCACATTATAGTGACCACAAGGAGGTTACCCCATGTGACTCTACCCTCCCTAGCAACCGGGCCAATTTGGTTGCCTAGGAGACCTGGTTGGAGTCACTCAGCCTGCCTTGGATTCGAACTCGCGACTCGCTGGGTGGTAGTCAGCGTCTTTACTCGCTGAGCTACCCTGGCCCCCAAACAGTCATGAATTAATGGGCCCCCTACTGACGTAGGGAAGCTGAAGAATTAGAGAACAAGTTGTTTTTACAGCTTGGTTTCAATAAATGCTTTTATTGCATTGGGGATTAAGTTCTGAAATTTACAGTTTTTATAGTAGAAAGACCTCATGTCAAAATATCAAGGACATTTTGATTCCTCCTGACATAACCCCTTTAATGTGATGAACTACATCTGGGGGTTGACTTCATACATCCACTAAATATTACTTTTGGGGCCAGTTTGTTAAAAGTAGTGGCAAAAATGGTGCAAAAAAACCATTTTTGTAGTGTAGTGTAGCTAGTTCTAAGAAAAGATCTAACGTCATTTGTTTACATATGCCAACTGGTGGTGTGATATTACTGCAATTATACTTTAGTGTGAATTAAGCATCCAAAAGTACCCAAATATTATTTGGGGCCACTGCATGATTAAACCCTAAAAATTATACTTGCCCAAACAAGGTACGGAACAACTCAAATTTCCAAACTGTCAGTGACATAAAATGATACATTTATAGATTTTTTGAAAACTGGAGCCTTTGATATTTTGGCAACTCATCAGCATTAAAATAACCAGAGCAATTTTCTGTACTCCGTCTAACATCACACCCTAAAAAAAGAACACTAATTCATCATAGGGCAGTGCTAACTCTTAGACAACAGCAGGCTGTGGGACCAATTTATGTTCGTAAGACGTACCAAACCACCATTGCATTTACATCAGCCTTCTGAAATAAAAATAAATTTTCTGAGAAGAGGTTGTGAAGATATCTAGGCTGCCTGAATCCCGACAAAGGCGGTTACATTCTCTGGTCATAATAACACATAAGTAACATGAGTGTTTGATAGAAACCTCATGCAATCGATACAGTCTAAGCTAATGTAAAGATGTTACATTCAGGGGACCAGATAGCATTTATAAAGATCCTGAAGCTTTTTGAAAAAAGGATTAAGCCATGTTCAGGTGCATTATACAGGTAGACTTGTGTAAATACACTGTAATTGGTACAGCACTTCATGAGCTTTAAAAAGGTATTTTTCCCTTTATGTACACTTATTTTATGTTAGTTATAATTTTCCAAAAGCCACAAGAGTTTGACTGGTACTGTAGAGCTGATGAGATTCAGTACAGCAAAAAGCACTGTGTGTTTGCATCTATGACGATCTCCATTGCCCATCTTAACTACTAATTTACTTTCCTCTTACACTACTAATTTACTTTCCTTACGTCTCTACTTATACACATTCAAGTCAACCAGATGATTCAGTACTGTGAATCCTGCCTTGACATCTATGACAAACATGTAAGCCTCAAACACAGTCTGCTGTTTCGCCAATTCAAGGACACTTTGAGAGACAGAAGGATGAAGATGAGCCTCTAAATGAAAAAAACTGACTGATTTGCAGGGTGGTTAAGGAGGATGTGCTTTCATTGTGCAGTGTAAGCATCTCCTGGTTAAAAGGCAGGCCTCTCTTTGGGATAAAATCAGCCAAAATTAATTTGTACAATTAATTTCTGATTCGGATAAAGCACTGACACTCTGTTCATCACATTCATAATTTCTTGAAGAGTAAGGCTACATAATAAGTACACTATAATAATTAGATATATTAGGTAATGGAGAAAAGTTACACAATATGTTGTGTAATATAAAAAAAGCAAGTAAAAGTGCATTTCAGCCTTGAAGCTGCAGTTCAATATTAGTAAAGAAAAAAATCCCATTCATCTTCTCCATAGAGAAATGTATTAAACCTTTCAAGACATATCTACCATGAGCTCTGAGGTGAAGCAATGATATATGCTTCTGTAGAAGCCACAAGTCAGAGTTAGTTCAACTTTATTTAAAAAAAAATGTTTAGTTGCTGAATTCCTGTGAAGAAATACACTACCCATAATCCTGAATAGAACAGCAACAATCCACTTGCATGAGGCAGTCCAAATTACGTAATCAAATTGGTCTTCTTCACTCTTAAACTACTTAAATGTTAAAATATATCTGAATATTTTGCTAAAAATTAGTAAAATCTAGTTTTCATACTTATAAAAAAAAAAAAACTACAAATAAACAGTTGTACATTGTACCCTTGTTTTAATTCAATTGTGTCTTTCACAATGCTTTATAGCATTGTAGTACATTCCCTCATAAAAATATATTAAGTGCACAGTCTTTTACCTTTGTCTTTATTTTATTTATTTTTTTGCAAGTTCAGTACACTTTTTTTGCTTCAAATAAAATAAATGTATATTGTGACTCATCACAGAGCTGATTGGTTTGGTTCAAGTCTTACAACTCTTAAGAGCAGAATTTTTTTTAATGCTTATGGAGAAAAAGGATTGGAAAATACTTCAGAAACAAAGTATTTTCGATCACTTTCGTGCTCTATAGACTGCAGAAACAAAAATGAACACCATTCTAATTAGAATTTGTGTATAGTGGGCCTTTATGAAATATTCAGCTATGATAGTAACTTGAAAGGAGTTGAGCTGAAAGATCCACACCAGATTTTTAGAACATCAAGTTACTGAAAGCCAAAAGTGTGGACAGGGACTTACTGGTCATGTCTTGTGTCAGGGATGCTGCGGTCCATTCTGAGTTTGTCACTCTCAACCTGGTTGAACTTGTTGCGGGCATAGGGATCCTGCCCTGGCCTCACTACAGTCGCTCCCACGTACAGATCCTGGTCAAAGTCCTGCCACCTAACCTTCCCTGAAAAATAAACAAATTATGGATATCAGGAGTACACAAGACACCTGGATCACGAATTTGTAACATAATAATAATAAAAAAGCCCAAAAAATGTTGTAATTCTTGCAATTGCTTTATTTTCAAGAGAAAAAGCTTCGATTTTTACTCACACAAATCTAATACGGAGAATTGACTACTGTAACATATGGTTAGACTAGTTTCCATTTTAAATGTGGAACTATCAATTTATCAATCACTTTATGTCTGCAACTTCATAAGCCACCTTTATCATTCAATATATCACCAAGGATAAAGTTCCACACTATAATACACAGAACAAAGAAAGTACGTGTGTTCTTGAAAAAATCATGTTTCTGAGAGGCATCTCTCTGAGCGAAGCTTTCAAGATAAACACCTCAAAAGCACTGCTGTCCATTATTACATTATAAATCACAGCTGCCAAAAGGGACGTGAAATTTGCTGGCTACAGATATTTATTTTGTAAATTATAAATCAGGTGAATCTGTCACTGGGGACATTTGCCAAATGATAATATGAGGAAATTTGCCAAAAGGAGCCAGTCTATTATGGACTGGTTTAAATGATTTCCTAACCACAAGCTCCAATTTTTTCTCAAAGAAAATAGCTATTTTCACAGTTAATAAAATATGCATTTCTCTTCACTATATTACATCCTGTACAGCTGAAATCAGCTTGCTTTACAATCTCGCTTGTGCATGATTTTGTGCATCCTACAACTACAAAAGATCACCCTTGAATCTAAACATTGCCAATCACAAATTTCAAGTCCACGTGAGGTGCCTTGACGAACACTGTTCGATTTGGTGTTTTGAAATATTTCTTACTGAAACAGGAAGTGGAACTATTTTAAAAATAGCCAATAGGCTTTATTTTACAAGCACAAACGCACACAGCATATCGCGGCCTTTGCTTATGAGGAAAAGACAGCGAGAAACTGAGAAACAAGCAAGTAAAAGATATTATATCCATGTTTAAAATCACAATACACAAAGCATAAAGAATAAAAGACACTTAAGCTGTATATCTCAAGAAACCTCCAACTGTACAAGAAATATAGATAATCTCCAGCATCTTTCCTCGCATCCAGCTCCCGCGTTGGTGCGTCCCATTCAGAAGTGATCATCCCTATGTGATTCTTATTGGAAATCTTGTTTGGAATAACACTACAGCATTGATTGTACTCCCTTCGAAGTGCCTAGCGAAGACATGATGAGCACTAGTTAGGCCACAGTCAGACGCGCTGAGCAGTTGTAGGCGGAGGGTGTGTTCTCGTTCTAGAAAGCATTTGATTGGACATTGTTTCTCAACCTCTATGTGATGTCATAGATGTTCTTGAATCTTTTTAGCTGAGAGACTGGAGATTTTAACTGAAAATGAATTTCGTCAACATGAAGTACACTAGCATATAGATGACCTTAAAGCTAATAGATATGCAAAAGCAGCAAAACTTTATTTTGATTTCACAGGCTTTTTAAGATCCATTAAGTAAGTGGACAGTTCATGGCCAGAAAATGTTTCAATCTGGACCAGACTTTATGCCATTAGTTAAGTTTGGCTATGCAAGACTATTATTGAGCAGTGACTCCCAACTAGGGGTACTTGCAGAGATTTAGATTTTGCTTGGTTTGCTTAACTTTTAAAAGAGAAATAATGACCTATTTATATGTTAAGTGTTATCCAATTTTTTGGATTAATATTAATGATAATATAACATTATATCCAGTAAAATATAAGTCAAAAAGGAACACATCTGGTTTGGTGCCGATGATGGGGTACTCGAGACATAACGATGGGGCTATGGGGTACATAAATCAATAAAAGGTCAGGAGAAACTGCATTAAAGTGATCGAGACAGGAATGCACTCAGGGACTGAGAAACTAAAAGCTATACAGCTATGGTCAATTACACCACTGAGCTGCAATGCACCAAATGCACCAATCCACCAAAAAGTGTCAGACATATTTATTGCATCCATGCAGCACAATACATCTCAGCTGTTTATGCTTACAGTGGCATATCAGTGCTTTGGGTCAAATAGAAGCCCACATAGGGCTAAAGTGTAAAAACCTGGCATCTACATACCACACAAGCAAAACCCCAAAAAACACAAGCGCTCCTTGTGCTAGGTTGATTGCTAGTCCTATGGCAAATGACTGTAGGGGCTGTCAAACTAATTAGCTGCTCAAAAGGAGAACAGAGTATCTCAGCTGCGACTTTCACATATCACTTAACACTGTGAGTTTTTAGACAGAGTGCTCTAACACACTGCATGAACACACACACCAGACAGCAGGAGAAAGAATGCAAATGTCGCAGTTTACCAGGCCAAAATTCTACATGGCAACATGATCTATTCCTCAGTCTTACCCAGCGAAAGCACATACTTCATGTTTGGTTGGCAATGTTATATATATATATATAATATAATATTACTAAAAATTCTAAAGGACTTTTTATTTTTTTGCCAGGCATACCGACTCAACTACTGAGAATAACAAGTATCACTTGATTATGTTAATTAAAAATGTTCAGTCATGATTTGTAAGAAAAACTATTCGTTTTTCGAGGGTCCTTCATATCTGGAGCTGAGAAACACAAATGTAGAGTATGATGACTCATACTTAAAGAAGTCCAAGGAACTCTGGCTGGAGAAAGAATAATGCAATATATTTTTGTATGGTTTCAGAGCAAATTATAAATGTCACAATACAGCTATGAAACAACTTTCAAACAGGGCCCTAAATTATGGTTATATAACTAAAATATAATGCTTATGTAGTGTATCCACCAGATACATTTTGCCACAAGTAACCTTTATATGCTTTTAAAAGGACAGTAAAAAAAAAAAAAAAATTGTGCAGTATTCCCTTTTTTGTCACTCCAAAACCATATTACTTTTTTCTTTCGTGCAACAAAAAACAAATATAAAAAAATAAAAATACAATAAAAATAAAAAAAAATCAATGATGTCAAACTTCTCTTTTCCATATAACAAAAGAGATTGGTGACCCTGATTTTCAAGTTCCAAAAAAGACAAAAACGTTCCACAAATGAACCATAAATGTAGTCCATACGACTCATGCACTATATTCCCACTATACAAATCTTTTGAAGCCATGCAATAGCTTTGTGTGAGGAACAGACTGAAATTTAAGTCATTAATTCACCAAAAAATTGCTGTAAATCTTTTTCATTTGTTGAGTTTGACAGTCAGGGGTCACCAACCTCATTATTGGCCCGTTTACATGGACAACAGAAAGCAGTTTATTGCGAGAATCTTTCCCAAGACTTGAAAGCAGTGTTTGTGTTTACATGCATTGTGTTCGTGGCTCTCTTTACCCGCATATACTTGCGGCTCAGTCAGTAAACAGCTTTCTCCCGAGGAAGACTCCGCTATTGTTGCCTGCTTGTTTCCTTAATTTTCCATTGTGACCTACAGAGGAATTGCACTGCAATAGAGATGTTTCCCACTTATGTCAAACTCCGGGATTCCCTCAATGTACTTCAGCATATACAAATGAGTGACATACCGAATGTACACGATATTTTGTAGATGAAATAAAGCAATATTGTAAATATCGCGATGATTTTAATGTGTTTTTTATTTGGCCATTACGTTTCATAAAGAGCATCAGTAGACTAATTTAACAATCCTTCAGGGCTGCACAATTAATCAAAATAACATCAAAAAGGCTACTATGTGATTATTAAATTGCAAAAGGCTGCGATTAAAGATGTTCATTCACAAAAAAAATTTTTTTGTAAAAAATAATATATGAAGGTAAATAATGCTTATAAGGCTACTACTGTATGTATTGTTGTGTATCAAACAGAAAAATAAGAAGGTGCATATCAAAGAAAATGATTAAATCTCATTCTCCCTTGTCTTCATTTAGTGAAAAACTGCTGGAAACATGCCTTCATTATTTTAAAATAGATTTTTTTTTTTTTTTTTCTCCCAATCTGGAATGCCCAATTCCCACTACTTACTAGGTCCCTGTGGTGGCACAGTTACTCACCTCAATCTGGGTGGCGGAGGACAAGTCTCAGTTGCCTCCGCTTCTGAGACCGTCAATCTGCGCATCTTATCACATGGCTTGCTCTACATGACACCGCGGAGACTCACAGCATGTGGAGGCTCAAGCTACTCTCTGCGATCCACGCACAATTTACCACGCGCCCCATTGAGAGAGAGAACCACTTAATCGCGATCACGAGGAGGTTACCCCATGTGACTCTACCCTCCCTAGCAACCGGGCCAATTTGGTTGCTTAGGAGACCTGGCTGGAGTCACTCAGCACAACCTGGATTCGAACTCGCGACTCCAGGGGTGGTAGTCAGCATCAATACTCGCTGATCTACCCAGGCCCCACTAGATTTTTTTCTCTTAATGCATTTAAAATACTGAGTCTACTTATCTACAATGGCTGTTTGGATAAAATGATGGTTCCTCTGATTTAAAAAAAAAAAAAAAACATTTAAACCATTTCAAAGCCAATACATAATTATTGAGATAATTATGACAGTAGTAAGGATTTACAAAGGTAAGCTTTTCTGATGACCCAGAATTTTTAAACTTTACATCTATATCAGTTGAGTGACACATTCAAAGTCATTGTGTGAATATATAACCGAATATTTCTAAATAGCGGGATTTTTTAAAAATACAGCCATGTCATAATTATTCAACCCCTATTGCATGTAGCTGTACTTTAAATATGTAAGGATGCACAAGTAATTGTTTTAAAAACAAAATTAAGTCATCAATCTGCAATGGCACTTAAGTTTTAAAATTTTAAAGTTTAGCGTTGTAAGCAAAAATTTATTTCTATGCAAAAAATGCAATTAAAAATTAGCTGTCTCAAAAGCTAATAGAGGAGATTATTTCATAACACAAGAAAGGTCATGGCTAAAGTACATTTCCAAGGCACTTCAATTTCCAATAGACAAAGTTGGCAGCACCATTCATACATTTTTTAAATATGGTACAACAGCAACCTTCTTGGGGTGTGGAAGAAAGCAAAACTTCACCAAGGGAAATATTGACTCCAGTTGACTGAATATTCAAGAAGTAATTAGGAAAGACCTGTGGAGTCCTGGAAGAAGGTTTTATAGACGTATGACACTAAACTGAAAATTAGTTTTAGACCCATGGGTCAGCAGTATGTCTGGAGTAAAATGACAAGGCGATGACAAGAACGACACCATTCCCATGGTCAAGCATGCAAGTGGGTCAGTCCTGTTATGGGGGTGTTTTGCTGCTGCAGGAAACGGCTATCCTGACTATGTGACTGACACCATGGATTCTTTCAGGTATCAGGCCATTTTGGCATGAAAAATGTTATGCCTTCAGTGTGTAAATTGAAGCTCAGTGATCACTGGAATTTCCAGCAAGACAATAACACCAAGGATACATCCAAGTTGTCCAAAATCTGGTTCAGGGATAGGTCGTGGAATGTCCTTAAATGGCCCTTTCAGTCCATCATTAAAATCCCATTGCAAACCTTTGTTGGGATTTCAAGGAAGCAGTGGCAGCACAGAAACCAAAGAATGTCAATGAGCTGGAAGCTTTTGCTCATGAGAAATGTGTAAAAATTCTAATAGAGAGGTGTCCGAAGCCAGAGAACACTTACCTGAAACATTTATTTGCTGTTATTAAGGATAAAGGATGCTCCACAAATAATTGAATTTGGGGGTTGAATATTTTTGACATGACATTTGTGGAGAGAATTAGTTATTTTAAAATTTGGGTAAACTGAACTCTTTGTTCTCAAAATCACTCAAATGTGTATTAAAAACTTACTTTGACTGTTTACTGAGGTTTTAGTTGAAGTGTTTTAATTCACATCACCAGAATGTATTGCTGGTCAGGGGGGTTGAATAATTTCAGTTGCAACTGTAACTAATATTGCCATGCTGTTTAGCCAGAACTGGCCCCCACATTGAGCCTGGTTTCCCCCAAGGTTATTTTTCTCCATTAACCAACATCTTATGGAGTTTTGTGTTCCTTGCCACAGTCGCCTTTAGCTTGCTCACTGGGAGTCTAAATACAAATATTACTTAATTATTTATTTTAAAAGGTACAATTTATAATCATGTTTATTAAACCACACTATTATGACTCGAAGACATTTACTATACAGCTTCTTTTTCTGTTAAAGCATAATTTTCTGTAAAGCTGATTTAAAGTGTTGTGAAAAGCACTATACAAATAAAAATTGCAAGATTTGACATCTCTAATATCTAATAGGATGAAAAATATGGAGATATAATTTTTGTAGCCATATCGCCCAGCCCTAATAAATGCGGACATGAGGCACAGAAGTCGATATTTTAAACTGGTGTGTATAAATTGGTATAGTTTATAATGTGAGCATGTGTGTGATTTTCCCTTTTCCCACTGTACTCCCAGAAATGTAGATTTTTTTTTTCCCACCATGTTGACATGATATGATGTAGGGCTACATCCTATGATATTAGTTATATGGTCTGTACCATGTACATGCACACTTTATCAAAACCTGTAAGAATGCCGCTTGTGTTTACATGGCCACATAAGTTCTTCAGAAGAAACCTTGGTGTGTCAAACCACTTTCTCTTAATCCGTTAAATGGTGTAAGGAAAACGGTGTTCACGTTTATGACATTTCAGAACACTGCTTTCTGCAAAAACTTTGGAAAACAAAGAATTGTCTTAAGTACGTGTAAACTTGGTCATTATATTACCATATAATGATAACCTCACCATTATATGGTAAAGAGCAGCTGGGACATTGTGCTAAATCTCCTTTTGTGTTCCACAAAAGAAAAAGAAAAAAAATTACATAGGTTTGAGCAAAATGAGGGCGAACAGATTACATTTTTGTGTGAATTGTCCCTTTAAATCTGTCCTCTTAATTAATACTGATGAAATCAGGTACTCCTGTGTGAATTGTCTATTTTGTGTAAATCTTTTAGGTGACCTAAATTATAAGAGTAACATAGGGACACAAGCAACTACTGATAATTTCCTGCGAGATCTGCGACAGACAGGAAACACATTGTATGGCATGCAATGATACATAAATCCAAAATGTAATCTTATGTTTCTGATAAATTTAAATGGAACAGCTCTCTGTGGACCTCAGCTCCAGAGAGAATATATGCCATAGAAACTAACTACCAAAATAAATAATGCATCCAAAACTCTACTGCAAAACTGCTTTTAAATGCAGGAAGTCTACAAGTAGTCAGCATATGTTGATATCTAAGACTTAATGTATTAAGCAGCCCAGTAACATTAGATCAAAGTACAGCTGAGTACATTTCCAAAAGGGTACAACAAAGAGTGACATTGGCTGGGTGATTGGCCTGAAGACAGAAATCGCTCTCAATCACCCGTGCATTTTTAAGAAGCCCTTGAGTGAGTTTTTCCACACCTACCTCCCCTGTAAACAGGGCATAACCTGAGGTTATATGCAGGAAAAAAAAAGAAGAAAGAAAAAACAGGATGCTCTGTTATTTGCAATCTGAAGAAACGGTCCATTTTTCATCCAGGATGGAAAAGAAAACTTGAATTATGAGATTGGGCTAATCCTGACACTAGCTTTATTATGCACATGGGCTGTCATGTTGCCTCTTACCTGGAGGAAGGGTCTCTAGGCTTTGGGCTTTGTCATCTGCATTGCTGTGTGATTGAATTCTGTTTGAATTAATTCCACTCCAGTCATCCTGCCAAAGAGAGGGAAACAACATGAGTACAAAATGCATATTGTGCTGGTTAAAAACAACAGTTTAAAGGCTGTGTCATATGCCTCGATCTGGGAGAGACTCGCAAGAGTTGCATTTGCTGCTACTATGGTTATGGCTGGGGTTAGGTTTAGAGGTAGGGTTAGGGGTTAGGGTTACGTTTAGGGGTATGGTTAAGGTTAGGGTTAGATTTAAGCCCAAAGTATACTTCGGTCAGAATGCGAGTATCCACATACAGGACGCATGACGCAAATCTCGTCATCAGCAGCGCGATTTTTCTTACCGTGCATCTTTGAACGCGCATAATGTGCATGTGCCTGGAGTTATTTGCACTAATAAGTGGGTTCACAAGGTGGCAACACTCACATTTGAGCCATTGCTGTCATGAAGAACCGCTAGAAGAGAGATGTAATCGCCGCTGAAGATGAAGGTATAAACAACAACAGTGGATGTGCAAGTCAAGAGCGTGTGTGAGGAGGTCTGGAGATACATGCATTTGCATAACTCGATTCTGAAGGAATATAAAGACACCTTTATGGGTCTAAACTCCTGAAGAGAAAGCCTGGTATCTCATAGCAGTCGAAGCACACGTGCGCCAACCGCCTGTGTATGCGTGCACAGTTATATGGAGTATACTTTGACAGGATTGCATTCAACTGTATGCAGATGCAGTGTGTTCACATCAAATTGGGAGTATACCTAGGGCTTTAGTGCTTGGTGTAGGATTTCTAACTCCAAAAACACACTGTCACGTGATTCTCACAAAACTTCAAGAAGATCATCGAAAGTTGCCTTCTAGACACAAACCACCTTAAAAAAAAAAAACAAAAAAAAAAAAAAAAAGGTGGGGTGGGCAATATAAGCCTTTCTGGAACTTCTGCCAGACTTAGTCACTAAATTAAACACTCTTTCCAAAACTCTTAATCAGAGATGGAACAAGAGAACATTAGCACATCATATCAGTGTTGCTGTCAAAAGCAAAGTAGGGTTCTTGCACAACAAACTAATAACTGACAAATGTATAACTGCTTATGAAGCTGAATATACAGTTTATCTTGAATGATCTGCTACAACAACCAAGCTCTCAGCTTGCTTCTTACCACATATGGGTTAATCCTAGAGACCCTCAAAATGATTGACAGGGGGAAAAAACTATACTATATATACTTTTTTATTGTATAATGTGTATTCTATATTGTGTGTATTGTATACCGTACATTGTATGTTATTATTTGTATATTGTGTTGTGTGTAATTGTGTATATATAAGATTTTAAATTTTGTTGTAAATCTGATGTTTTTTGTAAATTGGTATATGTCTCATCACTGTCACGACTACTACGTTGCTCGGAACTGCACCCAAGAATTTCACACACCGTTGCACTTGTGTATATGGTTGTGTGACAATAAAAGTGATTTGATTTGAAAGTGCCGCAAAGTGTTCTAATTGGCTAAACAAAGAATCTGACCAAACAGGACATTTTCTGAGTGTCATTCCAGAAACCTCTTGCAGCACCTTTAAGGGATGATTCAACAAATACTAAAATTAGCTGAGGTAACTGACTTAAATCTAATTTACTCTACAATGTAATAAGTCTAATTTTAATACAAGATACATTTATTATAGGCTCATCTTTTCAGTCTAGTTGTTGCATTTATCTCTCTGTGACTTTGATCAAAACCATTCATTTTGGGGGGCCTGGATAGCTCAGCGATTATCGACACTAACTACCACCCCTGGAGCCGCGAGTTCGAATCCAGGGTGTGCTGAGTGACTCCAGCCAGGTCTCCTAAGCAACCAAATTGGCCCGGTTGCTACGGAGGGTAGAGTCACATGGGGTAAACTCCTCGTGGTCGCAATTAGGGGTTCTCCCTCTCAATGGGGCACGTGGTAAGTTGTGCGTGGATCGCGGAGAGTAGCATGAGCCTTCACGTGCTGCAAGTCTCCACGGTGTAATGCACAGCGAGCCACATGATAAGATGAGCGGATTGACTGTCTCAGAAGTGGAGGCGTGTGATAAAGCAAAGACAATAATATATTTAAGGCATAATCTACAATCACGTTTTTCATCAAACCACACAATGATGACCTAAAGACATTACAGCTTCAATTTCTGGTACAGTATAATTTTTCTGTAAAGCTGCTTTGAAATGATGCGTGTTGTGAAAAGCACTATTCAATTAAAAATAACTATTTGTTTCATAGTACTAAAATTCAGGTTGACTTTAACCCTCAGAGACCCAGCAGAGCAAAATTGAAATGCTTAAAGCAATTAAATAATAACATTAGTTAAATATGGGTAAATCTAGACATTAGGTGACATTTTGAAGTGCATTGCAAAAGCAAGTTTTGGCAGAGAAAACATTGCATATTAACAGACAATAATCCAAAATGCTACCGGTTTATCATGTCTACCGGTATAACGGCCACCCCTAAAAGTTTGTATCAAGAATTATCCAATTTCACTGGTATTGGTGTTTAATGTTGATGACTACACTTTAGGCATCATAACAATGTTACTCAAGCACAAGAAGAAATCTTGAGCAGACACTATTCCCACAAAACCAGAGCATACCAAGGCCCTAAGCCCCCGTGATAACAAATTTCAGAAAATATGTTTTTTTTTTTTTTTTTTTTACAATCATGTCAAGGCCAAGCCCACGAGTTACAAACAACCTATGAGCAAAGCACACAAAACACAGAGCTAGTAATAATTCAGAGCCGACCTTTTGCCAAGGTTAACAGTAAATACATGTGCAGTCTGGATGGAAAGGGCAGAATGTGCTAGTAAAGCCACTTCCAAAGCCCTTTCTAGTCCCCGAACCCAGGAAAACATATCTTTGAGGATCACAATCAAAAATGTTCCTTAATCGCCTTTGACCATTTTATACACTCTTAGCACTTAAACATTTATTTGACGAGGGAGCCGCTGCAAATGAACATGTCAGCATTGAGGCTTTGGCTAACAATTTAAAAGACCCTCAGATAAACAAGGGATACGTTCCCACATTTTTGAGGATTGACAATCATATTTACCAACCAGAGTGACTTGAATTGTCCTGTTCATACAACAGCTTGGCTTACAGAAGTGGCCAGAATACTGTCTGTATGAACAAATGACCAAAGTCAACCCCCTTTTCTATTCACACAATAGTCGTGAAAAGCATCTGTAACAATACTGACAGTGACCTAGTGAAGTAAATATCAAAGTTGGCAACTTCCATAACCCCGCAGTCTTCTCAAATGACATGAGAATGGGTAATGTTAAAAAATCTATCTGTGTCGACTGGTTAATTCTTAAACCACTTATGACCTTAACCTGATCAAGGGAAACCCTTTAAGGAGTTTACATGACCTTACAAGTTGTCGGTTTAAGCATAATTGGTGTAGGAACATGAACTTAAAGGCACTCATTGTTTTACGAGACCAACTGAGGTGCGAGTTTTTTTAAATCTTAATTTATCTTAATTAAATGTAAAATTTAAGGGAGTCACTTTGGTTTATAGAATACTGTCATCACTGGTGATATACCCAAACTATGTGTGAATGCAATCAAATTTTACACTCAGCGAAATATGGTTGCAACTTGTGTTTTTAATGTAGTCAAGAAGAGATCAACTACTCAATATCAAAACCAATTCACATGGATCATAGATTTCAATATAAACCAAGTAATGTTAGAATCATAACAGTAACATAGTCTTATGACATAACTCAAATCAAGATGTCTTTCCTGTAATAAAGGCAATAATTCAAGCAATGCCAGCATTCCCGCCTGACCCAGATTGTGATATCAGTTAAAGATCTGTGGTTCTGTGGCAAGAGAGCGAGCAGGTGTGAGGGAACACAGAGCAGAGGAATGTCCAGCCAGGCTTCACAGAGCTTCCACTCAGCATTAATGTATAGATTCAAAATCTGAGCAAGGTTGCAAAATTGCAAAAGGAACAGGAGTCTGCAATCCAGAAATGCAATCTTTGCAATTTGCTATGATGACAGGTATATTTCGATGGAGTAAATTAAGTTTTAGAAATCAAAGAAAGGGAGGCATCCTCATAAACATTAAACAGTATTAAAATGCCTTCTCCAAAAATTATGGAGAGAATGTCCTCTCAGTTAGCATCATCAGCTGCCAGGAATGTGTTAAGAGATGCAAATCACCTGAGCATAAAATAAAAGGACTATTTTATCCCTGTATTACTGTGCGCTTCAGAGTGGAACAAATGAGTTTCCAGGGCTGTGTTACAACACAAGCAGGGCACACACTCGCAATCCACCATTGGGTGTCAAAACAAATAAAAATTTTTTTTTTTTTACATTTCATCACAGCTCAATGCACAACGTCATGCATTTTGACTAACTAGTATGTGGGGGGCTGAATTTTCAATGTGGTAAAAACTGCTTCTGCCACGAAATGTTGCTTTACACCTCTTAAAATAATCTTAAATCGACTCTGTGCTGCCAAGAAGGAAACAGAGTGAAGTAATTAATAGGCATCTTTCATTTAAATCAAAATGTAACAAATTTACCAAGGCAATCAAACTGGTGCATTACATCAGCCAGTGACTATTGAGTGGGTATATGATACACTTGTCGTGTATGTTCCGTTTTTTCACAAGGAGTTCTGGTAACTCACAGATAAAGACTCAAGCATTACAGGATGTAAAACAGTGAAGAGGAATGCATATTTTATAAACTGTACCCCTCAACCCAAACCTAAACCTAGCCATCAGTGGAAATAAGGGGGGAAAAATAAGGGGGGGAAAACGCAACCTCCGCTAGTCATTATGTGAACGCGATTACTTCCTCGTTTCAACGTGGGAAGCGGACACGGGTCTCGCATGCTGCTGGTGACGCAACGTGCTTTTGGGCGCACGCTTATGCCGTTGAAAAAATATCTGATGGGAGATGGTGCTTGTCAGTGAATCAACATATTGTGGCCGATCCTGGGATATGAGCAATGTGTCGTGACGTCACGAACAGACCCCTTCAAAATTAGTTAATAATTAATAATAATTTTATTTATTTATCACACATTATACATTTGCACATATACAGTGAAATACTTTTTTTCACATATCCCAGCTAAGCTGAGGTCAGAGTGCAGGGTTAGCCATGATATGGAGCCCCTGGAGCAGATAGGGTCAAGGGTCTTGCTCAAGGGCCCAACAGTGGCATCTTGGCAGTGCTGGGGCTTGAACCCCCAACCTTCCAATCAGTAACCCAGAGCCTTAACCGCTTTTTGAGCTTAACCGCTAGTTTCTACAGGTGCTTTTACAAAATTAACAAAAATAAATAAAGCTTTTTTCTTTTATAAAGCAAGTCCTGTTACAGGGCATTTGGATGTAATGACAGGATAAAAATCTAAAAATCTAAACACATTGACTGCTTGAGCCATCCAACAAGACTGAGCTCCAGATCTAAACTGTTGTTTTTGTAGAAAAGGTGTTTGCTCTTGTTTTTTTCTTTCCAGCTGTGCAGTTCCATCATGTGTCTGAGTGCGTGTTCAAACTGCCAGTCACCATCTGACATGACATGGCATGGCACTCAACTCCCCACAGATGGAAAAACCCAGAAAAACTCAGCCTCACCTGTCTATAGACTATTACTCAACTCAGTCACACAAAAATCTGCAGTCCTGCTGTGAACTGGGGACTGAAATGAGTCACAGCCTCGTCTGACTCAAAGCAGGTGAAACGGAACATAATTAAAGATTAAATTTGCTCAGAAATGGTACCTTTACAAATGTTGACAGCTGAATGGAACTTATTTTAGTATTTTGTATTAATATCTAGATTATCTACAAGCCACTGAAACCAGACCCATTTTTGTCTCAATTAAAAATAACAGATTAGAAAGCGTTTTGGGATTATTATTTGAGGGCTTATGGTGACATTATACAAAATGCAACAATTACAAATTGCATTAAGAAAAGCTCTCTTTTAGAACTTTTTTTTTTTTTACATTTGAAATTCTATGGCCTTTAAAATCTTAAGTCTGCTAAATTAACCACAACAAAAGCTGATTTAAAATGGGTATTTTTACTGTATTTCCAAGACATGAAAGCCGCAATTCTCCCAAATTGCCACCCTTCACTGGGTCTCATTAGGTGATTCAGCTAATTTCTACTAATCTTTGTAATTATGGTGAGGCACTGTACAATTGATTTTGAATACAAATTCAAAAATGGAAATAATATGATGCATTGCACATTAATGCAACAATTACTCAGTTTAACAAGATAACATATTTAAGCCCATGACAAAGTAACCTGAGTAGAATACAAAAACAGCAGTGTTATGTTGCCTTCACATGCTATTAGAATTATCATAAATATGAGTTTCCCACTCTGAAGTTGCACATGAATGACCCCTATGTCGTAATTACGACTGGGAATTTTTAAACTGTCAACATGGCGGAGGAGAGTACGATTTCTGTAGTGAATGACATGTTTTATAAATTTTTCTAAATACAGCTAATTGTTAGCGCTTGCTGCTTCGGTCATACTCATTTATGTATATTAGTAACCATTGATGCATGTTGTACATTTTTACACCGTAAAAATATCTTGTATTTGACCAAAATTCCATTGATGTCAGCAAGCTGAGTAATATGCATTATGGCGTTAAAATAAACGTTTTTCAAGAAATATGTATGAATGAACCTTCTATCTTCTATGTTTCCTGTTCTTTTTGACAACAAAACACTTGAACACGACGTAGTCGTAATTGCTTCTTCAGAAGTGGGAAGTAGGATAATTACTAGCACATGAAGGCAGCATTTATCTAATCAACGAAATCACTTTGACGAAAATGTTAGTTGAAGGATTTTTTTATTTATTCAATGTTAACGAATACAAAAACAAAAAAGACATCACGACAATCATGACGATAATGAAACAATTTTATTCAAGTAGGGCTGAAACGATTAGTTGACGTTATCAACAACGTCGGGCCATTAGAGCGGTCAGCATGCGGACATCGCTTTGTATTGGTCCTAGTGGACTATGCAACGTGATATCCAGAAGCGGTGCCTCTGCGCAACATCTCAGCATGCAGTGTTGCGGAGGCACTCTTCAAAATAATCTCCCGGGTGGGGATTCTGAAAGAAATCCTCACCGATCAGGGCACAACCTTTATGTCACGAACACTACGTGAGCTTTACGAATTATTGGGCATTAAATCAATCGGCACCAGCGTTTACCATCCACAAACAGATGGCCTGGTGGAGCAATTTAATAAAACCCTTAAAAACATGTTTCGTAAGTTCGTGCACGAGGATGCTAGAAATTGGGACAAATGGCTCGATCCCGTTATTCGCAATACGAGAGGTCCCGCAAGCCTCCACAGGATTTTCCCCATTCGAGCTGCTATATGGGCAGTGCCCGCACGGCGTGCTTGATGTTATGCACGAAGCTTGGGAGGAGAGACCTTCAAATAGTAAGAATGAAATTCAATACGCTCTTGATCTTAGAGCAAAACTCCACACTTTGGGGCAACTAACACAGGAGAATTTGCTCCAAGCTCAAGAACGACAGAGCTGACTGTACAACAGGGGAACTCGGCTGCAGGAATTTGCTCCGGGAGATAAGGTACTCGTATTACTTCCCACATCGAGCTCCAAATTACTCACCAAGCGGCAAGGACTCTTTGAGGTCACACAATGAGTGGGGGATCTCGATTATTAGGTAAAGCGAACAGATAGAGGGGGCGTATGTCAAATAGATCACCTCAACCTCCTGAAATTGTGGAGGGAGGCGGTCCCTGTGACGTTGGCTACGGTAGTCCCAGAGAGGGCGGAGCTCAGGCCAGAGGTAAATACAACACACAATCATTTCACCCTGGTCACTTGCGGAGACCACCTCTCACCATATCAACTCGCAGAGGTTGCCAAGTTGCAAAAGGAGTTTGCAGGCGTGTTTTCCCCTCTACTGGGTCATACGGACCTCATACAGCACAACATCGAGACTGAGCCAGGGGTGGTGGTACGTAGCCATCCCTACCGATTGCCGAGCACAAAAAGAAAATTGTCCGGGAATAATTGGATGCAATGCTCGATATGGGGGTAATAGAGGAATCCCACAGCGATTGGTCCAGCCCAGTTGTTCTAGTTCCTAAGAGCGACGGGTTTGTACGGTTCTGTGTAGATTATAGAAAAGTCAACGAGGTGTCTAAATTTGACGTGTACCCAATGCCTCGTGTTGATGAGTTGCTCGATCGGTTGGGCACTGCTCGATTTTATTCGACACTGGATTTGACAAAAGGTTATTGGCAGATCCCCTTGACACCAATTTCCTTTTACATTCACCCGATTTCTCTCTCCCTTTTGTCTTGCAGACGGACGCTACAGAAAAAGGGCTGGGGGCCGTACTCTCGCAGGTGGTGGAGGGGGAGGAGCGCCTGGTGCTGTACATTAGCCGCAAGCACCGTAGAGGAGTGCCTCGCCATCAAGTGGGCGGTCCTCACTCTCCGGTACTTCCTGTTGGGGCAGGCCTTCACTCTCTGCTCGGATCATGCCCCACTCCAATGGCTCCACCGCATGAAGGATACCAACACGCGGATCACCCGTTGGTATCTGGCTCTTTTCCTTGAGCCATTTAAGTTCAAGGTGGTCCACAGACCGGGAGCGCAGATGGCGGTAGCCGACTTCCTTTCCAGAAATGGGGGGGGGAGTGGTAGACAGGCCAGATGTCTCCCCGGCCTGAGTCAGGCGGTGGGGATATGTGGCAGCGGGGGCATGGTCAAGCATCAGTCCGGAGAGAGAGAAAGCGGTAAGGGTGCTTGCACCTGAGCTAGACTATGTGTTACACCTGTCTCCAATTCCAGTGAGCATGGGAAGAGCAGCATACAAGCAGCCACACCACCAGCAGAGAGATCGAGAGAGTCTGGCACAAGGAAGGCCATGGTGCTCCTGAAGCTGCTACATTTAATCTGTTATGTTTGTGAAGCTTAAGTTATTAGTGCTTGTGAAGCTGACGAGTTTGTGAAGTTTTAAAGCATTGAAGTGGCCGATTAAAAGTCCTACCTGAGCCTGGAAAAACCTGCTACCCTGTGTTCTCCTTCCCTTCTGTTTGTGAGCTGTTACAGTAACTCATTAGAATATTTTGTTACTCCTTAAAAAAAGGTAAATAAATTCATTAAAAAGTTACTTTTTATGGAAAGTGTTCCATTACTTTTGCTTTATTTTTTTCTAGTGCCCGACCGATATATCGGTCGGCCGATATTTTACCGATATGAATATTTTTTTCAGAACATATAATGCAGAAAACAACCATTTAGAATTGGTGTCATAACATAATTTGTCCAGCAGAGCGTGTTCTGATTCCATTGTTTACAGAGCTGAACTGACAGTGGCTCTGCAGACAGGGCGGAGTTCAGCGGGGTCATCATGGTATGTTGCTAACTAGTTTGTGAAATACATACTGGAAGCTTAATAAACAATGACCCCATCATTTTCCCTTTTCAATTTAACTAATATAATGTTAACCTTGTCCCTGACAACCATGTCATTCATGTCTGTTTGCTGTTAGCCAGCTATAGTTTGTCAGTGCAGTCAGTAATGTAGCAGATTGAAAGGTAAACATCAGAGCATCTTTTTACAGCTCAGCAGACAACGGTGCGGTGCTGGATTGTGTCTGTTGAGTGTTGATTTCACGCTATGTTGTTACCTAGTTGGTGAAATACAGTGCTGGAAAGTAAAATAAACACTGTCCGTCCTTTACTCTCCGTGACAACGAGCTTATAGCTAACTGGCTAATCACGTAGCTAATTTCATTGTTGTCAGCTGAGTGGAAGCTATTGTGTAAACATGTATTCACCAAACTGTTTTGTTCAGGATTCACAGTTTGGTACCCCCTTCAACCGAACAATTCCAGTCGTTGCATTTATAAAATGTAATATTTAAAAGTCTGGTTTTCCACTGTTGAAACTTTCCCCTGAACTTGTATAGCAGAATACATTGTAACACCGCTGCCACTGTTTATCTCGACTCGGCAGTATTAATATAGTCAGCATTTGACTGATATTAAACAGTAGTACTGATATTTATTTAGCTATTTATTTTTATTTTTATTTATTCTTTATTTAAATGGTCAGCATTTGACTGATACTAAACAGTAATACTGATGTTTATTTAACTATGTTTTATTTTATTTATTCTTTATTTTAATGGTCAGCATTTGACTTCTACTAAACATACAGTACTGATGTTTATTAAGCTATTTATTGTATTTTTATTTATTCTTTTTCTCAGTGTTCATTTCTAGAGTTTGTTGACAATGTATAACAATAAATGTCAAATATTCTTTGATAAAAAATAAATGTTTAAGAAAGCAGCCTTCTGAGTACCTTCGTATAGTCATATCGGTGCAAAATCTGTGAAAAATCCACATAGAAAAGGTCTTTTCTCTAAAATCGGTATCGGTCTTTATTTATTTTTATTTTTTTTAATGCAGCGAGTTTTTACACATGAATCAATCATGTTTCAACTGAATGTTGAATGTTAAATGCTTTAACACAGATCAGTTCGGATGCAAACTGATCCTAGAGAAGTAGTTACGGGCAGCTTTACAACAAAGCAATTCGGATGCACAAACACGTTGTATTTAACTGTATAATCATGCAGTGGCCACGGGAAGACTTATCCGGCTTATACCTGTGCTATATCATACCACAAAAATGTGTTTACACACTTTTAAATGCAGCCTACATGAACTAATCGCGAGAATCAAAGTATCACTTACCTGAATGTTAAATTTTTGACAAAATGTTGCCTTATGAGAACACATTTCTTAACTCTTGCTGTGATTGTCATGACAATGGCAAAGTTTATGACGGCTGCTCATTTAAGCTTCAGTACACAAAAAAAAAAAAAAAAAAATCCACCGCTGCAAATGATGAGTACTGGATTCCACGGAATCATTCAGATTTACATTCATTTACCAGCAATATTTTGCTATTTTTAAAACATAAATCTCAGGGTGGGCTAAAAGAAGACTTGTTGTGCTCTGCCCATCGCTGATAAGCATGGCTCATACTCTCTTGAACTACAATACCCATCATGTGCACACTACAATGCCCATCATGCACACACATACTACAACTTCACTGAACATCTCTAGTAATCATGCCCCTCCTCAAAGTTTGCACACTTCTACTCCTGATTTATCACAATACGGGGAAAGGAGAGGTGTACAAAAGCAACGCGTTACTTATTTAAAAAAATTTACTCAGATATTATGGTCTAAATTAAAAAATATTGTGTTACTTTACTCGTTACTCGGAAAAAGTAATCTGATTACGCAACACGTTACTTATATCGCGTTACACCCAACACTGTTTATCACTATATCCACAACATACAGTATATGTAATATTAAAACTTACATCTGCACAGAAAATGAACCAAATGATCAGGTGAATTTGAGTCAAGTTATGCACTAGTGATATGCATAACTTGCATTCCGTAACTTGCGTTGTGAATATGCGGTTTCCTTAAAACACACAACATAAAATGCAATGTTCTAAACTGCCTAAACACAGAGGTTTTATAACGGTCTCTAAAGCATTTAGTATTCAGAATATAGAAGACTAACTTCTAAAGAGTAGCTATAACATTTCAGTAAAATCATATGCTATTATTTCAGGCAAGTACAAAATTGAATCAGTGGGCCTTTGTGAATTACAGACAAAGTTAGTTTTCCTTTTGTGAACAATCTGTTCTCTACTAATGCTCCCTTTGATGTAAAAATGTAAATGTTTGTTTGCCTTCAGAAATTCCAAGATATGACTAAACTTTTATCAATAAGAGCCTGATGAAAGGAGTCCCAACTCAATCACACTGTCAGACTAATTTAGCCATATATAAATTAGGGTTTAACTTTGTACCTTTTATAGATAACTTTTCATAGATGTTACTGTTGTTAATACCATTAAATATAAAGTACTGTGCAAAAGTTTTAGGCACATAAGATGTTTCACAAAATTTTTGTCTTAAGATGGTTATTTATATCTTCAGCTTTAGTGTGTCAATAGGAAATATACATTGACTCCCAAACATCCCTTTTGCAAATAGAATTGAATAGAAGGACAGTGAGCCCTGCAACAGATGGCATGGCCCCCTCAGAGTCCCCTACTGAACATCGAGTCAGTCTGGGATTAAATGAAGAGACAGAAGCAATTGAGACAGCCTAAATAGAAGAACTGTGGTGAATTCTCCAAGAAGCTTGGTACATCCTATCTGCCAACAACCAAGAAAAACTGTCCAGGTGTACCTAGGGGAATTGGTGCTGTTTTGAAGGCAAAGGTAGTCACACCAAATATTGATTTACCTTTTAATATGTTTACTGGACTTTGTATGATGTTAAGTGAATAAGTGAAAACTATTTATGGCATTATTTTTTAAAACATCCTCACTATGCAACATTTTTCACAAGTGCCTACAGCTTTTGCACAGTACTGTACATCTGTATTCCCAACTCAAAATCAATGCCTTAAAGTCGAATGTGCATTTCAGTCTGTCAAAATATGCAATATTATTGGTAACTGCACATATTTTTGTAATAAATTAATAATATCACTTTAATTATTAGTTTCTGTCTTTAAATTTATTTTATAACTCCCAACCCCCACTGGTGCTAAAAAATCAGATGCTGGTGCTACCATCTGTAGAACTTGGTGGCACTGGTGCCACCGTTCTCAAATGTTAGTCTGGAGCCCTGACTGTTCTTTCCATAAAGCATTGTGGATAATACTCATATGGCCCAAGATAACAGCTAATAGTTAGTTAAACTGATGTCTATTAATAAATAAGGCTCAACAAGTTTTTAGTCATGTCATGTGACAGCCATTTTATTAGATTATATTGCTTGCCAAGACAGGCGCTATCAGTTATACAGCAATGATGGGGATATGATAGAGATGTTTCATAAAGTAAAAACAGACTTCTCTACTCTCTGTCAGATAATGAAGCCCTGGCTGCTTCATTTGAGCAGTCTGCTAATCCTTTACTATCTGTATGTTGAAGTCTGTGGATCAGAATTTGGAAAAATTTGCATCCAAGACACAAGTCATTCTTTCATGTTTGCTGAAACCAATTCAACCCTTTGCACACAGGCTGAGAAGTTGGCTGTGAGGTCTAATGCCAATATTGTACTGAATTTACAACATTAGCCTAGGTGTGGTGGACCAAAAGACAATAAAACAAGAGAGCGCCAGAAGGCGGCCTAACTTCTCCCACATACGCACAGAAATTTGCAATCAGACATTATATTTGAGATGTACAGCTGGAATGAAGGCAAATGAAACAGTCAAATATGTGCTGAAAGCTAAACCCAACTTACTCTGCTAGTAAAGAAAAAGTACGTTTCCACGTACAGTATGCAGTTAATAATATTTAAATTTATGCATTTCACAGATGCTTAAAGGGATAGTTCACCCAAAAATAAAAATTCTGTCATCATTTACTCACCCTCATGTTTTTCCAAACCTGTTATACAAAAAAAGAAAGGTTAAACAGAATGTTAGCCTCAGTCACAATTCACTCTCATTGTATCTTTTTTGCATACAATAAAAGGTGAATGGTAACTGAGTCTATTCAACCGATCTCCTTTTGTGTTCCATAGAAAGTCATACAGGTATGACACAACATGAGGGTAAATGATGACAATTTTCATTTTGGGGAAAACTACCTTTTTAAGCGACATTGTAACAGTTTGTGTGTGACAGCTATGTGCAGCTGGGAATCTGTCCCATGACCTTGATGTTATTAGCCTCATGCTCTACTGGAATAACAGGATATAAGCTACAGCTCAGGTGTGCAGCCGCACAACAGTCAAACAGAGCTAAATTACCTAGCTTTCTCGCTGCTTTGTACACTGATGGAATGAGGAAAAACCACAGCATGTAGCCCAGGGCTGGTATAACTCATGAAGAGCACCTGGCCAGAGCACAGAGGCTTTGAAGAGCCAAAAGCTTTGTTCCCACACCCACAGACAGCTTGCAAATCAAGCCCCGCATCACAGAATTACTGCAATTACCTGCCAAGAGATCAAGCATGGCACCCTGTGTGCGCTGACAGCTCATGGCCACAGCCTCATTTCCACCATTGCACTGCAGGAGAGCTCCTCAGGACCCGAGAGTCGATTTGACCAATACCTGTCAGATTAGTACAGCTGAATGAACACTAATTTTTCCTCACACAAGGCCTACAAGCACATAAGCCCCCAATTAAGCACTGAAAATGCCAGTGCTGGGGTACATAAATGAGGTCTGCTTAGAGAAATTGAGACAACTCCATGAAATCAAATTTGAAATTTTGTGGCTTTAAGTTAATGTCTATTAGCTTTGAAGCTATTTATAATCTTATGTAGTTGACAAAATTAGCCTTTTGCAGATATATGCATTTAAAATATACACTCACTGAGCACTTTATTAGGAACACTATGGTCCTAATAAAGTGCCCAATCTGGTCTTCTGCTGTTGGAGCATTGTTGTGCATTCTGAGATGCTATTCTGCTCACTACAACTGTACAGAGTGATTTTCTCAGTTACTGTAGCCTTTCGGTCAGCTCGAACCAGTCTGGCCATTCTCTGTTGGCCTCTCTCATCAACAAGGCGTTTCCATCCGCAGAATTGTCACCCACTGGATGTTTTGTTTTTGGCACCATTCTGAGTAAAATCTAGAGACTCGTGCGTGACAATCCCAGGAGATCAGCAGTTACAGAAATAATCAAACCAGCCCGTCTGGCACCAACAATCATGCCTTGGTCGAATCACATTTTTTCCCCATTCTGATGGTTTACGTGAACATTCACTGGTTGATGTTGAAGATTCAGAGGCATCAAGAGAAATATATCCTTTAAAAAATGGTTTGGATGAGCTACTCTGCTTGAAGACTGTAAAGTCAATTGGAAGTGTTGACCAGGGAGGGAATGATTAAATCTAACTGAAAGAGAATACTGTCTCCATGATGTAACAATTAAGTACCTTTCCAGAACCTCTACTGATTCAAGAATGAAATTCAACCAGACTCCCAGCATTGCATTATTCAATGTTTCACGCAAGCTGGTGCAAGCCAATGAATACAGATTTGGCCAGTAACATGAAACTTTCTGGCTAAACTCACAGTGCTGATTCAAAAGCAGCATTGTGATTTCATTAACAGCTCATCAAAGTTGTGCCCTTGACAAAGCTGATGACTTCAAGTTACTGAATGTTGGCTGTCCCAGCACTTAGCCTACTGTAAGCTACACTGGATGAAAAGCATCTACTAAGTAGCAACACCTGCTCATTTGAAGTGTTAGTTTAACCGCTCTTTAAAGGGCATGTAGACAATCAACAATTAATCATGGTTGCAGCCAAAAAGAGAAGTGAAGACAGCGCTGTGTGCATTGTTACCATTAAAGGTGCTGTAAGCAATTTTAGCAATTCTGGAACTTCCATGAGACTGAGCTGTTGAACTAGACAAGCCCCCTCTTTTCAAAACACTGCCCACCAAAGATAGCGTTGAGACAGTCGCCGAACAAACACAACAGTAGCAAAATAAAACCTTAAGCTGACAACTTTTATGAATCTGAATATGGCATTAAACCTGAATGATCCGTTTAAAATACTACACACTTTCAAGGAGAAGAAACATTTTCTGCATACCCATTTCATTAAAAAAATATTAACAATTATTATTATTTTTTTTTATCACTTACAGCACCTTTAAGTAGTTGTGTATAACATATAGGCTAAACCACAACCAACAAAGCAAAAGCCTGGATCAAACAATCCATGAAAACAACTTCTATTTAATTTGTCATTAGAGGAGCAAGTTATGGCAAATTGCACGACTGAATAAAAGAGTCGGTCTAATCTTCTAAGAGTACATTTTAAGTGCAGATTAACCACTTGCATCAAGCTCATACAGACAAGAGCCAAACAGTTGCTCCTGCTGTTATTAGACTTGTGCCTTTCGCCTTGCTGGTCAAATCAGTAGGATACAATACCTGGAAAGTGTTTAAATAAAATGGGTTAAATAATATTTAATGCTATTTTTCCCCAAGATGGTCTCGTGTTCTGCGCTTTTATTTAGGAATTGCTTAATGCAGTTGGGAAGTTTAGTTTGTAGTTATAATGTTCTCTGATTGTAGAGGGAAAAAAACTGCCCTTGTTTGCCTTGCCACATATTCCAAATGATGACTTACATCAAGAGCCTAAAAAGAAAAGTACAGGTGCATCTCAATAAATTAGAATGTCGTGGAAAAGTTCATTTATTTCAGTAATTCAACTCAAATTGTGAAACTCGTGTATTAAATAAATTCAATGCACACAGACTGAAGTAGTTTAAGTCTTTGGTTCTTTTAATTGTGATGTTTTGGCTCACATTTAACAAAAACCCACCAATTCACTATCTCAACAAATTAGAATACATCATAAGACCAATAAGAAAAACATTTTTAGTAAATTGTTGGCCTTCTGGAAAGTATGTTAATTTACTGTATATGTACTCAATACTTAGTAGGGGCTCATTTTGCTTTAATTACTGCCTCAATTCGGCGTGGCATGGAGGTGATCAGTTTGTGGCACTGCTGAGGTAGTATGGAAGCCCAGGTTTCTTTGACAGTGGCCTTCAGCTCATCTGCATTTTTTGGTCTCTTGTTTCTTATTTTCCTCTTGACAATACCCCATAGATTCTCTATGGGGTTCAAGTCTGGTGAGTTTGCTGGCCAGTCAAGCACACCAACACCATGGTCATTTAACCAACTTTTGGTGCTTTTGGCAGTGTGGGCAGGTGCCAAATCCTGCTGGAAAATGAAATCAGCATCTTTAAAAAGCTGGTCAGCAGAAGGAAGCATGAAGTGCTCCAAAATTTCTTGGTAAACGGGTGCAGTGACTTTGGTTTTCAAAAAAACACAATGGACCAACACCAGCAGATGACATTGCACCCCAAATCATCACAGACTGTGGAAACTTAACACTGGACTTCAAGCAACTTGGGCTATGAGCTTCTCCACCCTTCCTCCAGACTCTAGGACCTTGGTTTCCAAATGAAATACAAAACTTGCTCTCATCTGAAAAGAGGACTTTGGACCACTGGGCAACAGTCCAGTTCTTCTTCTCCTTAGCCCAGGTAAGATACCTCTGACGTTGTCTGTGGTTCAGGAGTGGCTTAACAAGAGGAATACGACAACTGTAGCCAAATTCCTTGACACGTCTGTGTGTGGTGGCTCTTGATGCCTTGACCCCAGCCTCAGTCCATTCCTTGTGAAGTTCACCCAAATTCTTGAATCGATTTTGCTTGACAATCCTCATAAGGCTGCGATTCTCTCGGTTGGTTGTGCATCTTTTTCTTCCACACTTTTTCCATCCACTCAACTTTCTGTTAACATGCTTGGATACAGCACTCTGTGAACAGCCAGCTTCTTTGGCAATGAATGTTTGTGGCTTACCCTCCTTGTGAAGGGTGTCAATGATTGTCTTCTTCCCCATGATTGTGTAGCCTAGTGAACCAAACTGAGAGACCATTTTGAAGGCTCAGGAAACCTTTGCAGGTGTTTTGAGTTGATTAGCTGATTGGCATGTCACCATATTCTAATTTTTTGAGATAGTGAATTGGTGGGTTTTTGTTAAATGTGAGCCAAAATCATCACAATTAAAAGAACCAAAGACTTAAACTACTTCAGTCTGTGTGCATTGAATTTATTTAATACATGAGTTTCACAATTTGAGTTGAATTACTGAAATAAATGAACTTTTCCACGACATTCTAATTTATTGAGATGCACCTGTATATCTGTTAAGGAAACAAACATTCTAAGCAAAATCCCAACTCAGTAAAATGGTCTTCTCATGGGTAGAGGCTAGGGATGTCATAAAACATCGATATATCGATTAGAGTGGTACGTTATTTTATTGATATATTTTTGAGGCATCAGTATATTAAAATTATCCGACATTTAAATTAAAAGCCCAATTTGCATGCTTTCCAATACACTCAGTTGTCCTCTGTTTAACAGTCTGGCGTAATAGCGTTGGGAGAACACAAGAGGGCGATATACCATTTACTAAAGCATTCACACACGCACAGGATAAGTTGAAGCAGCACAGGAGATGGTAGTCCAAAGTTACGAAAGTTTTGGTACTTCAAGAATGAACAGCGAGGATGATGAATTTGAAGGTTAGTGAAACTTGTGTACCTACACAAACTGACGATTAGAAATGGCGATGTTTATTATGCAATTTTTCTATGCATGTCTTTCATTCAAGCAGTCAAACCACAAAATGACACACTTGTAACTGAAAATACATTGCGTAGGCTATTTGAAAGATTAAATAATCTTTGTCCATTAACAATGATTTAGGTCTAATTCAAAAGAAAAATATGGGAGTTGCGCTCCGTGGTACTTCAGAATGTTGACGCTGAGTGTTGGCAGTAAATGCGTACCTTTTGTAGAAAATAAATAATTGTTTTGAATTTTAGAAAGCACCATGTCATCCATCAGACACATCCGGTGTGCAACCCCCTTTAATTTACCCTGCTGCTCACACTAAGTTGTCTTGACAAATATGTCTGAAGAGAAAAAGACTATTGTGCAATGAGCAGCCCTATTTATATCTAAAAACAAATCCCGATATATATATATATATATATATATATCTCGATAATCATCAGGAAAATCTTTTGATTATCGATGCATGAAAAAGGCATCGATCACAAGCGGCAGAGTATTTTAACTAGCCCTATAGACATAGCACTTTAAGTTTAATAACTATAAACTTAAATGCATTGGTTGAGTCAATGAGCCTGTTTACATGCACACCAATATGCTGATAACTCCCAAAAATCATATTATTCAGTAAATCTGATAAAGCAAGTAAACAGTGTTTACATGAGTTTTGAAAGAGTTATTCTCTGCTTTTGATGTCAATCCGTTCATTGGATATGCCGGTAAAATGCTGGTTAAGGTGTTTACATGGAACACGAAATTGGGGTAATGGGCAAAAATCTACCTGTTGATCAGTTTATTCTTACGCCGTTTAATGCGTTTAAATGACCACACATATTGTTGGCTTAAGCATAATCTGTGTAAGAATGTGCATGTGAACACACTCATTGTTGCTGTGTCACTCAGAGCAATATTTTATAGCATTTGAGGAAATCAACCTATGAATGACTTAATTATAGTTGTCTGCATATTAAACTAGGATAGGAAAAAGTATTTTTAACATTGAAAATTAAACAAATCAGCTTTAAGTAATTATATGTTGATTATGAACAACAAATAATTAATCAACCAACTTGCATAAGTTACTTAATTTTAAATCTCTCTTGCTCTTATCGCTTGGGTGTCAATGGTGGCAAGCGTGCCTAAGGTTTCCCACTCCTGTTTTATCGGAATGTGGGCAGGAAGGTAATTCACTAATGGATTTATGGTCACTATTCAAGTAGTTAAAATAATTATAAAGTAATTGTTGGCTTTATCCTCTAGGGCAGAAAAAAAAAAAAAAAAAAAAAAAAATTTGATTCTGTTACAAAATTGCAATTCTTGATGAAAACTTTTTTTTTTTTAATTTAATAAATAAAATGTATCTTAATGCTACAATGATTAATAGATAAATACAGGATGCTATATTTGTGCAGAGTTCCACATTAACAGGTTCTCTCTCTGAGAAGTTTTGTCTCTTTAATTCTTTACGTTTAGTCCTTTAATGCACCGCTGCTACAGACATCAGTGCCGTTTGTTCACTGTCAAAATCCTCTGCTGTGATCAATGTTCCTGTTATTATGTATAATCCTAAAGTTTATATGAAAAGTGTTGTGGAGAATATTTGTCAGAAGTCATTCTGCAGATTCTGTCCGACACTGCTTTAATAAATAGTTTGGCTGTAAAAACAAAGACTTATACTTAATTAATTAATAATTAAACTGTTTGATGCCGTGAACTATGTCGTGCCCCCACAATATGTATAATCTAACAGCCAGGGTATTCATGCACAGTGGTGGGTAATTTCGCACATTTACCTGCCACTGTTGACAAGAAATGCAGCTAAACATACTGTTATTATGATAACATTAGCCTATGGTAATATATGTTATATTTTATATTCTAAAATAACAAAATTAGTTTGATAAGTTAAAATGATATATTTGTATATATTTATTTGTTGAATACAAATGGACATAATGCAGCCTTATGGGTTCCTTTGCACTAACTAGTCGACTAATAGCTAGTCAATGACGTACTGAGTGGTCGATTAGTAGTTTTGCACATCTCTACCTTTTACCAGCAAAAAATACTACAGAGTGAAAACAACTCAATTCAGACACAACTGTTCTTCAATAGACATGGTTCTGAAAAAAAAAGTAGTTTTCTCTCTTTTTTTTTTTTTTTTTTTAAAAGAAGTTTTTATAATCAAAACATCTAAATCGCAATCCTTACAGAACTGCAATAAACACTGAACCGGCTAGGAAATATATCGTTGTAATATCGAATCGGGAGGTCTGTGGCAATTCCCAGTCCTAATATCCTCCACAATATCCTGAAGTCAGATGCAGTCACATTCCTCATAGTGGATGACAACCAATAACTGAAGCATTGTGTCAGCAAACACTGAAAACTTGCAAACAAAAAGTGCAAAACAGATCTAGATTACAAGGAAAAGTTTACACAGGCTCATTGTAACCAGGAAATATCGTTGCGAACAGCAACGATCAGTAAAAACTCATAAATTACCTCACTCATTAACTCCCTTTTCTGCAAAATCCAGGTATTCAAGATTATCCTAATTCATATAGAATAACTTCCTCTTCTCCTTTCAAATCCAGTCAAGCCAATTTTTGGATCTGTAATTTAGCAAGGGATTATTACCCTTCAATACCTCAGTAGAAAATTACATTGTATCTTCATGCAATTAAATAATACTGATATTTCAAATGCAGAATAAAGCTTGCAAAAATAACATGCATAACCTGCAAAGGAAGCATCATCCTGGCCTTTGAAGTACTTCATTTCCTAAATACTTCCTCTCTCCAATTTACAGAAAGGTTGTTTTTTCCATACAGCGACACAAATGTTACAGCCAATCTCTCTGAATGCTCCGAACAGCTAAACCTTAGCAATTCTTTAAAGCCACTTCCAGCATACAAAAATGTAGTGAAAACCAATCTGATATTTATTACAACACATTTACGTTTCAGGCTGCTCTTGTCTGGGTGAATCAAACAGCCATAACTCCTCAGGGTCTTCTGTTAGCAGAAGAGACTGGTAACCATGGTTACCAAGGCCTGGACTAAAGACATGCTCCATGAAAGCATCTACACAGCATTATTCCATCAGACTACCCACTGTTTCCAATTTCCCAATAAACGTCCGAGTGAGGCGCCCAAGTCGGCTTAATATGGCAGGAGCATTAACGGGCAACCTGACTTTCACTCAAGCCTGCCCACACAGCAGGGGAGCAGGAGACTAAAGGACATCAGACTGTTTTATATACTGCCACTAATTGAATGTATAAGAATCTAAGGCCATGACCACACTAATATGTTTGAACATGCATTGATTTTGATTTCCAAGCCTCTGCTGCTAATTCAAAAACCACACTTTAGGACTAGTAATGGCAGCTTGGACCATTTCTAACAGGTTACTGGAGAAACAAGGATGTGGGTGTGTATATGAGAGAGAGAGTTAGAAAGAGAGAGTAACATAGCAAGTGATTACCTGCATCTGTTGCAGTGATTAACAGTAATGCTGCAGCTGTAAGTTTAACTCTATTCCTCAGCTGTAGTGTGTAAGTAATCCGCTCCGATCGTGGAGTGATGCTGCCAAACATGCTATCGGAATTATACTACGACTACTTCACTCATGTTTGAGTGTTTTGATGTTGGAGAGAAAAATATGGATGACGCCAGCTTCATTCTTGTATATTTCTTTGGGAACTCTTATTTTGACACAGACACAATGCGTTCTCTCAGGATGACTTTAAAAGAAATTTGCACACTGACTGACAACACATTTTGTCAATGTCAGCTGAACTCGCTCGTAGCACACAAAAGACCACCTGCTGGCTCAAATCTTTAAAGAACACCTATTATGGTTTTTAAACATGCCTAATTTTGTTTTAAAAGTCTCATACATTAGATTTACATGCATCCAATGTCAAAAAACACTTTAATTTGCTCAATTTAAATTGCAGCATTACCTTTTTTTTTCCCCCAGTGTCAAACACGACTCAATGATCCATTCTAAGGGATTCATTCTAAACTCCTCCTTTCAGAGAGCCTACTCTGCTCTGACTGGTCAGATGTCCCATTCTGTTGTGATTGGTCTACCGCTTACAACGCGTGTCAGAAAGGAAATGCCCACAACCATATCTGAGTTTCAGCTCTGTCTGAAAAAATTTCTGTTTTACCTTGCCAATTTGAGCCCGAGTCCGATAGTGATACATCGGAAGATCAACCCGAACCACCATCGCAAGCACGACGAGAACAGGACATTTCTCAGTGGTAAGTTTATATGTAGTTTGACAATAACGTAAGTTAGCTGGTTAGCAGATGCTAACAGCTAACAGTCTAACAGTGTGCACTGGCTGTACATGTATACAGATCAGAGGTGGGTTTTTTGTTACCAAATTACATAGGTTAGTACAGGAAGTAAGTCTGGAATTACTAACGACTCGTTTCAGGTGTTCAGAATCGGTTATTTCTTTTGAGAGCCAATAACCCCATTTGTTGTGCACTTTGATTTTTGAAACTTTGCAGAATTTTTTACATTTCACAAACACCTATATAACACACTACATGAAAGGTAATATTTGGAAAAACTATAATAGGTGCTCTTTAATGTCACAGGGATGAATAAAATTCACACAGCAATCTACTCTTACGCATCTGCACATCTTTTGCACATTAGTTTAGAATGCAACAAACACAAGCAGAGTGATTCAAACAGTAAAGCATCCCAGTGGTGATGGTTTGAGCTTTCAGCACTCTTTCGCCTTTCATCCAATCAGATTCGATGACCGGTCCGGAACACACTATTGTATTAAAGGAAATAAAAAATTCTGTATTCAGCTAGCTTTACGTTTGAAGTGAGATCGAAAAACACCCCAACTCCCTATCTCATCATCATTGATATGATCATAGCAATGTAAACAAAACAAAAAAACTTGCACCAATATGAACATTTTGAACAACGATATGAAAAAAGAAAAACACAATTGGCCGAAACAGATACTTTGCCACTTACCTTATTTTTTCATCAGATCACCGTTTTGCTCAGAAGTTATGTTTTAAAAATGAACAAAGAAGTAAAAAAGCTTTTTATTGTTCTAAAAATAAATAATAAATAATTTCCACTGAACATGGATTGGATATGTTGAACACATTACAGGCCAAAATTTTAAAGAGAGCCACAGCAGCCACTTTTCTACTAACGGGCCAGTGCGAGCCAGAGCTATCAGCTGGCCAGCCAGGGCCAACAGTCTCAGAGTTTGAGATGCAAGACCAAAATCGATCTGCGTTCCCACCATCAGGCCAATAGCCCTGCAGCGCTTCCCTAAAACCCGCCCTTAATACACCGCCAACGGCACACACCTTGCAAGCAAGAGGGAAGCTCAAGCTAAGGTATCATGTTATCTAGATTAAAATAGAGTATATATCGTTTGTAAACATTAGCTAGCAAGCAAGATAAGTTCATGTTGACAACTTACCGACTGTAATTGCCATGATGTCCCGAGTGGTCTCTCCACTAACAGCAGGACGATGTCCCAGCACACCATCCATGATCTCGAACCATGGAAAGTTCTTTCTTTGGGCACCACTTTGTCCATTGTGCATTTTAACGGATTTGTACTGTGTATTTTCCCGAACATGTACAGTTGTGCACTGGATACACAGCCTGGCAAGTTCTGCGAAACTCCATCTTTGACTTTGACCCCGCCTCACTCCCCAGTTGTCCTTGCAAAGGCCATTGGCCCCGAGAAAGCCCCAAAGAGGCACGATGAATCCCCAGAAGTGATAGTTGGCAGATAAATAACAGTGGCCAATACATTGGTGCATCCCTACTTAGCGACTGTATAGCAACGCACCATCAACCACCAGTAACACCTTAATACAGTGGCGGATGGTTTTGCACAGACAAGCAGCACATTTTCTTCATAAAACAAAAATCTAGTAGAAATTTCAAAAAAACATATTTTACACCATTTTATAAAAAAAAATATATTTTATCATATCATAGTGTCTGCTGACTGTTAAAGTTACAGAAGGCAAGGGACTAGATTTTGTATTTCCATGACATTTGTCTCCATTATATTTCTGCACATGACTAAGCTACTATAATATTAACACATGGTTTCACAAAGTATAACAAAAAAAAAATTAATGAAGGTTTTCAGGATATACTGGGTATCAGGCCAACCCCAAATAAAAACGGAGACATCAATGTACAGCTTTGGGAACAGAGAACTGATTCTTATTCAGAACCAGTTCCATTCTTTACAAAATACCAGAATCAGATGATCTTCATGAATTTCGGTTCCGTTAACGGTTCCCCTGTGAATTTTCCGCCGATGCGGAAAATTGAAATGAGCAAGGTGTGTGCCGTTGGCGGTGTATTAAGGGTGGGTTTTAGGGAAGCGCTGCAGGGCTATTGACCTGATGGTGGGAACGCAGATCGATTTTGGTCTTGCATCTCAAACTCTGAGACTGTTGGCCCTGGCTGGCCAGCTGATAGCTCTGGCTCGCACTGGCCCGTTAGTAAAAAAGTGGCTGCTGTGGCTCTCTTTAAAATTTTGGCCTGTCATGTGTTCAACATATCCAATCCATGTTCAATGGAAATTATTTATTTATTTTTAGAACAATAAAAAGCTTTTTTACTTCTTTGTTCATTTTTAAAACATAACTTCTGAGCAAAACGGTTTCCAGCATTTCCAGCAGCACTGCCCTATACTGGGTCAAAAAAAAGCATAAAACACACAAAAAAAAAAAAAAAAAAAAAAAAAAAGACTTATGAGCCGGCTCTGTTGAATCTACAGCACAAAACAGACAGCGCTTCCGGTATGGCCCGATTCCCAAAAGAACGATTTAGACGAACCGGTTCTTTTGAATCTACACGAAACATCCAAAGCTTCCGGTCTAGTCCGGTATAGTATTAATCTTACACTGATGTGCAATATGAATGTCCAACTTGAAATTATATAAGAACCATTGAAGTCTTACAAGCTTGAAAGTACAACATTAGCCAACAGAACATAGTCTAAACTGTCTCTGGAACTGTTTACTGCAATGTCATATGACTTTAGACCTGTGAGACTTTAATCAAGCAGTGCAGTTACTGACTGGTTGTTCAAATGACAATGTTTAATTAAAGATACACAAGTTTTGTAATACAAGGAATTTTTGATTTAAAAAAAAAAAAAAAAAAATTTAATTAATGAAATATGCCATCACATTTTTTGTTTGTTTAGATACAGTCCAGATATATCTTAGTTAGGATCAATTATTGGATTTTTATATAAATCTCTAAAAAGGGATGGGGGGGGTCGAGCGTCTATCTGTGAAGAGTGAGGTCCGGGGAAGCTGAGTGGTTAAGGATTTACACCTGTGCTAACACGTTTGTATTCCCAGTAAGCCATGGCAGAGATAAAAGGGGAGGAGACAGCAGCAGATGGGAGAGAGCTGAGCTTGAAGCTGTGTGTGTGAGATTCCAGAGTGTTCCACTGAAAAGCGAGTATTTTGTATAATAAAGACAGTCTTACTTTGAATGGAGTATGCCGTCTCTTGCTTCCTCATTCCATTCCATCTCCTCCATTCCCTGGAACAAAGGGATTTGCTAGAGTGGTGCCGAAACACGGGATTGAGGGAGACTGCCGTCATGGAGTCCTCACCTCTGGGCGAAATCATAAAGACACTCGCCTGCATCCACCAAATGCAACATCAGGCCCTCCTGGAGCTGCGGTCGGAACAAGAGCAATGGTTCCAGTCCCTAACACAAGCCCAGGCGGAGGACCGACAGATGATCCGGAGCTTACTGCCACAGGGGGGTACTCCAGCAGTGACCTTGACCGAGCCTGCTGTTCCCCAGATCACGCTGGCAAAAATGGGGCCACAGGACGGCCCCGAAGCCTTCATAGAACTGTTTGAGCATGCCGTGGAGGGGTCGGGGTGGTCCTGAGCGCATTGAGCCATCTATTACCGTTGTTGTCAGGGGAGGCTCAACTTGCCTAAAATGAGCTCTCTTGCTACGGGTCGGCCATAACCCAGAACACCACGATCAGTGCTTCTGGGCGCTGACGTTCAGGGAGTTCAGCCGCCCGTTCGCCTTCACGCAACCGAGGACCACAACGCCGATGGAGTCGTTAACCTGGTGGTGCTGAAGCAGTTCATCGACCGTCTGCCAAAAGGGAACAGTGGAGTGGGTCCAGTGCTACCATCCGGCATCACTGGAAGAGGCAGTCCAGCTGGCAGAGGACCACTTGGCGGCATATCTGGGAGCCGGCGAATCCTGTTCTCTCTCTCTCTCTCTCTCTCTCTCTCTCTCTCTCTCTCTCTGCTTCTCTCTCTTCCGCTTCTCCATCCCATCCTGTTCCTATCCCCCAGCAACGGGGGTTCATTGCCCCAAAGCCTGCTCCCCGGACCCAGGTCGTTTCAATTGCTCCGACCCCCTCTGTCTCTGTTCCCATTTCCAGCCAGGTTGGTGAATTTGGAGCCGCAGGTGTGGGGTAAGGTCTGGGCCAGTGTTCTGGCGCTGCGGGGAACCGGGACACATCCAGGATCAATGCCCGGTGATGGATGTGGGGGCGTGGGTCATAGTCCCCGAGACACAAGCCACCCCCGATCAAGCAGGGATGTACCGTATACCAGTGAATATCCAAGGGGTTACATACCAAGCTTTGGTGGATTCAGGTTGTATTCAAATTTCGATTCACAAAAGCTTGGTTCAAGATGAGGCTTTGTGTACAGCACGCTGGGTGAAGGTGAGGTGTGTGCATGGGGATATACTTGAATACCCTTTAGTGCCAGTTATGGTTCAATTCCAAGGACAAAAACGTAGAACAGAGGCGGCGGTTAGTCCCTTCCTCACCCATCTGCTGATTTTGGCTACAAATTGGCCAGCATTTCAAACATTATAGAGGGGAATGTGTGCGGATGGGTCCTGCAATAGTGTAATTCGGTGTGGGATTTGTGCAGCACTGACTGCATTGTCTGAGCTGTAAACATCTGCTCCACGTCAGGGAAACCTGGAAGGAAGTGAGGGCTCCGCACCTCCAGCCCTCTGGAGCAGACTAGAGACGAGTCTTTCAGGCACGCCTTTGACCAAGTGAGAGTAACTGCTGGTCAAAAGCTTCAGCCTGGTGTTGCGCTCCCTTATCCCTACTTTTCAATTATTAAAGATAAGTTGTATCGAGTGGTGCAGGACACTCAAACAAAAACAGATACAATCCAGTTGTTCCGAAAAGCCGCCGGGAAATGGTCTTCTAGGCGGCTCATTAATATCCGATGGAGGGACATCTAGGGTAAGATAAAACACTGAACCGTCTCATTTTTTTATTGGCCGGGCATTCGCGGGGATGTATGCAGATAGTGTGCTACATGTTGCGAATGTCAGTTGGTGAATCCCCCGGCCACCCAAAAGCGCCATTGTGCCCTCTTCCGTTGATCAAGGTCCCCTTCGAAAGAATTGGCATGGACCTCGTCGGGCCATTAGAATGGACGGCACGGGGACATTGCTTTGTATTATTCTTGGTGGATTATGCAACTTGATATGCTGAAGCAGTGCCCCTGCACAACATTTCAGCACAGTGTTGTAGAGGCACTCTTCAAAATCATCTCCCGAGTTGGGATTCCGAAAGAGATTCTAACTGATCAGGGCACCTCGTTTTTGTCACGTACACTCTGCGAACTTTATGAACTACTGGGGATTAAGTTAATCCGCACCAGTGTTTACCATCCTCAGTCAGACGGCCTGGTCAAACTATTTAATCAGACCCTTAAAAACATGGTTCAGAAGTTTGTACACGAAGATGAGTGAAACTGGGCTAGAACCCCTGTTATTTACAGTACGAGAGGTCCCGCAAGCCTCCACGGGGTTTACTCCCTTTGAATTACTTTATGACCGTAAGCCTTGGGGCATCTTAGACGTTCTGAGGGAAAACTGGGAGGAGGGACCTTCAGAGAGTAAGAATGAATTTCAATACGTTCTGGACCTGAGAGCAAAACTCCACACATTGGGGCAACTAACACAGGAGAATTTGCTCCAAGCCCAGGAACGGAAGTCCCGGCTGTATAACAGGGGCACTCAGCTATGAGAATTCTCACCAGGAGATAAGGTCCTCATATTATTACACACATCAAGCTCTAAATTGTTAGCCAAGTGGCAAAGGCCCTGAGGTCACACGGCGAGTTGGGGAAGTCGACTTTAAGGTAAAATGGATGGATAGAGGTGAGGCACGGCAAATTTACCACCTAAATCTCTTAAAACCATGGAGACAGGTGGTACCCGTGGCTTTGGCGATGGTCATCCCTGAGAGAGCGGAGTTAGGACTGGAGATGGAATTAAAAACCACCCATCAAACCATGGCAGTTCCCTGTGGAGACCACCTCTCACCGTCCCAAGTCAAGGAGGTTGTCAGGTTGCAAAAGCAGTTTTCCGACGTGTTTTCACCTCTACCCAGTCGTACGAAACTCATAGAACACCACACTGAGATGACTACGGGGGTGGTGGTATGGTCCCACCCCTATCGGTTACCAGAACACAAGAAAAAAAGTGGTCCGGGAAGAACTCACAGCCATGCTCAATATGGGGGTTATCGAGGAGTCCCACAGTGACTGGTCCAGCCCCGTGGTCTTGTTCCCTAAGGCCGACAGGTCAGTCAGGTTTTGTGTGGATTATAGAAAAGTTAACGCGGTGTCTAAATTTGACGCCTACCCAATGCCTCGCATTGATGAACTGCTCGATCGGTTAGGTGTGGCTCGCTTTTATTAGACACTGGATTTAAAGACGGCAGATCCCCATGACTCCAATGTCCTGAGGAAATAAATGCCTTTTCCACTCCATTTGGGTTACACCAATTTGTTACCCTTCCGTTCAGTTTGTTTTGGGCCCCGGCTACGTTTCAGCGACTCATGGACAGAATTCTCTGCCCACATGCCACATATGCCGCTGCCTACCTGGATGATATTATTATTTATAGCAATAATTGGCAGCAGCATATCCAACATCTGAGGGCCGTTTTGAGATCGCTGAGATGGGCGGGACTCACAGCAAATCCGAGGAAGTGTGCAATTGGATGGGTGGAAGTGCGGTATCTGGGTTTCAACTTGGGTCATGTTTAAGTGCGTACCCATATTGATAAGACAGCAGCTATTGTGGCTTGTCCGAGACCCAAGACCAAAAAGGAGGCGAGACAGTTCCTGGGGCTTGGCTGGCTGGCAATTATCGTATGTAACTATTTGGATGTCACCAGCCCGCTGACTAGTGGATGAAGCCGTACCAACAGGCGTTTACACAAGTGAAAACTGCACTCTGTGGCAAGCCACTCTTGCATTCCCCTTACTTCTCTCTCTTTTGTGTTACAGACAGACGCATCGGACAGGTGGGTTGGGGGCTATATTATCCCAGGTAGAGGAGAGGGAGGAGCACCCCATGCTGTACATTAGCTCAAAGACAAACTACAACATGATAGTGTGTGTCTGGCCATCAAATTGGCAGTCATCACCCTCCGGTAATACTTGCTTGGGTGGGCCTTCACCCTCTGTTCGAATCACGCCCCACTTCAATGGCTCCATCACAGGAAGGATACCAACTCACAGATCACTCGTTGGTATCTGGCACTTCAGCCCTTTAAAGTTTAGGTGGTCCACAGGCCGGGGGTGTAGATGGCTGTGGCCGATTTTCTCTCTCGGAATGGTGGGGTGGGGGGCCTTCAGTCGACCATATAGGCATATTTTTATGAGAGAACTACCTTCTACCCCCCTCAGCATCACTCAACTCTTTTCGAACAATCCCCTCTGCACTTCAGTACAGGTGGGTCTTCTTTCAAAAACATACGGCTACATGGTGAGCAAAATATCAGGCTGTCAAATAACAGTGCTGATAAAGCTTTAATGGTAGCCTATGTTTTTATATTGTGCCAATATAAAAGAATGTGCTTTGCTCATAAAAGACCTTTAGCTGTGAAAGAAAGCTGTTATTCTTCACTGCAGCTGTGGCTATCAGATGCCACTGTAGTTTTGACAAGAGCCTGAGAATACAAATGTTCTGAAGTCCCATTTTTAATCCTCTCACGGTCGGTTTTGAATTGTAGACTTCAAGGGGGAGAACAGGCTAAGACTGACTAACAGAAACAAGCAGTTGTGGGTTTGGGTCCTTCCCTTGCAAGGTACAAACTGGAAAAGAACAGTCTAAAGCAGCACAACTCAATTTTTTGTGTAACTAATTTCACTATAAAGGGGAAATATTCCTTTAAAAATCTGACACCAAGCAGAAAATTGCAGTCTACTCTGAAAATAGTCACAGATGAGCACTTCCAGTAAATACAATTTCATTGATTATAATAGGACCAATTTAGTTTTGACAATGCAACATTAAGCTCATGTCCAATGTTATTTTAATTTATGTAGATATGCAAGGATACACATTAATACATGGTTATTTAATATATAAAAAATTATTGGTGTTGAATTTTCTTTCAGTTACAATGTTTCACGATTTTGGTCAAACAGCATTGAACACATTGTCAACTCACCTCATTGATAAAAAAGAATCACTATAATTAGTAAGAATAATTCAATTACTGTAATAAGGAACGTAGCCCTTAAGGTTAATGGGATCTTGCTTGGTGGCCACTAAGCTGAATCGAATCCAGTGGCCCTGGTCTACAGTGTCAGGCTGAGAGCAAAACCTGCGTAGAACAAACTGTGAGAAGTCACGGTGGCATGCAAACAGAGCAAAGGACATTCAATGAGACAATTGTGTAGCCTTGAGCCTGTGTTTGTCCACTGTCCAAGTCTCTGAGGTGCGAGAGGAACTGAAGGTGTGACATGCTCTGCTCCAAACTGGCACAATTGTGTCACAGGCAGGGGAAAAAAAACATCCAGGATTGCATAGCCTAATATTTAGATATAGGCTTAAAGTGATATTCCATACTTTCTAAACATTACATTAAATGCATTCAAAGTTACCCTAGTAACAGGCTCGCTCATAATTGAATGAAAATACAATATTTTTGTTTGTTTTTTTGCAGTTCATGAATTTCTTCAATTTGCAGATATTAAAATATGTAAAAAGAACATAAGGATTTTTTTTATGTTGAAAAACCATTAATTGCCCTTTTAAAGGAAAAGTTTGCCAAAAACTGAAAGTTCTGCCATTATTTACGCACCTTTATGTTGTTCAAAACCTGTCTGGGCAGGTGTTTTCCAAAAACAGAATGTAGAAACCACTGGCGCCAATGGGCTCTATAATCAACTTAAGCTTGCAATGCTTTTGAGAAACGCAGCCATGGTTGTTGTATTTTTTTATTTTTATTTGAGAGCTGCAGCGGAGGTGAAAATTATCAGTGAATAATGGCTTAAATTTTAGTCGGTCATTACACACAAACCTATCATATGATTTCAGAAGACTTCTTGATATTCAGAAGATATATTGCATGAATCATTTGAACAACTTTTATGGGACTTTTATAGTACTTTATCCTTTTTGGAGCTTGACAACCCATGGTCAATATGAACAGTTTGCCCAAAACTGTTCATATTGACCATGTTAATGAATGGAAAAGATTTGTGTGAAGATCTACACTGATTTTTGGAGCCACATGAAAATGGAAAAATAACAGAATGAGACAGAACCGTCATTTAGGTGTGAACTTTTCCTTTAAACCAAGACTACATCGGTCATAAGTCATGTAGTTTATAAAGGCATTAGCGTGTCGATTAAATTACAGCCCTGCTACCAGAACTCCCTAAATGATTTCTCTCGTCCAAATGCCAGGGAGTTGATTGTTTTGTATTCATGCGAGGACCTGGGTGTACACACTGAGAAAAGTACATGCAGCCATCTCTCGTCCCAGAGAGAATTGAGAGAAACTGAGTTTCTAGGTAAAACAGCACTCTTGAAACCAGGCTGCAAATCAAACCTCGACTGCTGACCGTGTAAACCATGTAAAATTTTTGCTGGGAGATCTGTATGTCACTATGGCACATTAAGAAGCTCATGGTCCAGCTTAAATGGTCTTAATCAAATTTTCCCTGATATTTTGACAAGGAGGTCATTGTACTTTAAAAACAGGCCGTAAGTTTCAGGACTCAAAACTTCCATTCCAGTCTGAAGAGCATTTATTGTTTCTACTCTGCAGAAACGACTCCTTTTGAAATTGGCTACGTTGTAGGGCTGAACAATTAACCGAAATAAAATCAAAATCACGATATGATCCAGTGCGATTTTCAAACCGCAAGGGCTGCAATTTAATTAAATAAATAAATTGTCTCAATGCACTGTGCTGCGCCTATGTGCATGGCTGTTTTGTCTGTAGTGCTTTCTTAAACACATGTAAATGGGATCACTGTATTACACATGTGGTTTCAGAGTGGTTCTGTGCTCCATACACACAAACTCCATCTATCTGTTGCCCTGAGTGACAGCTGTGCTCCGAGTTAAGTTAGGTGTGTTATCGTGATCAGAGTGCATTAAAGTGCCCCAGATTTACTTTAATTGCACATTTGCGTAATTTCACATACCTCTATGTTTGACCGCTACAATTTACTATACACATTTAATATAACCCCATGATAGCGAGTTTTTGTTGACAGCAATGCAGTTGAGAGCATTTCACTGCATTAAAAGGCTGTTGTCAACTCAACTTCAAAACAACAAACTTCCGTCCCTTCAGTTTTCAAAATAAAAGCTTCCACTGAAATATTTCTATAACAATGTCTTAACATTATTATTAATGCAATAATATAAAATTCAAGTTGACTGGGTTTAAAAAAAAAAATATTATGAAAAGTGAGTGTGATGCTTCCCCCAAAACTGCATATAGCCTTTTGAAGGATCCCAATGTTAAGAATGAGTGGCTTATTTAAAAAAAAAAAAAAGTTCCTGAACACATCAACGTGAACTACATGTTTTGTTCGGCACATTTCTCTGAGGATTCACTATTATGATTTAGACTTTGCAAAGAAACTTGTATTGAAAGATGGAGCAGTGCCAACTATACTGGACATGAAAGTGATGCCAATGAGTAACAAATTGAATACTACAGTTTCTGTCTGTGTTTGTTTGATTTGTAAGGAATTGTATAGTCAGCGGTTTTTAAATCACAAAATAAACCATGAATCAGGACTCAAACGCAGAGGAGATCATGTTTATTACAAGGTTAATTCCAAAGAAATACATAATTGTTTACTTAATATTAATGTGAGATTAAATAATTAGGTAACAATTTACAATAAGGTTCCATTTGCACTTGAAAGATGTTAGCCAATCATAACACATTGGACGTGTATACTGAAGTCTTAAAGGGGACTAGTGCCCGACCGATATATCGGTCGGCCGATATTATACTTTCACCGATATATCGTATCGGCGTATATGTTTACCGATATGCGCCGATATGAAGACTTATTTTCAGAGCATATACTGCAGAAAACAATGCTTTAGAACTGGTGTCATAGCATAGTTTGTCCAGCAGAGCACTCTCCAACTCCATTGTTTACAGAACTGACTCGGAGCTGACGGTGGCTCTGCAGACAGGGTGGAGTTGAGCTGTGTCTCTTCACAGTAAGTTGCTAACTAGTTTGTGAAATACATACTGGAAAGTTAATAAATGACCCCATCATTTTCCCTTTTCAATATTACTAATATAACATTAACCTTGTCCCTGACAACCATGTCACTCATGTCTGTTTGCTGTTAGCCAGCTATAGTTCGTCAGTGCAGTCAGTAATGTAGCAGATTGAAAGGTAAACATCAGAGCATCTTTTTGTAGCTCAGTAGACAACGGTGCAGTGGTGGATTGTGTCTGTTTAGTGTTGATTTCACACTATGTTATTACCTAGTTGGTGAGACACAATGCTGGAAAGTAAAATAAACAACATCTGTCTTTTACTCTCCGTGACAACGAGCAACGACAGAGGGCCAGAGACAGGGTGGAAAAGGGTAATTTAATACTATATTAAGACTACGGTAGATATCATTGCGATCATTGAGCAACCAAATGCAGGAGTGGACAGATCAGTCATTGAATCAGTGAGCATTATTGTACAGTCACAAGAATAACATAAATGGCTGCAGACTTCAGTCATTTCTCTCAGAAACATCTGTGAACCAAAGCCACCTGTCAGTAAATACAAGCATAATGATGGGTCCTTGCTGGAACATAGGGAAGATCTGGTCAGAGACAACAGAGCTGTAAACAACACACCACTCTCAGAGTAGAGATGATGAAACAGTACACAGATTGAGAGAGAGAGAGCAAAGGGAAATGGAGGATAATAAAAGAGAGAGAGAGAGCTGCAGAGAGAGAATGACTGGTGAGAGCGAGCAAGAACGATCCATTAGAGCTAAAATGGGGATTCTGAGAAGAATGTGGGTCAATGGGTTTGTCCCATCTTAATTTTCATTGATTGCTTCTGAAGGGTCAAAACAACTCCATTACACATTTTAATTATATAGTTGCCTGAACTTGGGATGGTCTTGGCTAATCAACTAGTCGTCCAACAACTGACTAGTTGATTACTGCAGGTGAAAAAAAAAAAGAAAAGAAAAAAAAAAGACATTTATCTGGAAAAATAACTATTGCCTACAATAACCTTTCTAATTGAATATGTAATTCTATTAAGTATATGTTTAAAAAAAGACAACAAAACATAAACCCTTATTAGAGTATTATTAGTTAGAGTTTTTGAGTTACATCTAATCAAAATGTAGTCAAGGCAGTTGAAAAAAAAAAAAAAAAAAGACTGATGTCTTCTTATGCACAATTTAAACGTGGTAAGCAGCAAGTGTAAGCTACAACGTGAAACATTTTGAAAACATGAAAACTTTCATAAATTCGAGAATTTACATCAGATCAGCTTTACGAATAATAATACAAAAACATTTGCTCTGCCTATGTTTAAGGAATGCGCCCCTGTATTTTTAAAATTGAGTGTGAATAGTCCAACTTTTAAAAACAAGCTTTGAGGCGCCTATATAAGCCACTTTTCCACTATCAGACCAGTGCAAGTCATGGCTATCAACTGCTCAGCCCAATAGCCTTGGACCTCAAGCTGCGAGACCAAAATCAATCTACACTCCCACCATCGGGCCACAGCATTGCCCTAAAACCCGCCCTTAATACGCCGCCCTGGGGCCAACGTCACACACCCCTCCCATTTCACAAGGAAGAGGGAAACTCAAGCTGAGGTATCAGACTCTGGAGACCATCTAGCCCTCCAAATGAATACAGATTTGTACTGTGCCTGCAATTTCTTTTTAATTTTTCCCGAACCTGTACCGTTGTGCACTGGATGCACAACTAGGCAAGTTCGGTGACAATATACTTAATCACGTCTTCATTCATCAGAAGACCCCTGATTTCATCTGCTGACTACCAGTACTGATGATTCTTCATTGTTTGTTGATCTGTTAAGCAAACTGGTAGCAAACTGGTAGCTAGATATGAAAAATTGGGGAATTCTTGGTGCTGAAACCTCTGACCTGACTCTGACATTCGAAACTTGACATTGACCCCACCTCAATCCCCGTTGGCCTTCTTTTGCCCAAGGGTAATCGGCAGGTCAGAGGCTACAACTCTCAGCTGATTTTCTGTCCACATCATCTTTAAGAATGTTCTCTCCTACGTATTCAGCTGGGCGATATAATATTAATGATATAATAGAGATAATTTTGCTGACGATGTAAAATTGACCAATATCGTGATGATTTTAATGTGCTTTCATTTGGCCATTAAGTTTCATAAAGAGCACATCAGTAAACGAATTTCCTTCAGGGCTGCACAGTTAAACAAAATAACATCAAAATGGCAAATTGGTCTTATGTGATAATTAATCCACAAAAGGCTGTGATGTAAAGACAGATAAACGGTCTGTGTATGATTCAGAACAAACCAGTGACGTGCCGATCTGTGTGCACGCGCATGACGGCGCTCTTAGATCAGTTCACGTGCATAGTGAAATCAAAGTAATGCAGGTTCAAGCATTCGCGCAATTCCAAACATTAGTAACAGTTATAAGTTATTATACAAATCTACAAACAGAAAGGAGCAGATTGCAGTGTTTTATGTAATACAGAACATTGTAAACTGTCAAATACACAGTCCCTTTTCACAGAATGTAATGACACATTTCTGCCTTATTTAGCAGCGTTAATCTAGCAAACTTTATACGATCATTTTTTTAAATACTGAGTGTAATTTATAACATTATTCTTTGTTATATTACCCTGGAATTAGTTTAAAAAAATTAATTACCACAGCTGCAAGGGGGTTTCAATTGCAGCTGCTGAGAGAGTGACAGTAAATTTGGCATCTTCTCCCATTTTACTGTCTTAATCCACCGCTCTCTATTTTTTTACTTCTGGAAAGTTATTTAAATGTGATAGTGGATTTTTTCTTTTGTTCTTGGAGCAAATGGGTAAGTGAAAATAAGATCTGCCGTGGTCTCCCATTCACTCCTGTCGAAGTTTACCCTGCAATTGTTTACTTCCGCATCCAAAACTTGGAGGATGAAAAGGTCTATTGCTTTTTCTGTGTCGAAATAAAGCTCCTTGTGAAGTTAAAGTAAATACTGCAGCACTTTCGGTGTCAAAATAAAAGCCCCCAGGAGAAGATTAAGTAAACAAGACAGAAATATATAACTTTATATGTAAGGCAAATCTAATAATCAGAATAATAATGATAATTCAGCATTATATTATAATAATCAACCTGACATGTTCCACAGCAATAATTTAGTATTATGCAATGTTCAACTGGGGTTTCAAAAATAAGTCAGCTTTGCACAGTAAAAACATTTGAAGGTAAATAATGCTTTTTATTAAGCTACTATTTATCATTGTGTATGAAATATAAAGTGCACATCAATGAAAATGATTGAATTTCATTCTCCCTTGTGTTTATTTAATGAAAAATTAATTATTAGATTTTTATTTAATGTCTTTAAAATATTGAATGTACTTGGCTACAATGGCTGTTTGGATGAAATGATGGTTCCTCTGATTAAAAACAAAAAAACAAAAAAAAAAAACAAGCCATTTTAGAACAAATACATAATTATCGAGATATATATCGAATATAGTCAATAGGCTAAAAATAAGACATATCGCCCAGTCCTAATTCAGTGTAGACAGCCTCAAGCCATTGCAGTGCAATGCAGCAGTGGTCGCGTCCGCCGTAGACAGAGTGTTAGAAAGCATCTGTATGAGGTCAGGTGAATCCAAAACCAGCCCAACTATACATGATTTCCATAAGACCGATTAGTTGACCAGATGTTCAGGCAACTCATAGACTAGTTGATTTTGAAAATATGCAGTTTTTGCACATCCCTAGCCTGACCAGATGTTCAGGCAACTCAGACTAGCCAATTTTGAAAATATGTAGCTTCTGCACATCACCTGAAGAAATCACAAGCAGAAATTAGAAGCTATTAGCACAAACAGCATTGACTACTGGCTAGGTGAGTCCTATCAGTCCCCATCATGTTGAAAAGTAACACAAATCACAATAAGATCTGTATTCAAAGCGATTAAATTCAAATTTCTTGCATCATCAGTGTCCTTGCTCTAACAAAAACAGGTATAAAAGAGGATAGGAGCAGATAGAAATGTGCAAACTCTTACTGCCCCATGCGTAGCCTGAGAATGCTCTTGACTAGAACATTCAATCAGCTTTATACGATACGCTTGTTCACACAATAAAAAGGCAGTCATGTTTAATTAGTCTCTCTTCGCCTTGAATGCCAAACAGATCCCGAGGGTAATAAAAAAATCTAACTACCTCTTTAGGCAGTGATAGCAAGCCATAAGTTGCAGTAAACACGGCATGGTGCAGATGCACCTCAGGCAAAAGAGTCTGTTGTGTAGTAATTTAATGTCAAAGCAATCCAACATTTGAAACATTTCTTTAGTCTAGTCTAAGATGCACTACATTACCGAAAGTATGTTTACACCCCCTTAATATTAACAGTTTGGGTAAAGCCCCTTAACTGCAATGAAGACGAATCTTAATGCTTCAGCATTCTAAAGAATTGCAAGAAAACACTGCCAAACACCGAAACACTGAGTTGCGAGAAGCTTGGCGAGATAAACAATGCCTGTCCCACCGAAGGAGGGCAACCAGCTGAATCTGAAAAACCATCCAAACTTGCCTTTATCATGCTGTGGGCAAGGTCATCACCACTTGTCAAAAATTTTGTTACAGCATAATAGTTACTTTTCAGATCCTGGGCCCAGTTGTTCAAATAGTTTATTCTGGATCAGAATGATCCAGATTTGGAAATCCCATGTTTTGCTATCCAGGATCAGCTAATCCATCTTTCTTTTGTGCAGGTTTTACAAAGCAACACTGAATAGGATCACCCTGATCCAGATACAAAATTTTCAAGATTACAACATCTGGATTAACAGTGCTCTAAATGAGACTACATGTCACAATGTAGGCTACTAGCTATGTAAAGAACAATAGGTAGAATAGCCAGCGTGGGGTCACTTTAAGTGTTTTTATTTGAAGATACAGAAAACATAGAGAATGTTCAGAGTTCTTTTGTGGAGAGACCAGCTTTTTGAAGCCCTGCTTTTAGGAGGCGGATATCAAGTCTGGCTTTGGTTTGCTGTAGTTGGGTAAGAGTATTGCCTGTATTGGCCTGCACAACATCACTACCAGGCACAATGTCCCTCTCTGTGATGACGTTTATGATGCACATGAGCCTGTTGAAGACCCAGACCAACCTCCGGCGTTCTCTCAGAATGAGTGACTGACTGGACATGCAATAAGGGATGCAATTGTTAGAAACTACTTTTGACTCCATCTCTGATGATTGTGTCATTGTAATCAATATACAGTGATAAATGACAGTTAAAAGAAATCGGGAAATAAATACTACTACTGTATAGTATAATGTAATATTTATTGTTATAATAATAATCATTATTATTAGAAGTATAATTATATTAAAGCAATATCACACAAGCAAGATTGCTGCACGTCCTGAACAGAAGTGTTCAATAATGTTTTCATTTATAATCAGAAGCTCTATTGTGCAGCACTTTTCTTGACGAAAATAAGATCAATGTTGTGTTTTAGTTTATGCTGTGATGATCTTTACTGAAGCACTTCCTTGGATTAAAAAATGCAATGGTATGTTGAAAAGTAATTTTTCATTTGATTAAAAAGTTTCATGAATTCATTTGATTAGACACCATTTTGATGATAAAATTTAACTAAACTTTAATGTAATTTCTGCAACACTAGTGCCACCAAATGGAACTGCAAAAATAAACAATGTTTTCAAAACAGCTTTTTGAAAATGCTCCTCACGCCATTGGTTGTAGAATAACGATGTTGGGACGGGTCGCTCAAAACAACCACAGGAACTTTTATAGCGCTACAAAGATAGTGTTAACAGATTTCTAGAAAATTAACCTATGAATGGCTTACTTACACTGCCTGGCCAAAAAAAAAAAGTAGCAGTTTGGATTGAAATAAGCAGATACTTTAGATCAGGGGTCAGCAACCTATGGCACGCGTGCCAGCATTGGCACATGGAGGGGTAATCACCTGCACATCAGCAACGGCAAGAGAGGAATAGACTATTTTATTTATATAAATTCCGCACCTGCATTCCAAATTACATCTTGATGTAATCCCTCCTCGTGATCACGCAGCGTGTTTTTATGAGCTGAATGGGAGGCTAAACAAACAGTTTAAATGTGACGAGACTGCAGTATACCCAACAGACTCGTGCTGCACATGCAAGCCATTCACACATGACGAGCCAGGAGCGCTTCACTTTCTGTTAATCGCACGAATAAACGCGCCCACTTTGCTTCGGTCAGACTGCGCGGATGACAGCCTACATTCTGAGTTTCATTTGTTTCTTTTTGCTTTCAGAACACGTTAGGCAATAAGAAAAACACCACTATTAATCTTTGAGATTTCCAACCCAGCATTCAGTTACACCCTCCTTAAACCATGGTCACACGCAAAATTACATTAAACAATTAAAAGAAAACAAACCCACATGGTGGGGTTAAAGTCTATTCAAAATATAAATTAAACCTGGAAATAAAGTTTTAGGATTTTGCAGGTACTATTAACTGAAAAAAGCTAAATAGCTGATCGGCTTGTGATGCGCGAATGGCTTGCACGCACAGCGCGAGTCTTGTCACACTTTAATATTGTTTAGCCTCCCATTCATCTGATAAAAACACGCTGCATGATCATGAGGAAGGATTAGGCTACATCAAGATTTAGATTGGAATGCAGGTGCGAAAAACGTCATAAATAAAACAGCCTGCTCCTCTCCTGCTTGCGTGCTAGTGATTAAATGATAACAGTGACATAATATAAGAAATATTTAAGATTACACACAATTTCGTGATCAGTCATCAAATAAGCAAATTTGTGACATTAACTTTGTTAACTCATAACACAAAAGGACAGGTTTTCTTTCATTAAAGCACTTTAGATGATCCTGCATGTGAATTTTCAGGGCATGATTACATCATAATCATCGGATTTTGCCAAATATTTTCACTCAAACTATTTAATATCATTTGTAATGAAAAATAAATGATTACATTTGAAAAATGCAAAATAGAAACATTTTTCACAAGGAGAAAAAAAAAAAAAAAAAAAAAAAAAAAAACATTTGCATGGGGGGGGGGGGGTGTTGTCGGCACAGCCATTGACCAGGAAAATATAAAATGGCACTCCAAAAATGTTGCTGAGCCCTGCTTTTCAGCCTATAACTGGATCATTATTGCAGTGATTAATATGTTTCAGATGGCAACTATTCTTTTAACTAACTGATGCAGTGTGTAGCTTCTCATTTCTTAGACAACCATGTCGGAAGACGTATCCCATGGTCGTGGAAAAGATGTCACTGTGTTTCAGAATGGGAAAATGATTAGGGGTGTAAATCGCGAGTTTCATCACAATACGATCTTGTATCGTTTCTCTTAGCCAGCAGTCCGATGTTTGCGGATACCTCAAAAGTAGGGGTGTAACGGTTCTCGGTAAAAAAACAAACCGTACGGTTTGCCACCCACGGTTCGGTTAGCACTGGCACTGCAGTTCAACTCCAGTTTAATGATGCATCTGGAGCACAAGGTTTGGTGAAAGAAACAAATAGTCAAATATACAGGTACAGTTACAACCTCTGCTAATGCACCTGTATGGCTCTGTAGATAAACAAGCTCCGCCTGTGTTTCATGTGGGTCAACTTGATGACATCACTGTTCTGCAAGCGTTGTGTGTAGTTGAAAATGGCAAGTGGAGAAAACGATTCGCTGAGAGAGAAGACCCATGCATTTCTCCTTTCTGGAAACATTTTCTTTTTGCAGTCAATTACAACAGCGCTGGTCAAAAAACGTTTACAAACAGGCACTGTTTGCCGACATTGCTCAACGCTAGGGCTGTACACTGGTAATTTATGCAAAAAATGTGAGCGAGGGTTTAAAAACGTGCACGTGAGTTCTTCCTGTTTCCTTGCGTGGCTGTAATCTATTGCGCATGCGAGTGTCAATAATGCGCTTTGATTAATGGCATTTAAATGCTGTTATAGTAATACATCGATACATGATTAATCATTTACGCCGATATCACCCGGAGAAAGAAAGAGCCGAAACTGCACACATTCCCTTCCGTTTTTAAGCAGGCAGTCAGTGCTAATTCAGACAGACAAGAAACAATAACTAAAGCACTTAGGGTGTTCATTGCCATATGTGGGATTTCCACGTATGATAAAAATACCTGAGCCACATTATCACAGCATCCCTTCTTGTATACATTTTTATAGCAAGGTTATTCCTTTTATAGTGACGTACAGATCCTGAATGTTGAATCTATGTTGCTTAAAATGCACTTTATGTTGATGCATGTAGCATTAAAGTCCAGGTATTAATTTTAAATGTTGATTCAGTAATTAGAAGTTTTTTTTAGTTAAGGACCCTGATGAAAATTAACCATGGTTTTACTATAGTAATATTGTAGTAACCATGAACCAGAAGTAACCATCCGAGAAGAAATCATGGTTTGATGCAATTAACCATGGTTTTATAACCGTAATACTGCAGTTTTCATATAGTAATCATGATTTTACTATATATTGTAACCATGAGAGTAACCATGTTGATTTTGAGGTTACTATGGTTTTACTGTAAATACCATGATTAAACTATGGTAACTGTTGTAAAACCATGATTTTTGCTAAGGGCAAACCTGTTGAAGTGTTTACCAAATAGAGTATTCTTTGGATTTTGAAGTAATATTTTTTTTCTGAGCATAGCAAATAATGAACCGTACCAAAACTGTGACCCTAAAACCGTGCTACAAACCGAACTATGAGAAATTTGAACTGTTACACCCCTACCACAAAGTCTGCCGTGATACGATTTCGATTCGATTCAGGGGCCTGCGATCGATCTTACAATATTATGTGCCTGTTTTACACAATCAATTACATTTATTATGTCAAAAATGCAACCAAAATATGATTTTAATGAGTTCTCTGAAAAGTGCAAATCCAGTATCCACATTGGGACATCCACAACAAAATAAGGTACTTCAGTTAATACAGAAAATAATAAGTCATACAATCACATACAAGTGATCAATCGTTTGATGACAGCTCATTGCTTTGAGGAATGAGGTAAACACTACAGTGACAATTTGTAATCTCTACAACAGTCAAGCAAGTATTTCAATCCAAAATACACACTTAAACACGACAGGAGAGTATGTGCTATAATAGTTTTTCTTGGCTACATATTCCACGGTTGTACTGAAAAAATCTGTTACAATTTACAGTGATAAAGTTAGTAATGGTGCTGATGTAAATATGTGAAAAGTCTTGTAATTGATGTCAGTGCAGCAGGACAGGCGTTTTTTTTCTGTTCACCAAGGTGCTCTTTAGACATTTGTCATGGTTGAATTGCTCCAACACGCATTGAAGGCGAACATTGTCATGCAGAATTCAAATGTGTTGCATGCGCCACCATACTGAGGTAAGCCCGATTTAGTCGCACATGAGCCGTTCCACGCTAGGGATGTAACAGTTTCAAGGTTTCACAATATACTTTGGTTTTAAAATGGACGGTTATCATACCGTTGAAATATTCTGATTGACGGTATTGCATGAATATAAAGACGTTTTTTTTCAGAACTTTTTATTTTTTAATTAAGACAGAATCTGCAATATTTACAGCATCATATAAACATATAAGTTTTAAAGGTGATATGCAGGTGTCGCGAGTGCAGCGCATCAAGAGCACATCAGAAGTGCGGCACGAGCGGATCACAGCATGAGTGCAGTGCGAGCGCATCATACAGACATGCCCGAGCCTGAACCTTTAGTTCCACCGCCAAAGCAGCGTTGATGGTTACCCAGTCTGTAAAGTTTGTTGCAAAAAAGGAACGGTTCAGATGGGAAACGCTTCAAACCTTAAGCACCATCTCCGTGAGCACCATCCCACGGATCTTGTGGAGATGATGTAAGTGGAAATACAGTATAATAAATTATAGCCCCCGTTTCATAAAAACACCAGATTCAAATGTAGTTTTACATGATATGTAATGACTAGGTAGGCTAAAGTTATGTTTATGCTTTGTCACATTCACAAATGCAGCAAACTGTTTTAAGCACTTGTTCAACATTACAATGTGCCAGCTGTTTGATCATTTGCTTGAGTGCAGCGCAACAGTAGGCCAACAACAGTGACAGTGAAACTGTGGCAGAAAATAGACAGTATTGGACAAAATGCCATTAAATAAACTGCAAATGAATAATATATTTTCAGTAGGTATTGTTTAGAATTAAACTAAATCACAAATGCAACAAATTACTGAATGCATATCTGAAGTGTTAACCTAAGCAATAATCATTACAAATTTTTACAATTCAATTTCATAAATTATAAAATAACAATAACAAAATATTTTTTCGTTATAATCATCTGACTACCGTACATGTTGCAAAAAAAAATAAATAAAAAAATATTTTTATATATATATATATATATATATATATATATATATATATATATATTTTTTTTTTTTTTTTTTTTTTTTTATATAAGTTTTTATTGTTTTACCTGTTTCTGATTTTTTTTTCTCTTGTTTTTACCTTGTCGAATTAAGAGTGTCCTGATGTTCAAGATCAAAAGTTTAAGGATTAATGTTAAATAAAATGCAAAATAAAGTTCAAGAATTGGTATACAGTTGTGCTTAAAAGTTTGCATACCCTTGGGGAATTGGTAATATACTGTATGTACCATTTTTAAAGAAAACATGAGTGAGCAGGCAAAACATATTTCTTTTATTTCTTATGGGATTCATATTCAACTGTAGGTTATAACAGAATGGCACAATCATAAAACAAATCATGGCAACAAAGAAAAAAATGAAATGACCCCTGTTCAAAATTCTGCATACCCTTAGTTCTTAATACTGTGTATTGCCCCCTTTAGCATCAATGACAGTCTTGTAATAGTTGTCTATGAGGCCCCAAATTCTTGCAGGTGGTATAACTGCCCATTCTTCTTGGCAAAATGCCTCCAAGTCATGCAAAGTCTTTGGTCGTCTTGCATGAACCGCACGTTTGAGATCTCCCCAGATTGGCTCGATGATATTAAGGTCAGGAGACTGTGATGGCCACTCCAGAACCTTCACCTTTTTCTGCTGTAACTACTGGAGGGTCAACTTGGCCTTGTGCTTAGGGTCACTGGCGTGCTGGAAAGTTCAAGAGTGTCCCATGCGCAGCTTTCCTGCAGAAGAATGCAAATTGCCTGCCAGTATTTTCTGATAACATGCTGCATTCATCTTGCCATCAATTATCACATGATTCCCCATGCCTTTAGAGCTCACACACCCCCAAAACATCAGTGAGCCACCACCATGCTTCACAGTGGGGATGGTATTCTTTTCACTATAGGCCTTCTTGACCCCTCTCCAAACATAGCGCTTATGGTTGTGACCATAAAGCTCTATTTTGGTCTCGTCACTCCAAATTACAGTGTGCCAGAAGCTGTGAGGCGTGTCAAGGTGTTGTCCGGCATATTGTAACCGGGCTTTTTTTGTGGCATTGGCGCAGTAAAGGCTTCTTTCTAGCAACTCGACCATGCAGCTCATTTTTGTTCAAGTCTCATCATATTGTGCTCCTTGAAACAACCACACCATCTTTTTCCAGAGCAGCCTGTATTTCTCCTGAGGTTACCTGTGGGTTTTTCTTTGTATCCCGAACAATTCTTCTGGCAATTGTGGCTGAAATCTTTCTTGGTCTACCTGACCTTGGCTTGGTATCAAGAGATCCCCGAATGTTCCACTTCTTAATAAGTGATTGAACAGTACTGACTGGCATTTTCAAGGCTTTGGATATCTTTTTATATCCTTTTCCATCTTTATAAAGTTCCATTACCTTGTTACGCAGGTCTTTTGACAGTTCTTTTCTGCTCCCCATGGCTCAGTATCTAGCCTGCTCAGTGCATCCATGTGAGAGCTAACAAACTCATTGACTATTTATACACAGACACTAATTGCAATTTAAAAAGCCACAGGTGTGGGAAATTAACCTTTAATTGCCATTTAACCCTGTGTGTATCACCTTGTGTGTCTGTAACAAGGCCAAACATTCAAGGGTATGTAAACTTTTGATCAGGGCCATTTGGGTGAATTCTGTTATCATTATCATTTTAAAAGGAGCCAAACAACTATGTGATAATAAATGGCTTCATATGATCACTATCCTTAAATAAAAGACAGGAGACATTTTTTGCATGATCAGTCATATTTTCAAAATCAATGCCAAAATTTCACAATTTCTGCCAGGGTATGCAAACTTTTGAGCACAACAGTATTTATCTGTGTGTTTATCAGACATATTTCATAACCAAATATTAAACCGCTAATAATATCAATGCATCTCAATACCGTGATAATTTTTGTGATGGTTATCATACCGTGAAAATGTCATACTGTTACACCCCAATTCCACACTCTGCTCGGAGCGCAACTTCAATCACTTAAATCACTCCACACATATCTGTGTCCCACATCATAAGCATATTTAGTGCTTATATAGTGAAATGAATATCATAAGTTTGCTGCATCGCATGATGGAAATTTGTATGGAAGTGGCTGGCATTATAGCATTAAAACAAACTTGCATCTTTAAAAAATAAACATTGATCTTTGTACGTTGTAACAATGACATCACTTCATTGGTTAAATGATCGATGCATCGATCCAGATCGTTATCGTTATCCCCAGATTTCGTCTATCCACTTTTGGTGGGAGATCCTTCAGTGTAATTGCACCTAAACTGTGGAACTCTACCTCAGAGACATCTCCTCTATTTCTATCTTTAAATCTCAGCTTAAAACACATCTTTTCTCAGCGCATTCTCTATCTATTACTGATTGATGTTTTCTTTCCCCCTTTGTAATTGAATATTGTAAATTCTGTTGAAATGTATATTAATGTACTTTGTCCTGTTAAATGTATATGGAGTGTAAAGTGTCCTTGAGCTTGTGGAAAGGTGCTATATAAATAAAACTTTAATAATAATAATAATAATTACACCCCTACAAATTTTTGGCCTGCATCAAGCAAAGAAAACAACCAAGTAGATTGCTGAAATCACTGGAATTGGGTTAAGAACTGTCCAACGCATTATTCAAACCTGGAAGGATAACGGTGAACCGTCAGCTTCGCCAAAGAAATGTGTTCGGAAAAAAATCCTGAATGTTCGTAATCAGAGATCACTAAAATGCTTGAAGTCACATCATAAAAAGTTAACAGTAGAACTCACAGCGATGTTTAATAGTGAAAGTAAGAGCATTTCCACACGCACAATGCAATGAGAATTTACAGGATTGAGACTAAACAGCTGTGTGGCCACAAGAAAGCCACTTGTTAGTGAGGCTAATCAGAAAAACGACTTCAATTTGTTAGGGAGCATAAAGATTGGACTGTGAAGCAAATGGAGAAAAGTCATGTGGTCTGATAAGTCCAGACTTACCCTATTACAAAGCTATGGGCGCATCAGGGTAAGAAGGGAAGCACATGAAGCAATGCACCCGTCCTGCATAGTCCCCACTGTACAAGCCTCTGGAGGCAGTGTTATGATCTGGGGTTGCTTCAATTGGTCAGGTCTAGACTCAGCAACATTATGCGGCAATAAAATGAGTTGGACTCTAGATGGCACCGAGTATGCCTGCTGCATTGCGAGCTCCAACACAACATTGTAGTGTTTTGTTTGTTTTGTTTACAATTCTTATGTTTTTTGTATTGGATGTTGTCTGCCTTATTGTCTACGACAGTCAAACACTTTTGGACATTGGTTCAGTGATTACACACCGTAAACCGGACTTCAAATTCCTCAATGCCGACCCACTGTTTACAAACACACCAGCGGAGCCCTTTGTCTGGGCTGCCCGGCTGCGGAAACGCAGGAGGAAAAGGGGAAATAGAGCCGGCATTCTCATCAGAGTAAGACGTCGTGCAAATCGACCCCCGCTACCCAGTATTCTACTGGCAAATTTTCAGTCTCTGGATAACAAGCTCTGCGAGCTGAAAGCGCGGATCTCTTTCCAACGAGAGACGAGGGACTGCTGCATTATCTGCGTAACAGAAACTTGGATGTCTGCTGAGATTCCAGATTCAGCCATTGAACCCGTGGGGTTCTCCATGCACCGAGCGGACAGAGCGAAATACCTCTCAGGTAAAAGCAGAGGTGGCGGTGTATGTTTTATGATCAACAAATCCTGGTGTGATCAGAGGAACGTAAATTCTATCAAGTCTTTCTGCTCTCCTGATCTGGAAATTCTCATGCTTCTGTGTCGACCATTCTGGCTACCGAGGGAATTCACAGCGGTCATTATCACTGCTGTGTACATCCCGCCACAAGCCGACACAGACCGGGCACTCAAGGAACTGTACGGGATTATAAGCAAGCAGGAAACCGCGCACCCTGAAGCCGCGTTCATTGTGACCGGGGACTTTAATAAAGCACCAAAATACCACCAATACATTAGTTTTAACACACGAGGGGACTGGGTTTTGGACCATTGCTACTCTCCCTTCCGGGATGGCTACAAATCCCTCCCCCGCCCAGCATTTGGCAAATCGGACCACTCTTCCATTCTGCTTCTGCCCGCTTACAGGCAGAAACTGAAACAGGAAGCACCCACCCTCAGAACGATCCAGTGCTGGTCGGACCAATCAGACTCTACGCTACAAGACTGTTTTGATCACGCGGACTGGGAGATGTTCCGGTCCGCCTCTGATGACGACATCGAGCTTTACGCTGATAGCGTAACGTGTTTCATCAGAAAGTGCATAGAGGACGTCGTTCCGACCAGAACAATACGGATCTATCCGAACAAGAAACCTTGGATTAATAACGATGTTCACGCAGCACTTGATGCGCGGACCTCTACTTTTAATTCCGGGAACGTGGAGGAGCATAAACAAGACAGATCAGCAAAACGTCAGTTCAGGAACGAGATTGAAGGACAGTTTAACACCACCAACTCTAGAAGCATGTGGCAGGGAATTAACATCACAGACTTTAAAGGGAATAAAAACTCCGCCGTGAACACCGCTGCCTCTCTCCCGGATGAGCTAAATACTTTTTATGCTCGTTTTGAGGGAATTAACACCACCCTCGTGGAGAGAGCTCTCGCGGCCGAAGCTACAGAGGTTAGTTCACTCTCCGTCTCTGTAGCGGATGTAACCCGATCCATCCAACGGGTCAACATCCGCAAAGCCACGGTCCAGATGGCATTCCGGGCCGTTTCATCAGAGCGTGCGCAAACCAACTGGCTGGTGTTTTTACGGACATTTTCAACCTTTCCCTCTCTTTGTCTGTAGTCCCCACACGCTTTAAAACGTCCACCATTCTGCCTGTTCCAAAGCAATCCAAAATAACTTGCTTAAATGACTGGCGTCCTGTTGCTCTGACCCCCATCATCAGCAAATGCTTTGAGAGACTAATCAGAGATTACATCTGCTCTGTGCTGCCTCCCTCACTAGACCCATTGTAGATTGCTTACTGCAACAACCGCTCCACTGATGATGCCATTGCCTCTACACTACACACTGCTCTCTCCCACCTGGAAAAAAGTACACATATGAGAGAATGCTGTTTGTAGACTACAGCTCAGCATTCAACACCATAGTGCCCTCCAAGCTTGATGAGAAACTCTGGGCTCTGGGCTTAAACAGCTCACTGTGCAGCTGGATCCTGGACTTCCTGTCAAGCAGACGGCAGGTGGTTAGAATAGGCAGCAACATCTCATCACTGACCCTCAACACTGGAGCCCCACAGTGCTGTGTTCTCAGCCCACTCCTGTATTCCCTGTACACACGACTGTGTGGCAACACACAGCTCCAGTGCCATCATTAAGTTTGCTGATGATACGACGGTGGTAGGTCTGATCACTGACAATGATGAAACAGCCTACAGAGAGGAGGTGCACACTCTGACACACTGGTGTCAGGAGCACAACCTCTCCCTCAATGTCAGTAAGACAAAGGAGCTTGTGGTGGACTTCAGGAGAAGAGATAGAGAACACAGTCCCATCACCATCAATGGAGCACCAGTGGAGAGAGTCAGCAGCTTCAAGTTCCTGGGTGTCCACATCACTGAGGAACTAACATGGTCCATCCACACTGAAGCCGTTGTGAAGAAGGCTCATCAGCGCCTCTTCTTCCCGAGACGGCTGAGGAAGTTTGGAATGCACCGCCACATCCTCACACGGTTCTACACCTGCACTGTAGAGAGCATCCTGACTGGCTGCATCTCCGCCTGGTATGGCAATCGCACCGCCCACAACCGAAAAGCACTGCAAAGGGTGGTGCGAACTGCCAGACACATCATCGGAGGTGAGCTTCCCTCCCTCCAGGACATACACTATATTGCCAAAAGTATTCGCTCACCCATCCAAATAATTGAATTCAGGTTATCCAAATCACTTCCATGGCCACAGGTGTATAAAATGAAGCACCTAGGCATGCAGACTGCTTCTACAAACATTTGTGAAAGAATGGGCCGCTCTCAGGAGCTCAGTGAATTCCAGCGTGATACTGTGACAGGATGCCACCTGTGCAACAAGTCCAGTCGTGAAATTTCCTCCCTACTAAATATTCCACAGTCAACTGTCAGTGGTATTATAACAAAATGGAAGCAATTGGGAATGACAGCAACTCAGCCACGAAGTGGTAGGCCACGTAAAATGACAGAGCGGGGTCAGCGGATGCTGAGCCGCATAGTGCTCAGAGGTCGCCAACTTTCTGCAGAGTCAATCGCTACAGACCTCCAAAGTTCATGTGGCCTTCAGATTAGCTCAAGAACAGTGCGTAGAGAGCTTCATGGAATGGGTTTCCATGGCCGAGCAGCTGCATCCAAGCCATACATCACCAAGTGCAATGCAAAGCGTCGGATGCAGTGGTGTAAAGCACGCCGCCACTGGACTCTAGAGCAGTGGAGACGCGTTCCCTGGAGTGACGAATCACGCTTCTCCATCTGGCAATCTGATGGACGAGTCTGGGTTTGGCGGTTGCCAGGAGAACGGTACTTGTCTGACTGCATTGTGCCAACTGTGAAGTTTGGTGGAGGGGGATTATGGTGTGGGGTTGTTTTTCAGGAGCTGGGCTTGGCCCCTTAGTTCCAGTGAAAGGAACTCTGAATGCTTCAGCATACCAAGAGATTTTGGACAATTCCATGCTCCCAACTTTGTGGGAACAGTTTGGGGATGGCCCCTTCCTGTTCCAACATGACTGCGCACCAGTGCACAAAGCAAGGTCCATAAGACATGGATGAGCGAGTTTGGTGTGGAAGAACTTGACTGGCCTGCACAGAGTCCTGACCTCAACCCGATAGAGCACCTTTGGGATGAATTAGAGCGAAGACTGCGAGCCAGGCCTTCTCGTCCAACATCAGTGTCTGACCTCACAAATGCGCTTTTGAAAGAATGGTCAAAAATTCCCATAAACACACTCCTAAACCTTGTGGAAAGCCTTCCCAGAAGAGTTGAAGCTGTTATAGCTGCAAAGGGTGGGCCAACGTCATATTAAACCCTATGGATTAAGAATGGGATGTCACTTAAATTCATATGCGTCTAAAGGCAGATGAGCGAATACTTTTGGCAATATAGTGTATATACCAGGCGGTGTGTGAAAAAAGCTCGGAGGATCATCAGAGACTCCAGCCACCCAAGCCATGGGCTGTTCTCACTGCTACCATCAGGCAGGCGGTATCGCAGCATCAGGACCCGCACAAGCCGACTTCATGACAGCTTCTTCCCCCAAGCAATCAGACTTTTGAACTCTTGATCTCCCATGATCAAAATACATCAGCACTGCACTTTATTACTCTTACGCTTATATCTCACACCGGACTGTCATAAATTATATTATATTATATTCTCTCTTAACAACTTACTATCAACCGACAGCCTGAATGTCAATACAGTACAATACAACCTACTGTACATTCTATATATACACACTATATATACTTTTTATTGTATAATGTGTATTCTATAATGTGTGTATTGTATACTGTACATTGTATGTTATTATTTGTATATTGTGTTGTGTGTAATTATGGGTATATTAGATTTTAAATTGTGTTGTAAATCTGATGTTTATTGTAAATTGTCTCATCACTGTCACGACTACTATGTTGCTCGGAACTGCACCCAAGAATTTCACACACTATTGCACTTGTGTATATGGTTGTGTGACAATAAAAGTGATCTGATTTGATTTGAAGTCAACTGACTACCTGAAATGTACTGAATGACCAGGTTATCCCATCAATGGATTTTTTCTTCCCTGACGGCATGGGCATATTCCAGGACGACAATGCAAAGATTTAACGGGCTCAAATTGTGAAAGAATGGTTCAGGGAGCATGAGGAATCATTTTCACACATGAATTGGCCACCACAGAGTTGTGACCTTTACCCCATTGAAAGTCTTTGAGGTGTGCTGGAGAAGACTAGGCCCAAAATTAATGCAGCTCTGGACGGAAATAAATGTTGTGACATTGCATAAGGTTGTCGACACAATGCCACGACGAATGCACACTGTAATCAAAGCTAAAGGTGATCCAATGAAATATTAGAGTATGCAACTTTTTTTTGGCCAGGCAGTTTGTCTCTGCATATTAAGCTGGAATAGAAGAAAGTATTTTAACACTGAAAAAGCTACATACTTCAGCTATAAAACATGTAGCGGAAAACAGAATTTTGAGTGGGAAAATGGAATTTAGAAAAAAGAAAACTGAATTCATAGGGTCCTAACTTGAAGCAATGTTTCTTAACTGAAAAACACTTCAAGCAAACATTGACGAAGCTAATAATCTAAAGGCATAGAAAACCATCAAGAAAAGGCTTGAATGTATTAAAATCAGGGAGAACTACAATTTCTTTCAAGCTTTACTTGTAATAATCAATATCTACCACCAATAAACCGCAAAGCCATAATCCTCACAGAAAGACAATATTTTAATATTAGGTCTTTACTTTATAACTGATGTCTATGGAGAAAAGGTCATGGTTAAACTTTTTGCTTTGTTTTTTATGACATTCTTTTTGTAGACAGCATTTGTGACTAGAAAGGTTTAAGAGAAATTCAGTGTTCCTAGGTTTTTGCTTTTTCTTTATAGTGGACTTCTTGGGAAAGAAAATGCTTAAGTGTAAAATAATAGTCCTCTGTGGATTATGGCTTAGTTTATTTGGTGGTAGATAATGTGTAATGCTGAAGATAAATTAGTTTCTTGGTGAATGTTTTAGATCATTAAGCATTTTCATGTTAATGATTTTAAAATTCCCCTTAAGGAGATTATACAGAAAAGATCAAAGCGTAGCCTTATTACTTAATCTAGAGAAGTCATACAATTAATGGTTGACTGATGAGGATTTTTCTATTGTTGATACCTACTGATATCTAGAGATCAGGGTGGACAATGGCTGAAATAATGCTAACATATAATATTTTAATGATAGCAACAATCGATTGTTGATATATTGTCAATGGTCAGAATGTACGTCACTCTATGGGTAAACAAGTGGTGGACTAAACTGTGATGATTACTACACCAACTGTGTCATCTTAGGAACACCAAGACATTTAGTGAAATTCCAAAAGTCCTTTGGCTTATTTGGTTCAAAAGAAACCTCATGAAAGCAAGCAGCTAAACATGCCAGACAACTCATATGTTCAGTAAATCTGTTGTCAATTAATGGCTTATTCTTTCAATATCTGCCCACATGGAACTTAGTTCCTCTCAGCAATGTAATACAGTTTCAAACAACATCCCCAAATAATAAATCAGTACATGAAAACAAGAGGTTATACTAAATATAATGACCTCAAACAGAACTGAATTAATTTAGAGCATTCCCAACAATCATTTGGGATTTACAAAAAATCTAAATAAATTTGTTTTGTGTAATCAGGGAATAAGTTAACACTGCACATGCTGAAGTTTTTCCACCACAGTCAGTGAATAACACCAATAACATTTTCTTAAGATGGAAAAATTTGTGGCCTGAGCACAAAGCTTAAAAAAAAGTGCTTTTGTCTCAGTGCATTTAATTCTCATAAAACTGATTTGTAACAACAGTTTAAAAAAACCAAGGGGCTGCATGTTGTCCTTGGCCTGATTATGCCTTCAAACATGATCGAATCTAAAAGGCAGTTAGCGCTCTGACAGCAACGTTATGTTGCTATTTTACCAAGAGGTTTCATTTTAGCAGAAGTGACATGACACATTTCTATTGGTAGCTTTAGCTACGTTTTTGCGTTCAAGAAAGATCACTAAAAGGTATTTGTATTACCTACATACACACAAAATTAATGCAGAAGAATCGGCATATTAAAGTGTGCCTGATTTAATGTATGAAGTGAACCAAGAAAGCTTTGCATTTTAGCCTGACCTGTCACCTAAATTTTGCTCCATGGACATTGACAGAGGTCAAACGCACTTTTATTGACATAGTTACAGTAGCAATGGCACAGTGTTTGTGCAGCAAAGTAACAGCAGTGCCATCCAGTACTATGTATGGACTCAACAGGGTTTTTCCTGGGTCAAAAATGGTTTTTGGGGTTATCCACATGCTCGAAGTTGGTTTATTACATAACTGCATTTAATTAATATATAACAATTACTTAATTGCATTTCATGTTTACATTGGATTTATTTTCACATACAGTGGTGGCCAAAAATACTGGCACCCTTGGTAAATATGAGCAAAGACAACTGTGAAAATGTGCATTGTTTATCCTTTTGATCTTTCATTCAAAAAATTCACAAAAATCTAACCTTTAATTGAAGTAAAACAATTGAAAGAGGGGAAATATCTCATTAAATAAATATTTTTCTCCAAAACACACTGCCCACAATTATTGGCACCCCTAGAAAATCTTATGAGTAAAATATTTCTGAAGTATATTCCCATTCATATTTCAAATCAAATCAAATCACTTTATTTTCACACAGCCATATACACAAGTGCAATGGTGTGTGAAATTCTTGGGTGCAGTTCCAATCAACATAGCAGTCGTGACAGTGATGAGACATATACCAATTTACAATAAACATCAGATTAACACAACACAATTTAAACATCTGATATACACATAATTACACTCAACAGTATACAAATAATAACATACACTGTACAGTATACAATACGCACTATATAGATACACATTATTCAATAAAAATAAATATATAAAAAAGTATATATACATATATATACATATATATATATATATATATATATAGAATGTACAGTATTGTACTGTATTGACATTCAGGCTGTCGGCTGATAGTCAGTTGTTAAGAGAGAACATAATATAATAATAATAATATAATTTATGACAGTCCGGTGTGAGATATAAGAGTAAGGGTAATAAAGTGCAGTGATGATGTATTTTGATCATGGGAGATCAAGAGTTCAAAAGTCTGATTGCTTGGGGAAGAAGCCATCATGGAGTCGGCTGGTGCGGGTCCTGATGCTGCGATACCGCCTACCTGATGGTAGCAGTGAGAACAGCCCATGGCTCGGGTGGCTGGAGTCTCTGATGATCCTCCGAGCTTTTTTCACACACCGCCTTGTATATATTTCCTGGAGGGAGGGAAGCTCACCTCCGATGTTGTGTCTGGCAGTTCGCACCACCCTTTGCAGTGCTTTGCGGTTGTGGGCGGTGCTATTGCCATACCAGGCGGAGATGCAGCCAGTCAGGATGCTCTCTACAGTGCAGGTGTAGAACCGTGTGAGGATGTGGCGGTTCATTCCAAACTTCCTCAGCCATCTCAGGAAGAAGAGGCGCTGATGAGCCTTCTTCACAACGACTTCAGTGTGGATAGACCATGCGAGTTCCTCAGTGATGTGGACACCCAGGAACTTGAAGCTGCTGACTCTCTCCACTGGTGCTCCATTGATGGTGATGGGACTGTGTTCTCTGTCTTTTCTTCTGAAGTCCACCACAAGCTCCTTTGTCTTACTGACGTTGAGGGAGAGGTTGTGCTCCTGACACCAGTGTGTCAGAGTGTGTACCTCCTCTCTCTAGGCTGTTTCATCATTGTCAGTGATCAGACCTACCACCGTCGTGTCATCAGCAAACTTGATGGCATTGGAGCTATGTGTTGCCACACAGTCATGTGTGTACAAGGAATACAGTAGTGGGCTGAGAACACAGCACTGCGGGGCTCCAGTGTTGAGGGTCAGTGATGAGGAGATGTTGCTGCCTATTCTAACCACCTGGCGTCTGCTTGACAGGAAGTCCAGGATCCAGCTGCACAGCGAGCTGTTTAAGCCCAGAGCCCGGAGTTTCTCATCAAGCTTGGAGGGCACTATGGTGTTGAATGCTGAGCTGTAGTCTACAAACAGCATTCTCACATAAGTGTTCCTTTTTTCCAGGTGGGAGAGAGCAGTGTGTATTGTAGATGCAATGGCATCATCAGTGGAGCGGTTGTTGCGGTAAGCAAACTGCAGCGGGTCAAGAGAGAGTGGCAATACAGAGCAGATGTAATCTCTGATTAGTCTCTCAAAACATTTGCTGATGATGGGGGTCAGAGCAACAGGACGCCAGTCATTTAAACAAGTTATTTTTGATTGTTTTGGAACAGGCAGAATGGTGGATGTTTTAAAGCATGTGGGGACTACAGACAAAGAGAGGGAAAGGTTGAAAATGTCCGTAAAAACACCAGCCAGCTGGTTCACGCACGCTCTGATGACGCGGCCCGGAAAGCCAGCGGCTTTGCAGATATTCACCCGTCGGAAGGATCGGGTTACATCCGCTACAGAGACGGAGAGTGAACTAACCTCTGTAGCTTCAGCCGCGAGAGCTCTCTCCGCGAAGGCGGTGTTATTTCCCTCGAAACGAGCATAAAAAGTATTTAGCTCATCCGGTAGAGAGGCAGCAGTGTTCATGGCGGAGTTTTTATTCCCTTTAAAGTCCGTGATGATGTTAATTCCCTGCCACATGCTTCTAGAGTTGGTGGTGTTAAACTGTCCTTCAATCTTACTCCTGTACCAGCGTTTTGCGGTTCTGATAGTTTTTCGGAAGGTATAACTGGCTTGTTTATGCTCCTCCACGTTCCCGGAATTAAAAGCGGAGGTCCGCACATTAAGTGCCGCGCGAACATCGCTATTGATCCATGCTTTCTGATTCGGATAGATTCGTACAGTTCTGGTCGGAACGACGTCCTCTACGCACGTTCTGATGAAACACATTACGCTATCAGCGTAAAGCTCGATGTCGTCATCGGAGGCGGACCGGAACATCTCCCAGTCCGTGTGATCAAAACTTTTTATTTTTAATTTTTTAGTGCACCTGGGTGACTAGGAACATGAAATTGTTCAGCCACGACTTCCGGTTTCACATGGGTATAAATATGAGGTAACACAACAGGCCAAACTCCCTTAATCATCCATCACAGTGGGTTAGACAAAAGAATATAGTTCTGATGTGTGGCAAAAGGTTGTTGAGCATCACAAAATGGGAAGTGGCTATAAGAAAATAGCCAAAGCATTGAAAATGCCCATTTCCACTGTCAGGGTAATAATGAACAAGATCCAATCAACTGGAGATCTTAAGAATCAGCCTGGAAAAGGACGTGTGTCTATATTGTCTCCACACACAGTGAGTTGGATGATTCAAGTGGCCAAAGAATCTCCAAGGATCACAGCTGGAGAATTGCAGAAATTAGTTGGGTCTTGGGGTCAGAAAATCTGTTTGCAGAAGAGAGGGAGTGGTGTGGCTCGTCAAGCTGGTTGGCAAAATTTCTAACAGCTGTTTCTTGTTACAGTGATGGCAGAGAGAGACACACACGGAGCTGTGTGTGTGTGTGTGTGTGTGTGTGTGTCTCGTCAACGTTTGTTATTATGTTCCAGTTCAGTTTGATGTTAAGTTATAATTAAAGTCTTGTTGGGGCGCTAGTTGTGCTTCCCCGGAGAGGAAATGGCAGCAAGCAGGCCACCCACTGGTCAGGCGGCCATCTCCACACCTTGGCCATCTTCTTGAAAAGATCGAGGTATCCATTTAGTACCCATTTTCACCTGGGTAACCAGTGGGATGTTTGGTGTGGGCTCCGGGGTTGCAGCCGCAGCCCCCTCGTGTGATAAGGCTCCGAAACACCTGCCAGTCTTCCGCTTGGGCCTGGAGCAGGAGTTGAAAATGCTGCTTCTGCTCCAGCCGCAGCTCGACGAGGGCTTGAGGGTTTCGTTGGATACTGGAGAGGGTCTGGATCACTTCGCCCAGTGGTGAAGACTCCATGATGATGAAACTCCTTCTATGAATCCCGGGTTTCAGCACCAGTGTAACAGTTCGGGAAAGGAGGCGGCGGGAACCGGATCGACATTCAACAAGACTTTAATTATAACTTAACATCAAACTGAACTGGAACATAATAACATACAGCTCCGCGTGTGTCTCTCTCTGCTATCACTGTAACAAGAAACAGCTGCTAGAAATTACGCCAATCATCTTGACGAGCCACACCGCTCCCTCTCTCCTGCAAACAGACACACGACCACGCCCCATCCCCACAGGAGGGTTTCAAGAAAAAAAAGCCTCTGCCCTCATCCAACACCAAACTCAAGTGTCTTCAGTTTGCCAGACACCACTGGAAATTCAAATGTGACTGGGTTCTATGGTCAGATGAAAAAAAAAAAAAAAAGCTTTTTGGCAGCAAACACCAGAGATGGGTTTAGCGTACACAGAGATGAAGTACCCAATACCCACGGTTAAATGTAGTGCTGGATCTTTAATGCTGTGGGGCTTTTTTTCTGCCAGAGGTCCTGGACATCTTGTTCGGATACATAGAGTCCGTGATACTATCAAATACCAACAGATAAAAAAAATCTAAACCTGGCTGCCTCTGCCAGAAAACTTACAATAGGCCCTGGTTAGATCTTCCAGCAGAACAATGATCCAAAACAAACATCAAAATCAACACAAAAATGGTTCACTGACCACAAAATCAAGGTTCTGCCATGGCCATCCCAGTCCCCTGACCTGAACCCCATAGAAAATTTGTGGGGTGAACTGAAGAGGAGAGTCCACCAACATGGAACTCTGAATTTGAAGGATCTGTAGAGATTCTGTATGGAGGAATGGTCTCAGATCCCTTGCCAGCTGTTCTCCAACCTCATTAGGCATTATAAGCGAAGACTCGGAGCTGTTATCTTGGCAAGGGAGGTTGCAAAAAGTACTGAATAAAAGGGTGCCAATAATTATGGCCAATGCGTTTTGGAAAAAAAAAAATTAATAATGAGATTTCCCGTTTCAATTGTTTTACTTAAGTCAAATGTTAGATTTTTGTGATTTTTTTTTTAATGATAGATCAAAAGGATAAACAATGCAGATTTGTTTTCACAGAGTTATTTGCTCATATTTACCAAGGGTGGCAATAACTTTGGCCACAACTGTAAAAAATATGGAACATTTTGAATTTAATGCAGAATGTTTTACTTTAAGGTGCTATGTAAAAATCAAACTTCATATGGTTGTTCCAAATGAAAGCAAGCAAATTAAACCACTCACAAAAGGCCATGAGTGTAGTGTACAGACAATGGTGACTTCAAGAAAGCAGTTTTGCCAAGGACAAATGTGTTCTAAGTTTCTAAACCAATAAGTAATATTTTACAGATGGTATATGCCATCTTTTTTCAGCAAAAGTGTGTCACAGATTTACATTATAGCTGTATAATTTCACAGCTATAATTGATCAAATCTAGTCATGTGACGAGAACTTAATATTCAGTGAAAAATATAAATATTTTTCTGGCACATAAAAAAAATCTTTACTGTAGAGCCCAGCCATGCTCCTCTCAAAGTGCTCATTTCACTCCTTATGAGTGAGTAGGGCATAGTGCTGTTCACTTTCAAATGGAATTCGCCATATTTTTCAGCAGTGGCCCTCCTATCAAGAAGAAATGAAACCTGTTATGTAGAGTAACATTATGCCAAACAAAATCAGCAATACTGTCAGAGAATCAGACTAGCTCTTACTGACTTGCCAATGAACTTCTTCAGCAATGGGGAGAAGCTGTCGACTGTGAATTTGCATTGGCCATCCAGAGGCTGTCACTTTGTATATGGAGACATGTGCAAATTGGCTGCCCTGCAGACTCTGTATGTCAGTCTAGAGGCCTCTGAGATCAGTTCGCAATTCCCGTCATCCTTCACCCATCTGTGCGAGTCCCTAATCATGTCCTATGTTAGGGTTTCATTAGCAACAGCTAGGGAGTTCTCCGAGATCAATTACAATATTGACAGAGGGAGTATGCTTCTGCGGTTACACAATGACCTGTTAACAAAAAACTATTATTAAATCCAAAACCCAAAGATTTATCCACTCATTCCACTGGCTTCGCTGCCTCCACCAGGATGCGTCAGGGCTCAACAATAAGGATGGCCTGCTAGACCGGAGCTACTGTTTATATTTCTAAACCTACGGTGTAGGCTATGCGTAGCTACAGTGGTTACGGTGTAGCCTGACGTGAACCTCTCAAAAATGTAACGCATCACGTTAACACAGAGCACAACACCTATGATTGGACCACTTTGTAACCAGAGACCCTCTCCCAGGATGATAAAAAAAAATCTGTGGTAGCAGCATATTTTCTAAAGGATTTTTTAAAGATGCATCATATCAACTGATCAGTGATCGTGTAACAATGACCATGTTCACATGCACTTAAGAAAATGGTTTATTCCAGGGCTTTTACAGTAAGTGGCATTCTGAAACATCATGTAAACAAGAACGGCAGTTTCCTTACGCCGTTTAAGGGATTAAGAGAAAGCAGTTTAACACATCCAGGTTTCTTCCAGAAAACATGGCTTATTGTGGTCATGTAAACATAAACAGCATTCTAAAAGGAGTGCGCATGTGCATTATCAGACCAGATAACAGACGTCATAGGATGGAGCCCAACAAAAAGACAACGAAGGGAAAGAATTCAACATTCTGGGGGTACAGTGGGAAAAGCACAAACACTATAAACTATACCCATTTATACACACCAATGTAAAATATTGACGGCCCCTAGTTTGCGTATATGTGCAAGTTTTATGTAAGAGGGAAACCCCACTATTGCAGCGCAAATTCCGCTGTGGGTCGCAACAGAAAGTTAAGGAAACAAACACAGCAACAACTCTGGAATTTCAAAGCAAAGCAACAGGGAATAAAATAGCAGTTTTTTTCATGTTTGTTATTTACACAAGCGTGTAAATTACCAGGGAAATTACATTGCTGTGGAGAAAGCTGCTTACTGACCAGGCCGCATGTATACAGGAGTAAAGACTACGCCACTTATACAGTGTAAACTGGAATGCTGCTTTCTCGCAATACACCGCTTTATGGTGTCCATGAGAACAGTCATTGTGTTTGAACTTCAGTTTTTGGGAGTATCTTCTGTTTTTATATTCTGTTTATGTTTCATAAAGTTACAAGCGAAAACGCAAAAAAGACACATCTGTTTACAAATTACTGCTTTTATCCCAGGTGTTTTACTTGATATAAAGCTCTGGAAAAAATGGAGACCACTGCAAAATTATCAAGTTTCACTGGATTTACTATTTATAGGTATGTGTTTGAGTAAAATGAAAATTTTTGTTTTAATCTATAAAGTACTGACAACATTTCTCCCAAATTCCAAATAAAAATATTGTAATTTAGAGCATTTATTTAGAGCAGAAATTGACAACTGGTCAAAATAACAAAATAAATTCAGTGTTTTCAGACCTTAAATGATGCAAAGAAAACAAGTTCATATTACATTTTAAACAACACAATACTAATGTTTTAACTTGGGAAAAGTTCAGAAATCAATATTTGGTGGAATAACCCTGATTTTCAATCACAGCTTTCATGCGTCTTGGCATGCTCTCCACCAGTCTTTCACATTGCTGTTGGGTGACTTTATGCCACTCCTGGTGCATAAATTCAAGCAGCTCAGCTTTGTTTGTTAGCTTGTGGCCATCCATCTTCCTCTTGATCACATTCCAGAGGTTTTCATTGGTATTCAGGTCTGGAGATTGGGCTGGCCATGAGCAGAATGAAGCAAGTTTTCTTTCAGGATAACCTTGTATGTGGCTTGATTCATGCGTGCTTCACAAAGACGAATCTGCCCGATTCCAGCCTTGCTGAATCACCCCCAGATCATCACTGATCCTCCACCAAATTTCACAGTGGGTGTGAAACACTGCGGCTTGAAGGCCTCTCCAGGTCTCCTAACCATTAGATGACCAGGTGGAGGATTGGTGATGATCAAACAAAGCCGAGCCGCTTGAATTTTTGTGCCTGAGTGGCATAAAATCACCCAACAGCAATGTGAGACTGGTAGAGAGCATGCCAAGCTGTGATTGAAAATCAGGGTTATTCCACCAAATATTGATTTCTGAACTTTTCCTAAGTTAAAACATTAGTATTGTTGTTTAAAATTTAATATGAACTGGTTTTCTTTGCATTATTTGAAGTCTGAAAACTTTTATTTTTTATTTTGACCAGTTGTCATTTTCTGCTCTAAATAAATGCTCTAAATGACAATATTTTTATTTTTATTTTATTTTATTTATTTGTCAGTTCTTTACAGAATAAAACTAAAATTTTCATTTTACTCAAACGCATACCTATACATAGAAAATCCAGAGAAACTGATCATTTTGCAGTGGTCTCTTAATTTTTTCCAGAGCTGTATATTTGGTATGTGAGTAACACAATGTGTTGTATTTGTTGTATTGTACTCGAGAGCATTCAGATCTGTTTGATGTTTTGACCATATTTGACAGTATGGTGTACAGTAAAATAATGATTATTATTATTTTATATATATATATATATATATGGCATGTAACGATACACACATTTCTTGGTACAATATGATACAATGCATAGCCTCACGCTACGAGCACCCACAAATGTTTCGCTCAACCTTAATCAAGGATTCGACATGAATGTCTTTTAAATCATAAGTGCCACAAGTGTCTGACATTGGCAACAAAAAAAACAGAGCTCTAAGTAACTTAAACAACAGCACTGCCTTAACTTTGCTTGATTGTTGAGGAAAACTAATATGAACTCGTGAATTTTCATGTTTTTCTTGAGAAAATAAGTTTGTCTACACTCTAGTCATTTATATTTGAATAGCACTTTTCACTTTACACATAGTTTCAAAGCAGCTTTATAGAAAATCATGCCTTGTTGTCTGAAAATCCCCTTTGAACAAGCTGAAGTGTCTGTAGCAAGGAAAACTCCTTTCAATGTTATTTAGTGGTGAAAAAAAAAAAAATTGAAAGGAACCTGACCTCTGGTTCTATGATATATGAACATAATCCAATATTATTTAGTGGACTGAGCAAAAACCAATCAGCACACACAATTTTTTTTATTTTATTTTTTGCCCTCTTCCCCTGTTTCACTATGAATGTAAACTTTACCGGCATTATTACTGGCTTTTAACCTGTGCGCAAGTGTTGTTCTCAGAGCTGTTTACATTTCAAAGTCAAAAGCAGATAATCATAAGTCTCATGTAATTGCAGGTTTCTTACGTTGTCGATCGTTGATAGTACAATCAACTTGGCATTTGCCATCGATCTTCTCGCCTCTGTACTGTGCTCCGTTTTCCTGTGTGCACTCAGCACCGCCTCTCCGGGGAGGAGATTGTTTCGCAGCTCTGTGTTGCGCTGCTTGGTTTTAAATACACTTTAATGTGTTTATGTATCGTACGATACTTATGGTATTGTACAGTGAGCGTTGTATCATACGATACAAAACAATATTTTTTTTACACCCCTAATATATACACGCACACAGAGGTGGGTAGTAACGCGCTACATTTACTCCGTTACATTTACTTGAGTAACTTTTTGGAGAAAAAAAAATTACTTTTAGAGTAGGTTTAAAAGTGGGTAATTTTTACTCAAGTACATTTCTAATGAATTTTTTTTTTACTTTTACTTCTTTACAATGGGTGCCGTTCCTGTCATTACATTACTGGGTTTAATTTTAATTAATGTGTAATTTATTGAGAGATTATTGAATGGGACTTTTACGACAGCGGAAGTTCACACAGCTGCGCGCGCTGAGCTGCTGTCACAGACGGTCACTCAAGTCTTCAGTGCTGCTGCATCATGCTCTACAAACAAAGTGAAACACTTTCTTCGCTCCACACAGTGAAAAAAATTGTTTCGTCATGCAATGCCTTCATTTAACACAAAGACAAGCTGATATTTCAAGATTAAAATCTCAGCTCCAACTTAAGGCAGCACGCTGAAGTAAGTTTTGGCTCTAATCCTAACGTGGGCTTTTCTGTGTAATGAGATGGTCATTTTCAGGGTGATAATGTAACTGGGCTCTTATGACATCAGTTTTTAAGTGTACATTTTAAAATCAGTGCAGCAATATATCAGCGCACTTTGTCCCGCATGTCATGAGCAGTATTTACGCATTTACCCCGCGCCCTCGCGTGTGTACTAGAAAATATCGCAGCTACTTCGGGCTGATTAACTGTATAAATTCATGTAAACATCCAAGTTAAGTGTAAATCAATGCCTTTCGCGTGACTGACAACTGGAGCACGAACAGACAGCATTTCTGCGCGTGCACAGTGCGTGAGAGATATGTGGGTGCAAGGCAATCATATGGCGAAGAGAGAGGCCGTGTCCAAAATCGTTCACTCATTCACTATTTTCTATATAGTGAATGGCAGTTAGTGCACTATAACTCAGCAGTAAGTGAACGAAATGAGTGAATTCGGACACTGACGTATACACCAAGTGTCAGAGCTCTAGGGCTGTCGCAGAAACAATGTCACATATTAAATTTTAAAATACTTGGGTTATTCTTATTAAATAATATATTAATACAATAAATCTTCATTCTGTTTGTCATTTTTAATATATACTGTGTGTTAATATAAAGAGAAAACACATTTTATCAAATAAAGAGTACATTTTAAAATGTATCTGTATGTTTTGCCTCTCTATATGTTATGTTATTTTAATCAAGTAATGATTTCTCAAAGTAATTTACTACATTCAGCATAAAATAAAACATTGCAGGAGTGAAGTAAGCAGTAAACTCCCAACTCGTACGTCTTCCCCATGGTGGATTGTGGGATATTAACCATTGTCGAGTGTACATCAAATGTACACGTGAAATTATTAGAGTGCATTTTGGGTAAGAATGAGTGAACAAAAGTAGGGAACGAGTGGCTCACTCAGAATTCAGACAGTCCAACAAAATGGCAGACACCCGAAATAGTGCACTATATAGTGGATAGGGGGTGGTTTCAGACACAGCGAGTGTTCCGCGACGGGTTGGTGCCCTACTCACTAGGCTGCGTACTCTGCATGTACAAAACTAATGATCTAAATTCTTTCGACACTGAAAACTGTAACTACACTGAAATAAGAATCCACACAGGACTTTAAAAGCTATGAAATAGCAAAAGTAGGTGTTAATAAACCATGATCTTGCTTTGGTTTATATTTCAGCATTATATATAATGTCCTTGTGGGAAGTTTTTCACATTTTCACTGTAATAATTACTAGAAATGTTTCCAAACCTCTCTTATTGACAAATTCATCCAGATCTGACAAGAGCTCATAAAAGGGATATTTCACCCAAAAATAACAATTCTCATTATTTACTCACCCTCATGCCACCCCAGATGTGTATGACTTTCTTTCATCTGCTGAACTCAAATGAAGATTTTTAGAAGAATTTCTCAGCTCTGTAGGTCCATACAATGCAAGTGAATGGGTGGCAACATTTTAAAGCTAAACAAAATCACGCAAGTCAGCATAAAAGTAATCCATAAGACTCCAGTGGTTAAATCAATATCTTCAGAAGCGATGTGATAGGTGTGGATGAGAAAGAGAAACAGATCACCTTCCCATTCTTCTTGTGTTTTTGGTGATTCGCATTCTTCTATGCATATAAAAAAAAATGACAAATATTGATCTGTTTCTCACCCAGAGAAATGGATTCTTATGGATTACTTTTATGTTGCCTTTATGTGCTTTTTGGAGCATCAACATTTTGGCCTACAGAGCTAAAATATTCTTTTAAAAATCTTAATTTGTGTTCTGCAGAAGAAAGGAAGTCATAAACATCTGGGATGGCATGAGGGTGAGTAAATGAGAGAATTTTCATTTTTGGGTAAACTCTCTCTTTAAAGTGATAGCTCAGCCATAATTTTCTGTCATCATTTCTCTACCCTCATGTTGTTCCAAACCAGTGTGATGCTTTGCATTATGTGGAACACAAAATATTTTAGACAGAATGTTAGGGACTGACAGTCTCAGTCACCATACACTTTCAAAATATATAAAAAAATAAAATAAAATAAAAACTATTCACTGAAAGTAAATAGTGACTCAGGCAAACATTCTGTCTAATATCTCCTTATTGTGTTGCATGGAAAAAAGAAAGTCATACGGGTTTGGAACAACATGTTCCAATGTGAATCTTCATGTGAATGAAGACAGAATTTCCATTAATAATAATAATAATAATAATTCTGTAGTACATGTTCAATGTGTATTATGTAATGGAATATAGGGGAGTAAACGTCTATTATGTCATTTGTGAAAGTAATGGGTTACTCACTACTTGAGTACTCTTTTAATTGGATACTTTCTTACTCTTACTCAAGTAATTATTTATGTTAGTACTTTTACTTCTACTTGAGAAATTATTTTTTTTAAGTAATTTTACTTTTACTTGAGTACAGTTTTTGGCTACTCTACCCACCTCTGTGTGTGTGTGTGTGTGTGTGTGTGTGTGTGAGATATTTATATATATATATAGCCATCTAACTATATATAGGCGCACACACACACACACGCACACACACACTTAACATTTCATTAAAAAAAAAATATATATATATATATATATATATATATATATATATATATATATAAAATGACAAAAGTTTTATCACATGTAAAAATACATCGCTAAAAGAAACATTGCTTTTTTTTGTGGTGGGGGACAGATTAAATATCGGCAGGGCAAGTAAAAATCTGAACTTCCTTCTTTACAAGGAAATAAATATTCACGGTTTAACAGTGCACGACATAATGACAGCAAAGTGTCAGTTTGGTAATAACCATTTAACAGAAACAAACCTCCATCATATATCAAGGCCTACATATTCCAAGCCTGACAATCAACAATGATCTAGCTCTTCTTTTACAATGAAAAGCACACTGAACTCTTATTTCATTGTCTCAGCTTCGTGTCCTTGTTGATCTGGACTAGGTGGAATGACTCACGCACATATGTTCACCTTACCATGCTAGAGCAACCATTTCACTGTGAGATATGTAAATGGTCTAAACAGCAAAGGTGTGAGGAAAAACAGAGGTAAAAACAGAAAGGGGATGACCAGATAGACAAAGCCAAACTTTAGTTGTTGATCTGTATTGGTAATGAAGATGCAGGCAGAGCACTTATGGAGGCCACAGACCTGGCAGACGCAGAGGATGTACCTGCAAAGAATTAGATAAGCGGTGAATCCCTGGCAGACACAACACCTCCTAATAGCAAAGCTGGCATGTCCCGGAATGTGTTAGCTATTTCCAAATAAGAGCTCAGTAACTTAACTGAGTAGAGGTGTATGCAAACAGGTCTAACCAAGATAGCTAGCTGCAAATTCTTAGTGCACAGTCAAAGTGTACATGTGAAGATTTACAGTGAAAGGACAAACTATCGAGATTACAATAAAATTATTCCAATAATTAAATGATGAAGTGTGTAATTTCTACCTGTTTGTCAACCAATGGAAGACAGGTGGAGCGTTTGGGCATTTTCGCAATTCCGTTTGATGTAAGTGGCGCAAAAATTACACACAACTCCTTTAAATTAACTTTGAGTTTCATTAATTCAGAATATATCAAAAAAGAACTACTAAAAAAAAGTTTGTGTCTTCTGTCTTTGAAATGGTGTAATATTCTCTTAGGAGTCTGTGGTTGGATATGCATGAAAGGTAACATTAGGCCGAAAGACAAGGGACTGCAGTCAGCAGTTATTGAGTGCTGTCTGCCCTCCTCTGCATGTTAATTAGCATGTAATTGATGCCTCTGAGATTTACAAAGCCACAAGAATGATAACACTGTTGCATTCTCGATTTAGTTTAAAATTTGGTGGAGACAAATTTTAGTCTAAATTGCATGGGTTAAATTATACATTGTGGCTTCAGTAAAGGCAATTTACTTGAAGCATCACCTCAAGTATGTAGTGTGTCTGAGTAGTCTGGCATGTGATCTCTCTGCATCTCATGCTGAATAAGTTAAGGGAGTGCTCTGAAAAATGGGAAGCAAATTTTTATAAACACTTCCAATTTGTGAGGGAAGCAAGGCTGTTTCAGATTCATGTACAACATGATAAAAATACTTGTACTTGTACGTACTTGGCATTGCAAGTTTGGTGTCGTTTTTTTAAAAGAAATATCATGAGACTTCCTCATTTGTCACTGGATCAGAAAAGCTCTTAAAGCTGAAGTGTGTAATTTCTCAATCACCAACCGAATTGCAAAAGTAGTTCTGGGGAAAATCAACCTATGTATGGCTTACTTATAGTAGGAATAACGCAATAATACTAAGGCCTGTTTCATACTGCAAGCATACGCAGCGCAGCAGCACGTAGCAGGAGCGTTGTGTGAGCAACAGCGTGGCGCAAGTTTCGCTAAATTAGTGACAGTGCACTATTGGTGGACATCATAAATTTAAGCCGACACGAAAAAGAAGAAATTGCACAGGACAAGCAAATATTTGTAGTCGAGAAAGTTTTTACATGAATTAGAACATGTGAGAAAACAAAAAACAAGGTAGCATAAAATTAAATAATTTTATTACACTGTATAGCTTTAGCAGAAGTATGGTTTTTATCATTTAAAACTAAAGTGCACTACAAGTTATAGGCTCAAACAAACAAAAATAAATTATACACTTATACAGACCATTTTCTGTATAGTGCCGTTGCTGTTAAGCTATGTAGTAAAAATTATTTGTTCCAGTGTGAAAGATCACAGTGAGTCTGCTGTTGTAGTTAACTTACAGTTATTCTGCAGCCTCATGTATGCGCTGCTTTGGTGTCCAATGTAAAACAAGTGTAAAAGTGCAGCTAAAAATCTTAATTACTATGACAGTTAACAGTTTTTGTATGGTGAAAGAGGTTTTCACTTTATGGCTGTAGCAAAGTGCTTTTAGAGTGCAAGGTGTGATAGATTTCCCCAGTAGCACAAAAGTAGCTTTTAATCACCAGCATTGTAAAGTCTTCTGTTGATATGATGGTACACAACTGGAGGCTATTCAAAAACCGAGCTCATTAAAATGATATGGCTATAACTTCATTGGCTGTTCATCTTTGAGCGGCTGAGGCGGCAAACAGCCTAGAAGCACTTGGCTAACGAAACTACATCTTCAACACGTTCATGGCCTCTGGCAGTGATTTCCTATTAGTATTTATGTCTGGATACATGAAGAATGGTGCCCATTACATATCTGCAAAACAATTCTGACTACTAGGCTCTTATGAGGATCTTCGGTTAATCCATGTCAGCCAAGACACATTCACTATTATACATACACTATTTCAAACTCAGGAAGACAGGACGTCTGCCATTGACAAAAAGCATATCTTAATACTTAAGATGCATAACTGGTTTCCATAAACATCACTTGTATATGAAAGCAGTTACATTTTCTGGTTTAGGATTGTCATTCATAATTTGGCAATTGAAACTGAAGTTAAAAGATGTTGGCAAGACTTTGGGGCAAAGATGAGTTAGACGGATATCATCAAAGTGCCAATTTGAAGACAAGCAATGAAATAAGGGAACAATCGTTTCCCTGATACTAATAATTAACTGATTTTTCTATGGGTCCTTTGAAGTCTTCACATTGTTGCAGTGGGAGAGCTGCCTCTTGGCTTTAACAATTTTAACAATAAGACACTTGACTGCATTAGATATTCATCTATTTCAAAAGATGGATGGGGATTAATGTTGCTCATAGCAAAATCTTCCAAATAGCCACAGTCAATTTTACCCAGATTTTAAAATGGATGTTAGGTTGTTACTGTACATCCATTAGGCTATGTCAACTAAAGCTGCAAGATAATTTGAGATAACAAATGTGCCCATCACTTTTAACTGTCCAGCCATGACTAGGCACAGAGTTTGCAAATATTCTCTGAACTGATTGCTCTTGGTTGCTCAAAAAAAAAAAAAAAAAAAAAAAAACTATATATATATATATATATATATATATATATATATATATATATATATATATATATATATATATATATATATATATATATTTATTAGTAGAGTTACTGTGTTTCTGCCTTCAGAGAACACAGATATTACCATTAGGGGATCCATACCCTCAAATTTCCACACAGAAAGACTGCCCGGTGGGAAACTGGGTTTAAAATCAAGCCTGAACTACTTTCGCCAATCACTGCAGATATCTTAAAAGAGTGCAAGCCGGGGGCCTGGGTAGCTCAGCGAGTAAAGACGCTGACTACCGCCCCTGGAGTCGCGAGTTCAAATCCAGGGTGTGCTGAGTGACTATGTCACCGCGGTAACGCGCTCAACAAGCCACGTGATAAGATGCGCGGGTTGATGGTCTCAGACGTGGAGGCAACTGAGATTCGTCCTCCGCCACCCAGATTGAGGCATGTCACTACGGCACCAAGAGAACTTGGAGCACATTGGGAAATGGGCATTCCGAATTGGGGAGAAAAAGGGGAGAAAAATTCAAAAAGAGTGCAAGCCAATGCTTGTGCTTATCAATAACAAGCCCTCAGTTTTTTGTTTTGTATTGTTTTTTGTCTTGTAGCTGGAGCAGGAGTTATGAAGCTACACCACTGCTGACAGAGAGATTTCAGTTAATCCCTTATTAAATATTTTGACGAGCGCAGTTTTCTGCCCTGTTATTTCTAATTAAAGTAGAAAGCAATTTTTTCTTGGGAAGGTATGCAAAGAAAATTCCTACTCCCAGAAAGATATTAATGAAAGAAGTACCCTGAGATATCTCACCCATTTCTGTGACAACTGTAGACTCTGTAAACAGCAAACAAAAATGTGTCCGGGGTCCATGGACAATGACGCTTTCGGCCTGTCAATCATTTTCCGCTTTCTCACAGTATTGTAGCTGCAGCGAATTATTGAGGCATTATGCATGTTTATGCCAAGTTGTTCATAACAGTTGTCAGTTAAGGGCGCTATTTTACTACTGATGTTTTTAACAACCGTTTCTGCTCTCAATAAAGCTAATTTTGGTATCTTTGGAGCTCTGAGTTTTGGAAAGAGGGGGCGTAGCTAATCCAACCAGCCTCAGTCTCGTGGAATTACAGCAGGCTGAAATCGCTTACAGCAACTTTAACACAGGAAGTTTGGGTGGGACATATCGAAGGAATTGTCCCTTTTTAAAAAATAAATAAAACAGCCAATAGACTTCAGTTTCGTCACAGCCATGAGCCATGATTTGCTACTGGCTGGTCCATAGTAGGGGATCATATATATTTTTGGTTCATTTTCCCAGAAGAGAAAGACGTGTGTATATAATTGCTAAAAGGGAATTTGCTCAATGTTTAGGAGTACACAAACATATAGATGCCCTCTAAGCAAAGCCACAAAACTCTTAAAAGGTGCACTCAGTAACTTTCCTCATTAAAAAAAGTTTAACTCCTTAAGACATGAATTGCAATTTTGCAATATATGTAGTAAATCATGACCACTCACATTAAAATGAAGAATCCAGTCATATCAGTAAGCTTATAAAAGCTGTTTAATTCTACATTGAAAGGGTCCGCACATGGGGGCTGCCATGTTAGAATCACATAATCAGCTGAATACTACTCGCTTAATCTCAGTAACTGTCCTGTTATTTGACACATTCACTCATTGATTAAAGTAATCATGGCTGATTGTGAATATAACATTTCTACAACAGCATCTGAAACTGAAAACTATTGACTTTAAATGATGCTGCAAGGGACAAGCTTCAAACCCTGTTGAAGAATGAATGACCTTAACATCTAAAGTTAATTTCTTATCAGGAATCTACAATTAATGGAGTTGCAGTAGAATCGCTTTGCATTACACTCATATACTGCTCATATACACTTGGCATTAGCTAAAATATAAATCATAGAGAGATCTGAGACTGATCAAAACGCTTGAGAAATGTGAAAAAAAAAAAAAAAATTCAGAAAGATTACAACCCAGAGGTTAATCAATTTTGTCTATTCATATATTCAGCAGAAGACACATTTGCCAAGACATTGGCCCTTTGGATAAACATGCTGGCTTTTCTCTACCTCTACATACAATATTTAAAGACCCTTTGGTACTGTAGCTGTCAAGGTGTCCATAGATGCAAGTTCAAGTTTCCTCATCCTAATGCCTTTCATATCACACATTCTATGAGGGGACAAATATAAGAGACAGCTTTAACAATTCCTGAACAAAATTTTGATTCAGACATCTAATTCAGTAACCATCAAGATCCTGCAATGTTATTCTTTTTAGGTTTCATGATTCATGTTTCACTTCCTTATGCCACTGGCTTGTTGCCAGCGTGCTGACAAGCATTTGAGGGAGTCCACACTGCAACCCAAATGGTTCTTCCTTTCCTACTGTTCATACACACAAATTCAATCATCTTGTTCTTCTAAAACAAACAGTAAATTGCTGTTTACTGAGAAAATGCACAGTTACTTTAGTAAACACTTTCCAAACTATGTTAAGTCCAGAACTAAGAATGAATAGATTTAAAAGATTGTCTCTGAAAACACAGATAAAGCTGAAGTGTTAAGCAGAGATGTGTTAAAAATGTTATCAAATCTCAATCCCTAACTGAGCAGGCGGGGAGTTTTGTGAGCATTAGAGAGGATTTCCGCAAATCCGCACATAGACCTTTATCTTACCAAATACAGAACTTTTATGTCTGTTGCCAAATACCTCAGTAAAAATGTTGAATGTTTGGACACGTAATCTCAGCCTAACAAAATATATCACTGAAAACATTACTATGACAAATATAATTCAAGCTTGCTATAAAGTGATTTTTCTCAGAGAAAAAATATGACTGCATTTAAACAAATTTTTGTGTGATATTTTTAAGTATAAATACTTTATCCTATCCCAGTATATTATGCAGAAACAACTATAAGTAAGCCATTTGTACGCCGATTACCCTGAAAAATGTAAACAGTGGCAAAACACTGTTTGTTCAACCAGTGGAAGATGGGGGAAGTTGTTTGGGAAACCTGTTTGAAAATGGTCATTAGTTTTGCAGTTCTGTTTGTTGATGCTAGTCCCAGAAAAATTACACACTTCACCTTTCAGAAGTAGTAACTCTGAAATACAATCAATACATTTTCTCAGCTAGGCTAAATGTTAATTGTATTTACATAAAATCTAAAACCTGATTCAAGATTATCAACAAACTACATAACACTGGTTTAAGCATCTTAAATAGAGTAAAAGCAGGTAACCCTACAGACTTCTCTCCAAACAAAACTCATTTACCTTCCCTTATCAGAAAAAAAAGAAAATTTGCCATGCTAGTCTGCGCAATAAAATCTTTTTCATGACTAAAATCTTGTCTGTTCACTCACTATTTTCAAAATGATCTAGGGCTGCTCGATTATGGCAAAAATCATAGTCGCAATTATTTTGGTCAATATTGAGATCACGATTATTTAACACGATTACTCATTGACTTTGGAAACATCATGCATTTATTTAACTTTGTTTTTTTTTTACTTGTCTTTTTAACAGTGGATTTCCGTGAACTTGAAATGTAAACTGCGCTGGGTAGGGGAGGTGGCTATTGTCATATGATAATTATTTGTTATGTATGTTAGTCAAATAAAGGAAAGCCTCCATCGCCACCATTAACAGCAGGGGTGCTCACACTTCTATGGAATGAGATCTACTTTTTCATCATGTTATTGCAGCAAGATCTACCATGTACAATAAAGACTATACATTATCACAATACCAAAATTTCAGTAGTCGGTAGTGAAATTTGACGATTCTCAATACCAGCTTCAAAACCACAGCAAATAATAACACTAACTAATATGTTAATTATGGAAGAATGGTTTCAAGTAATTATTCAAGACTAGTAAACAGTCAGTAAAAAAAAAAAAAAAAAAAAAAAAAAACAGCAATGAATAGAAATAGATTAAAAATAAATGAACAAAAAAATAGAAAATTGTGTGCTTTTTTAAAAGCTTTAAACGTTTTTAACAGCAGTAGGCTATCAAGCATTCAAGTAAACATTCAGAATGAAATGCAACATAAAACTACTACTGGTCTTCACTTTATGATAATACATTAATACTTTTTAAAGCTACTAAAGTTATGCAGTCAAGAGCAGTGAGTGTTTTCTCATTTTCTTGTTCTGGTTGTTTGATTATTATAATGACACACTAGACGGCAGCAGGTCTATTAGCTTACATTTACACTTACAAGTCCAGCATTTTACTACAAATCCGTAGTACTTTTTTTAGTACTTACTTTTTATCTGCTGTTTACGTTCACTTTAGACATCAATCTCTCTGTTTACATGAATACCTCACCAAGACGGCCATTTTGGCGGAATGTATTTGACCGTTCAGGTGCGCATTAGTGTGAGCATTCACACACAAACGCGCATGTTCAGCACACACACATAAGCCGCCTGTCAATCAAACAGGGTGCAGCTGTTACTAGATCACTAGCGAATTATAAAATGACACGCTCAAGATTACTTTCAACAGCAGAATAATAATATGAACTTTCTAATAAGTGACACAGGCCTAGGCTATCTCAAATATAGCCTGTTATTTTATTTTTTTATGTTTTAATCAGTCTGCTTGTCCAGTCGGTCAAGTAAATTTCCCTTTAACTTAACCCTTCAAAAATCCACTTGTCCTGGACAAGCTTTAATGTCGAGCCCTGGGTTGTATAGATATGAATGGTGATGACACGGCAAAAAAGTCACACCCACAAAGCATGGTAAACGAGATGGAGTTTAACGCAGTTCACAAATGGCCAAAACACAAAATCGACTTGAGCATACATTTGAGCCATTAAAGAGATAAAGCAAAAGTGGTTACAGGTGTTGAACTTGCTCCTCAGATTCTGAAAATAGTATCGTTGTCAGAGCCGCTGGTAATAACATTAACATTAGATTAACAATGGCAACTTCTGCAGTAACATTATCTGTTTGCTGTCGTACATTGATAATGATAAAATTGTGTCTGGACTAGTGGATAACTGCAGTGGATACTGTAACGTTAGTTAACGTTACTTACCTCAAATGATGTTGTGTCCTCAAAATGCCTTGGTGTCTCAGATTCAACAAGGTGGTTCCTGTGTGTGTGTGTGTGTGCGTGAGAGCATGTGCGGGGGGGGGGGGGGGGGGGGGCTGACTGACTGGGAGTAAGAGATGCTTTGCCGAAACAACGGTGCAAAACACAATGTTAGAGATTTTATGTTATTATTCGATCTGTAAAAATATTTTTGGTTCATTATGAAACTGTGGCGGGACAAATTATGTGGGCTGCCACAGTCTAGGTAATTAATGGGAAGCACTGGAGTTTATTTTCATAACCCACTTTCTTTTAATTTGAACTTTAATAAAGGATGCTTTAAAGATATAATGCCAGGGAGTTTCATTGTGAAATGGAATGCAGCACAATAATCGTTTTATCTCGATTACCTTGTTTTCATAATTGTTGGAAGCCAAAATCGTAATTGAAAATAACATTTGATTAATCCCCCAGCCCTACCATGATCTCATGAGAATTCATATTTATTCTTACATAAAGTCTGGTTCTAGCACACGTTTGCACAGACACCGAAACTTACAATATTGAAGTACTGACTGCATATAAAACGTAATCGTTTTACGTATTAACACCTAATTTCATTGCATTTATAATCAATGAGATTAGTTAAATGCCAACACATTTATTTAATGCAGTTGATGCATTTACCTTATATGACATTATCAGTTTCATTCAGCTGTGTGAGATTTCTGCTGCCCTATTCAACATTTTAAAGGATTACATAAATTTAACCAAGACTAAACTTTAAAATGTTAAAATAAATAAAGGTTCTGCAATTGTTTAATCTTTCATTAAGCATTTAATTTTTATCTTATTTGCCATGGGACACAAAAGGGATTTTCAGAATATGACAAAAAATAAAAGCACTATAAAACAATCATCATAAAACATATTTTATTTGTTTGCTATAATGCAAATCTTCAGATAGCTTTGTTTGAGAAACAGACCCAAATTCAAGACTTTTATACAACGATCTCCATCCATGAATGAGATATGATAGTGCCTTCATGGAGTGTATCAGGAGGAGATTTTTAGATTGAGTCAATTTTTGTTTAGACTACTTTTGTACAGAATTTTGCCATTTTTCTGAATAAATTACTGTGATCAAATTTATCTGCCGGTTACGTTTTTTATATGGTTGAGAAATGGTTATAGTTAGGTTAAGGGGTAGGGTGGAATTAGTGACACTAAAATATATATAAATTAGTATATTGTATTGTAACAAAAAACATTCACTGTACATTAATCTGCTTATGTTACAATTTTTATATTGTTGAAAAGAGGACGATTTGGAGTAGGGATAAGGGCTCTAAAATATCTATAAAACAGAAAAAAAAATGTTTTACAAATATGTTTATTTTGTATAAATACATAATAAATATTTATTTTTTTACAAATAGCCTATAATTATAATGGATTCTGGGATTCAAATATACAGTATTTACAACGGAATCGTAAATATTTAACGTTTCTAAAGTTGTAAATACGTAAAAACATTTGCTTTTTTGATTCTGTCAAAACATCTACATTGTAAGTTTCAGCATATACTCAAACGTACTCTACAGATAATAATGAGATCAGGCTGCTGCTTCAGCTTAAGCCCTTGCCTCCTTCTGGTACAAACGGAGGCCTGAGAAAGAGGAATTCCATGCTCATAAACCCTGCTCAATGACCTCTGCTCATTCAGGTCACTCAGTTATCCATTGCTTCCAAAGTTATAGCACAGGACAGAGGTGCCTCTTTAGCCAAAGTCTCTTTAAAACCCTTTATGGATACACATAACAACGTTCCAGTCAAAGGTCAGGTCGTAACAAATGCAACATGCTTCCTATATACAGTGATTGCCTGTTCTTATCAAAGGAGGGATAATTATGGGAGAAGTTAACTTTTGTACAGTGTGTTTAGATAAAAACTTAGCTCTGTTTAAAACAAGGCAATTATTCAATTTCTGGAATTAAACTGCTGAATCAACAATATGAGAAAACAATCTTGTGGATTCCAGTTGCCAACTTAAAAGCAGCCAAAAAATATTGAGATCTTTTGAAGCTCAGCTGTTAGATACGAGGAAGAAAAACATCCCATGGCAAAAAGTGGCACAAGCATCATATTTCCAAGGCTGGGAAGAGTTTTAGCAGACAGCATCTCGGGGAAGAGATAAACCATAAGAACCCTACAAATATTGCCCTTCAAATTTGAAGTTCAGTTTACCCTCTAGCAAGTCAAACTCGTACATCAATACCCAGGAAGTCCTTCTGGAAAATACATACTGGCATGCCGAGATGCAACATTTGAGCTCTTTAGCATTCACTAGTAGATAAGTCTTCATCAAAATTCACTGCACAGTGGCAGCAGAAAAGGAGAGAATCTCCAGGCATCATAAATTTAGGGCCCTTGCTTCTAATTATTGCATGATATAATTCAATATGACAGATATCAGACCCAAAATACTTCATTTTCTCTCCTTTATCAAAAGGCGAAACAAAAAGGTACACCTCATGCAAACACACACAGCTTTGTGTGAGATGGACATGCAGTCTGGTACATCGTGATGTTAATAAGCTTTGATTTGAACAAGTGACTGAAAGCAGTATGGCCACATCACAGCACCACCATAGTGTAATCTAGTGTAACGGGCAGAACAATCAGCATGTCAATAATTGTGTCATGGAGCAGATATCAGATCAAACGTATTTCCCGGTGGAGATAAAAGCCGCCCGTTTCCTATCCTGTCTGCATCCAAGAGCAGCCGTGGCTCAAAAACCAATCTGATACTCACATCGCAGATTGGGAAAATATTCATAGCCTGACCCTTGCATAACTGAGGTACTAGAATCTGTGATGAGCATCCATGAAACCCTACCATTGTCCCGGGACTGTCATCTACCCTTACCAAGCATGCATGAACTCATTTCCTCACCGAGACAATCTTTGACATCCGTTTAAAATCTATTGTGTAACTACCACAGTTGCTGCAGAAATAAAATGCAAAAAGACAAATTTAAGTTCTTCAATAAACCAAGCACTGCGTCATTTTGTAAATACTTTCTTCCCAAAGCTGTTAAGGAACACAAGCTGCACAAACAGCAGCATCAATGTTGTGTACAAAAAGAGGGATTCAGTGTAAATTGCCCTGAGTCGACTGAAGGAGTGCTGGCCAGTAGGGCTGCACAATTAATCGAAATAAAATCGAAATTGCGATATGATATTGAGCGAGGGCTGCAATTTAATTAAATAAATTGTTTATTTGCGCTGTTGTCCAGTCTATATTAAGTTAGAGCATTATTACAGTGTTTTCAGAGCGGTTATGTGCTCCACAACTCATCTCATGCTTAGAGTAACAGAAGTGCTCAGAGTTTGGTTATTTACAATAAACCGGTGCAACCTGCATGAAGCGGTTTTTATTATCATCTGTGGTAGCAGCATCTCAGTCTCCGCCAGGCACAGGTATCATAATAATAACGTGGAATGCAAGATGGGGTATAATTCAAACATCTTTATTTAATGATTGCTGAGCAAACAGCATTAACAGTAGCACCTGTAGAGTCCAGAAACCTGCACTCTTCCTCCATTCTACTGTCATTGGTTTACCTCACGAGAAAGCGTGTCGCCCTTATTACACTCCCAGCGGCAACAAGTGAAAGCACAACTAATATTACCAACATCCAACAAAATGAGAAGAAAGTAACGTACATATCAGTGGCGGGCCGTGCAATATAATTCTAGGCCTTCAGTGTGATTCATGCCATTAAGAAAACACAGTTGCACAATGAATAAGACACCCTATGCCTTTGGGCATCATACATTATGTCGCAGCTAACTAATAATGGCAACTGACATTTTAAAAACACGTCCACGCACGAAAGCCAGAACTTGAAACGACACTTAATGCTCAAGCATGCTTAAATTTAACTGCAGCATGACTGTTTTGTGAAATGAACGTCTCCCAAACAGACATTCAAAAATCATAATTTTTCATATGAATCTACCAAGGAGATCTATAATACCTGGAAAAAATCTAATAAAATTTGCGATTTAAATGTTGCTTGCAATATATTTCGTTTAGTCAGGGTACACGGTTATGCTGCATTCCATTCAAGATGGATGTGGGATATTCCTACTTGATATCTCCGACCATAAATGTATTCCATTCCCTGATATTCGGAACTGCAACACTCCCATTAGCTTAGCAGGTGTTTGACTCTCATTAGAGATGTCTCCTAGCAACCCAACTGATAAACAATGCTGAAGTGCTAGCATTTGTGTTTATCAAAAGAGATTATAATGTTTTGTTTTAAAACAAGCTTTAATATCATGTAAAGTGGAAATGTACTCATTTATCGATATTACTTAATAAAGTGAATGTTTATCACTTTGTATATCTCGCTGAGTGTCGACATGTTTGTGTGACATCATGCCCCTGCATCTCGGAGTTGAGAATTTCTGCATGAGCCTACAAGTTGTAATTCTGACTTAAAGATTGAGTATGAAAGGATGAAAAATATTTATTTATTTGGCATGTTACGCCAGCAGAGAAGGCTTTGCTGGCCCTGAGAATTCGCCACTGGTACATATAATAAATCTATATTAAATATTTTGATAATATAATTCATTTTTAAATTAAATATAATAAAGAATAAAACTAACCAAAACTTTCAATTTAAGTTTAATTACACTGCTTTACCAACAGATGCACAAGCAGCAGTCTTGATATGTTTTAATGATTCAATGATAAAAGCAGCAAGAATCCAACTGCCAGCGGAGAAATGGGTAGTCTAGGACTACTCACCAAAGTCAGCCAATTCCTCAAAGTCAAAGTTTGAAGCTCTAACATTAACAATGCCATAAGGGAGCAATTCTCAAATGTGCAGCGGTCCATTTACCTCATTGTGCCTTTATCACAATATCAAATGCACACACAATAGAAAAGGAGTTGGCTGACTGTGGCTGATGGACAGCTTGCTATGGAAACAAAGTATGAACAGACCAAAATCCCAAGACAATCTGTTACTTAACGAAAAGTACATGAGCTAAACATTTGCATGAGAGTGAAAGAATTTCTGCAAACATCTCAAGAGACAAATGGTGTCTTACTAAAACATGTGGTTGCATAGTACACCACCTCTGCACCTCCCTGCTCTCAAAACTGACAGTGCAATATTTAGACACCGTCAAATGATGATTAATGGAATTCAGAAATACAGTTCCTAGAGATAAAAAGTTCAAAACACGTAATATTCCTTTTGTTTCAGACGATACGGATACAGACGAATGTTGCTGAAAGTTATTCCTCAAGCTACTTCGTCTGACTGAATACGGTATATGAACTTAAACCGAAAAAATTTGACCCAAAAAAAATTAAGTCCCATCCCTCGTTTATTTAGAAAAAAGCAAAAATAGTGGTTACTGTTAAGCATTTATAATGAAAGTGAATTGGGCAAGTTCCTTAAAAAAGACACTGTTTAAAAGTAAAGCTGTCAGGCATAAACAATATACGTTTTAACATGATTTCGGCACTTATATTGAAGGTAAATGGGTAGAGGCTTTATAGGGAAAATCACCTTGTTCGATGTCACAGGGCTTTCGACAATTGAATCTTAACATTATTCCATTGTCAATTCAGAGTTAACTTGTTTAAGCAGTGGTTAGGTGTAAATTGATGAGCTAAAACCGCATTTACTTGCCCTAGCCTAGAATAATCCCAGTTTAAATGGAATGGAAAAACTGGGGGGAAAGTGGCTCTTTATTCAGCAGAGGAATGAGTGAGGGAGGAAAGATCTGGGAACAATTTAAATTAAGCTCAATTGACAGCATTTGTTGCATAATGTTGGTTACCACAAAAAATTAAGTCCCGTCCCTCGTTTATTTAGAAAAAAGCAAAAATAGCGGTTACTGTTAGGCATTTATAACGAAAGTGAATTGGGCAAGTTCCTTAAAGACACCATTTAAAAGTATAGCTGTCAGGCATAAACATATACGTTTTATTATGATTTCGACACTTATAATGAAGGTAAATGGGGCAATAAACATTAAAATACACACGGTTTTAGAAGTATAGCTAAATGCGAAAATAATGCACGCTAACATGATTTTGACACTTACAATGGAAGTGAATGGATTTATTCAATAAAAATTTAAATACACACGGTTTCAAAAGTATAGCCACAAGACGTAAACATTATACGTGCTAAAATGATTTTAGTGACATATAATAAATTATTAACTTCAATCTGTGTCAAGTTATATTCAATTTTACAAGTTTGTTGTCATGACAATGTAACGGTAAACCCTGTAATCTGGTAATCGCCGTAACGCGATTTTTTTTTTAACAAAAAAACAAGTTAAAACGTATACTGTTTACGTCTTGTGGCTATACTTTTGAAACAGTGTATATCTTAAAGTTTATGGACTTGCCCCATTCACTTCCATTGGAAGTGCCTCACTGTAACCGCGAATTTTGGTTTTATTTTGTTTTGTTTTTTAAATTGACGTGAGAGGTGTCGAATTTATTTTTGTGCTAATCAACATAAAGCCACAAATGCTGTCGACTAAGCTTAACTTGTTTTAAACCCGGATCATTCTTTAACAGTGCAGAACATCTGATAACGGATTGCTTAAAAATGAATGAATGTGGACAGTTCAGTTATACACTCGCGAGTCGCTAAACTGTAGTTTCAACTGGCGAAACGGGTTATTTTTAAAGCCAAGGAAACGTCCCTCTCGTTCCTAAATTATATTTCAAAGCTTTAAAACATGACTTCAGAGTAAATGCGTATTTTAGAAAGAAGCACAAAAGCTGCGTACATCCCGTTAAAATCACAGTAAAGTGTCGGCACAGACCGATAACTCTATCTTTGTCCAAATACACGGCTGAACACACACCTCACTTTGGGTAAAATGCTGGTTAAACGGTAGGGCTTCTCTCGTCGTCCTCTCTTCGGCTATATTCGTGTCACCGTAATTATTGTTTTTACCCGCAAACGATTTCTCGCCCCCCCCCCCCCCCCCCAAAAAAAAAAAAAACTTAGATATTGCAACATGAACAAGCCAGTAAACAGAAGAACAGAAGAACCTACCTTTCGACTCAGCGTTGTCCCCGAGTAGAAATAATATGCTATGCCTAGGACCCAGAGCACAGCGAAACATAGTAATATCCTAGATTTCCGGCGCATTTCTGTGATTTTGTGTGTGATAAAACAGCGGCTGCCTTGGGATTTGTGCCGTGAAAAGACACGGACGTCCACTTTCAGCGTCTCGCTGTGGCTATAGCGCTCTACTAACGAGAGAACGCACCAGCAGCAGCGGTTGCACAGAAGAAGAAGCAGGAAACAGCCAGCATCACCGGGTTAGAGGGGAAAGGGTAACCGACTTTAATCCAATCACGCTCCGAACAGACGGAGGAGGGGTGGGGACATCCATCGTTAGCTAGTACCTCAAGATGCACAGAGGAACCGTTGTTTGGTTTACTCTCATGTTACAGAAAGACATTAATCCTCATGCAGGAGCGCATGTTTTATGATCATATGCTGACGTAAACATCTAGTTACCCCCCAAAAGTCAGCGTTTATTTGAATCTGAGGATGAAAGCCTCTCATATGATGAGAAATCTGTAAATTATTTACTAGTTTTGCACACATCTCACTGATTATTTTCAGCTAATGCACAAATTTATGTAACCTGATATGTAACCACTGTCCCCATTGCACACTGTAACTTTAGTATGACTTTGCATGTTAATTACTCATTTGCAAATATCTCGGATATCTACCTTGAAGGTAATCAAAATGACCATGCAAATAAAAACATATCCAATGAAATGACAACAAGCTAGTTTAACATTTAAATGCATGGAAATTTCACCAAACACTCTTACATTTACGGATCTTTAGAGACATGGCACGTATCTATCAGAAATGGATCTACAAAATGGCCAGATGGAATAAAATTTTCAATATATTTTCAAGAAAATAATAGAATAAAATATATTTTGATGTCATTATTTTTTGACATTTTATTTTTCATATATGAAAGAGAAAATGCAACAAATTAGTACAAATCTAGAACAGGATTCATTACTTTCACACTGATATTTCATGCGACGCAACTGGCTGTCAAACATATTGAGCTACACATAACACATAAGATACACAAGTATTTTCTCAGGCACTTATTGAGTCTAAATAGATGCACAGCTTATATAATTTCAGTAGTACACCCAAATGACAATAGTCATATCATACTGTTCATGTGTTACACTTGCTATAGTTTACTTCCATGTTGTTTCTTCATCAAATAGCAATGTAAAATGTTAATCAAGTCAATCACTGAAACAACAGCGCCACCTTGAGTAAGAAATAACATGTAAAATATGTATGTGTACACGCATATGGGATACTGATAATTCACCATTGTTGCACAGAAAAATCAACATGATATAGTGTTTATTTGTATGAATATAATACTCATTTCTCTTGTAATAAACAAAGAAATAGATATCCTTTGATAGTAAAAACCGATAAAAAAAAAAATGGATGAGGAACAGGGTCACTAAAGACCAGAGGTATTAAGGGTTAAATAAATATTCCAGGTTCAATACAGTACATGTTCAACTGAATTGACAATATCTGTGGCATAATGTTGATTTCCACAAAAATTATTTTGACTCATCTGTCCTTCATTTAAAAAAAAAAGAAAGAAAAGAAAAACAAAATTTTGCAGTTACAGTGAGGCAGCGCCGTAGCTAGACCCTGGCTGAAAGGGCTGAATCCCCAGATCTTTTGTTAATAGCCCCAAATGTTTTTTTTTTTTTTTTTTGTGATGAAAAAAAGAAAGAAGTAAGGCTTAATGTTTATTACATCAGGGTACAAAAGCAACAAGGCAGACTTCAAATATAAATCAGAGGCACTGAGGTTTTATTATGCAATAATATATGCCTTATTTCTAAATATATAATCTATAAGCCTTATTTCTAATCTTCATCTGTTTTTAACAATCCACACACCAAGTAGATTTTAATGTATGCGCCAATCAATTTGTTCGGTTATTCGGGTTTAGTCGGGAGTCGGGACGTGGGAGAAAAGAATGTTTATTCCAATGGAATTTCCTCATACGCAACTCAAAATAAAAGCACATTGAGCTATAAGCCTAAATAGCACAATACATGGGTCTTAAAATGATAAAATCTCACAATAAAGTCAAACAGAAATGATCAAACTGTCACTACCTGTATATGTGCTCTGCCCGTGCTGGTTCACATTTCCATGTCATGTGCGTGGAGTTCAGCTGCTGCGTTTAAATAGCCTCTTTGGGGTACCTTGATTTTTAAATGGTTTAAAATCAAATGACATTGAACTTATCTAATTAATGTACTAAGTCTGCACACCAGAGCAAAAGGGGAAAAAAAAAACAATGTCTTACCGTTTGTCAAGCGTTGAAACTTTGCTATGTTAAAAACAACCTGGAATCATGTTTAATAACAGTCTTGAAACCCAACCCAGGTGTTTCGAGATGCGTTTATAAAAATTACAGTTATTTTTAATTTTACTCGGTGATCCCACGATGGTGTTTTATTGCCACGTTAAATAAAATGCAAACAAATTTTATTTCGATAATAAAGTCGTAATATTTTGCAAATAAAGTAAAAATTACTAGAATAAAGGTGTAGCATTAAGAGATTAAAGTCGTAATAGTTTGAAAATAAAGTTGTAGCCTTATGATATTTCATTATTTCATATGAGAATAAAGTAAAAATGATTAGAATAAAGTTGTAGCATTTTGAGATTATAGTAGTAATATTTTGAGAATAAAGTAGAAATTATTTGAATAAAGTCATAGCATTGTGTGAATAAAGTAGAAATATTAGAGAAAAAAATCTAAATATTAGGCTAAACAGAGCGTCATTATCACAACGATAGAACGGACGCTGAGCCAGCAGCTTCGTTAATGCAAGAGATGGATGTGGAGGATGTAGTTAAATCATAGGCCTACTTTAGTTTAGGATTTAGCAATAAAGAAATATTTGGTCTTTTAGCGCATCAGCACAGAGTCCCAATCGGCGTTGGGTTTTCCTCTCTAAACAATACTGTAACTGAGGGGATGTTACCACATCTTGATATGGACTTGTATAATTCACAGCCGTTCCAATTATTTTTCGCTTCACTTGAGTGTGGGTTTATCTCGCGCCTCCCTTAACAGGCGCCCACATGTTGAAAACTCCTGTACTAATGCACACCTCATTCATAAACAGAGAGCTTGCAAAAACTTCCCACAAATTCAGCTCGGTTGTATAGCCAAGTTATCTCCCTTGTTAATGATGTTGTATGTAAAGACGCTCCACTTTGCTGTTGTCCACCACATCACTTTGATGTTACTTTCCTTTCGATTTATTCTCAAAATATTACGACTTTCTTCTCGTAATTTTTACTTTATTCTCAAAATATTATGATAAATGACAATTGCAAATTGAAATTGTTAAATTACTTTGATTTTATTGTTAGCGTTTTGTGCATCCATCATAACCCTGCAGTACATTACATTTTCATCCATGCATTCTGCTCTGCACTACTGAATATACTAATACGTCACCTTTTTTGTTATTTAAAGATTTCATATTTTGTTAATAAATCCTTGAGCTACTTTGTGAAATCTGGTGTGTCCCTCTTTTGTTGCGACCTTTGAGCCACGGGTCATAACAAATATTATGCCACAAATGCTGTTGATTCAGCTTAACTTGTACTGAACACGGAACATTCCTTTAACTACCTTTGTTTGTCATCAAACCATTCTGTGATATGACAACATAACATGATTTTCCAGTATGCCTTAATTTGTTTCATATGTGCAAAGGTCATCTTTCATCAGATGTACTAAATCTACATTTCAGTACTGTACATGACCATTGCTCAGTTCAAGTTATACAGAGTGGATGCTGCGGTTAAAGGTGCAGTAAAATATTATTTTCCCATTAGAATGCTGATGTTTGATGTCAGCTGGAATCTTGTGGAGGTTTGAAAGAGACCTTTGGACATTTCAGGATGAGCTAAACTCTCTGCAATAGTTGTCTGATGACTGAATTCAGACAGTCATTTTGATAGTGACATTTAATTATTCATCAAAAATGTGTCTTCTGGGTTTCTTTTAAAGTCTGCAGAAAAATGCGTACTGATAGTTTATATGAAAAAATGCATACGTTTACTGTCATAAATAATGTAAGCCAAAGTTGAAAGAACTCAAAACTTTGGTTTTTAAAGATCTCATTGAAGTTTGACCTGAAATCAAAAATGTTTTACTGCAATCGAATGTTTTGAATAAAGGAAGAAGCTCATTTAGAAACACTGCTGCACTTCCAAGGAATCACTTGAATGACCTATTTTTCATATGGTGACAAGCACTGTAGACAAAATCTTGATGTATGTACGAGCTGCAGTTGAAGATTTAGGCTGGTTACCCAAAGATTCTATCTTCAAGCAAGGCACTTAACCCCAGACTGCTTCAGGACAGCTGTCCCTGTTGTATTGTTGTACTGTCCATCAGTGACAGTAGGTAATGACTTTAAAAAATGCAGAGATTAGAACTTGATGTTTGAAAGACTTTTCAACATGCCAAATATACCTAAATGCTACAAACATGTGAAATAATGAATTTGATGACAGAGGGTGACATTTTTAAAAGTTTGCAAATGTCATTATAGTAGGAATGCCAATGGACTAAATTATCCACTTATAGTATAAAGTGTAGAGTTTACCTCATGCCACTATTTTAATAAACTTTATTAAAAACACTATTGCCTTTGAAGACCTGCTTAAAAAAGAAAGCTGGATTTGAGTCTTAAAGTGATAATTCACCCAAATATGATAATTCTCATTTACCCACCCATATGCCTTCTCAAATTCACATATATCTATCACTTAAAATGTAATGGTTTTACATTAGAATGCAGTGAACAGTCTTGTGCTGTCAAAAAGATAACACCAGAAGCCTTAAGCATGTCACCAAATCTCACATTACTATTCTGTAACGGAGTAATTCTGCATTTCCTTCTCAAGAGCTTCGCATTAGAAACCACTTTACCATGGGGACATTTGGCCTACAATGTGGCTCAGCCTACTATTGGAGAATGCATGTAATTTCCTTATGGTGTGCATATATTGTATGCAGTCTGTTATGCTTCGTTGCTCCCCTACCCTTCCATCTCCTCCAAATCTACAATTGAAAGGACTTCCTCTAATGTCATGAGACTGTACAGCTAGGAGGATCAAAAAGAAGGGTTAGACAAGGTCTGCACTTTGAGCTCTGCTTACACTACTGGCATATTTAAGCAGTGAACATGAGTAAATTCTTTAATGGACTGCCTTTTCTTCTTCTACTTTTTTCATTTCTGTGGTGATAAAAATATGTGTTTGTTCTCTTTTGTCACATGCTAAATGAGGGCTCATTCAAACATTGTTGCTGAGCCCCTGAGCATAAACACCCAGTGGGAACTCAGCCGTTTGGGGAGAAAAATAGCTGTTTTAATTCTGGTTGTTGTGATGATGACTGCCATGGAAGCAAATATTGGAGCTAGGAAAGTGCTTACTTTAACAGCATGAACTGTGCTAGAAAATCAGACCCTTCCAACGTGGTGTTTACCCTGTCTTCATGATTTATAAATAATAAGTGAAAAAGTTTCTGTGTATGGTCTCCAAATGTTAAAAATGGACAATATGAAAGACTTACAATAAGGGAGTTTATGGAAATAAGATCTCTTAGTGGCTATAAAATATCAGTATGTTTTATGATGGCTCCATCACTGCAGGGAAATAACAAAGTATTCTTAAAATTGGCTGCTGTACTTTCAACATTAAGTCAATGAGCACTCTTAATCTCGATTAAAAAAACGATCATTTAAATTAAACAAAAACTATTTGATTCCAAAGGTCAACTTGTTGCATTTAAAACCAAACAAATTTTAAAACATGTCAATGCTGAGCAATTCTCACTGAGCAAGTCAACCTCAAATATGATGCCAGCTGAGTATTATGACAATAACAGCCATGCCTAAAATTTAGTAGAACCTAAGAAATAACATTGGAACTCTTTAAAAAATACACACTGACAAATGTTATTATAACCTTTGATGAACGCCGATTGTAATTGCCATCCAAACAAATCAGACAGCAAGCCTTGTACTGTGAGGAGACTGGTTCCAGCTTATATTAGTAATACTTATGACCTGTCGGTATAAATAATCATACTCCTAAAAACAGAGAACCAACATAATATGTCAATAATGGTAGTACAATTTGTCCTTTTTGGGCAAATACATTTTTCTCTAGATTCGTTGAGTGGATCTATCTATCTATCTATCTATCTATCTATCTATCTATCTATCTATCTATCTATATATATATATATATATATATATATATATATATATATATATATATATATATATATATATATATATATATATATATACAGGTGAGCCAAAACATTATGACCACTCATAGGTGAAGCAAATAACGTTAATCATCTCCTAACTAGGCCACATGTCAAGGTCTGGGTAGGTTAGATGGTAAGCGATCAATCAGTTCTCGTAGTCAGCGTGTTGAATGCAGGTGAAATGGGCAGGAGTAAAGACCTGAGCAACTTTGACAAGGGCCAAATTGTTATGGCCAGATGACTGGATCAGAGCATCTCTGAAACAGAAAGGCTTGTGGAGTGCTCCCGGTCAGCAGTGGTGAGTACCTACTGACACTGGTCAGAGGAGGGACAAACCACAGTCCGGCAATAGGGTGTTGGGCGCCCAAGGCACATCGATTCACAAGGGCAATGAAGGCTATCTCGTCTGAACCAATAGAAGTTCTACTGTGGCACAAGTCACAGAAAAGTTTAATGATTGTTAAGGGAGGAATGTGTCGACAAGGGGCCTGGGTAGCTCAGTGAGTATTGACGCTGACTACCACCCCTGGAGTCGCAAGTTCGAATCCAGGGTGTGCTGAGTGACTCCAGCCAGGTCTCCTAAGCAACCATGTTGGCCCGGTTGCTAGGGAGGCTAGAGTCACATGGGGTAACCTCCTCGTGGTCACAATTAGTGGTTCTTGCTCTCAATGGGGCGCGTGGTAAGTTGTGCGTGGATCACGGAGAGTAGCATGAGCCTCCACATGCGGAGTCTTCGCGGTGCTCAATGAGCCACGTGATAAGATGCGCAGATTGACTGTCTCAGAAGCGGAGGCAACTGGGACTTGTCCTCCGCCACCCGAATTGAGGTAAGTAACCACACCACCACTGGGACCTACTAAGTAGGGGGAATTGGGCATTCCAAATTGGGAGAAAAGGGGATAAAAAAAAGGAGGAATGTGTCACAAAACACAGTTCATTGCACCCTGCTGCATATGGGGCTGCGTAGCCACAGACTGGTCATGATGAGTGTTCATGATGACCCCTGTCCACCATCGAAAGTACCTACAATGGGCACGCAGGCATCGGAACTGGACCTTGGAACAGTGGAAGAAGGTTGCCTGGTCCGATGAGTCCCGTTTTCTTTTACATCACATGGACGGCCGTGTACCTGGGGAAGTGATGGCACCAGGATGCACTGTGGGAAGACGACAAGTCGGTGGAGGGAGTGTGATGCTCTGGGCAATGATCTGCTGGGAAACCCAGGGTCCGGCTATTCATGTGGACCTCAGTTTTACACATGCCACCTACCTAAACATCATTGCAGACCAGGTACACCCCTTCATGGCAATGGTGTTCTCTGATGGCAGTGGCCTCTTTCAGCAGGATAATGCGCCTTGCAACATTGCACACATTGTTCAGGAATGGTTTGAGGAACATGATGAATAGTTCAAGGTGTTGCACTGGCCTCCAAATTCCCTGGATCTCAATCCAACTGAGCATCTGTGGGATGTGCTGGACAAACAAGTCCGATCCATGGCGGCTCCACCTCACAGCTTACAGGACTTGAAGGATCTGCTGCTAATGTCTTGGTACCAGATACCACAGGACACCTTCAGGCGTTGTTTTGGTGGCATGCAGAGGACCAACAGCATATTAGGCAGGTAGTCATAATGTTTTGGCTCATCAGTGTATATACACCGATCAGCCACAACATTAAAACCACCTGCCTAATATTGTGTAGCTCCCCCTCCTGCCACCAAAACAGCGCCAATTCGCATCTCAGAATAGCATTCTGAGATGCTATTATTCTTACCACAGTTGTACAGAGCGGTTATCTGAGTTACCGTAGACAGTCTGGCCATTCTCCGTTGACCTCTCTCATCAATAAGGTGTTACCATCCGCAGAACTGACACTGACAATGTTTTTTGTTTTTGGCACCATTCTGAGTAAATTCTAGAGAATGTTGTGTGTGAAAATCCCAGGAGATCAGCAGTTACAGAAATACTCAAACCAGCCCATCTGGCACAATAATCATCCATTTGATTATCTGGACAACAGTGTATGTGATTTTGACCTAGAATCTCTCACCTTATAGAACCGTGTGCGCTAGGAACTTGGGTGTTCTGTTTGACAGCAACCTTAAATTTGATAAGCAGATAAGGACTGTGGTAAAATCATGTTTTTATCATCTTCGTTTGTTAACTATGGTTAAGCCATTCTTGTCATTAAGCAAGTTTGAAACAGTGATCCATGCTTTTGTTATTTCTCGCCTGGATTTCTGTAACTCGCTTTACATTGGTGCCCCTCATTCATCTATTTCACGCCTCCAGCTTGTTCAAAACACTACGGCTAGGCTCTTTAAGGGGAAACGCAAATTTGAGCACATCACACCTGTCTTGATTTCATTGCACTGGCTTCCTGTTAAATTTAGAATTGATTAATTAAAATCTCTCCATAACCAGGCGCAACAATACTTATTCGACTTGCTGCACCTGTACACTCCGTCGAGATCTCTTAGATCTGGTGAATCTGAATTGCTTTGTGTTCCCAGGTCTAAACTTAAGAATAGTGGTGATCGTGCCTTTGCTGTTGTTGGACCTAAGCTATGGAACAGTCTTCCAGCACATATTAGAACTGCATCAACTATCTCGGCTAACTAAAGTTAAAATGTATCTATTTTCCTTGGCTTTTAACATTCCTTGACCTTTTTCTTTTTATCTTTGTAAGTTTACTGTTTATTGCTATTACATGTCTTGATTGTTGTCTTTTTATATATTGTGCAGCACTTTGGTCAACCTCGGTTGTTTTTAAATGTGCTATTTAACATTGATTAATTGATCTATCAGCCAATCATGTGGCAGTAGTGTAGTGCACAAAATCATGCAGATACAGGTCATGAGCTTCAGTTAATATTCATATCAACCATCAGAATGGGTAAAAAATTTGATCTCAGTGATTTGGACCGTGGCATGATTGTTGGTGCCAGATGTGGCGGTGGTATGCTTATTTCTGTAACTGCTGATCTCCCGGGATTTTCACACGCAGCAGTCTCTAGAATTTACTCGGAATGGTGCCAAAAACAAAAAACATCCAGTGAGGGGCAGTTCTATGGACGGAAATGCCTTGTTGATGAAAGAGGTCAACCGAGAATGGCCAGACTGGTTTGAACTGACAAAGTCTACGGCAACTCGGATAACCGTTATGTACAATTGTGGTGAGAATATCATCTCAGAATGCTATTCTGAGATGCGGGTTGGCGCTGTTTTGACCATTCACTCGGGCTAGCGTTGGTGTGAACATCACTGCCAGCTCCTGCGTACCCTCTTTGTACTCTGTACCTCTGCTGATCAGGAGAGAGGCAAGCTGGGGAAGCTTCATACATGCACATCCAGTAGCATTTCCAGCCAATGCTTTCAGCTTTATACAATATTCACAGAAATTTTTTGTACTGTATTGCAGTTGCATTATGTGCATTTATAGTTTACATTTATGCATTTGCATTTGAGGTAGCTACTGTTTGAATCTGAATTCCCATTTAAGATAACCTCAGGAACAACATCATTTGAACAATGGCAATGTAAAAATGCAGGAGAGTTAAATAGGTTTATGCACACCACTGCAGTTACAGTGATTGCCTATATAAATGTTTAACACCATTTGACAATATAGGTCTGTTGGGGTTCATTTTTAATTGGTTATTTGTCATTCAGAAGACACTTTTACAGTACACTAATTTTATAGCCTAGAGTCCACCTGGAGTAACCTGAAGAAGCTCTTAAACCATTTCAAGACTTTGGGTTGTCAATTCAGATATTTAATAACTCAGCTAACACAACATTTAACTCTTTAAAGTTTTTATTTCCAAGCATACACCAAAAGGTTTGGTTGAGGGCATTGTTACTAATTAGATGGTAGAAATTTTTTATTTTAACATGAGAAAAACTTTGTGTGTTAATGTATGTCTGTGATAGAAGATTTCCTACTTTTGGGAGTAAAATATTGAGAAGTGAGTGTTTAATTGGTCAAGTACAAAAGAGTGAGGCAGTATACATTATATAGTTCGTCCCCCCACATTTAACAAACAACACTCCATTACATTTTTGTTTTTAAATGTTTCTAGGAATAACCTTGACTATAAAGGATAGACTACTGAAATAAAAAATAAAATAAAAAGTTTAGGAATTGACAGGCTTTTTATATAGTACATAAAAATACTAAATACAGATTTAGTCACTTGATTCAGACAGTTTGAGGAGTAAATTGTCAGATGGTGTACTTTTCTTCCCCATGCCTTTGAGATTTATGATAGTGTGTGTAACTATTGTACAGTTCATTAAACACTTCCTTGACACCCTTTTGAAGGGTGGTGTTCAGAAATATTATCTCTCGTTCAACACAGCAGTCCAAGATACAGTAAATGCCCTCTGTTAGATGTGCCTTGATTTCTGGCTGAAGCGTCACCTAGGAAATAAGAGGAAAAAAGCAGTGAGGGTATAAAATGACAACAATTATTCAGCACTGTGCACTAATGTAATTGTCCCATGCAGAAACATGAGTCTCAGGTCAGAAGGTCAAATGCATTTTGCACTGCAAGTTGACAAAAACAATGGACTCAAATTGCCTTCGGCAAAGTGTGTTCCTCTTCCATTTTCTTTGAAAGCACAAGCATCCAGAGATCTGATTTTGTCTGTTCTCATTTTGTCTCTGCAAATACAACACTTTATTGCCAAGAGTGCATGACATAGGACAAAACCCAGTAGACTTAACTCACTAACTATAATTGTGTTGCTTAAGTTTTGAAATCCAAACAGACCCTATTTTTCCATTCTTAAAGGGATAGTTCATCCATAAAAGAAAATTCTTTCATCATTTACTTCGCCTCATGCATCCCAGATGTGTATGGCTTTCTTTGTTCTGCTGAACACACAGATTATTAGAAGAATATTTCAGTTCTGTAGGTCCATACAATGCAATTAAATGGTGACCAGAACTTTGAAGGTCCAAAAAGCATATAAAAGGAGCATCGAAGTAATCCATAAGACTCCAATTGTTAAATCCATATCTTCAGAAGTGATATGATAGGTATGGTTGAGAAACAGATCAATATTTGAGTCCTTTTTTATTATTAATCTCCACTTTAACATTCTTCTCGTGTTTCTGACGATTCACATAAAGAAGAATTTATAGTAAAAAAGGAGTTAAATATATGGATTTAACCACTTGAGTCTTATGGATTACTTTTATGCTGCCTTTATGTGCTTTTTGGACCTTCAAATTTCTGGTCACCATTCACTTGCATTGTATGGACCTACAGAACTGAGATATTCTTCTAAAAATCTTTGTGTATGACTTTCTCCAGCTGAACACATCTGAGATGGCATGAGGGTGAGTAAATGAGAGAATTTTCATTTTTGGGTGAACTATCCCTTTAAGAGCATGTATCTCCATTGATGGCCATTCAAAAACAACCATGTTCCTAGTCTTATTGTGCATGAAACATTGGTGCACTTTATTTTTTTATTTAATGTCAATGTTTTATTAAAATATAATAATTGCTTCACCTCTGAAACGACTTTTCAGTTGATGTAACAAATTCTTCCTACTTTGCAACCCATTCCCTCCAACCACTTGGCTTCATTCTCATATGTAATGCCTACTTTTTATGAACCAATCAACTCCCAATGAATAAAATGAAGTCCCGCTCCATTTTTTCTACTTCACATTGCATTTACAGTTTTACTCATAAATATGTCGGATTCCGGAAATGAAATGTGCCAAATCAGTTTCCAGGAGTGTAATTGAGTAAAAATACTTAATTAGTATTATTTTGGGGGATTTATACTTTCCTCAAGTGCAATTTAAACGGAATACTTGTACTTTTACTCAATTACATTTCCAAAGAAAATGTTTTACTTTTTACTCCTTACAACTTTATTTATACTTGAAAAGTACTCATTAAATTTTTGCAGATAATTTTTACTGCATCCGACAAACGACAGATGAGAGGTCAGTCATTTCAAATGTGAGTGTCACACAGAGGCTGTGTGGAGTTCAGACCATCTGCAGAGGTGGAAGTTTTTTATCTGATTTGTGACCGCCGACTGAATGTGATGTATTCATTCAAAACTATGAGCACAAAGTGAGAAACACTTAAAACACCTAAACTTTATTCTACGCCTGCTACTTCTACAGATTGGACAGTTATGAAGTCAAGAATGATCATTCACGTTGAAAATGTATACACCGTATAAGAACAAAAGGCTTTTGTAATTAAATGTATACATGTCATTTATTTCTATACTAGGGATTTATATTTGCTAAATTATTATTGTGGTTGTTAGGCAACTATTAATTATCATTTTAAAACCAGCAATGATAATGATGATAATAATAATAAAATATTGAATCTGGTTAAATATTAATTATGAATTTTATTGAATTCATCCATCTGCTCAACAGCTAGGTTTGGTAGCAAACCTCAGAAAACAATTCAACCAACAACATTACTAACTTTCTTCAAAGCTTCATTTGATTTTTATTTATTTATTTATTTATGTCTCAAGGGGCTGGGTGCTCTGACATTGCAATTCATGAGTGCTTTCTCCCATGCAACGAACACTGCGTGACTGTGGCAATTCAAGTGGTTCATTACAAGTCTCAGGTCAGTTCCGAAGTGAAATGTCCACTGTGTGGCGCAAAAAGCAAGTTACATGTTCTCCTGAACAGATGAGGTTTTAAAGGTTAATGTTCTATAGAGATTTAAATCAACAAAACCGACATGCCTACCTTAAACCTAATTGATAGTGTCAGAAAAAGCAAATGTGACATGAAAAACTAAATTTCTGAATCAACCACGTCATTTTGTGGTGCTTCTATGACACTTTGGGATCACGTGCGACTCGCGTGCTCTTCAGGACTCGTATCCCGGTCCTGTACATTACAAATGCAGCGCTCTATCAGTTGAACTACTGCACAATTTTTTCACACTTAAACAGGCTTTTAAATGTAGTTGGTTATGTGATGCAAAGGTTAAAATGTGTTGTGTACTATAGTAAAGGTGTTTATATGTCATAAGAAAGCATTGTGTGAGGAACAGGATGAAAAGTGTTCATGAACTGACAATCTGCCTTTTTACTTGTGATTTGAAAGAAAGGGGATAAAAGTCATTGTTGTTTTAGTGCCCTCTAGTGTTCATTTTACATACAACAGGACACAAAAAAATCATTTAGCAAAAATGTAGTTATTGTAACATGATTCTATGACCAGGTTGCAAATGCCAATGGGGGAGAAATATGACAGTCCTCTGAGACATTAAAAAGGCGACTTAACAAACCAACAGAATTTAACAACATCCTCACTTACACAGTCTCCTCTCTTGATTTCATTCTAGCTAAGAAAAAAGTAAATGTTTACTTTTTTTAATACTCAAGTACAATTTAACATGAATACTTTTTTTCTTTCACTCAAGTATGTTTTTGGCTAGATACTTAGACTTTTAATGAGTAAAATGTTGACTCAGTATCCATACTTAAGTATAATTTTACAGTACTTTTTACACCACTGGTTACTAAAATGTAAACTGGTTTCAAAATGAATCCTTATTTACCACTTATGTGAAGAAACAGATTTAGTTTCAGTAGTCCCATTCTACTGTAGCAAACATACTGTAGACTTCAGAGAGTCAGTCAATGAGAGTACAACAAACAATTACAGGGAACATTTCAGTTGAAATTTACCATAACTTATACAGTTGAAGACAGAAGTTTACATACACCTTAGTCAAATACATCTAAACTCAGTTTTTCACAAGTCCTGACATTTAATCGTAGTAAACATTACGTGTCTTAGGTCAGTTAGGATCACTATTTTATTTTAAGAATGTGAAATGTCAGAATAACAGTAGAGAGAATGATTTCACATTCCCAGTGGGTCAGAAGTTTACATACACTTTGTTAGTATTTAGTAGCATTGAATTAAAATTGTTGAACTTGGGTCAAACGTTTTGGGTAGCCTTCCACAAGCTTCTCACAATACATTGCTGGAATTTTGGCTTATTCCTCCAGACAGAACTGGTGTAACTGTGTCAGGTTTGTAGGCCTCCTTGCTCGCACACGCTTTTTCAGTTCTGCCCACAAATTTTCTATCGGACTGAGGTCAGGGATTTGTGATGGCCACTCCAAAACCTTGACTTTGTTGTCCTTAAGCTATTTTGCCACAACTTAAGCTTGGGGTCATTGTCCATTTGGAAGACCCATTTGCGAACGAGCTTTAACTTCCTGGCTGATATTTTGAGATGTTGCTTCAATATATCCACATAATTTTTCTTCCTCATGATGCCATCTTTTTTGTGATGTGCACCAGTCCCTCTTGCAGAAAAGCACCCTCACAACATGATGCTGCCACCCCCATGCTTCACGGTTGGGATGGTGTTCCTAGGCTTGCAAGCCTCACCCTTTTTTATGGCGGTTTTGGAGCAGTGACTTCTTCCTTGCTGAGCAGCCTTTCAGGTTATGTCGATATAGGACACGTTTTACTGTGGTTATAGATACTTGTCTATCTGTTTCCTCCAGCATCTTCACAAGGTCCTTTGCTGTTGTTCTGGGATTGATTTGCACTTTTCGCACCAAACTACACTCATCTTTAGGAGACAGAATGCGTCTCCATTCTGAGCGTTATGATGGCTGCATGGTCCCATGGCATTTATACTTGCGTACTATTGTTTGTACAGATGAACGTGGTACCTTCAGGCATTTGGAAATTGCTTCCAAGGATTAACCAGACTTGTGGAGGTCCACAATTTTTTTTTCTGAGGTCTTGGCTGATTTCTTTTGGTTTCCCATGATGTCAAGCAAAGAGGCACTGAGTTTGAAGATAGGCTTTTAACACATCCAAAGGTACACCTCCAATTAACTCCACTTAGCCTATCAGAAGCTAACTGGCTAATTGCCTAAAAGCTTGACATCATTTTTTATTTTATTTTCCAAGCTGCTTAAAGGCACAGTTAACTTAGTGTACGTAAAGTTCTGACCCGCTAGAATTGTGATATAGTCAATTATAAGTGAAACAATCTGTCTGTAAACAATTGTTGGAAAAAAATACTTGTGTCATGCACAAAGTAGATGTCCTAAATGACTTGCCAAAACTATAGTTTGCTAATATAAAATCTGTGGAGTGGTTCTTAATGACTTCAAATGTATGAAAACTTCTGACTTCAACTGAACATTTAAAAAGAGCAAGTGTGGCAGGTAAAGAACTGATAATGGTTATTGATCTTACCCTCTGTAGTTCACTGACATATTGTGCAACCATGAACAAGGACAGGCCTGAGAAAGTTTCAGCAGAATCGGCAATATGATTGTACATCCTCTCCACCAGTCTGGCACACTTCAGAAGACTCTCTCTGTCTTTCTCAGAGGCTGAAAGAAGAGACAACAACACAAATCAAGTAAATGTAATATTTAAACGCATGTGATTATTTAAAGGGATAGTTCAACCAAAAATGAAAACTCTTGTCATCATGTAATATCTCTCATATGGTTCCAAACCCAAATTAATTTTTTTTTTCTAATGTGAAACACAAAGGTGGATTGTAAGCCTTGGTCACACTTTTACTTTAATTCCACATTTTTTTTTTCCATACAATGAATGTGAATGGTGAACATCTCCTTTTGTGTTCCACAGAAGTCAAAGTTTGAAACAACATGGGGGTGAGTAAATAATGGAAGGTTTTTTTAATTTAGGGTGAACTATCTCTTTAAACATTATTATTATGTATCCGGGTAATATAACCATGTTATTCAATTAGTTGTGTAGAAAGCCAGTGACTGACAACAAATTAATGCTCTACGTTACCATAAGATGATCAATGGCATTACATTAATTTGAAACTGCCTCATATCCGAGTACAATAAAACTCCTACATTAAAAATGAAAGTCTGAGAAATGAATAAACTAAAGACAAACTGTACTGATGCTACAGTCAGAAGAGGCTTTACATTTTAAGAGATCTCAAATTAGAAAAATGCATACTAAAATTTATTGAGCCCCAAGTTTCAGGACTCAAACTTCTGCTCACCATCTAAGCAGAATTTTTCTCTGTCACTTCACTTTGAAATTCATTCCACAAAACCACAGTCTGAAGCTGTCTGAACACAGCTCAACAAAGTGCTTGTCTCATTAGTTTAGATGAATCATACCCCAAGTAACATATTTTGCTTTCTGCACATTAAATGAATTCAGGGCAACTCGTAGAAAGGAAAAGATCACAGACATATGGCTCTATTAATACTCAATTAATGATTCTTGTGTTGAAGTTCCAAACATAAAAGCTTGCCAGCTTCAGGTGCCCACCACTTTCTTTATCTGACAGCTACAGAGCATACAATAGGAGTACACATGCTGGCAAAAAAGGGTCTTTGTATTCATTGAAGCTTTGTTTGCTTGCATAAGAGTTTGCTTGTGGAAAAGGTTACAAATGAGTGATAAATAAAAGATTAACAGCATGGAGAAACTTAGCCCTGAAATTTAGACAGTATAATAATTATATTTATTTATCACACATTATACATTTGCACATATACAGTGAAATTCTTTCTTTTTTTTCACATATCCCAGCTAAGCTGGGGTCAGAGTGCAGGGTCACTCTTGAAGGGAATCCCCTTGAAGGGAAAATGTAAATTAAATATCAACTACTTATTCAAACCATTGAGGGTTAATAGCTTCTTTTTTTGTATCAGAGAATTGCTACTTGATCTTCATTAAGTAAATCTCTGGGCCCAGCTGCAAGAAGCCAACATACTTGGTTTAGAGTTTTTTCAAAATCCCTAAACCAAGACCAAATATTTTTGATTGTATCTCATCCTACTAAAGCTTTCAAGCTACTGTTCTGACTTATCTATCCATCTATCAGATAAGGCTTTGAGTCAAGCAAACATCAGGGGTTTAGTTTTTTGTTTATCTTTGTTTTTTTGCAACCAGCAGCTGAATCTACTCAGTTTGCAAAAGAAAAACATAATACACAATTTTTAAATTTACACTAGATAGATACGTTTTTTAGAAATATTTTGAGAAATACAAAGGGGAGCATGCTTACCTCTGTCAGACTCACCCCTCTGTCTGCCTTCATGCATGACTGATGAAACCAAGCGATAAAAGCAATTCAGGAAGATGGAAGAAGCCTTCAGCATCACCTGCGAACATTTGAAAAGTTCTTAAAATGGGTGCACAGCTGAGCTTAGTATAAAATACATTGTCTTATATTAATCCAATGCATAACAGTCTAACACAAATAAAAAAAAAGACCAACAGCTTTGTGCCAAATTCTTTCATCAATAAGTTGGTCTTTTACCAATTTTTTTTTTTTTAACAGTTTCTGTAATAGCAACAACTGAAGACTCAGACTTTCTCTTGTCCTGTTCTGAGAATAAAATTGATGCATTGATCCAATTTTGATTATTAGTAAGTTATTTGCTTGAGTTTCCCATTAAAGCTTGTCTGTGTGAATATACATATGCTATCTGTCCTGAAGACATGCATGAAGTGCTAAAATAAGAATACATCTTTACTCTTTCACACTTTTTACTGTGTAAAACTGTGGTTTTCTGTGCACAAATAACACATGTAGTGTTAAGTAGGGGCACCTGTACCTGGACAGCCACTATTATCACTGCTTTAATAGAAAAGTGCAGTAACAACTTTTCTTACTACAGTACATTCTAATTTTCACTCTTATCAAGTGCAAATTAAACGTCTCTCCAGGGCACTTTCATGTTACCGTTTAACATTTTATTATCTAACACAGAACATATCTGAGAGAGCTACATTAGAGAGCTGGATTAGCCTGTAAAACACCTATTTGCATAAAACTATAATTATATGCCTATATACATGAGCATTTATAAAAGCATCTCAGAGTATTAACTGTTACTCATTCACCATGACTTTTAACATTATTATGGTTTAAAATTAGGACAAAAAAGCAGAATTTTTTGTTTTTTGTAACTGACAGTTACACTGTGAATACATAATGATTCTTCTTTTTAATCTCAAGAAGATCTTTAGTTATTCTGTTCACTAAAGGATATATTATTTTCTTGATCAAGACTAAAAGACAAATTTTGCTTCCACCAGTCATGGTATGCTGGGTGTGTTTGTGAACCACTCAAGGCCACATTAATAAAAAAAAATTCCTAAGCAACTGCAGATAAACAAATGTCAAGCCTGCCTTTAAAAAAAAACTGATAGCATCTGGGATGGTTTCTACTTCCTCAGCCTTTGGCTAATTTGAAAAACAATTTAAGATGTATAAAGATATAATTCACCTTGAAAAAGTGTAACAACTCAAATGCAAAATATTATCTTTCACTCTCCATTCCCAGGATACTCACCCGAGGGTAGCAAATGATAACTGCAAACAGAGCTTCATGAATGGCCTCAAAAGCAGCATGGTAGTCCTCCAGAGAATGACTGTCAAGAGGCACAAACTGCAGAGCACCAAGCACCATAATGACATGGTGTGGATTAGAGAGGTGTGCTCCACCCTGCCGGAGCAACACGGTCAGAGCCTCGAGGGTTGGCACAGTCAGAACACGGGCCAGACAACGCATCTTGCTGGACTCCTTTATCAGAAACTGAAAACAAGTGTGAAATTACATATGTAATAGAATTATACAGTATACACCGATCAGCCATAACATTAAAACCACCTGCCTAATATTGTGTCGGTCCCCTCGTGCCGCCAAAACAGCGCCAACCCGCAACTCAGAATAACATTCTGAGATGATATTCTTCTCACCACAATTGTACAGAGCGGTTATCTGAGTTACTGTAGACTTTGTCAGTTCGAACCAGTCTGGCCATTCTCTGTTGACCTCTCTCATCAACAAGGCGTTTCCATCTGCAGAACCGCCGCTCACTGGATGTTTTTTGTTTTTGTCACAGTGAGTAAATTCTAGGGACTTTCCCAGGAGATCAGCAGTTACAGAAATCCTCAAACCAGCACATCTGGCATCAACAATCATGCCATGGTCCAAATCACTGAAATCTAATTTCTTCCCCACTCTGATGGTTGATGTGAACATTAACTGAAGCTTCTGACCCGTATCTGCATGACTGTATACACTGCACTGCTGGCAACTGGCTGATTAGATAATCGCATGGATGATTGTTGGTGCCAGATGGGCTGGTTTGAGTATTTCTGTAACTGCTGATCTCCTGGGATTTTCACAAACAACAGTCTCTAGAATTTACTCAGAATGGTGCCAAAAACAAAAAACACGCAGTGAGCGGCTGTTCTGTGGACGGAAATGCCTTGTTGATGAGAGAGGTCAATAGAGAATGGCCAGACTGTTTTGAACTGACAGTCTACGGTAACTCAAATAACTGCTCTGTACAATTGTAGTGAGCTGAAAAGCATCTCTGAATGCACAACACAACGAACCTTAGGTGAAAGGGCTACAACAGCAAAGACCACTTCTGTCAATCAAGAACAGAAAGCTGAGGCTGCAGTGGACACAGGCTCACCAAAACTGGACAGTTGAAGACTGGAAAAACTTAGCCTGGTCTGAAGAATCTCGATTTCTGCTGAGGCACACAGATGGTAGGGTCAGAATTTGGCGCCAACAGCATGAATCCATGGACACAAACGTGCCTAATGTCAAGAGTCCAGGCTGGTGGTGGTGGTGTAATGGGGTGGGGAGTGTTTTGTTGGCACACTTTGGGCCCGTTAATACCAATCAATCATCTCTTGAATGCCACAGCCTATTTGAGTATTGTTGCTGGCCATGTCCATACCTTCATGGCCACAATTTACCCACCTTCTAATGCAGTGGTTCCCAACCCTGTTCCTGGAGGCCCCCCAACACTACACATTTTGGATATATCCCTGTGACGAGGAGGAGGGCGTGGCCGGGCCATGAGGATGCACGCTCAGTGCTGAATTGTCCTAATCAGCCAGGAGGGGGATAAAGACTAGCCGGGGGCACCAGCTCGAGAAAGAGAGACATACGTGGCCACTGTGTGTGTGTGTCTGTTCGTTTATGTTTCTTTAAGTTCATTTAAGTCATGAAAGTTATGTTGACTGTTCTGAAGAAATGTCATACAGTTTTGGAATAACATGAGGGTGAGTAAATTATGAAAGAATTGTAATTTTATTGAACAGGAATTTCTTGCCCCTATTCTGCCATAGCAAAGCCTTTCCATTAAACTAACCAAAGAAGTTAAGTTACACCCCGTTATCTCGCATTTGCACGCTGTATGGACAAAAGTGTCTAGAGTGTTTAATTCGGACATTTATTTAAATGTTGCCTCGAGCATATGGCTGAACCGGGGGGGATGGGCTTAATGTATGTAATTTGATTACGTATGTTTATTTTATTAATGGAATCAATAAAAATTGTAATATATATATAAATATATATTTCAGAGGAAATATATTTCAGAGGAAATACTTGGTACACCTTTAAAGATTAGTAAAGACTAATATAATACACGTGCAATACAATATGTAGATCTCTTACAAACCAGACTGACATTTATCTGAAACCAATCCAGAATGCATCTTAAAATGTAGCACATTAACAGTTCTAACTTTCAACTGCACATCAAAACATGTGACCACTACCATAAAATATTAAATAACAACAAAGGTGACTATTACAGAGCTTGTGTTGTGTACTAAAGACAGTTTAGGTGTGTAAGCAGCATCAGGGAAACAAAGCTTTTGGTTGCTTTTGTAAACAGCGCTAGCGGCAGCTCTTATATGTCAGGGTCTGACAGAGAAAAAAGGTGCAATAAGACTAACCTGGCAAGCACACACAGAATCATTCACAGACAGAACTCAATGACAAACATAAACAAGACTTGGAAACCTGGCTTTTCCAGGCTGATGAATTTTAATGCTGAAACAAGACAAAGGCGAGTCGGGCCAGTCAGCGCTGTACGTGAAATGCTTTACAAGATTAGTTGTCAAAGGCAGAGTTGGGGGAAGAGAGTAGCCAGAGCCAAATTTGTTTCATCATTCTGTGAGTACAGTATGTTAATATAACATATAAAATGTATTAGAGGTTGACCGATAGTGGATTTTGCTGATACGATAACTAAGGTGGTGGGAAAGGCCGATAACCAGTTAACCGATTAAAATTAAAATTGATTTATATAATGTCAAAAATTTCTTATACTTTCCTTAATATGACTAGCACAGACAAAGAGTCCTAAATAAATAAAATACCAGATGCAGTTTATTGTTTAATCAAAATCCCAAAAATAACCAGAAAAAAATGAAGATTTGGTGCATAATGCTGAACTTTTAAGTATAAACAAGCCCAAAACACACCGAGGACTCTTATTTTGAAATGATGAAAAACTATCGGCAACTATCGCAATAGATTATTGCCGATAACGATAGTTCCAAAAATCAACTATCGGCACTGATTAATCGGTAAAACCAATATATCGGTCTACCTCTAAAATGTTAGTTTAAAAAAAAAATATTGCTATTATTTTTTTGTTGTTATTGTTAGTTTATTTTGGTCCAAATTTATCGAGCAAGATTCATCTTTGACTGGTAACTTTATAAGTTCCAAGAACAACAGTCTGACCATCGCTGTTTTTTTAACTGACATGATGTGAACAAATCAAATCAAAGACATACAAGCGCTAAATTGACTATCTAATAATTATGGAAGTGTTTTTGCACCAAGATGCATTTCCATACACACACAGTTCTTCTCCAAGGTTCTGTCTGCACCTACAGAGGTGAGCTAGTTAAGTCACTGTCACAACTTGCACATCTTTTAACAACACTTACCATCAGAGGTTTATCTAGAATGCCTAAAAGATTTTTTCCCCTCCAGATCTCCATGTGATGACACGAGTGATATTACCACCAAAACGAGTGTATAAATGTTTTAAAGAGTTAGCATTTCACATAAAAACCTTTATTAAAAAAGGTGAATCAATTCAGCTGTAAATTGATAAAATAAACATTTCAGCATTGGGACAACTGTTAAAGGTTCTTGTAATAATTCTTCACCAATGTTATTCTTGTGTATGGATTTTTCTCTGTGAAAAACATCCTTTTCTTGTATACTTATGCATACTATGCAAAAGTTAGAGGGTTACCTGACACTGGATATATCCCTATTGGATATACAGTATCTTTGTACAGACAAGGTTGGTAAGCGATTCTATCCCACTAGTCTCATATTAACACACACAATGTTGAGTGTACCTCACAATGAACCCGGAAAAGTCCTTTAAAGGGCATAGTTTACCCAAAAATGAAAATTCTCACCCTCATGCCATCCCAGATGTGTATGAGATTCTTTCTTCTGCTGAACACAAACAAAAACTTTTAGAAGAATATTTCAGCTCTGTAGGTCCTCACAATGCAAGTGAATGGTGACCAGACCCTTCAAGCACCACAAATCACATAAAGGCAGAATAAAAGTAAAACATACGACTTCAGTGGTTAAATCTATATCTTCAGAAGCTATACAATAGGTGTGGGTGAGAAACAGACCAATTTATAAGTCCTGAAAGTGAAAATGGAGATTTATTGTAAAAATAAAAGATTGAAAAATGTATCTGTTTCTCACCCAAAGTGACTGCATCACTTCAGAAGACATAGACTTAACCACTAAAGTCATATGGATTACTTTTATTCTGCCTTTGTGATTTTTGGAACTTGAACTGTCTGGTCACCATTCACTTGCATTATATGGACCTATAGAGCTGAGATATTCTTCTAAACATCTCCGTTGTTGTTCTGCAGAAGAAAGTCATACACATCTGGCATGAAAGTGAATAAATGATGAAAGAATTTTCATTTTTGGCTGAACTATCCATTTAATGTTCTTGGAGACAAATTGAAGGAAATATTTGCTGTCAAGCATCCTTTCCTAATCATTCAAGTCCTGTGCTCTGAGACAGAAATAACAATGCTAATGCAGATGCTTATACATGAAAAAGATAGGATATTGTGATACTTCCACCTTCTTTAAGATTAAAAAAATTGCAATAAAAAGAAACTAGTACAACAGAAATTCAAGCATGATTAATCTCATTCAAATTGAAAACAGGTATTGAAATACTTACAATGAGAGTAGATATGATTTGCGGAGTGATGTGCCAAAATGCTTTTGAGCAATGCTCTGGAAACTGACAGCAGGCAAGCAGCTTTGTTAGAGTCACAGTTGACAGAACCTCCTGTGACAGACAGGATAAGTTAAACAAAAACAAGATGTCTTCAGTTCACACTACAAGTATGCTTAGAAACAGCAGGGTAAGATAAAGAGAATAAGGAATACATTTTATCCTAATCTGTAGTGATTTTCATGTTAACAATATTCTGTTTCACTCAGAATAAGAACAGAAAACAAATGTAACAATCTATTAAAAAAACAATCTACAGATTTCTAAATGTATGAGATAGGGAATCTTACGGTGTGAAGGCCTCCTTCAACCTTTGACACCACAAGCCCCTCTCTGAGCATCAGCAGTAATAGATGGAACTGCTCTTGAGAACAGTTGGCCACCAGCTGATTAAAAAGCTCCTTTACTGGCCCCTCAAGCTCCTTTACCTCTGACAAAGACATCCAAGTACCTGTTAAAATGATTGACAGACTGTTTTTAAATGTGTAAACAGAGGATTCACAAAATTGCTAGATAATCTGCCATCAATTTATTAATGTCAAACAAACGGTAAGTTGAATGATATAACGTTTTGAAAAGTTCAAGGAGATTGTACCTGACAGCAGTGCATGGACACTCTGCAAAATCTTAACATGGAGTTCTCCCAGGTCAGCTGCTTTGGTCCTTTCAGCAGCCGTATAGAATGCAGAGAGATAGCGAATTGAGGAAATAAGGAAGTCCATAGGCCGAGGTGATGGATACAGTTCCTTTAAGATCTGCTGGCAAAAGCTCTGGTAGAATGACATGCGGGATATTATCTCCTGCCTGTGGTCCTCAGAACCGCTCTGAAACAGTTGGGATGCACTTGCTAGCTCACTCCTGATCATGACGGTCACCACTTCAACAGAGAACGACTGCCTGAGAAGACCACTTCCTTTGCCCATAAGCACAGCCTGAATGTCTGGCTCCATCAAAGAAGTGGCCTTTTCTAACAAACAAGTCAGAGTCTCATCAAAATGTTTTTTCTTCCCCTGATTTGCGATCATTTCAATGCAAAGTGTGCTCAAAATTACCAGATGGAGTTGTAATGAGTAGAGATCCCCCTTAGATTGCCCCACTGCATCTACAGACAGACCTCTCACAGCAATATTACTCTCAACCATGAAAGAGGTAAACTTCTCCAGATTGAGGCAAGCACTGCTCCTCCTTTCAATTATGAGCTGTATTAGAGACTGGATAAAGTCTTTAAAGGAGTCTAGGAAAGATAACCAGGTCGAGTCATTGACACTCTTAAAGAGGCCCTTAGCGCTACGAGAGAAGAGGGATGTTACAGCTACCTCTAGCAGATTACTTCCATGCACAGCTTTCAGGATTGTTTGAGAATTTGTAACCACCAGGAGTGAAGCCATGGCCCTAAAAAGCTCACTCAGGAATCTAATAGCTAACAAGGGCTCCATGCTTTCATCAAACTTCACACAAACAGTCAGTGTGTACAAGCTTAGAAAAAGCTCTGAATAATCTTCAGAGAACACTGTGCATCTATTCAGCATTCTTGTGACTGTGAGTAACTGCAGTAAACCATCTACCTGTGTTTCAGATAAAGGTATGGATGAACCTGTTTTGACAGAGTCTAAAATCTCTTGTCCAATTGCCTTCAATCTCATCAGAGAGGATGTCATAAACACTTCTCCATCTTCAACTCCATTGCTTACTTCTGCAGAAGATTTAAAAAATGAAGGACTGATTAACTTCACATGTGAAGAGTCGAGCAGTCCAAAAAATGCCTTGATGATACATTTTACCATTGCTGAGAGCATTTCAGGGAGCTCGCAAAGAATTGGACCCTCAAGTAGTTGTCTGGATATTGAGGAGACCGAGATTCCAGTGTTCTCCAAATTGTTTCCAGTAGCATGCAAGCTCTGAAGCAAAGACTTCAACATGAAGTCTGCTAAATCAGATATGTTGTTCTGCTCGAGATAAGGGACAATTAATGGAAGGTTGGATATCATAAAAAACCAGTGAGCTGCCATATATGTGTTTGTGTTAACACTACAAAGCTGGAGATCCCAGATCTGGTCAGTGTTGAGCATTACTGAAAGGTCTTGTCTATCGATGATGAACTGGGCTGTTTTCTGAAGAACATCTGCTATATCTTCATCTGATGATACAGTAGATGATTTGAGCAAGAGTATCTTCAGTTTGTGTAGAGAGAGCAGTTTCTGTAGTAGTTTACCAACTGGACTAATGACCTGGCAGTCCATGTTCTCTAATGTCAAGGCTCTCTCCACTAAACTAATCGTGACACCACTCTCTGAGGCAGCAAGGGATGTGTACTTAATACAGTGAATCTGAAAAAGCGTATCCACCTCAACCCAAATGTATGTAAGGAGAAGGGTCACCTCTAGGATCTTTTGCCTCCAAGGACATTCTGTGACCAGGTTCTCCTCAAAGTGCCTCAACAGGTCTTCAACAATCTTCAGCATATCCCCCATCAGATTCTGGGTCTGCTTCACGATTGGCATCGTGGTGCTGTTATCCAGGGTCTTAAAACTGAACAGTACAGCATAGAGGAGCGAACTCACAGAAAACATTTTCAGTGCCAAATCCTCTGTTTGTTCCTGCATGTGGGGGAGCAGATAGCTCTGCAGCCTTTTTAAAATGAGCCAACAGATTGCAAGATTTTGGCTGGGAGGACTGTCTAGCAGACACTGACTCAGGGTCTTCTGTATCGTCTGAGGCAACAGGGCTGGTCTCAGTTCATCCGCTGCTGGCCGACAGACTACGTTGAGCAACTCTTCAATAAGTTTGGGCATCTGTCTAAGTTTGGCATAAGTCTGCAAAACAGCAGACACAAGTGCTTCTCTGGCCTTTCTAACCCGTTGTTCCATGTTGTCTGCATCAACCCACCCGGTTGAAAGAAGCTCATCTAAATCTGGCTCCAGGATATGGTGATTCAGCGTGAGAAGAGATCTGAGACAGCGGTACCAGGCTGGGATGCCCATCTGCGCATTGTTAAATAAAAGCCGAGCCAGTTTCCGGTAATACTTGAACTGCACTTCTCCATGTTGTATTCTGTCTGTAGCTACATTGTAGATATTGCTAGCCAAACAGGTGTTCAGGAGGTTCTCCAAAGTAAGCAAAGCGAGACCCCAGTTCGATGCACTGAAAGTCTCCTTGATATCAAGCTCATCTGTGAAGCCTAAAGCGATAATGAGCTTAGTCATGAGATGGAAGCACACTTGCTTATTATCTCCTCCACTGCAAAATGAATCGAGGGCAAATTTAAAGAGCAGAGAGAGAGAGTTTGTTTTAACAGCATAAAATAGTGCCGTCTCCTCCTCATCGTTATCTGCTTGGACACAAAGTTTTGATAGAATCATACTGACAGGGCCTAGCACGCCCTTGCCCGCATGGCTCTTTTTGGCACTGGCTTTATTCTCTGATGGCAAAACTTCTTCCTTGTAGGACTGTAAATGATCAGAGATGAACAGAGCTGACTGAAGAACAGCATCTACTTTGCTTCGGATTTCCTTGCTCAGATTCTGTCTAATCTTAACGTTGTCCTTTTCAGTCCATACTCTTGTGTTCAGTAAGTGTCTGAGCAGGAAAAGAGGCTGAAGAATGTTTGCCGTTACTTGGGAAAACACTCGGTTGGAGTTGGCCTGCTGTTTCTGAACAGGAAGGTAGATGCTGAGAACGAGGAGGAGGACCTCAAAGACTTTGAGTGAGAGAGGCTCATCAGATATTTGTTCCCTGAGCTGACTGCTGGCCAAGCCAGAGAGTCGAGCTATGAGCTCCACCAACAATTCATAGTTAGCAGTGTAGGTCACAGAGAGGACTGGGGAGGTCAAGATGCCATGACAGCAACTAAGAACAGCGTGAAGACTCACAGAGGTCAGCCCTGTACTACATTCCAAAATCCTCTCATTGATCATCTAGGATAAAATAAAATAAATGCAATGGTGTTTAACATTAACCAATACCAAAATGTAAAATTAATACAGTTTTCAATTTGGTATGGTTGCGTTTATGGCCCAAATAAGATTAGACTTTTGGATGAAAACCCCCATTTCATTTCACTGCCTTTATTACAATGCTTTCTGTATCAGTGCAGTTTGTTACCATTTAATCCAAAGAGATTTACAAATGAGAATACAAGCAGAAGTGATTAATCAGTGGGATTTTTTTTAAGTAATTTTTTTCATGCTTTTATCATATTTACCATTTTATCCCTTTTTTTAATAAAAGTTAAATAAGCCTAGTTAGTCAGGTGATCTTGGAAGAAGTGTGTCTTTCATTGTTTTAAAGATGATAATAACGGATTCCTTTTTTCAGTTAAAAATGTTGAAAATTACTTCCACCACCAAGGAACATGTTAGTTAAGATTGTTTACAAATGTAACAAATAATGCCTTGAAAATGTCCCCATTTTGCTGTACTGATAAATACCTGTGGTACTGTGAGACGAAGGCTGATGGTTTTTCCCTCACTCTGCAAATGATGAAGCTTCTGGCTGTGAAGGATATCATCAAGGTAGGTCCATAAACCCTCCACCACCTCCATGGGCACCTCCACTTTCTTATTGTAAAAACCACTGAGAGCATGACTTGTCCAGTCAAAAAGAACCTTCGATAGGGAGAAAAGAAAACATTTATTTGCTCACTAATAAAATATAAAAATAAAAATATGACAAAACTAGATGTGTCCAATTAAAAGAGAATCTTGAATCTATATTTTATTAAGATGATTTACCTGCTCTTTATTAGGAAGAAGGCACTGTGTTGATATCCATGCAAATCGAGCAAGTTTCAGTTTGTCTGGCCAGGGTGTGCGAGGGTTTTTCAGTTTCAGATGGATGCCAGAGTAAATGGCTGCCATATCTAAATACCTTTGTTTCTAAAGGGGAAAAAAACTGAAGACGATCTTTGTTTACATACCTTACACCAAATAAACAAGTTTGATGTGCATCACATGAGCAGCTACATATTTTTTATACAAATCTGAACAGAAGAAACTTGGCCACAAGATGGCGATTCGTCATTATCATATCCTTTTTATTCATTGCCATGCCACAAGGCTATTAAAAACAGACCACGCTAGTATGATTTAAGCCTACTAAAAAGCAGCAGCAAATTTGTAAAAGTCGTTTAGCAGATTTGACACAATTCGTGCACTTGTGCTTAAATTTTTTTTAAAAAAAACTAGGGCAGTAACTAAATGAACCTGCTCGACTCAAACTGGCTTTTTTTTTTTTTTTTGGAACCATGTAATATTGCAGGACAATTGCAAACCATGTCCAACGCAACACTGGCTGAAATCCAGAGACTAAATTCTCTCTTAGGCTATGTGATCATTTTAACATCCTAGCCGCCCCGGCGAATCATATAGCAAAACAACCTGAAGAACGTTTGTAAGATTCAGTTCTCTACATATAGTTTAATGGTAATTATAATAAGCATCTGTTCATATTTTATAAGAATAACGTTCAAAATACTTACAATCGCAACACACACGTGTTTTCGTTGTGGAGGCTGGAAAGACCTGTAACCCTTACACTTTAACCCCAGACAGCAATAATCAAGAAAGAGCATAAACGCTTGAGGAAGAAGTATGTGAAAATAGCATTGCAAATTGCGTCAGGAGCAATTCTACATAGTATCAGGAATGTTGGTTTGCTAACATGCAGGTAGAAATAATTTTATTAAAAAAAATAAGGTAGCCATACAGTGAGACACTTACAATGGAAGTCAATGGGGCCAATCCGTAAACGTTAAAATACTCACTGTTTCAAAGTATAGCCAAAAGACTTAAACAAAATGCATGTTAAGTGTGCTAAAATCACCTACTAACCTTCCCTATGTAAAGTTATATACAATTTTACAACTTGGTTGGCATGACAATTTAACACCGTAAACCATGCAATCCAGGAAAACAACTATTCAGCTCGAAAAATACACAAGTTTAACAGAAGAATTAATGTAATTGCTTTTATAAAATTATAAACCCTCTTTTTTTGCTTTATGCTTTTAAACCCTCAAAAAATTGGCCCCATTCACTTGTAAGTGCCTCACTGTGACCTCGATTTTGGCTGTATTTAAAAAAACGCAGGGGAGAGTGAAATTCATTTTTGTGGTAATCAGCTATGCTACAAATGCTGTCAAATAAGCTTAATTTGTATTGAACCAGGAATATTCCTTTAACAGGTTGACCAAGTTCCAACCACCCGAAACGGCGACTGAATGATGGACAGAAACCAAGTGAACAGAAGAGTATTGAAAGGCCTTATGTATCAAGAAATATGAAACACATTCTAAATCTCTCACTTATTTTAGTCAAGCATTTTATTAGCAAAATGAGAATAGCACAAAAATCCTTTGTATAAGTCATTCTCAAAAAATTTTGTCTTTCCGGCTTACAAAATGTTGAAATTTTCAATTCAGTTCAGTTCAGTTTTTGCCCATAAAAGCTGAGGGTAGACATTTTTAACATCTTGACATTATGTTTATTCATAAAAGACAAGTGGACTGTTGTTCTTTATTTAATTATTTTATTTTGTTTAATGTAATAAGGGATGTAACACCAGTGATGATAACACCAGTGACAAATTTTCAAAGATGGTGTCAATAACATTAAAAAAAAAAAAAAAAACATTCTCCACTGATCAGACTAAAACCAATAAATCATTACCGTTTTTTTTTTTCAATTAAATTCTTTCACATAAACTTTAAACAGTGTTACACCAATGACATATTTAAATGAACCATGGGAAAACAATTACAGTTCAAATGTAAATTAATAACTTTTTCAACGTGGTGGGAGGATCACTAAATGCACATTTGAGCAGCATCTTCTTTCTCTGAACTTTGACCTTGAAAGGTCTTTTGCAACTTTTTGTATTTTCAAAATAGGCTACAAGTTTTTAACGCCACTGACATAAACTCAAGGGAGAAACATTCTTATTAAATAATTTAAATAATGAATTACTTATTTTGTTTAGCTTTTTTTGTAAACTTGTTAGGTCTTGCACTAATACTTGACATAAGAAAACAAAATGAGTAAAAAAAATAAGCACATACATAACTGTAAGTGTCATAAATGTGGTGTACCAGAAGAAGAGGACAAGTTTTTTTTTTTCAGGCAACTGACAAATTCAAATATATTTTCTTTTCCTTTTCTTTTTTTGATTTTCTCCCCTTTTGTCCCCAATTTGGAATGCCCAATTCCCAATGTGCTCTAAGTCCTCGTGGTCCTCGTTGTGACTCGCCTCAGTCCGGGTGGTGGAGGACGAATCTCAGTTGCCTCCGTGTCTGAGACCGTCAATCCACGCATCTTATCACGTGGCTTGTTGAGCACGTTACTGCTGAGACATAGCGCGTCATGCTATTCTCCGCGGCATCCATGCACAACTCGCCACGTGCCCCACCGAGAGCGAGAACCACATTATAGCGACCACGTGGAGGTTACCCCATGTGACTCTACCCTCTCTAGCAACCGGGCCAATTTGGTTGCTTAGGAGACCTGGCTGGAGTCACTCAGCACGCCCTGAATTCGAACTGGCGACTCCAGGGGGTGGTAGTCAGCGTCAGTACTCGCTGAGCTACCCAGGCCCATCAAATATATTTTCTAAAAATGTGTAAAACAGTATAGTCAAACCATTTTATATTATTTAATAAAAGGTTAGGTGGTAACACTTTATAAGGTTCCATTTGTTAACATTAGTTAATCCATTAGGTATAATGAACAAACAATTAACAATATATTTTTACAGTATTTATTAATCTTTGTTTATGTTAGTTAAAAATACAAATGTCATGTTAGTTCACAGTGCATTAACTACTGTAAACATATACTTTTTACTTTAAAAATGTATTACTATACATTAAAATAAAAATTAACTAAGATTAATAAATGCTGTGAAAGTATTGTTCCTTGTTAGTTTATGTTGACTAATATTATTAAATAATGTTAACAAACTGAACTTTATTGTAAAGTGTTACCAGTTAGGTTATAGAAAGATGCATTTTAAATGGGGTTTCTTGAGTATTTGAAATTTGTTTTATGACTGAAAAGTCAAGGGACATTCTTGTCACCATATTTTGATAATGGCCCGTATATCATGTTTTGTAATACTGATCTCAAGATCTGTATGGAAATCCTTTCAGATATGAAAAACACGAACCATAAAACCGTTAAAAAAAAAAAAATGCTAAAGTTTTTCTTTATACATTTTTGTTTTATTCTAATTATCTTCTCTGTACTGTGTATTTATGTTTAATGTATAAATCTGTATTTATGTATATATAAGTCTCGCCATGACTTTTTGTGCTCGTGCAAAAAAAAAAAAAAAAAAAAAAAAAAAAAAAAAAAAAAAAGCTAAATTTTTTTCTTTTGCTCTTCGATCGATTAAACTTGTTTGACTGATCATGCCTTAAAAAAAATCGTTCCGGAAAGCGTCCAATGGTGTAGTAGAGCTTCGCTTCCTCAAAAGTCAAAGAAATACCGGGGTCACCTTTTTTATTCATTTCTATTTTAAAACACTCCATTTAACTCTTAGACGATAATTTTCTGTTGCCGAACAAGTCATTCCCGATGTGCTCAGTAAAGTCCGACAGATGTTGTCCGACAGGTTTTTGTGACAAGGCACTGCCGGGTGACTGAAGTGGGCGTGTGTGAAGATAACAGCGCACAACAAGGGAAATTAAAACTATCATGAACAGATATTGCTTAGTAACCGCCGACCCTGCTTCTAAAATAGGCCAGTCTCACCAAAGACATGACGTCTTTCAGTGTCATGCAGTCAAAGGAGTGTCCACATAGTCCTGTGTTTTGCAGTACTGTTGGTTAACTGCTCATACATGAACACATTAAATCTGCCTGTTTACTGTCGGTTTTGACCGATGAAGATTAGGTGAGGATGAAGCTCGTTTATTTATTTATTTATTTATTTATTTATTTATTTAATTTGGTCGTCTCCGTGTCCTAATGTATGGGACACTGTTGCGAATGACAAGATTTACTTTAGGGAAACTACATCAGTGCTGTCGTTCAGAAAGATTTGACCATTTGCCTAATAGGACATCAAGAATACTGTGGACAAGTTTGTAAGGATGGATCATTTGATGTCCTTGAGTTGCCTGTGTGCAAGGCAAGGAATATGTCCCAGCTCTCGTGTCAGAACTAGAGGGTTTTTACCCAGTTGTGTGTGAACACACTCCAAACTCATGTTTGCTCTCTATAGCATATCTATTGACTCCAAACAAACCTCAAAGCCTGTGGGAAATCAGGAGAGTAAGGTTAAGCCATCAGAAAACTCATTACATGTTCCTTCAGTAGATGTCAGAAGTTGATGCTGCTGGCGTATCCTCAGCGATGGAGACTGACAGGCAAGTCAGACAACTCTGTTCTACTGCACTGAGTGTTATTTGAAGGCACTTGATTTGTATTAGCATTGTTTTCTGAGTTTAAGACATATGTGAAAAATAACACCCACCCTTTTTTTTTTTTTTTTGTTTTGTCCTCACCATTGTAACCAAATGAGGGATTCTCACAAAACCTGTTAAGTAAATGTCCAGGTCATATTTAACCCCAAATAAATAAATAATAACAATAAAATATTTTTTAAGATTAACCACATCTTAAGCCCCTTCTCATTACTGTAACACATCTGGAAATTTAAATTTTACTATTATAGTAAAAAAAGATGTCTCCTTGTTCAAAAAATGAAAGGCAGTACCAAGGTAGTACTATTATGATGTATAAATAGGCCTACTTTACAATTTAAATAATAGGGTACAACGGGGCTAAATGCCCTGCGGGGTAAAAGGCACTTTTTTTTCTCCCAAAACACTAAACAGCAACAAAAACCACAGTACTTTCCTTAACACCTGTTTGTCACTATACACTGCAAAACTTTTTATTTGTCATATCAACAAAAATAAATTCTAAGTTACAGTTGACATGAGTGGCAACAAAAAAAAAAAGCAGTTTTTCTGAGCCACCTTATTTACACCCTGAGATATATAATGTCAAATCAGAAAATTAAGAAAACAAATCAAAAGTTTTCTTTACAGTTTCTATTTTATTTTTATTTTTTTTAGTTATAAGCCTTTAATTTTGGGTATGCCACTGAAACAGGAAGTCTTTAAAAACACCCTCAGAGCATAAAGGCTTAATAAACATTTTTAAAATATGGAGATCTTCTGCAAAATAATTCCAAAATCCTAAATGGCATTTCAGTCTAGTGTCATGGTATGACTACGATTTTCACCTGGTCTCTTGTCAGTGTCCTAGATGCAGAGAATGAGTTCCTGGTACAGGCGTTGGAACGGCTGATGCATGGTCGCACTGTGTTGATCATTGCTCACCGTCTCTCCACCATCCAAAGCACAGACGCCGTGGCTGTGCTGGATCAGCACCGTGTGGTGGAGATCGGCAGCCATGCCCAGCTCCTTGCCAACGACCAGGGGCTCTTTCGCAAACTGATGGAGAAGCAGGCCTTTCTGCAGGCTGAGCAGAAACTCAGTAACTTGAAGACAACAAAGAAAGTGCACACTTTGATATATACTACAAACATATTTAAAATGCTGTTCGTATTATATTTTATTGTGTCTTTGAGCACTCCTACATGACAGAAGACTGAAATGTAGCCATTCCACAGCATTTGCAGCATATCACAAACTGCCAAGTAACTGGAAACCAGTTGTATTCTGATCATTGTTAATTACAAGGTGCAGCTGTGCTGTTATATTTATTGAATGGCAGACATCACATTGCTGCTGTGGACATGATATTACACTCATCAGAGCTGCAAAAAAATCACAAACCTTGCCACTGAACCCTTTTTTTTTGCTTCTAATTGTAAGTTGTATGCTTTGATAGTATAAAATAGATTAATACCTTTGAATGAGAAGACTTTAAAGGTATAGAGGTGTATTTGAAATATGAATTACTGTAGTATGACCAAGTAGTCTGATTACTTAATGTGTGCAAATTATGCAGGTCCAGATAAAAGAACGAATGATAATCAATTTATGGACATAAAGTCAGTGTTCGTAATGAACAAATGGATAATTAAGCAGTTTTACCCAAGCAAAAGTGTATGACTGCACGATTTTATACAACTTTTCTATCCACAGTTTTCCTGAGCAATCACTGGGCAGTGCCATGATTATCCTAATTGCCTGTTTTGTATTTCTGGTCTCGAGACGGCAAGTAAAAACTGCCAAAACGAGCGATCCAGAGGAGAACAACAACCATTTAAGTGTTACTTGGTGTAAAAATTTATTTCAGGCTCAACTTGTGCAGTTTTTGGCTGTCATAACAACTCAGAATAATTAATGATATCAGCGTAACTAACCTCGGACCATCGCTTCATGTCATACACACTCAGGTGAAGCGCTGTCTATAAAAAACGGTCTTCTCGACTCTGTGAAGTTTCGGCATGTTTTTTTGACAATTTTTACAAATGTTATACCTTAAACATCACATTACCCACTAAGAATAGACGCCGATGCGAGTGAAAACACTGGAGACCGGAAATTGAAAACAGTCGAATCGTGGAACACTTCCGCGTTCAGGAAAAGGTGGATAAACAAGAAGTTTATATTGCGTAACTTGCTTTTCAGACACAGTATGGCCAGTAATCTTGTCTGTTTTTGCTCTGCTAAGGGAAATGGTTCCAACTGGAGTTCACAGTGAATACAGATGGAGTTATATAAACAGTGAAGCATCCCAGTGCTGTTATTTTAAATATCAGCTCTCTTGGAACACCACCTGTCCAATCAGATTAGTGGACCGGAATGAACTGTTTTTAAAATGCAACATGGTGTGCTTTAATCATCTCTTTATCTATTTATTGTGCCTAGATGATAAACCACAAAGCATTTACTGGGAATTAATCCAATTTCAATTCTAACCCAGCTACTGTGATTACTATATTAGCCAAATACTGTTTTTGAAGGAGCATCTGTTTAGAACATTGTAAAAAAAAAAAAAAAAAAAAATTATATATATATATATATATATATATATATATATATATATATATATATATATATATATATGTATATGTATATGATTTATAGTTGCAGTTGTTTGTGTTGAGAACAAACACTATGAAAGAGATTTTTTATTGTAACTTTTACTCACAGCCAATATATTTTTATATCTGTATTATTGCAATGAGATTACATTTATTCAGAACTTTAGGAAAATTTAGAAAAATGTGTATGTTTGTCTGTTGTTAGTTTCTTTTCCATTGTTCTATCCGCACTCTTAATAAATTGCTTTGGAACATACAATTCTGACCTGTACACAACCCTGTATGTGAGAAGCCAACAGAGGACGCTGTTGACTTAAAAAAAAAAAAAAAAAAGCAGTACATTACCAGTTACAAAATATTTTGAAAGCCAGATATAGAGGAGCAGAGAGAGGGAGAGGGTTAAATGAAGGAGAACTGCTAACCTTTCAGTTAACCCCCTGAAAAACAAATAAGTCTTGGCCACTCTATTAGCGAGAACCCTTGTACACCTCAGTAATAAAGTAATTTAATTAATTGCCCATATCGTGGCCATGTCTTGATCACAGAAACTATACCACCAGGTATAATTAAGTCCAAGCAGGAAGTCCCGCCTAACGGTGAAAGAGCCAATCACCTTTTAGATACAAACATCGCCTGTCAATCAACTAGAGAACGCGCATGCGCTATAACTATACACGCGGGGAAATTCCCTTTATTTATTTATTTATTTATTTATTTATTTTGTGTAATCTGAGGTAAAGAAGCACAATGTATAATACCAATGTTGGCAAGATTTTACTGCTGATTTGAAATATGTTCTTTATTCGTAATCTTGACCAACCATTTTGAGATTTTGGTCTTTGCCCATTCAAGTAGATCTGCACTTTTGGGATGGAAATAGCTTCCCAGAATCGTTTCAAAGATGCCCGACAGTGGACTGACTTGCTAGAAAGACTTTGAATCTACTCAGTTACAGCTCTAGCTCAGACTGTTGCCCTGTTTTGCCAAGCAAAGTTGCTTACCCCCCTGCCTCAGGCCCGGTTCTACGGGTGTGTTCGAACCTTAGAGCACCCTTAATTGCAGACCAGGGCAAACTACTGCCCACGGGAAATCATGAATGCTTTTTTATTAGATCTTTCATTTATCTGGCTTTGGGACCTATCATGCAACTGCAAGCTTTTAATATGCTCAGGGCTGCTAGATAATATATGCAACACCCAGTGGCGGGCCGTACATTCAAAGTCTAGGCCTTCAGTGTGATTCATGCCATTAAGAAAACACAGTTTCAGAATGAATAAGACACCCTATGCCTTTGGGCATCATACTTCATGTCGCAGCTACCTAATAATACCAATTTACATTTTAAAAACACGTCCACACATGAAAATCAGAACTTGAAACAACGCTTAATGCTCAAGCAAACCTAATTTTAACTGACCTAATTATGACTGTTTTGTGAAATGAACGTCTCCCGAACAGACATTCAAAAATCATAATTTTTCATATGAATCTACCAAGGAGGTCTATAATACCTGGAAAAGTCTATCTAATCAAATTTGCGATTTATCAGACGAATCAGAATCAGCTTATTGCAAAGTATGCTTACACGTACAAGGAATTTGTCTTGGTGACAGGAGCTTCCAGTGTACAACAATACAAAAACAATACAAAAACAGCAGCAAGACATAGATAATAATAAAAAATAAAAAATAGTTATACACATACGTACATACACACAGAGACACACACATACATACATACACACATACACATACGTAGTGCAATCTAATACAAATCTGTTATCTGTTATGTACAGTGCAAATACAAATCTGTTATACCTTTTCCAGAGGAATGAAATGGCAGAAGAGGTTGGATGTGTTGGATAAATATAAAAAAGACTAAACTGTGTATTGCACATAGTTATTGCTCAATGGGGCAATTTAACTGTTCATGAGATGGATAGCCTGAGGGAAAAAAACGGTTCCTGTGCCTGACGGTTCTGGTGCTTAGAGCTCTGAAGCGTCAGCCAGAAGGCAACAGTTCAAAAAGGTAATGGGCAGGGTGAGTGGGGTCCAGAGTGATTTTTCCAGCCTTTTTCCTCACTTTGGAAGTGTATAGTTCTTGAAGGGGGGGGGGGGGGCAGGGGGCAACCAATAATCCTCTCAGCAGTCCGAACTGTCCTTTGTAGTCTTCTGTTGTCTGATTTCGTAGCTGAATCAAACCAGACAGTTATTGAAGTGCAGAGGACAGACTCAATGACCGCAGAGTAGAACTGTATCAGCAGCGCCTGTGGCAGGTTGAACTTCCTCAGCTGGTGAAGGAAGTACAACCTCTGCAGGTCCTTTTTCACAATAGAGTCAATGTGGGTCTCCCACTTCAGGTCCTGTGAGATGGTAGTGCCCAGGAACCTGAATGACTCCACTGCTGCCACAGTGCTGTTTAGAATGGTGAGGGGGGTCAATGTTGCTTGATGTGGTATATTCCTACTTGATATCTCCGACCATAACTGCACTCCATTCCCCGATATTCGGAACTGCAACACTCCCATTAGCTTAGCAGGGGTTTGACTCTCATTAGAGATGTCTCCTAGCAACCCAACTGATAAACAATGCTGCAGCGCTAGCATTTGTGTTTCAGGTGTACGATTATCAAAAGAGATTATAATGTTTTGTTTTAAAACAAGCTTTAATATCATGTAATGTGGAAACGTACTCATTTATCGATATTACTTAATAAAGTGAATGTTTATCACTTTGTATATCTCCCTGAGTGTCGACATGTTTGTGTGACATCATGCCCTTGTATCTCAGCGAAATCGGAGTTGAGAATTTCTGCACGAGCCTAAAAGTTGTAATTCTGACTTCAAGATGCATTCCACTGCACTTTTCCTAGTAGGAAGTTGTAAAATCCGACTTTCCGAGTTGACTGGAATGCAGCACTACTTTTCAAAACTTGATCTGACACTGAATGCTCAAGCAGCCTAATTTACACTTAGAAGACTCCTGATGTTGCTATAACAATGCAAAAAGCACTTACCAATTTACTTGAAGTGAAAATCAGTCCTCCTTTCCTGTTTAATAAATTAAGCAATCACACGGTCATGCAGAACATCTCGTGTTTTTAAATCCATAAGGATCTCTTTCTCAATGGCGATAGCGGCAGAAATAACAGTCTACTCGTCAGCAAGATCTCGCGCACTTTCAAATTATGTCACTCAAAGCATGATTGCATCACTCAAGGCCAGCTAGAAGGCCTTGACCGGGACATATCCTAAAGATCACACCCACCTGGCTGATGAATCTGACAATCTAACTTTAGTTGCCCATTCATTTGCACTGTTGAGGGATTCTGTGGAAATTCTGAAGGCCTGACGGGGTGGAGCTCAGACTCACACTGCTTCGGCTAAAGAGCTTGGCTTTGGGCATGTGATTTGTGAAACAGTTGTCACACTTTGCTTGTAAGCATCAAGGAATAAATTCTGACTGGATAAACTTTTTGTTTCTCTCTATTTGTTTGTAGATTAAGAGTGGAAAGTGATTAAAAATACATAGGCAAAAAGGTGATTGAGAATGAAAGGATGAAAAATATTTATTTATTTGGCATGTTATGCCAGCAGAGAAGGCTTTCAGTGATGAAATTTATTAATAAAATCCCAATAGATTTTCACATCATTTGCACGTGGAGGAGTAATCAATGACACGCAAGAAAAAACAAATGAGAGAGGAGTTCTTTGTGGTATTTGTAAAAATGCCGAAGTCCTTCACACCTGTATGCAAATGTTACTCTGCCAGTAATCATTTATCAGTGTCAAGGGTGTAGATTTGGCTTAAACATTGTGGGGGTTGCAGCGTGAAGCATTTACATGTTTCCATTGATTATGGTATTGGGGGTACTTGCTTGTTTTGATTATTGGGGGAGTTACCTCCCCCCCATCCCCACTGTAATATATGTCCCTGATCAGTGTCATGCAGCCTGTTTTATTCAGTTGTGTGCTGAATGGGATGCCAAACAAAACATTGAGAGACCCACATCATGACCATGAGTGTGTAAATGGGTTGATATTGTCCTGATAATAAAACAACTTTGTCCACTTTGTGGCAAACATTAAAATAAGGTTTTACAATCTGTAATTTCCGAATATTTTATTTGACTATTAAACCATACTCCTTATATAGAGTTTTAAATTGAATACTAAATTACCACTGCATTTAAGTATGGTAAAATAAACCATTAATAATTATAATAAGCCTTTATTCAGTTTTACTAACACATGATAGAAAAGTAGCTCTTCCATGTTCTACTTAACAGCTGTCGGCTGATGTGGCCCCTGTACCAAAATAATCGCACACCCCTGCTCAATTGAATATGTAAGACTAATACTGTAAATACAGCAGATTTCCTTGAATCCCAGCAAACACACAAAAATCCTTGCATTTTGTGAACACACAATTGCTGCATCAAGACTTATAAACGTGTATGATTTTGCAAATTAGTATGTCCTAATCTGCAGGCGCAGAATTTTGCTGTCATTTTCAGCAACATATAATGTAAAAAAAAAAAAAAAAAACAAAAACACAGAAACAAAGCAATAAATGTTTTGAACATTAAAAAAAAAATAATAATAATAACTTTTCTTTACATTGTTTTAGTAGCATTTAAACATGATTTAATCTATAATTTTTTTTTTAATTACGATACATCTCCACTTTATACAGCGCACCCCCACTATTTTCAGAAGCACCCTCAGTGATTTTGATCTGGAACCAGGCCTGCCCTGCCTGATCACTAAAGTGACTGACTTGACTTGACTCATTGACTCACTCAGCTCAACGTAAACTTGCAGAGACTGGCCTCTTTTTGAGTAGGCTAAAGCATATACAGAACAAGAGCAAAAAACTTAACACCTGTAACATTTTAGCTCCACAGTAATTTTACTAATACATTGTAGTTGCTTTTACAGCCTAATAAGCACATGAAAAAGGTTTAATACAAACAATAGAAATATCTACCATTGCAGTGATATATACACCTTTCACATAACGTTAACTTTTGTTTGAATGTTTATACAACCTCAAAATAGGCATATCTCACAAAACTGCAAGTATGGAACAGAACAGGCTATTAATAATCAGGTTATTAATGATAAAATACAGAGAAATATTCAGTAAGCTGTCTTGAACACCCTCCTGTCCATTTGCTCAGAAACCTGCCTGCAGCAGAGTTGTGAACAGATGGTCCAAATGCTCTCAAGTGTCTAAAATAGAAGCTGCAAGTCTATAAAAGGACACACTACTCACAATTCACCTTTATGGTTTGATTTGCTATTATTGCAATTGTGTTTGTGTGTGGGGGGTGGGGGGGGGGGATTATATTCTGTTAAAATATATCTGTTGATTTATGATTTAGGATACCATCAATAACTAATAGTATTCACATCAATACTACTCCTACTACTACTACTACTACTAATAATAATAATGGTAGCACTTTATAACAATGTTGTATTTGTTAACATAAGCTAACTACATTAGTTAACATAAATTAACAATGAACAATAATTTTTTAGCACTTATTAACCTTGATAAATGTTAATTTCAACATTAGCTAATACATTTGAAAATTTAAGGTTGTATATGTAAACATTAGCTAATGCATTATGAACTAACACAAACTAATAGTGAACAACAGTAGGCTATATTTATAAATTAACCAAGATGAATAAATGCAGTTAAAATATTGTTCACTGTTAGTTCATGATACCTAATGCATTTATTAATGTTAACAAATGAGTAAATGCATTATGCATTATCACTAGCATTAGGAACCTTATTGTAAAATGTTACAACAATAATAATAATAATATCAATAATAATAATAATAATAAGACATTTAATTGAACACTTTAGTAAGCATAAAGGGAAAGAACAGGATGGTGTATAATTTCCATATAAAGTGTCATAATGAGAGTTTCACAATAAAAACGTCTTACCTGAAAAGACATTACAACAAATAGACATTTTAAAAATGACAATTTTTTATATCCTATAACAAGTCTCTTTGGTCCAGAATCAGATTTTATTCCGAATATACTTCCCTAACATTGCGCAAAGTAGGCCCATACGAGAATAATGAGGTCAAAAATTCACAGTACACAAATCTCTCAACGAGATCTTACAATCGACAGGAATATACAACTACGCACCATGTGGGAAGTAGCTGGTAACAAATCAATACCGCCCCCAGCCCATGTACGCATCAAGCAGCCTGGCTGGTAATAATGACTTTCAAGCCATATAAGGACAGTCCTGCACACTTCGAATTTGGGGATACTGGGGAGACACGCGGCTTCACTACGAAGTCACCCCTCACTTACAGCGGGAGAGCCTAATATGGTTGAAGTTTGGGGGGGTACAGATATCCTCAATGGTGCGCGTGGGGGAAATACGAAGAGTATATAAGGCATTCGGGAGTCAGTCAGTCCGTAGCTGGATTCAGCCGTGGTTGTCTTCTGCACTTCTGAGCTTCATCAGATAACGGTAAGCAAACTCAAACAAACCCATGTGCTGCAAATGTAGCTTCTAGTTTTAAAGCTGAAAAACGTTATTACACCTGGATACAGCTTTAAGTGATAAGCTCTGATGGGACCTGATAACTAAGACGGATTTGTTTTTTTTTAATTATTATTTGTATAATTAATACATTTTTATTATTTATTATTTATTTTCAAAATTTGCATATAATTACTGTATTAAATGTTTTAATTCTTAATGTATTATTTGTATACTTAAAAGTTGTGAATGGCGTTGTTGTTGATTGCATACTTGCATAGACATATACTGTATACTTACGTCACGTGACATCATGTGAGACAGTAATTAATTAGAAAACACATCTAACAAAATATTAGAATGTTTGTACACTCCAAAAATCATTTTAAGATTGATGCATTTAAATTTCACATCAAAATTCCATCTAATTGAATAAGTAATATTTGATTAAATAAAATGAAATAAAAACTAAATATTTTAAGTTTTGTTAATTTAATTTAGTTAAAAATTACACAATTCAATTTGATTGAATTTTGTTATGAAATGGAAATGCATAAATCTTTAAAATAGGCTAGAGTGTAAATATCACATCTTTAAAAGTTATACTGTATATGTATTTATGACAAATGGTCATGGTTTACTCATATTAATACTTTTGACACTCATCAAAATTATTTATTTTGATTGATTTACTCATTAATGTAAGCATATCCACAACTTTAAATAAGTTAATGATCTGTTTATTCAAATTAGTGCACTGTTGTAGATCCACTTAACTCAGTTCACTTTAAGCCTCAATCAGTACATGCATAAACCTGCATGCAATCCAATATTTCTCATCCTGTTCCTCATTAGAACCCACCAAGATGTGTGACGACGAAGAGGTTACCGCCCTGGTGTGCGACAACGGTTCAGGCCTGGTCAAAGCTGGCTTTGCCGGTGATGACGCTCCCAGGGCTGTCTTCCCCTCCATCGTTGGTCGCCCCCGTCACCAGGTATGCCCAGCAGCCTTTTGTGCTTCACATTTGTAAACAGCATTCACATGCATAAGCAATAGCCTTTACAACATTTTAAAAATGCTATTTTTCTTCTTCCAGGGTGTCATGGTGGGTATGGGTCAGAAGGACTCCTACGTTGGAGATGAAGCTCAGAGCAAGAGAGGTATCCTCACTCTGAAGTACCCCATTGAGCACGGTATCATTACCAACTGGGATGATATGGAGAAGATCTGGCACCACACCTTCTACAATGAGCTCCGTGTTGCACCTGAGGAGCACCCAACTCTGCTGACTGAGGCCCCCCTTAACCCCAAGGCTAACCGTGAGAAGATGACCCAGATCATGTTTGAGACCTTCAATGTCCCAGCCATGTATGTGGCCATTCAGGCTGTGCTGTCCCTGTACGCTTCTGGCCGTACCACCGGTGAGACATGGAACATGTTTTTAGATACTTATTTTTACACTTAAATTCACAATATGTATGTTGTTGAATATCCACTTACAAATAATTAAAATTTTATGGGATATCACTTGCAGCTTTGCAGATGCACAAATCCACACAATACGTGCCAACATATGGAAGCCTTTTCTAACAAGTTGTTCTATATTTAAGGTATTGTGCTGGATTCTGGTGATGGTGTCTCCCACAATGTACCCGTCTATGAGGGTTATGCTCTGCCCCATGCCATCATGCGTCTGGATCTGGCTGGTCGCGATCTGACCGACTACCTCATGAAGATCCTTACTGAGCGTGGCTATTCCTTCGTCACAACAGGTAATTCTACTTTCCAGTCATTTCTGTTTTGTTTTCATGTTTATAAAAGATTGGTCTGCCCGCTTAATGTAATTGCTCTTCAGATAACTAATATACTGTGGGGTCAAAATGTCTGAGACCACATTGAATATCTGGATTCTTTTTTTTTTTTTTTTCTATTTAAACCTGGAAACAAATTTTTTTGAAAAGTTATGTAAAATTAAAAAGAAATATTAAGATGATGTACTATTTTAAGATCATAATACTAAGTTTTTCAATAAATTTTTGAATTTTTCAATTCCACTTTTCACCCAAATTTGTATGCAAATAATATAATTTGGAATGAAAAAACATTGATATTGGCATCACCCACTGATATTGATCAAGGATTCAAAATTGAATAATTTTTACTAGTGTTCTCTGACTTTTGGACCCCAATGTATTTGTTTGCAATTTGTATGGTAGTCAATGGTGTCATGTTACAAACAAATTACTAACTCAATAATCTCTTTATAGCTGAGCGTGAGATTGTCCGTGACATCAAGGAGAAGTTGTGCTATGTGGCTCTGGACTTTGAGAATGAGATGGCCACCGCTGCCTCCTCCTCTTCCCTGGAGAAAAGCTATGAGTTGCCTGACGGCCAGGTCATCACCATTGGTAACGAGCGTTTCCGTTGCCCAGAGACCCTCTTCCAGCCTTCCTTCATTGGTGTGTACAGACAAACATTGTTAGAAAGTATTGTATTAATCCATTCAGTTTTTAGTCTAAGTAATCATGGATTGGTTTCTAAACAGGTATGGAATCTGCTGGAATCCATGAGACCGCCTACAACAGCATCATGAAGTGTGACATTGACATCAGGAAGGACCTGTATGCCAACAATGTCCTGTCAGGTGGTACCACTATGTACCCAGGTATTGCTGACCGTATGCAGAAGGAGATCACTGCCTTGGCCCCCAGCACAATGAAGATCAAGGTAATGCAGCTATATCTTCTAACATCCTCTACTCATTTCCCATTGATTTAACAATAATCACTTCAATAACCTGCTATCTCAAATATCTCTCTCCTCATTTTGACAGATCATTGCCCCACCTGAGCGTAAGTACTCTGTATGGATTGGTGGCTCCATCTTGGCTTCCCTGTCCACCTTCCAGCAGATGTGGATCACCAAGCAGGAATACGATGAGGCAGGCCCCAGCATTGTCCACCGCAAGTGCTTCTAAATCCACCATTGCCATCATCTGCATCTGTCTGCTGTGGATCCCGCAATAATGGAGGATATAGTAATCACATCGGGACAGCTCTGGTACAAGTGTATTTTGTACATATGTGCTACTCGATGAACATGCTGCAAGGATAAACAAACACAATCGAGACTCAGAAGACCATTATACCATGTTATGTAACATGAGACTGTAATATGTACATAAATAGTAATTAACTTATTAAAGTACATTATTTGGTATTTGGTTTGTGAGTTTTGTGTGGTTTGTTTGTGTAAATAAATTGTTTCACTTGACACTGGAGACTATAGTAGGACAAGGTATGTCATAGTAGCTGTTTTTCAGGAGGACACAGCAAAATCCATAGCACTAGCAGCATACTTTGCTTAGTGAACTACTACTAGTCCAACTGATCATTAAACTGACATCAACTCTATAAAGTAGATAAGACAAGTAATAATTCAAATTAGATATACAATCAGCTTAGTTAGAAGATCAAGGCAATGCAGTTCACCATCCAACCTATTACAAATACTGTTTAAATGAAAAAAAAAAAAAGATTCATATGGTCCTTTAAACCTTCCCATGCCCTTGAGAAGAGTTAAAGTTGACTTCAGTTTGTCCCTAAAGGAATGTGCTACATATGCCTCTTCGAGAACCCTGATGGGGTTCTGACATTTGATCACCTGCAAAGACGAGAATTAAGTAGGGTAGGGTCGAGAAAGTATTTCTTTGCAATGATTAAATACCATTCCTCACCCATACCAATTATTAAATACATTCTTAAAGCAATATTCCGGGTTCAACACAAGTTAAACTCAATCGACAGCATTTGTGGCATAATGTTGATTACAACAAAAAATAATTTAGACTTTTTCTTAAAAAAAAAAAAAATCAAAGTTACAGTGAGGCACTGTAAGGCTGGCACCAGGATGTCTACACCCAAAAGGCTCTGTGAGAGCCAACGTCATAAAACTCTCACACAGAAGAGCATCTCCACCTGAGACAACACACCCTACTGAGTAAGGACCATAAAATGCAAATCTCACTCACATCACTCTCAGCCCCCTCTCTCACCTCAGGTCACTTTCGGGTCACCAAAAACTAAGTTATGACTTATCCTGTTCTGTAATGTAAAAGGTTTTCTGATCATACATGTTTGGTACCATTCAAGAGGTCTCAGTGCAACTGGTAAAATGGTCTCATTCCCTTTCAGCAAAGTCAAATCACAAGTAAGATTTAAGAACTACTACTGTATTCTATCAGGGTCATGCCCCTCCCAAATCTCTCACAAGAACCATCAGATTAGGTGCATTCTTTATAAACAGCAAACAACCTACTCAATCACAAGTTTCAAAGGTCTACTTACAACCCCCTAAATTGTAAACCAAATCCTGAATAACATCAAACAAACACATCTGAAATAACAATAGAATCGTTTGGTATTTAAGGAAGGTTGGCCAAGAGCTCGGGGAGCCTGTAGTCAGATATCCCACACAATTGCTGTGTGAAGTTTTTCTCTACCAGGTCTGCAATTCTTATTGATAAATGTTTAAATTTGACTTATTATTGTCTAGTTGGAATTGATGAATGTATTATTTTATCTGGTAAATAAATTGTTACATTTGAGTTTATTCTAATTTACTCTGAAATTATTGTCTTTAGTAGATTACATTAAGTCCATGTTTTCGCAAATCTACAACCAGGTTAGTAGCGGACTAAAGCTCAGTTCTGAGTGGAGCATGGGGCACACAACTGAGACTTTAGAGCTCCGACTAACAAATTGGCATTAGTTCAAGTGTACTTAGTGTACAGGCTCAATATGGAATTTCCGTTTAGAACAACATAAAGTTGTCGACCAAGCCTTAATAGGGTGAAGTCTAAACCTCTGGTTATTGTAATATTTTCTAGCTAAGTGTACATAGGAAACTATGGCATGATATTATAAAGCTATTTTAACTTAGGTATTGTTGGTCTACCTTTGTAAATTTAGTGGTCATGACCTCTGGGTAGAGATAATGTTACTCTAATTTAGTGTTTACTATCTAAGGGGACTAAACAAAATACTTTTAGATAAAAGGGCAAGCATGAGCAGCCATCTAATTAGTATTTAGTCAATTACTGTTTTAATGACCAATACTGGTGTATTTGTGACCGTGAGATCCGTGGATTGGAAACTTTTATAATTGGAGTCAGATTAAATAAAACGGGGATCATAAAACGAATAATATAGTTATTTAATTGGAACAAAATAACTTAAACTTAATGTGCACGATAAGACAGAACGTGCAGGAGACCTTCAGCCACGCCATTGGATACCGTCCTTGGGCCATTGGGTGGCCACCCCCTTACAGCACTTACAATGGAAGTGAATGGGGCCAGTTTTTGGAGGGTTTAAAGGCAGAAATGTGATACTTATAATTTTATAAAAGCACTTACATTCATTCTTCTGTTAAAACTAGTGTATTATTCGAGCTTTAAAGTTGCTTAAATTGTCCTTTTAGGGTTTGTTGACATTACATCGTCATGTAAAATTGGCTATAACTTTAAAAAGGTTAGTAAGTGATTTTATCACACTAAAACCCTTTTTACACACATATCCTTTATATCTTGTAGCTATACTTTTGAAACAGTGAGTATTTTAATGTTTATGGATTGGCCACATTCACTTTCATTGTAAGTGCTTCACTGCAACACAGATTTTTTCTTTTTTTTTAAGAAAAGGAGCTGCAAGTCAAAATTATATTTGTAAGATCCAGGCTAGATATGTTTATTTGTATCCCAATAAATTAGGCAATAATTACAATTAAGTATTTATAAAATATATATATACACTGGCAGCCAAAAGTTTGGAATAATGTACAGATTTTGCTGATTCGGAAGGAAATTGGAACTTTAATTCACCAAAGTGGCATTCAACAGGTCACAAAGTATAGTCAGGACATTACTGATGTAAAAAAAACAGCACCATCACTATTTGAAAAAAAAGTCATTTTTGATCAAATCTAGACACGCCCCATTTCCAGCAGTCATCACTCCAACACCTTATCCTTCAGTAATCATGCTAAATTGCTAATTTGGTACTAGAAAATCACTTGCCATTATATCAAACACAACTGAAAGCTATTTGGTTCGTTAAATGAAGAAACTCTAGAAACTCATCAGTCAATCATTGTCTTGAGGAATGAAGGCTATACAATGCTTGAAATTGCCAAATAACTGAAGATTTCATACAAAGGTGTACACTACAGTCTTCAAAGACAAAGGACAACTGGCTCTAACAAGGACAGAAAGAGATGTGGAAGGCCAGATGTACAACTAATCAAGAGGATAAGTACATCAGAGTCTCTAGTTTGAGAAATAGACGCCTCTCATTTCCTCAGCTGACAGCTTCATTGAATTCTACCAGCTCAACACCAGTTTCATGTACAACAGTAAAGAGAAGACTCAGAAGTGCAGGCATTATGGGAAGAATTGCAAAGAAAAAGCCACTTTTGAAACAGAAAAACAAAAAGAAAAGGTTAGAGTGGGCAAAGAAACACAGACATTGGACAACAGAAAATTGGAAAAGAGCGTTATGGATCTTAACCCCATTGAGCTTTTGTGGGATCAGCTAGACTGTAAGGTGCGTGAGAAGTGTCCGACAAGACAGCCACATCTATGGCAAGTGCTACAGGAAGCGTGGGGTGAAATGTCACCTGAGTATCTGGACAAACTGACAGCTAGAATGCCAAGGATCTGCAAAGCTGCCATTGCTGCATGTGGAGGATTTCTTTATGAGAACTCTTTGAAGTAGTTTAAGAAGTTCTGAATTTTCTTTTCAAATTGTAATAGTAATTTTTCACGTTATTAATGTCCTGACTATACATTGTGATCAGTTGAATGCCATTTAAATGTATTTGGCTAAGGTGTATGTAAACTTCTGACTTCGACTGTATATATATATATATATATATATATATATATATATATATATATATATATATATATATATATATATACACTACCGGTCAAAGGTTTGGGGTCACTTGACTGAAATGTTTCTCATGATCTTAAAAACCTTTTGATCTGAAGACGTATGCTTAAATGTTTGAAATTAATTTTGTTTACAAAAATATAATTGTGCCACCATATTAATTTATTTCATTATAAAACTAAAATTTTATTTAAAAAAAAAAAAGTTTTTGAAATGGATGACTTGGACTGAATAATTAAGAAAAGCAGCCACTAAGTGCCCAGTATTGATGGGAACTCCTTCAAAACTATTTAAAAAACATCCCAGGGTGATACCTCAAGAAGCTGGTTGAGAAAATGTCAAGAGTACATTCCTGAAAATTCTATGCAAAGGGTGGTCCATTTCTGTTCTTCCAAAGTTTTGATGACTTTACTATTATCCTTAAATGTGAAAAATAATAAAAATAAAGAATAAGTGACCCTACACTTTTGACCAGTAGTATATATATATATATGTGTGTGTGTGTGTGTGTGTGTGTGTGTGTGTGTGTGTGTCCAGACTTTTAAGTGTCTGTACCAAATATCTTATTGTATTTTGTCTTACCTAGTTTTTCTTTTCTTTTTTGTACAATTTTCAAAAACGATAAAAGTTTAACCGTAGACAACACCTGTTATTCGAGTGATTTCCAACGCCTTTACCACAGGGCGGAGCTAAAGCGAAGTATTCTGCTTTACTACCAAAGCAAGGTTGACGTCTCCGCCATCTGTTCACCTTTGCGTCCTTGCCTAACCAGAAACTCAGTAGCGCTAAGTAAATATCTCCCTGACCATATCAAAACACGGCTCAGGTCAGTGTCGGCAAGGTGTGAATCATAATTTCAGAATGCAGTAAGATTGGAATCAGATCCAATGACTGTTGACACATGAACACTTGCTTATAAAATACTAGCAGGCGACGTTCTAATCAACAAAGAAATAACCATTTATGCATTTGCAGCAGGCGCGCCGCGTTTTTTAGACGCCGTGTCAAGTTAAAAGTTGTCTCGAGACACCTGCGTTCTGTTCTATTCGTTGCGCTGCATCTAGCTTTTTTTAAGTAAGGACGCGTCCGGTGTGAACGGCCCTTAATTATTAATGGCAAGACATAAAATATGCTATGTATGATACTTTACTGTAAAATGTAATCTGCTTATTCACCTGTTGTTGATAGTAAAATGTTTGTTTATTATTGAAATCAGCAGACAAATGAATCGTCACCCAATAAACGCTAATATGCTAAGAGGTTCAGAGAGCGTAGGCGTGTACAGGAAGGGGGCGTGTCTATGAAGAGCTGTTCACAGCTGTCCAGCGATTGGTTTACTCTTGTGCCCTAGAATTCTGTTGCCATAGAGATTTTATTCAAATGTCTGGCGCGAGAGGTGGTTAAACTGATTTAGAACTGCTACAGTGTAACACATGTCTGTATTCCCGTGCAGCCGACCGACAGTGAAATATGGTGACTAAACGAATAAGGTCCGAATATATGAAGAAATTTAAGGACCCAAAATGGGAAACGTACGCAAAATGTTATGAGGATTTGCTGAAGTACAGATTGTCAAGACGACTGCTGGAGCAAGCGCACAACCCCTGGTTTTGGGGAGAATGGGGAAGTGACACAGCGTCCAGTGGTAAATCTACTCCTCTTTGTCGGAATAAAGTCGAACCTCTGCAGCCCAATGATGAGACACCAAAGCAAGCAACTGAACCAGAACCACAAGGAGAAACACAAGACAGAGAAGCTTTGGAAACCAGTAAGTTCAAATCTAAGCTATATGTTCACAAGTGTCCCAATCCGAAGTGACATGAAGACTTAAATCATCTTAAATAATGTGTCTGAGTCACTTATACTGCACTAATGTGTACCTAAAGTGCTGTTAATTATGTTTACTTAAAGTGATAGTACTTCTAAAAATGAAAATTATATCATCATTTACTCACCCTCATGTTGTTCCAAACCTGTATGACCTTCTTTCCTCTGTGGAACACAAAGGAAAAGTTAGGCTGACTCAGTCACCATTCACTCACATTGTATGAAAAAAGATTACTGAGTCTAACATTCTCCACGGAACAGTTCCACAGATGAGAGAAAGCCAAACGGGTTTGGGCAACATGAGTAAATGATGACAATTTTTATTTTTGGGTGAACTATCCCTTTAAGAAATCATATGCACTAAAGATGTGCAACAATAATGTGTAATACATAAATAGAGGTTAAGTTTTATATTTGAACAAATAATACAATTTGCAGCAGCTGTTATGTCAAAGTTGTCAAAAACTGGCTAAGCATATAAATGAACAATTATATATGGTACCTTATTAAAATAATTGTAAAAAAATAAAAATAAAAATCCATGCAAACTTTGTCTTTCATCAACAGAGCTAGTTACCCGAGATACTGAGCAGAGTCCTAAAGGCGAGAAGGAAGAGAAAAGCAGAGGATGCTCTCCTGCTCTCAACCCAGACCTAGAAACTGATACTCATACACCAAACAAACCAAAGAACAAACAACGCTCCTCACATAAGTACACAAGATCAAAGATCAAGCCTCATAACATCAAAGACACTGACAAAGAAAATCGTCACCCTTTTGCCCTATATGGTTCAGGTGAGAGGCAGACAGATATGGCCTCCAAGAAAACTCATAATGTTGGTCCAGCCACATCAACCTCAGAGGTGAGTATCCTTTCACGGAGCATACAGTGTATAAATGATAAGATGCTCTTGACCAGTCAGAAAACTACTGCAAAAATTGCTGCTATACTAAAACATTTTATGGTTTGGTTTATACATATTGTTTTTCTAAGTTTAAAAGACACCTTTGGCTTTGCCAAGCAGCTGATTGTTGTGACTTTAAAGGAACACGTCACACAAAAATGAAAACAGTGTCATCATTTACTCACCCTTATGTCGTTCCAAAGCCATATGACTTCATTGCTTTGGTGGAACACAAAAAGTAAATTATTTAAGTAATATCCTGGCCATTATATATTTACTAATACAATGAAAGTGAAAGAAGACTTGATCTGTCAAGTTACAAAATAAATAGAGACATGAGACGCAACATTGTTTGTCATAATTGGTGTCAAATGGCGTAAATATGACATATTTGTTGTCTTTATGAGGGGTTTTCAAACTTTATGCCAAGGACCCCTAAATATGATGTTTCCCTTGCGAGGGACCCCCTTCCTAAAATATAAAGGCAGCTACAGTATATGTTTTTATGTAAATCGACCCATTTATACTCTCTCCGAAAAAAAAATGAGGTTACACATTAGTTTAGTGTACTTGTTACAGTGTAACTACACACGTAAGTACTGAGTATTATTAATTAATAACATGTACTTACTATAGGTTTATTGACAGACCCAACCCCATTCTCTCTCACTATATGAAAAAAAAGGCAGTCACAGGAAATTATTTAAAGTTCACCTTTTGTTTTCTAAGGAGAAGAGAAAGTCATTCAGGTTTGGAACCACATGAGGGTGAGTAAATGCATTTCTGAGTAAACTAACCCTTTAAGTACATTCTGATTCATACAACCTTTCTTCTGTCTAGATCCATGAATCGGCTTTGCGAGCAAAAACCAGACGGGAGTTGGAAAAGCAGATTAAGAGAGTTGATAAACAAAGAGCCAGATCTGCTGACTTAGAAATGAACAGAAGCAAGATTGTCCTCGAGTACAACCCATGGATGACAGAGTACATGCGCTGTTTCTCTGCTAGGTCTCGGTAAAAATGGTTTCAGAAATCCTTTGGGGAAAAAAATGTCTGTGACTATCTAAATCACTCAGGCTTAAAAACCCGAAACATTCCACATGATGACTGCCGAAGGACATAAATCTATCCAGCTCACTTGCCCTCTTCCAAAATGGGTCACAATGAATTAAACTCCAATTTTAACGCAGGGGTTTTATAGTGTATTTACAACAATGGACGTTACATTTACCGCTACATATCAAACATGATATCACAATCCACTGATGCTGCAGGCAAACTGTCAAACAATCGCATGCCTTGTTGCATGATTTTGTATAAACAAGTCACATAGATGTACAGGCCATGAGTTTTATTTCTCTTTACAATCTTACCATACAGTTAAAGTAATTTATGAACAATTAAGTGCTCGGTAATTGTCAGACCATTACAGGCATATGTTGTAATTTGATTTATGTATTAACTAAATTGTTTGTGTTTTATTGATCAATATTTAGGGTCAGTGTAAGAAAATCTGTTTTGTACTTTCCAGAACTTGGGAAGTGTAAATTAAGACACAGTTATTTAAAGGAGCTGCCCAGTAATACTAATATTTGCTTCCTTTGATGTGAGATATATTAGATTTGGTTTGTTGTATGTGTAAGCTCAGGTGCATTTCACAGGGTATCTGAAGCATGTAACAGACACAGCAAAATCATGTTTAAGGATATGAAGTTCATCATCATGTTTAACTTTAATTCAGTGTGGTGATTTGGTATTTAGTGGCACTCAGGTAATTCAATCAGGAGTAAAGATGTAAAAATGACATTTATCTATACAAGGGTATTGAATTAATTTCAACTTGATGTCAGGAATTATTGTATTTGGTTCAGTATTTTTAATGGAAGAATGCATGTGTTGTATGAACAAATGTACAGGTTTTGTTTTCCACTTCTATTCAACTTTGACATATTGTTCTGTACGTATTATGTTGATAGTGTTGTTTTTACTGTAAGAGTAATGAAGCCATAATGTTCACGAGCCACTAATGCATTGAGATGACAAATATTCATTCCAGCGTCTTATTTATAATACATGGAAGCTGGTTTGAATGGTGTTTAGAAAAGGATTAAGTGCTGTGAAGTCTGCCTATGAAATTTGATATATGTTTGAATGTGTAACATTTATAGTAGACTGGTGTTACAGTTCCACTACACTAATGGGACTATTGTGATGGGAAACTCTTATAAAGAGGCAATTTGGTAGTTTCTAAAGGTGTCATAGTTTTCTGTCCTAACATTTTTTAACAGGTTGTACTGTTTAAAAGGAGATATTATTATTGGTTTGTTTAATAGTTGTGAAATGGCTTAACAAATAATTAAAGTATAAAACATTTTCAGAGCTAAATTATGAATGGAAAGTACTTATGTTTGTATTCAATGAAAGATTGTACATAGTTCACTACATTTTTAAAAGGGTTTACCATTAATAAAGCAGTTATGCACACTAATGCATATCAACAAAAGGCAGATTCTGAGGTATCAACTCATTACAGCATCCTGTTCCTGGACATCAAGATTCTCCAAGCCTGCCAAGGATATTTCCATTCATTACTGGGAAAAAATTGTGGAAATTGGCAAACCTTAACCATGTGTCAAAGCCAGAGGTGAAACTTCTGTTTCAACAGACGAGACAAAAATTTGTAGTGCCTCCCTAATTAGCCTGCATGGTACAGATTTAAAAAACAATGTTTCATTTTCATTAAGACAAAAACACTCTCAAACAGTCTTGGAAGTTTGATTATGGTTCACAAACTGTCAAGCATATTTACAGATAAACACTGATTTTAAATTCAGGAGCCAGGTTTGTGTTTTTTGCTCAATAAATTAAACTTTTTGAATGTTCATTACAAAAAACTTTTGTAATAGAGAAGCCTTTGATAAAATTGTGTTACTTATCATTTTGATTCCAAGTAAACAATTCCCGTGATCACTACTACTACACAGAATTAGCTGAATACACACATTTATTTTGTGCGGTGGTCAATGTGGAGATTGTTGGATCAAAAATGAACTTAGGATCAACTGCAATTCAATATAGTGTTAAAGGGATAGTTCACTCAAAAATGAAAATGATCTCATCATTTACCCACCCTCATGCCATCCCATATGTGTATGACTTATTTTCTTCTGCTGAACACAAAGATTTTTAGAAGAATATCTCAGCTCTGTAGGTCCATACAACACAAGTGAATGGTGGTCAGCACTTTAAAGCTCCAAAACACACAGACAGTCTTAGTGAAAGTAATCCATACAAATCCAGTCGTTAAATCAATGTCTTCCAGGACTTAAATATTGATCTGCTTCTCACCCACACCTATCATATCACTTCTGAAGATATGGATTTAACCACTGGAGTTGTATGGATTACTTTTATGAGGCCTTTATATGCTTTTTTGGAGCTTCAAAGTTCTGGCCACCATTCACTTGCATTGTATGGACCTACAGAGCTGAGATGTTCTTCTAAAAATCTTTATTTGCATTCTGCAAAATAAAGTCAGTCATTTACATTTGGGATACATGAGGGTGAGGAAATGATGAGATCATTTTCATTTTTGGGTGAACTATTCCTTTAAACATAACTATTGGCAATCTGTCCCATGTCAAATTCATACAAACAAAAATGCTTGATATAAAGGCATACTAGCATAGACAGACCTTTTGATGCACTGTTGATTGAAATGTCAATTTAAAACTTGTAAGAGTAGATAAGGGACAATGGAGGATTTCAAAGGAAGTAAATTAAAATACATTTTCTCAAAAAAAAAAAAAAAAAAAAGACAATACAATATAGTTCTGAAAACAATTAATTACTTTAAACACATTGGTGTCATTCCAACAAACACCTAAGAATTGGACAGCAGCACTAAAAATGCTTCACAATAAGTACATAGCATGTAACTGTGACTTTAAAGCTGATCATACTGACACTTTATTACAGTGAGATATGAAGGGAAGTGTGTCAATAGCCACTTTTAAAAAAAACCTATGTTGAAGTATGTTTTCCTGCAAAGCATATTAACATGAAAAAAACAACAGAGGAGAAAACATAAAATAACCCTAAATAAAACCAAATGATGTGTTGGCGTTACAATGCACATGATCATTTTCATTGATAAGATTTACAGGTATGTGCTAAAGAGCAGTAATGCAGTATGCCCAAGCTATATATGTGATGTATATAGTAATTTATGATAATGTTGTAGTACTGCAACCATGAAATCATGCTCCACGGTGATAATATAATTTTTTCTCTACATAAGATCTACATATGTAAGAGGGGATGGGCTCAGTGCAGTATTCTCAGGGGCAAGGGCCAAGTTTTTTAACTACCCTCTGGGTTTTGGGTACTGCAGATGTCTTTGCCTGGGCCCAAGGGGACAGTAAACTTTTTCCGGAGCCTTCTGGAGTGCAGGGAGACCCCTGCCATGTCTGAACAGAAGTAAAAGTAAGGTGAGGGAAACAGTCGCTCCACCATGATGAGCCTTAAGTCACACTCCCCAATAATGTCCTCCTTGTGTTCACAAAACCTGCCTTGGGCAAAGACACAGATAAAGGGTTCTTTGAGCCATGGAGAACATGTGTTTGGAGGCATGAAGTCAAACAAGCTGAAGTCTGGTAAATAGGTAATGAAATGAACAAACTTTGGGTATCTCAATAGTTTTAACTAATCAGCGATTCCAGGCCAATTTAGGTGAGAAATACTGTTAAAAACAAAAGTAAATTAAGGATTTTCCTTAATTTAGCATAAAGCCACTTAATGTCTAAAGTAAAATCTGGGTCCTGAAGCAAAACTATTTGTGGAGCACTGCTTTAGATTTGATTTAAGCGCTGAAGGATCTAGCGAATGAATCGTGCAATAAGCCTGAGGAACAACATCGACTTAAAAGTAAGCAGGCTCAAGATCAGGTAATAATATAGATGTCTTTGGTCATGGATTAAATGAGAAGCTTCAGCAGACCCCTTCTTCAAGAAGTAGCTCCCTAATTAGTTCAGATCTTCCACAGACACCTTGAATCTCTATTTCTAGCTTGCATTCCAGAGAAACCAAATAAGGAACCTCAGAAACCTGACATGCTAATACTCTGGGAGGGACGAGGAGTATCTGAAGTTAAATATATCCATTACCCTGTTTCTCATGTGGGTGTGTGGCATTTGACTGATCAGTCTTAGCAGAGGGTGAAGGGGGTTGGAACACTTGGGTATCCTCCGGAGGGGGTGGGTTCAAGAAGGTGAACCATGTGTGTGTGTGTGAATAACTGGTGCTGTGTCATCTTCAGTCGTAAGGCATGCAGAAGTTAACTTGAGAAGCTTTTGGGGGGCGTCAATGACAAAAATAGCACCTCGTCTTGAAGACAGCTCCTCCCCACTGAGGCATGCCAAATACAGTACAGATCCTGTGAAGCTCCTACCAACCTCCTTTTACAGACAACAGTGAAAGGAAAGGCACTGTTTTATGAGATGGATCGAGCCGTAAGGGGCCATTCAGACCAAACACGATCTTGGGCTAAAAAAAGCTAGACGCAGCACAAGACACAGAACACAGGTGTCTCAAGACGCGTTTTTAAAAACATGGCACTACTGCATGGTGCAACAGTCTAAGATGTCTGTCAAAACATAAAAACATTTTAAAAATGGTGCAGGCGGATAAAAATGCATTGGGTGTGAATGGCCCCTAAGAGTGAATCTGATGAATGAAAAGGAAACAACACTTAATAATTACTAGGAATTTTAACACGTTTTTTTTTTTTTTTTATGAAGTATTTTATAATTTTATACTGTAAAGTTGTTTTTTTTGTAAAGTTACTTTAGAAAAATATGTGTTGTTAAAAGCGCTATACAAATACACTGAATTGAGCAAAAAGAAAGAATGTACAACGTAAGCTCTTGGAGTACTTGTTTTTTATAGTCCACTATCATTTTAGATATGTATCTTTCATTGTTGATATTTAAGTGTCTCAAAAGACTAGTAACCTTTTCTCAACTCTCTATTCTAGCTGTAATAACAGAGAAAAAACTGAAGCCTAAACTAAAGACTGAAAGTTTAAAATATGATTAAATAATTGAATAAAAGACAAGGACACTTGTGAACAGAAAGCAACCACTTTCTACACTGAACATGCAACATAAATCTAATATGCAGGGAATGATGTCTTGAGTAAAGTGAACAACTGTATCTGATTAAATGTGAATGCAGCTCTGCTATTTTTAGTTTATGTTGCAATTTGTGAGTGATACAGAGGTCAAGCAACGAAAGAGAACACTGCGCCATGATCATACATTCAAAATGTGGAGTGTGTGCACTTGTCAGTCATCTCATTTAATTAAGAACACCTTCTTTAGGATATCACCATCAAGGCTATCATATTGCAGCATGAAAATTCGTAATAACAATAAACACAACATAAAATAGGAAGTATTGCACATCACAATGTAAAGGAAGCATATAAACCACTCAGGAAATAGTTTGAATTGTGACAAACTTCTAACATTAAAACCTCAGCTCTGAAAAACAAGCCTGTTTTTTGGTTGGCTAAATATGGAAGCCGAAACAGGCAGCGATCCCTCTGAACATTCACCTGGTTGGTCAGCTGTTTGGAGATCTGTGCTAACAGCCACACTCCTGCACGCTCTCTGCCTGAGCCCGTCTGGGAGAACGCAGCTGCCGCAACGCTGCATCGCCATACTGGATTCCTGAACCCATCCGCTCTGGGTCCAGCTCTCCTACACAACAAAATGACAAGCATAGTACCTTGAGAGAATTGTTTTTAAGAAGCAAGAAGCATATAAGTAAGAATAAAAGGAACTGGTGGTTTTGTACCTGACTCTATTTTGTTAAGGATTTTCCGAGCACACTGGACAAAGGCTTCCTCCACATTCTCCCCCGTTAGTGCACTAGTCTCCAAAAACATGAGCTCTGGGAAGTAGAGATTTAAACAATTACCTCAAGAACTGATTATATTCTATAAAAGATAAAGCTGATGTGGGTGATTTTTTCTGTCTTTTCTTTTTTTCTCTTTTCTTTTTTTTTCTCCTCAATTTGGAATGCCCAATTCCCAATGCGCTCTAAGTCCTCGTGGTGGCGTAGTGACTAGGAGACCTAGCGCGTTTAAATAGCGTGTGGAGGCTCACGCTATTCTCCGCAGCATCCATGCACAACTCACCACGTGCTCCACTGAGAGCGAGAAACACATTATAGCGATCACGAAGAGGTTACCCCATGTGACTCTACCCACCCTAGCAACCGGGCCAATTGCTTGCCTGACTGGAGACACTCAGCTCGCCCTGGATTCAAAGTGGGTGATTTTTTCAATATTGAAATACTTTCTCCTATCCCAGCTTAGACAAATACAGTATAAGTAAGTAAGCTATGAAAAGTGTAAACATTGCAGATCGGCGGTGCTGTAAAAACATTGCTCTGTTTATATGAGCATTCCGAACATTAAAATTAGCTCAATTAATGATGTGAATCTGGGGCCGGAACTACTGTATCTGTTTGAGGGGAGCATTCGAGAAACCTGTTTAAAAACGATCAATATTTTTGCAATTCTGTTTGGTGACGCTAGTGGTGCAAAAATTATACACTTCAGGTTTAAAGATTGTGTTTTCATTGTTAAAGGTCCCATTAACAGTCCAGTGCAACAATGACTCATCACTGTATAGATTCTGAAAATGCCCGTTTAAACTAAAAGAATATTTACAAGTTAAGCTCAATCGACAGCATTCGTGGCATAATATTGATTACACCAAAATTAATTTGGACTTGCCCCTCCTTTTCTTTAAACAAGCCAAAAATCTGGGTTCCAGTGGAGCACTTGCAATGAAAGTGAATGGGGCCAATCCGTAAATGTTAAAATACTCACTATTTCAAAAGTATAGCCACAAGACATGAAGGATATGTGTGTTAACATGATTTTAGTGTGATAAAATCACTCACTAACCTTTTTAAAGTTATAGCCAATTTTACATGACGATGTAATGTCAACAAACCCTAAAATGACTGTAAAAATTATGATTTAAACAAGTTTACAGCTCAAATAATACATGAGTTTTAACAGAAGAATTATTGTAAGTGCTTTTATGTTTCACGTTTCTGCCTTTGAACCCTCCAAAATTGGCCCCATTCACTTCCATTGTAAGTGTCTCACTGTAACCTTGATTTTTTCTTTTTTTTTTAAAAGAGGAGGGACGAGTCAAAATAATTTTTCATGGTAATCAATATTATGCCACAAATGCTGTCGACTGAGCTTAAATTGTATTGACCACGGAATATTCCTTTAATGGAGCCAATTCTGAGTCTATACAGGTTCACTGATGACCAGTCTTTATGCTGATGTTAGTAATACTATCATCCAGTGACCTCTTGTGGCAGTCACAAAATGCTCTCAGCTCTATTAAGGCAAGCACACAATTGTGATCTATAAACATGTCTTCATCATTTTTCTACAATGGTTGATTGTAACAAGTAGGTAACTGGTGGTTTGACATACGCACCATTCTCTTGAGCGAAGCGTGAGGCTTCCAGGAAGGTGACTTCACGATCAGCATCCAGATCCTTCTTATTTCCACACAGTATAATCACAATGTTCTGGCTGGCCAGCATCCTGGCATCAGTCAGCCAGTTGGTCAGAGCATTGTATGTTTCTCGACTAACATCCAGACAGAGACAGAGAGAGAAAGTGTGACAAATCAATACAGTATAAACTTCTGGAGGCACTCCACAATCAAAATGAATTTAAATCTGGTCAAACTTCCAGACATGTTTAATAAAAAAGAAAGAAAAAAGAAATCAATATACATAAATATTATTTATGCACAGGCACTAGATATGCAATTGTAACTTTACCTAGTGATGTCATACACCAGAAGAGCCCCTGCTGCCCCTCTGTAGTAACTGCGTGTAACAGACCTTAGGAGAAAAATAATTTCTAACATTTAACCTTTAGAACATCAGCAAGAGTTTGTGACAACAGATGGTCAAATCTAGTGATAGACCAATATATCGAACAAGCCAGTTAAAGTTATATTCTGGGTTCAACACAAGTTAAGCTCAATCGACAGAATTTGTGGCATAATGTTGATTACCACAAAAAATTATTTTGACTCGTTCATTCTTTTCTTTAAAAAAAGCAAAAATGGAGGTTACAGTGAGGCACTTACAATGGAAGTGAATGGAGCCAATTTTTGGAGGGTTTAAAAGCAGAAATGTGATACTTATAATTTTATAAGAGCACTTACATTAATTCTTCTGTTAAAACTCATGTATTATTTGAGCTGTAAAATTGTTCAAATCATCATTATTACAGACGTTTTTAGGGTTTGTTGACATTACATCGTCATGGCAATGAAGTTGTAAAATATACCTTTTTCACAAAACTCACAAATGTTTTTATATTATAATTTTTTTTAAATATTGAGTGTAAATTTCTAACATTATGCTTTGTGTTATTTTACCCTTTAATTAGTTTTAAGTTAGTTTTGCAAGGGGGTTTCTATTGCAGCTGCTGAGACAGTGACAGTAAATTTGGCATTTTCTCCCATTTTACTGTCTTAATCCACCACTCTCTATTTTTTTCCTCTTCTGGAAAGTCATTCAAACGTAATAGTGGATTTTTTCTTTTGTTCTTGGAGCAAATGGGTAAGTGAAAATAAGATTGGCTGTGGTCTCCCATTCACTGCTGTTGAAGTTTACCCTGCAAATGTTTACTTCTGCATTCCAAAACCCGGAGTGTGAAAAAGGTCTATTGGCAAACTTTAAACAGAAAAGGTTAGAAAGCAATTTTATCACACTAAAATCATGTTAACACACATATTGTTTATGTATTGTGGCTTAACTTTTGAAACAGTGAGTATTTTAAAGTTTACGTATTGGCACCATTGACTTCCATTTTAAGTGTCTCACTTTAACACAGATGTTTGCCTTTTTTTGGGACGAGTCGAAATTAATTATTGTGGTAAACAATATTATGCCACACTTGCTGTCAACTGAGCTTAACTTGTATTGAACCCGGAATATTCCTTTAATTGGCTGATATTTGGCCATTTCAAAATTAGCGGCACTGACAATTAGTTTCATCAATGGATAATGCACATTTTCTTTTTTTGAAATATATATCAGTGAATTAGTGAGTAAATATTACATCAATAAAATGTTTTTCACTCATAGGACATCACTGAAATGTATATCAGCAATCAACCACCCTGCTCTCTAGATAATGCTATTGGCCATTTAAAAATCAATATCACATCTGCTCACAATAGCTGGACTGTCTGGCCAATTATAACAGTAACAGTTAATACTATAGTTCAGACATCCCTCAACATCAGCCAGATTACCACTTAACCATTCTGTTAAATGTATTACTGAAATGTCTACATCATATTACCTTTGGGATATGCTGTAAGGACTCATAATTTTGAAATGAACATGTAGGACAATATTTTACTGCAAACGACAACACGGGTTTAGTTGAAACCACAAATCAAAAGACGCACTTTTATGCAAAGTAAAATGGGTTGCAGCTGCAAACAAAACACAGCAGGAATCTTCTGTGCCAAAAGCTTTTCACAATGCTGTGTGATGAAGAGACAAAATGCCATAATGTTTTGCTTCAAGCAATCTTGTGATTTGTTTGATATTTATGACTTGATTGTTATTATGTAACTGTAACAAACAATAAACTGCTTCCACTTTGCAAATGAAAGAAAATGCTTCCAATGTTTGTTTTATTTTTTTAATCAGTCTCAGTACTCTGTGCAAAGTACTATAATCTCCTACATGCAATCTGGTGTTGAAGCGCTCCCACTCCAGATGCTCTACAATCTGACCAAGAACACATAAGAACAAATCTGGATATCATCACCATATCGCTCTCTGGTCATTACAAACATACCCAACCTGAGAGGGAAATGTTTTCATAGAAAAGACACAAACATGTGAACACACCTGAAACGCTCCTGTCCTGCTGTATCCCAGATTTGGAGCTTGACAAACTTGTTGACCACACTGATAATCTTTGAGCCAAATTCAACCCCAATAGTGTGATTCGAGTCATCTTTGACTAGAAGAACAGGGCAAACACATTAGCAACAAAACACTGACACTGAATACATTTGATAGCAGGTAACATACATACATCTTTTTTCTATAAACTGATGCAGAAGACATGACTTTCCAGTTCCTGCATTCCCAATCACAAGAAACTTAAACAGGAAATCTAGAGGGGGGAAAATACAAATATTAAGACATGGTAGATGATTTTTGTTTCTCAAAAATGCTTTGAAATGCTTTACAATAAGTGTTATGGCTGTGTGCAACCCAACAGTGTAGGAAAGTTAGTATATCATCAAGCTTCAATTTGTAATGCATTGGGGTGAGGGCTGTGCAGATCTACTGTGATGCTCACATAACATGCTGATCAATCCGAGTTATAACAATAATCAGACTGACATATTTATGCAAAATAGGTTATAGATAACCTGTCATAATCTAATATAGACACTATAAAGAGATTTATCATAAAACACAAGCAAAATCCAAATAAATAATTTCTTCCGTATATATTAATTACAATTGTCAAAACTACTTTTATTAAGCGAAATAAAATAAATAAAGAAACACTTGAATCACTTTGAAAGAGCGTCGACAGCTGAAACAGATGGCAGATAGCTGCTCTCTAGCTGACACTGAGGAGAGCTTATAAGCAAATATTGTGATTAATGAGCTCGGGACACCTGCTAAAATTGATGCTATGCTGTTTACAGGAAGTGTGGCGAGGAATAAGGGAAGTCTGTTACCCTACCGTATGTCTCTGACATGGTTGACGCTGTGATTCTAGTCTGTTATTACTGTTTTAACTGTCAATGCAATCAACAAGGATATCAAATAAATGAGATCCCTCAGAGGGTTTCGCGCATCTCTTCCGGAAGTTTGTGGATCGGTTCCTTCCGGTTGAGATTTTCAAAATAAAAGTTAGATCACCAACTTTATATTGAAGGTCCGAGGTATTCTCCAATATTTGACGACTGGGGCCAAAAATGAATGTATTTGTAGTATTTTTAAATCATGGTAAGCATGAAGATTCAGAGATTCCAGAAGTTACATTTGAGAGATGTATTAAATCAAGAGGAGACAGCAAACAAGCCCAGTATGCAACATGGTTGCTTTTACCCATTCAACTCTTATTCTACACCCTTTTATAGGTACCAGCATATTAACCCATAGCGCCCTCTTCTGGACAATAATCAATAATACAAAGACACAACAGTATTCACAATGTTGATAGTGGGTATATTACTGACTTTGATGGGGGTTGTGATATGCTTAATATATTGTGTGTCACTATTCTATTCTATTCTATTCTATTCGATTCTATTACTGCAAACTAACTTGAGTTATCATGTAACTATTTGTTTGAATTTTCCACCACAAGTAAAAAAGAAAAATAAATTAAAAAAAAACTTCACTGTAAAGGGACTAAGAAAATTAAATTCTATTCTATTTTGTTACTGCTAACTAACTTTAGTAATCATGCCAATATTTGTATTTTGCACAATGAGTTAGAGTTTGAGAAACAAATTCACTGTAAAGGGACTAATGAAATTAAATTCTGTTCTATTTTGTTACTGCAAACTAACTAAAGTAATCGTGTCACTATTTGTTTGTATTTTGCACCACAAGTTGACATTCAGGAAAATACTTCAAAGTAAAGGGACTATTAAAAGTCTATTCTATTCTATTCTATTCTATTCTATTCCTGCTAACTAACTTCAGTAATCATGCCACTGGCTGGATATTAGTTTTAAGAGTTTTATGGTACTAAATTGGGATATACTGTAGTCCTTGAAAAAGGTTCAAATGGAAGCATGTATGAATAGAATACATCTTTCAGATGTGGTATGTGGCTGACTGCAAAACTACGAGCTCTACCACATGGGGGTGGTAGTTAGTTGTCCTACTGAATTGCATTTGTTCTGGAAAGTCACACTAACTGGTGATAATTTGTTCCAGATTATACAGGGCTGATCTGTTTGTACTTTTCACAACTAATTAATTATATTTTGTTTTTATAGGCATGTTTTATAACTGTGAGCAGGGTTGGGGAGTAACGGAGTACATGTAACGGGATTACGTATTTAAAATACAAAATATTAGTAACTGTATTCCACTACAGTTACAATTTAAATAATTGGTAATTAGAATACAGTTACATTCAAAAAGTATTTTGATTACTGAAGAGATTACTTTGCATTTTATTGTCATTTGTTTCATTTAATATTTAGTCCTTTCATATGGAAAACATTTATACATATAAATGATGCAATCCAAAGTGCATTTGAACAGTGGAGAAACACTTTCTTATGATGTGTTACATTCATACGAGCAGACAGAGAAGTAAGTTTGAAGTAAGTTTGGAGCAGAAGAAATAGAAATAAACCTTGTGTAAATTGTCAGCTTTACGCTAAGATAAAATCTATTTCTAGCCATTTTACATGCACGTTACCAGGCACGATCATATTTTTTTATCAAGAAAATTCACATTAGATCATAATTTCTTTTTTTCTTGTAAGACCTTTGATATTAGGGAAAAATCATATTCTTGATAATAATTCTTGTATTGTTTTCCTGTAAAAAAAATATCTAAAAATCCTTAAAATAAGATCAATTTGATTTATCTTGTTTTAGAATCAACACTGCATAAGATATTTAGGTTTTTCAGAGAATGTATTTTTAACATGTGTATTTTGTCTTACTGTACTTGCAGAGTTTTTATAGTCAAAACAAGTTGAAAAATCTACCAGTGCTGAAGAAGAAATCCAAAGTATTTAGAATACTGACCTTGAGTAATCTAACGAATATGTTACAAATGACATTTTACAGCATGTATTCTGTAATCTGTAGTGGAATACATTTCAAAAGTAACCCTCCCAACCCTGACTGTGAGTATATGTTACCCTTGAAATAACCCCAGTGTCATATAAAGACCTAATTGCATCACAATGTACTACACAGAATAATGCTTTTTAAATGAAATCGGGATTCAGCACTTGAAAGGAGTGTTATGAATACTTGAGCAACAGCTATTAAGAAATGTAAATGTCTCTCAATAACTTGTATAGACCAAATGTCATTCTGTAATGATTTATGGATGTTATTACCCACAGACATAATTTGGAGCATATGAAACAAAGGGTATTACATAAAATTGTTTTGTTTCATCACTCCTCAAAGGCATAATCAGTTCCTGCTTTCCTTTCATTTATAAATTAGCTCATTTGAAATCAATAGAGAAAAAAAAAAAGGTCAGAGAGTTTTCAATTGAGAGCCAACATTTAATGCCATCAAGGCATTCTTGCTGAGACACTTGAAGCTCTTTTAGAAAATCTAAAATCATGTCAACACCCTGAGGCTGCTTGCAGAATAACCCACCACCACATATCTTCTCCAGATGGCTGTACATTGGTTCTGGTGTTCATTGCATAATGCCTTAGGATGTATAGACAGCAGATCTCCTTTCTACTTTTATACATGTCCTGTTTGTTTCAGATGCTTCCTGACGCTGTATGTCAAAGATACATGACTGAACAAAAGCATCTGACCTCACAAAGCTATGTCAGCATGTAAAAAAATTGACTCAATTAACATGCATATATATGTTATACAGTTGTGTATATATTATGATACTGCTATGAAAATTTGTGAAGATTTTTTTCTATGAACAAATTTTCTATAATGTAAGGGTGGTTAATTTAAGTGTAATTTTAAAAGGACCTTTCCAGACTGTAGTCATTGTGTAATTTACAATATTTGCAATTGTTTAATTGATTCAAAGATCTAAGATTTTATATATAATGTTCTGCTTTGCAAAAGCAAAATGCAGTAAGTACAAATTTTTGGGTCAAAATTGAGTCATGACCGAAATCATATCTCTTAGATTATGATCTGTTCTGTGACAGATGGGTTTGGTTAAACTTTGCTCAGATTCAGAAAAAAAAGTAATTAACTAGTAGCTACAATTTACACACCAAAACCAAAAAACTTTAAAACCATTTTCCTCAGATTCAGTGTTGGCATAGTTACATTTTGCCATGTTAGCCTCAACCAACACTAGTAGTAAACACATGTATGTCAGAACATGTAACATCTGGCAATATCCCACAACCTTTATGTCTTTTATATATGTAAAACGAACATATTTCTAAACTATTGTAAGCTTGTGGTATGGAAATAGGGGGTTGCATGCAACCCTGTGGGATTCTGCTATCACAAGAGCACAATGGTAACCAGGAAGAAGGGAAGTTAACTGTCCTTGGAATCTAAAATTGTCATCACACTCTATGCACCAGGATGTTATTTTGAAAAGTGGGAGGTTTTGTCAGCTCAAAGTAATGGTTAGAAGGGCTTGCTTCGGTACCAGGTTAAACCTGAGGGCAGAGAATGTGCAATAGCACAAAAACAGCATGACAAGTGCTGTCATGGTAGGACTTGAAATGCCATTGTTCTGTTTGTTTTGCCCTATTTTATGTTGTAATGTTTAAATAGAGGCACACTGACACTTTTCATTGAAGGAATGAGAAACATAATGGTATGAATTGAATTTAGCAATTTTCTCACAGGTGTTGAAAACTTTTGTTCAAACATGAGAAGAGTCTGTATTCGAGGCAGATGCATTTGTGCATCTAACTGCATTTGCCTTTATGAAAGGCTACCTAAAGGATATCCAAAGGGTTTTGCCAGTGTGGCAGTTTGAGGAACCCCAGATGGTCCCTCCTGCATCTTCTAATTTTTACAGTGTAGGTGCTCACTGCACCAGTGCATATGTATTCTTCATATTTTACAGCACATTATGGCACAATACATAAAGTGTTTTTGGTCACCCTGCAAGTTGTTTGATTATATATATATATATATATATATATATATATATATATATATATATATATATATATATATATATATATATATATAATATATACACACTATATGGCCAAATATTTGTGGACACCCCCTTCTGATTAATGAATTTGGTTACTCCATTAAATCCAGTAAAGAAAAATTTTAATGTTTCTTTATGTAATGGCTTGTGCTTTGTGTGCTTCCAAATTTGTGGCAACTGTTTGGGGATAGCCCTTTTCTGTTCCAGCATGACAATGCCCCTGTGAACAAAGTGAGGTCCATAAAGAAATGGTTTACTGTGTCTGGTGTGGAAGAAATTGACTGGCCTGCACAAAGCCCAGACCTGAACCCCACTGATCACTTTTGGGGTGAACTGGAACAGCAACTATAAGTCAGGCCCCATCGACCAACATCAGTTCCTGACCTCACTGATAGCCTTGTGTCTGAATGAGAGCAAATCCCTGCAGCCATGTTACTACGTACAGTATAGTGGAAAGCCTTCCCAAAAGAGTGGAAGCTGTTATTACAGCAAAGGGGGAAACTGATGCCTAAGGTTTTGAAATCAAATGTTCATCAAGCACATATGGTGTCCAAAAACTTTTGGCCATATAGTGTATATCAACTCACATTTTGCATAAACACAAACTGAATAAACAGCAGAGACACAACCAGATGAATGCATTTTTTTTTTCAGTGCTTTGCAGAACAACATATGGCTTGTTAGTTTAAAGCCAGTGAGAAAACACACCAGAGACGTGAGCATTACATTAACAGTGAGGCCTTTGACTGGATCTGCCTTCATTTGCTGCAACCAGTGTGTCAGTGTTTCTATGTTTCAAACCCAGCATGCTTCCAAGCATCTGTTTATCTTGTAGCAGAGTATCCTCTCTGCAGACTGAGACTGACTGAAGATATAACTCTAAGAGCAAGTATACTCTCTCAATTGCAACCAGCCTGAATACTTTCGTTGTGTTGCGTCCAGGAAAAGCTGCTCAGAGAGTTCGACAGATTACCATAGAGAAAAGGAAGAAATGCTTCACCAGATATCAGCTTAAGTGAGCCTCCAGAGTGTCATGCATGCAACTTGGATACATGTAAAGTTGCTCAAGTAGAGTGAAGTACTGATTTGAAAAGCCTAATGAATTCTTAAACTTTTGACAAAAGAGATTTGTGTTTTTTTTTTTTTCTTTTCAAAACTATATTCGGTAACATAAACGTACTCATTGTATCTTTTTGTTCTATGCTTTAAAGGCACATTCAGTCAATACGTTTACATGTGCAGTTACAGTCAAACTATAGTGGGTTTGTGCATAGTCGCACTACAGTCTTCATCTGTCTGTCCAAGTGTACATAAGGATGTCAGCTGAGGAAGTGTTAAATACATGTCTCGCATCACCTCTGTCTTTCAGAGCATGCACACAATGCCAACTGTGGTTTGATTAACATGTATACATGCTGGAAAAAGCCAAGCTACAATCACATTATCTAGGTGTGTTAGTTGAACTTTGCAAAAATCGGACTGGTACTTTTATATGACATTTTAAAAAGACAAAATATTGTTTTAGTCCGACTGAAATCAAACTTTTAAAGTGTATGTAAACGTACTGAGCCATTTTTTGTTTATCTTGCACTGGCCAATATGGCAGTCACCTTAGACTTATACTTACACCTAGTGGCATGGATGCAGCATCATACAAAAGCAATAGCTTTTGGTTAAAGATGCCATTGTAGAAATGTGTAATTTGAAGTTAGCTCTGATTAATTCATTCTGCGAGAAAAGGTTTCCTATAACGGGCATTTCTGAGATAAAGTGCACTCAAAAAATCGCTTTGACTGAACTTGATTCAATGGTGAAGAGTGGTTCCTCATGTTTGAAACAAGTTTTCTTAACTTAAAATTACTTTGTAATCTCAACACAAATGCTTTGTGTAGGAAAACCCTAGCTGAATTGGGTAAACCCAGTAAAATTAGACTTGTCAATGTAACTCAAATAAATATATTTTATTTCTTTATGTACTACTTAGTGTAAGGGAATGGTAACGTGCTATATTGGAAGCACTACAGAGTGTAGTTTAGTAACTATGGCTTGCACAGCAATTGCTCATCGAAGTGAGCCATACATTTTGTGAGGTTTACCTGTCCTCATCATTAGCTCAAGCTCCACTCTTCACCATAATGGTAACCCCCAAAATTCCAACATAACAGAAACTCTCAGAAATCTCAACATAACAAAACATTATATACTAACAAGTATCCCCCTTTATATTCATCTTGCACAAAAACATATAAAATAACACTTAATTTTATTTTATTTACTCTCCCTATCGAGTTCCATGCAAAGCATGCTGGTAAATGGAAATCCCCTGCCCAGATTCGTCAATGCTACATTAACACCACAAAAAGTATTCATTTAGTCCCAACTCAAATGTATTAAGTAAACTTCCATTTTACAAATTTAAATGGATAAAACACAATTAAATTAGGTTGTGACAAAATTATGTGAAAAAAATTAGTTGCTTTAGTTCATTTTAATTAGTAAATTGCTTAAGTAAAAAGCAGCAAAAATCCTTTTTTTTTTTTTTTTTTTTGAGCGTAAGTAGTATTCAGCTGGTCATGTGATCTCAACATAACGGCCCCCATGGAGATGCAAACTCTTGGCTCTTATAAGAAGTTAGCCAAACATTTGTCCCTCAGAAGTTCAATAAATATAAAACTCCATTCAAAGACTGCCTGGGTGGCAAGCTATCCTGGCCTGAAAGCCTTCACTGGCCCACATTTGAAAGTGATTTGTGGCCAGCTCTCTATTGCCACCACACAACCACAGTCACTTAATAATCTGATGTAATATGTATGAGGGAGCTTGGTCACTGGACATTAATCCTAAAGGTCACAGTTGAGCTAATCGTGCTGCTGTCCATCACAGCAGACTTTCAAAATACATTCAACAGGCATCTCACATTCCTTCTATTTGTAACTATAAATCATGGGTGTAGATTTGGGTATGGACATGTCCCTACCAAAGTTATGAAACTATTGAATAATCCCCACCAACATTTCTTGCAATCACAGTTGTAACAAAATGTAATATAAGTATTAAATGTAATATAAAAAGTTTAAGAAATAAATTGTAGTTAAACACATTACAACTTTATTTTGGTGCTGTATAAAATAAACAAGAGCTGAATATGAACCTTGATTTTTAATCATCAAACTACAGGGTATTGTTTGGATGTTTCTATTCAGTATACCAAAGGTACTGGACAAACATTTATATACTCGTTCTAATCAAAAATAACTTAACAGCTGTAATTAAAATTATTATTTTAAAATGTCCCTTCCAATGTTAAAACCAAACTCCGCTGGACAAAATAGAGATGGTAGTACAAATAACTTTAAAAGTAACAGGAGTTCACACTATAGCTACATGTTAACCCAGTTATCTCTCTAAATGATGCATGACACTTGTTATCAGAATGTCTACACTCAACCTAACTGTTATATTTAAGCAGAGAAAAATGTCTCCCATCATTTCTGAAAGGCTTTTACTGAAAGCACTCTTTCATACGACCCTGCCTCCATAGCATTTCATGGTACAAAGAGTTCACCATTGTTCTCAGCACAACACTATTGGAGACAGACAGCCTGGGAGGCAGCAGACAGAGGGACAAGAAAGAGAGAGAGAGACAAGGGGAGGGCTGAAAAGAAAGGGATGGAGGAGGTGGGACTTGGTTTTGTTTTGATCACTCCAGCGTTCACCAACATGGCACAAAAGGGGAGCTGGGATCACTTGGCATGTCTGCACTGCTGAATCACTGTGCTCTGGATGTGAGGATGTTTATCACTCACCTTATGGCACTTTTTCACTGCATGTTATGGTTCAACTCGACTCAACTCTGCTCGCTTTACTCTTATGAGCTTGCTTTTCCACTGCAGTTTTGTGCCACCTCAACGTGGGTGGGATATTAGGCTGATCATCATAGTAGCGCCGCCTCTACTGCCGTGACATCATCTTAAACACGACACAAACATTACTGACCATAAACAATAACACGACCGCTAGCTGTTAGCTACTAGATCATTGTGCTGCATAAAACAGTTGTTGCATGGTGATTTTACACAAGTGTAACAGTTAAATCAGCCTGGTTGTTTTAGAAGCAAGCTTTCCAGTAGCTGATCAACTAAATAAAGTGAAGCTTTCAAGCAGAATATAAAGTTAACATAAAAAAAGTACCATCCTCCATCATGGACTCCAACAACGCTGTGGCCGAGTCCAGGGCACTCTCCCTCCCATTGCTCGCTGGTCTATTGCTATAGATAGCCTCCATTTGGTCGAACCACTTCCACTTTCTTCTGTTTGAACCACTCTGGCTGTTGTGGTCCTTGATGGTTCTGTAGTCACTTTTAAGTTTTTTTAACTTTTTCCTACACTGTTGGTAGGTCCGGTGCTAGCCGTGTGCGGCCAACAGCTGAGACACTTCCTGAAAGACTTTTTAGTTTCGTGACGTTTCGTTCATTGCTAACGTGAGGAACGTCTGCACCTCGTTTATTGACCACGGCGTGGTTTTGTGCACAGCCATTTATTTTTTCAATTCGAAAGTCGTGAACAAATGATACTGCTATCACTGTTGCTAACTTTAAAACTAGTGGGTTGATGTCCCATGTCGCAAATCCAGTGACGCTGGTAGTGACGGTTCTCTCTGACCAATCAGTGATCTGCAGGGTTTTGACGTCACATTTAGTATCGGCTCGGCTTGCTTGGAACCTCGACTGAGGTGTTACTAAAAAAAGTTCCAGGTACCAGGTACTATCCACAGTGGAAAACCCCCAAAAACAAGCAGAGTCGAGTTGAGTCGAGCTGTACCGTGCAGTGGAAAAGCCCCATTAGATACAGAGCAATAATCAGCTCTTTATGATGTTATCCTGTTACTCCTGTATCCTGTTCATTATTTAGCTATTCTCTGACCAATACAAGTCGTTATCATTATGATCACAAAACACAATGAAAAGCACTAAATTATTTAGCCTACCAGGGGTTCTGTGATGAAATGAAATGAAAGTTCTGTCATCATTTACTTACCCCCATGTTGTTCCAAATATGTATTACTTTATTTTTTCCCCTATGGAACACATAAGCAGAATGATAGAGACTGACAACCTCAGTCACAATTCACTTTCATTGTATCTTTTTTGTCCACACAATTCGAGTAAATGATGACTGAAGCTGTCATTCAACCAAAAACAGGTTTGGAACAACATGAGGGTGTGTAAATAATGAAAGAGTTTCATTTTTGGGTTAACCATTCCTTTAACCTACAAAAAGAGCATATCTTTAAAAGGAGCAAAAGAGTTTAATATTTATAATAATAGGTTATGTATATTCTTATATACCTAAAAGTGTAAATAAACATTGTCAGAAATAAGGTCCTGTGCAGTTAAATTTTTGTTCCCAGAAGAACAAAACATAAATGTACCTTTAAAGGTCCACAATAGTGCAATTGCAGTATGTACCCAAAATGAGTTATAAATTCATCATAAACATGTTATAACTAACTAGAGTACAAAAAAGGTACCACCTCAATAAAGTTAAAGCAGCTTTATCACAACCCCACAATCTTAGCTCTGCTCTCTCTCTCTCTCTCTCTCTCTTTTTCTCTCCCGCTCACACACTGTTTACACCTCACAGTTCGATGCCATTGAACTGGACTAGCTGGTAAATGTTTGATGGTCTGGGGTACTCTGGAACAAGGACACCATGATAAATGGACTTGATCTGTGAAGTTGAATGCATGTCTCTTGGAAAGTGATTGTATTCACAAGACCTTGAATAGAATACTAATGGGGTGAGCCCAGCTGTCATGGCGCAAGCTCACAAATCAATTGTGCCATGATGACCCTTTTGAGACTTCATGGGGAACTTTACCTATGGCAGATCTGTTCTGAAGGGTTCATGCACATCTAAAAAATACTGAGGCCAGGACCATCTTTCTCAGAAAGAATGGAGGTAGATAAAGGCATGCAATACACTTTTCAAATTGAGTTAATATGACACTGTTTTTCCAAAAAAAAAAAAAAAAAACTGCAGCTGTTTTGTCTGTTTCAGCTGCAGCCCTGATGGTGTCATGAGATGGATTAAAAAAAAAACAGTGCTTCTTTTTTCTTTGTATCTTGCAGGCTGACAAAGGGGTCAAACAAAATCATTGATAATTTGAATATAACGAGCTGAGTGCTGAGGAAACTAGCAGAGCATGCAGGAAAGGAGATGGAAATATTGTCTTTGAGACAACAGGGATTATAGAGGATTAGAGTGTCTACCACACTATATCTTGTTTAATGACTAATCCATCTTCCTTTAACAGCTTCTTATGCTACAATGCTGTCCATAATTGGGTGAATCCTGGCTCTTTGGTCATTGTGATATTTGACAATTCTGTATTAAATGTCAAAATATCAAATGTCATTTTAATCCTCTGAGGATTTAAAAGACAGAGCAATTTTCTGACCTTAAAATAACTATGTTTAAAGTTGTCATCTTGATGCCATACCTTTTAAAATACCTGAAACTTAGATCTTCTTACAAACAAACAAACATAAGGAGATGATGAGTTCACTCAAAAATGTAAATTCTCTCATCATATACACTATAAAACAGTTCCTCTTAAATTTACAGTAAAATACTGGCGGCAATTTACTGCAAATATACAGCACACTTAATGTAATGCTCAAATTCAGCTTTTTAATGGATTCATAAAAAAACTGGCAGATACTGTTTTTCAAAGTAATTACAGTACAGTTCTACAGTACTATGTTGTCGCTTCAGTTCCCAGCATGCACTGCGGCATGAAGAAATTACATGATTGCTACTATTTACTGGTTTATTTTGCTGTTGTTTTTGTTGCAGTTTTACTTGTTGTTTAAGGTTCAGGTTTTACTTTTTATCTAAAACTATGATTGTTGATTGTCACCATTGTTGAGTTTTGTTTGCTGAGTGTTGATATCTGTATGTGTCTCTAACAAGGTTATTAGGTTCATGGGAAAGGAGGAGGCGGGAACTGGCTGAACTGTTAAAATGATGGTCTAATGAAAACTTAAACAAAGACACAGAACACAAATGAACACACTGCAGCTGTGTGTAACACCAGTCACCGTAATGGTGACTTTAAACAAAACAATAAATAGTGCTAAGAACTCCTGATGCATTACTCAAGCACATAGTACTTATTCAAGAGCAAGGCCTGATCTGTATTTAACAATTTTAGGATCCCACAGTGCATTGCAATACTGTTATTTTACATTTATACAGAATTTTTTATTTGGTTAAAAAGAGGTTTAATTGTACTTTTTTAAATGTATTTAGACAAGTGAAGAATGAGAGTTGACAAGGTTGGATCCAGTATTGTTTTTATGTGTCAACAGCGTGAACACTGACAATAAGCCACAGACATACACTACACTTTTGGTTTTAAAATATATGGTTCAAAATGTCACTAGCTTTCACCAAGATGGCACTAGGATTTAAATGTTCATCTTCTCAAAATGCTTTGCATATAATAGCTATTTACCGTTAAACTAGTCACTTCACAATGAGCCTGCTCTTTATCTCCCAGAATGTTTTTTTTTTTTTTTTTTTTACAGCAAAGTGTTGTATTTAAGAATGACAGTAGACTGCTGTTAGAATTTGGCTTTAAATCTACAGACATTTTTAACAGTGTACTCACTCTCATGCCATCCCAGATGTGTGTGACTTTCTTTCTTCTGCAGAACAGAAATGACTATTTTTAGAAGAATATCTCAGCTCTGTTGGTCCACACAATGCAAGTGAACGGGTACCAACATTTTGAAGCTTCAAAAAGCACATAAATGTGGCAAAAAACAATCCATATGACTCCAGTGGTTAAATCCATGTCTTCAGAAGATGATAGGTGTGGAAGAGAAATAGGTAAATATTTAATTACTTTTTTACTATAAATTCTCCCTTCTGCCCAGTAGGTGGCAATATGCACAAAGAATGCGAATAGCCTAAAACAGAAGAAGAAGAATGTGAAAGTAAAGATTGATAGTAAAAAAGGACTTAAATATTGACCTGTTTCTCACCCACACCTATCATATCGCTTCTGAAGACATGGATTTAACCACTTGAGTCGGATGAATTACTTTTATGCTGCATTTGTGAATTTTGGACCTTCAAAGTGCTGATCACTATTCACTTGCATTGTACGGAACTACAGAGCTAAAATATTCTTCTAAAAATCTTTGTTTGTGTTCAGCAGAAGAAAGAAAGTCATACACATCTGGGATGGCATGAGGGTGAGTAAATGATGAGAGAATTTTCATCTTTGGGTGACTATCCCTTTAATTTGATTTGACCTTTTTTTGTGGTGCCTAAGTACATGGTTTGAACTGAGTGAAAGTGAATTTAATGTTTTTAAAATGCAGTTTTTTTTAAATCAGCCAAACAGCAGCTCAAGATTAGGACAATAACATAAAATATCCTAAAGCAGAATAACCCTCAATTAATTTAAAAACATCTGAAACTGTGCAGTGTTTTTACAAAGAACGGGGTGGAAGGAGGTAGGGACGGCTCAAGGAGATAAGGCAGATAAGTGGAAAATAAAATAGTGGACTTATCTCATTGGGAACATGCCTGAATCCCTGTCATGAGCCATTTCACAGGACCTGCACACTCAAATGAGGAGCAGGAGAAGAGAAGTGACCCATGCAATACAGACAACCTGCAGTCATCATTACAGGCCATTGAGTTTCCTGCGGATGTGAAACAGGATTGTATTAAATCAACAATTCGGTGTCTTTATCATTTCCCAGTCAATGAGTATGTCGGTGATCCCTCAAAATGCTTTTGAATTCACTTACTGTAAACAGCTTGATACCATGATGAATTTTCCATATGATTGCCATAGCTGATGACATGGCTGAACTGAAGAGTGGGTGAAATAAAAGTGATAGATTCACATGTTGTTCAGTGAACTGTAATGGATTGACCAAGGATGGGATATAGTTGAGGTTTTCATGCAGTGACATATTCTTCTTGGCCGTCTTCAGCAATTACATAATCGATTCCATAGCATAACCTTGGACAAATGTATTGCCTGGAGCAGTTGACTGCTGGGAATATTTCCTTTCCTACGTTATACCAAATTACTTCATTGTAGCTTGAGTTTTGTGCTTTAACATGCTTCGAAATGTTTAAAAACATTTCAACTAATTTACACAGCCTAAAATGTCAATGCATTATATTTTGGTTTTAATGTCGAATGTAGCTTTTTTCTTATGTTTCAAAAGTTGAAAACGTCGAAATTTTAACACATTTTCCAGTATTAGTGCCAGTATCATGTAAATATTTACACTAATATTTCTACAAGGGTTATGTTAGATTAGGGTTAGTGTTTTCTATTTTAGAAACATAGTGCTATCTCTAAGCAGTTGTTGGATACAAAATGTGTGTGGTATGAGTGTGTGTATGCCAGATAAATATATAATGCCTAATTTGTTTTAAAGCATTTATCTCTCTCTGTGCACTCATGATGACTTTGCTAAAATGTTTTTTTATTCAGCAACATCTGGTCACAACTGGCTCTGCACTGCTTTTCCATGTTGTGAACTCTGCAAGCGGTAGATGATCTTTTCTGTTTTTCCCTCTGCCCCATCTCCAAAACACTTCTGGCCCCAAACCGCCGGTTCCTCTTATGTCAGAGTGTTATTATCACTGGAGATAATGGCTGCTGTTCCCTCTCCCTCACAGATAGCTGAATAAATACCGGATCTGGGCAAGGCGACACCAATGGACACAATAATACACGTGATGTGACAAATAGCATGCACTTGAAGACCTTGAAACCAAACACTATTTTAAGAGCTTTCATGGCTAACATTGGAAAATGGAATATAAATTTTTTTGAATAGAAGGCCACGTCTGCAGCTTTAGATGTAGCAACAAAACATTTTAAAAGATACTACCTGAGATTGTAAGCATTCTTTAACAGACAGATTTAGACAGTACAACACAACTGTGAACCTACAGAGAAGCTTTAGTCTATAATCTTTGTCATGCTTCAGTGTTTTTTTTTTGGGGGGGGGGGGGGGGGTTGTGTGGGGGTGTAAGTAACTTAACTTTCATTTTATTTCCATATTTTATAAGTTTCAGTTCATTTTAGTGACTGTACTGTAAAAATATACAACTGTATACAACAGCATGTTTGCAAGTGTGTTATTGATTTTAAACAACTGTTCTATAAATAAGAAAGTTAATATTAAGTAACTTATATTTTAGTTTCTTTTTGCTCTGCTAATGAAAATAATGTGTTAAATCCCACGTTTGTTTTGTGCATTATTGCCATTGTGGTTTTGCTCCTTCTCTGTCTGTGTGTGAGTGTGTTTCATTTGTACTTGGTGTGTCTGTTCCAGGTGCAGCTGATTTGCCAATAATTTGTTCCACCTGTGTGATGGTGATTGGCTGTTCCTGATTGCACTGCTAATAACATCTCTGTGCTGGCATTCAAATACAAGCTGTTGTGACTTCGGGCCAGTCGCATTCCTCTGCGCTCCATACCAGCTGCCAGACCAACAACTTGAGTTTTGATAACTGTGATGGTTCTTTGCATTTGTGCTCTTCAGCAGTAGTGTTGACTCTGTATTTTAAGCAGCTAGTTTTGTAGGGGTGACCTGCCCTGTTTATTTGACTGTTCATCCAGTTTTGTTAGTTAAGTAAGGTTAGTTTAATTGTATTTTTATTTCCTTCTTTCAGGTTAGTTATTTTCTCCTTTTTCTTTCTAGGTTATTTTGTTCATTATTTTGGGCCAGGGGGTCACACTGAAGCCCAAATACCTGCTGCATATTCTACGTCCAATAAAAACAAATATTGGCTCTATGATCTTGTTATCTTGGGTTTTTGGTCTGACGGTTGTGTGGGGAGCACACCTCCCTTTACTTTGTTGCGTCCTACCCCTAGGGGACGTAACAGTTGCAAAAGAAGCCAAAGCAGGATCAACCATCGCCTGTCATCAAGCACCAAATGCAAAGCTGACAGCTAACTGCACAGGGACTTGTCCCAGTGCTGTTATACTAAATATCAACAATCTTGGAAAGCCGCTTGTCCGATGAGATTGGATGATCAGAGCTAACCTACGCCCTTGTCAACTGGACATTCTGGATTCATTCAAGCCACACCCATAGAACAAACATACAGTGCATTAAAAGAGGCTTCCTCAGAATTCTGCCCTCCACTGAGAGAGGATCTGCTGACTTAATTCTAGCCAAATCCTGCCTTTTATTTTCAGAAGATCACAGAGTTCAGACTGTGGAATAAACAAAAGAAAAAGGAGAGGCATCTAAGCTGAAGAAGTGTACAAGAGAATAGATCAAATGTGTTTAACTTGTGTAAAGTTTCAAAGACTTTTTCCCACTTGTTGTTATACTGTATCTATTCTTTTTCTTTTCTTTACATATTTATTCTGTCAAAAGTTAAATCATGCTGTTATCATCTCACAGCTGAGCCAATAGCAGCAGATGAGATGCCTCACCAAACTTGCATTTGAATTTAAAGGCGCTTATTAAAAGGAAGCTCTGACAGAGCGTTTGATTGATAGGAATGCATAAGAATGCCATTTACAGAGTGTGAAAAGAGTCGGGTTTGAAATCAAGAGGGAATAGCAAATTGTATTTCCATACAACTGGACCTGTCTATCTCTGAAATGCCATGTGTCAACGGATGTCTGCATCAAAGTTTGTTGTCGCAAAAGTTACAATTGTCCCAACTTTTGCTTGCATGATGAAGCATCACTTTCACAAACCCTGATTAAACTCAGTAGATTCTCAGTATAAACTCTGGCATGTAAGGGCTATCTAACAAGAAAGCTGTCCTCCAAAAATGTTCCCTTTCCAAAGAAAGCCACACAGTGTCTCTCCCACTCACTTCCGTGATTTGCTCTCTGCTGCTGACCTCTCCACCCTCTCAGCATAAATCAACAACACACATCCAGAGCAGAATGGGCCCAGTCAAGATCCTGTTCAGAATATATGATCAGTATGGATTGCATTTCATTAGCTTCAATTAGCAAGTGATTAATGGGTAATATGGATAATCATACTTACTACAGCATGGCTAGCTGTCACGAGTTGTCACAAGGGCTATATCTCAGTAATTACATTTTTGGGTCTAAAGTCCAATTCCACAAATGCTTGTTTTCTCTAGTAGAGGTTTTGTATGTTGGTTTCAAATACTTAACTTATTATTATTATTATTATTATATTTTTTTTAATTACAGTATCATTATTGTCATTATCATTTATTTGAGGGCTTGCATCAAAAGCTGTCTATTAAAGGAATATTCCGGGTTCAATACAAGTTAAACTCAAATGACAGCGTTTGTGGCATAATACTGGTTACTACAAAAAATTATTTTAACTTGTGCCTCTTTTTCTTTAAAATATGTATATATATATATATATATATATATATATATATATATATATATATATATATATATATATATGGGTTCCAGTGAGGCACTTACAATGGAAGTGAATGGGGTCAATCCATAAACGTTAAAATCAGGACCGGACTGCCTTACAGGCGATCGCTTAGAGCCCCGACTTGCCTGAGAGGGCACTGCGAACACAGGCAATATAAAGAAACAAATCATAACAATGAAAAACATGGATAACTTTTATTTTGAATTTCTCCATAGTCCAATGGTTTCTAGAGTGGACACACACAGGACAATGAGCAATACCTGTGGACCGGATAATTTAACATTCAAATCACAATGACGGTGAAAACTAAAAACATCATATTACGTATAAAATGAGCTCTGAATAATCAGAAAAAGACAAATAACTGAAAGTGACAACATATAAAATAACAGCAGTGTATCTCAAATCAGCAAGAATTAAAGCTAAGCAGTACACACTAACCTGCATAATTTACTCATAATGCAAATAATTGTTGGGAACTAGAGCGCAGCTTCCTTTCACAATATTATTAGACAGGAAGGAATTCAGACACTGCCGATATAAAGACGCAAAAAACTCACATAGAGTGAAAATATGAGCAATTAATCGGGAAAATAACCAAACCATCCTATCTGCAAAGATGTCAGCTCTCTAAGAGGTATGTGTTTATTCTTTACATTTGTTCACAAATATATTTCGAGGCATTGGGTTTATAGGCCCTATTTAAAATATGTAATTTATACATAATTATACATTATATATTATACATTGCTGCAGTTACCTTATTTTCCCTGATGTTTTAACTTTTATTCACTTTTGCACACATTCTGGACAACTTTTTGTTTTCATTGATTTTGTTGCTTTAAATAAACATTTGCACATAGTTATGTGGGTTGTTGAAATGAAATTTCAAGCATTGTCAGCAGTGTCCTGTATAATTAAAACTATCTAAAACTATTTGAAACAACATTTTCTTATTCTGTGTTACTTCAATGGGTAACACTTTAATAACTACATTAGTTAACATTAACTAACAATGAACGATACTAAATAATCTTGGTTGATGATAATTTCTACATATACAAGCCCATTTTTAAAGACCCCCTCCAGTGAAAATCAAGTTTTTAACCTGGTTTATATGTCCATATGGTGTTTTTTATATGCTAGAAGACAGTAAGTGAAATCAGCAGTCAACACCATGGCTGAGCATTTTTGCCTTGAAACTGCTGTGTACCAAAGACAATCTCAAAAGCATGGATTCAGACAGCCAGGATTTCATACGTCACAAACCTAAGGAACCAATCCCGTCAACTTGTGGGGTGGGGCTTTCCATATCAATAGCATACGCTACCACGAAGCAAGGGTTATCAGGAGAAGCCAGGTGTAGCTACGTATCGGTATTTTGCAAGACATGTTCTGTTTTCGGATGCAAAGTTGCGAAAGGACAAATGGTGAGTCTTCATGTATTACCAAAGGATCTGGAAATCCGAGATAAATGGGTGCAGTTTATTTGAAAAAATTGTAATGTCCTAGCAAAACTTTCAGAGAAAACTCGGGTTTGCAGTAATCATTTTCCAGAGAACTGTTTTGAAAATTTTTACCCAAAAACAGATGGGTTTTGCCACTAAATTTATATTGAAGTCCAACGCGATTCCATCAATTTATCCTGGGGACACAGCAAGCCAGGTGTGAATGGAGATGGAGGCGGGGACTAATTTGCATATTCATAGATCAACACATACTAAATGAGGCAAAGGTGTAGAGTAATATCTAAGCCATTTAAGGCATGAAGGGATTATATTCATAGAAAAAAAAACTTTTAAATATTTAATTTTGATTAACAACGTTTTTAGAGGTTAAACCAGTGACTGGAGAGGGACTTTAAAAATCGTTAACATTAGTTAATACAGTATGAACTAACATGAACAAACAATAAACAGTTGTATTTTTATAAATTGACATTAGCCAAGATAAATAAATGCTGGAAAACTGTATTATACATAGTTAATGATACCTAATGCAAACCATATTGTAAAATGTTCCCCAGTAATTACCTGGGGTCGTTGCAATTTGTGTAACGCTTTAGATTACAGCCCGCAATTTACAGCGTAAGTACACCAAATTTACAGCTTACCTTTTTGTAATAATACGGAACAATATGCAAAGTTTGGGGAATAAAGGGGTAACAACCTGGAAAATTACAAATAATTTATACTGAAAGTATTTTATAACTAAGGGGTAACTATTCTAATATTACGTGGTATGTATGACCTACTATGCTAAACAACAATCTTACGTTTGCGAGCAATTTAGCAAGAACGTACAATGTGTATGTTTTTGTAATAATACACAGGTATTATATTATATATATATATATATATATATATATATATATATATATATATATATATATATATATATATATATATATATATATATATACACCTAGGTATTTTTTTCTTTAACCACGGGGTACATATTCTATTATTACAGGATACATGATGGAGATTACTGAAAAACAAAACTTGAAATCTAGGGAAATGAGTTAATGAGTTTCTGCTATGATTTTATTTAGAATTTTCAGTGTAGGCTACTTACCTTATGAAAGTGTATTGCATACAGTCCATCTCAGCTGTGAGTCACGGCAGCAACTTTTTATAGCAAAAGAGTAGAGGATTTAGTTGGGTCGTCAAGCAAAATTAAAACTAGGCAAGGCAACTTGGGAAAACAAGGCAAGCAAAATTAGAACTATTGCAAAACATTTTTCTGTAGTTACTGTGTAAATATACCATTGTTCCATGTTGTTACAGTGTAAGTCCAACTTGTTACCCCCTTTTTCCATGTAGTTATAGTGTAAGTGCAACATTTGCGGGCTGTAAATTGAAGTGGTGTTTGTTACCCCTTTATTCCCCAAACTTTGCATATTGTTCCCTTATACCTACAAGTACATACTGTGTAGTTACACTATTAATAAAAAAAAGGTACGCTGTAAATTCGGTGTACTTACACTGTAAATTGCGGGCTGTAATCTAAAGCATCACTGCAGTTTGACCTCATATTATTTGAGACACTAGTTTATTTGTACTTCTATAAAAAAGTTGAAAGGTGATCAAAATAAGACGATAAAATGACGACTTGTCACAGCACCTAAAATACACATATTCCTTTATGCATGCATGTACATTTTAACCTAACATCTTCATGTAGTGAAAAAAAAGCTATTGGACACATACTGAGCTATACAGTATAGTGCTTGTTTTTTAGTGCTTTCTATTAAAAAAATCTGCTCATCACGTTTGCTGTAGTTCTATAGATGTTTTAAAATTATGACAATTTTCACACCGGGGGCCCATTTTCATGATTTCGCCTAGGGCCCCACAAACCCACGGGCCAGCCCTGGTTAAAATACTCAATGTTTCAAAATTATAGCCACAAGACATAAAAAATATGCATGTTAACATTATTTTAGTGTGATAAAATCGCTTACTAACCTTTTCTGTGTAAAGTTAAAGCCAGTTATACAACTGCATTGCCATGACAAAGTAAAGTCAACAAACCCTAAAACGACTGTAAAAATTACAATTTAAACAACTTTACAGCTCAAATACTTCATGAGTTTTAACAAAATAATTAATGTAAGTGCTTTTATAAAATTATAATCTACACATTTCTGCCTATAAACCCTCCAAAAATTGGCCCCATTTCCATTGTAAGTGCCTCACTGTAACCTCCATTTTTGCTTTTTTTAAAGAAAAGGACGAATGAGTTGAATTTTTTTTTTTGTGTGTGTGGTCATCAACATTATGTCACAAATGCTGTTGTTTGAGCTTAACTTGTATTGAACCTGGAATATTCATTTAATTGCACATTAACTTAGTTCTTGTTCCCAGGATTTATAGTACTACTGTTTGTGCTGATCATGAGAAACAAGAAGATGTGTTTTTATTCACGACTCCTTATCTCAAAAGTCATACACAAACTCACTCTCATCCAAAATGTGTATCAGTCTGGGTGTCTACTTTAGTGGGGAAAAATGATTCACGGTTGCAATAAAACACTTGCTGCATTTTTATTGCATCAGCAGAGAAAATCTGAAAACAAGACAGAGCACTTTGGAAGAATGCCATCCATTTGAATAGAGCAGTGGAGTGGAAAGAGTGGAAACTCCTAAAATAACACATACTCCAGAAACCAATTAAATTCAGCTCATAATAACAATTCCCTGATGATCTTGATCAACATTTAACTATTCTACACTGTAAAAAGTGGTCACTTGCAATTGCTACCTTAAGCAGCTATTACCTGATCTAACCCTTAAAATTATTTTTGTTGAAATAACCTAATCAATTCAGTTTGATTCAGTCATGTTAAATAATATTTTTGACTTGAATCAAACCAGTTAATTTAGATGTTACCACATGCACATTTTAGGTTGAATTTGTTTTGAATGTCCACATTCATTTTGATTATTTTTTCATCATATGTCTAAAATAGCAGTGTCATTGCTAAAACAGCAGCTAACTGTCAGTTTGTTCAGTATACACATTTTGTGATGAAACATACATTTGTGGTATAATCACAGGACCCCCCAAAGACCAGATTTAGGGGCCAGCAGGGATCAACAAGCTTAACAAAGAGCTTTCATTGCTCTATACCACAACATAAAGGTGTATTTGCAAACAGCTGTGTGCAATCATTTGTGGCTTTGGAGGCGTGGCTAATGGTTTCTTCGAAGCTGTCCTTCGACTCATTGGCACAAAGTGCACAAAGTCAGAGCTTAACTCTGTTTGGAAGACCGAGAACACCCCCAAAGCTTAAAGATACAAACATACGCATGCACACAACACACACACACAATTTAGCCTATTCTGTGTAGTGCTCTCTCAGCATGGCACCACTTTGACTGTTTAGTATTCACACTGACATTCACATGCTCACTATCAATCACATCAACTTTGAAAGAACTCCAAAAAAGTTTTATAGAGCTCAAACTGGGACATGGACACTTTTGCCAAGTTACTCATTATAGCTTAGTTGACAGTAAACTATAGTAAGGCTGTTGTTGACGTCATTGGTGTTCCATTAAATAGATGCTAGGTGGAAATAAAGAACTTTTTTCCTGAACGGTAAATATTGACCTTCTGTCTAGGATATTGTCTAGTTGATCTTGATTTAGGGAGTAATGTCTTATGAGCACCTTCCCAAATTTTGGTTTCAAAACTAATCCCCACCTGCTGCGGAAGAGATTTTTCAACAAATTGATCCCTGACTGCTATAAACCAAGCGATTTTGAACCAGCTCTAAGTATTGTGTGATTTGTTCCAGAGTTGCTTTAGAGCCAGTGTTTGGAGCAAATTTATGAGTTTCTCTTTTCATCCTTACTGGGAATTATATTGCTCTTTTTACAGGAAAATGTGTACATCTCAATTTAGAGGAGCCTTTAAGGAATATTCCATGTTCAATACAAGTTAAGCTCAGTCGACAGCATTTGTGGCATAATGCTGATTACCAAAAATCAATCCTTTTTATTTATTTATTTTTTTTAAAGCAAAAATGGAGGTTACAGTGAGGCACTTACAATGGAAGTGAATGTGGCCAATTTTTGGAGGGTTTAAAGGCAGAAATGTGAATCTTATAATTTTATAAAAGCACTTACATTAATTCTGTTAAAACTCATGTATTATTTGAGCTGTAAACTTGTTTAAATCATAATTTTTAAAGTAATTTTGGGGTTTGTTGACATTACATCGTCATGGCACAAAGTTGTAAAATTGGTTATGAATTTACACAGAAAAGGGTTAGAAAGTGATTTTATCACACTAAAATCATGTTAACACGCATATTGTTTACGTCTTGTGGCTATATTTTTGAAACTGAGTATTGTAATGTTTACAAATTGGCCCCATTCACTTCCATTGTAAGTGCCTCACTGTAACCCAGATTTTTGCTTTTTTAAAGAAAAGGAGCAGCATGTCAAAATTAATTGTTATGGTAATCAATATTATGTCACAAATGCTGTCGATCGAGCTTAACTTGTATTGAACCCAGAATATTCCTTTAAAATATCTTATGTGAAAGGGGTTATATATAGTCCTATATTACTGCATACAAAATGATGCATGTTTTTTCACCTTTTGCTTTAATGATTGCAAGCAGATACAGTCCCCTACAACTAAAAAGCCTGGACTATTACACATATGGTGGTTGAAAGAGTTGGCCTGTAGCCAGAGCTGTTACACATGATCTGTTGCTAGTCTCTTCTCTTCACACAGTCAGATACACACACACAAATGCAAGTGCCCCCTGGTTAACAACTCCAACAAAGGAAAGCGCTTACATAAGACATGGGATCATGGTGTATTTCACCTCTTTACAGTGACATAGCTGGCCTGCAGCTGTGCTCTATACTTTAATCACACTGTGTAGACACAATGCTCCATAGTAACACATGAGTTTTCTTTCATATAGCACATGTTCTCATGGGGTGTTCTCGTGGAGGGGATCTTTTTCTGCCTCTTATTCTCTCCTTCCTTTCTTTTTTCCAGTAACTAGCACCTTGAATAATTTCTGTGAAAATGTGGGTGGCAGTTTGCTGTTATGCAACTTAATAAGTGCGAGGGGATTGTAAGTCTACCCTGAGCCAGGTTGTTCTGCAAAGCCCTCCTCTCTGGCTCCCTCTGCTTTGCTTCTTAATTTGCTCGCAATCACTAGCTTGCAGGATATGACAAACCCAGTATTTGAATATGTTTTAGAAAAACATGCAGGAGAGACTGAGGCTATTTGTCATGCAGGGAAATTGTCACAAAGGTTTTATCTCAGTAAATACAGTATAAGGTTTTTAGGTCAAAGGTCAAATTACATAAATGCTTATTTTCCCTATAGCAGTGGTTTAGTATGTTTGTCTTAAATTATAATAACTGGATGAATTCTATCTTCAAAACAAAAATTCCAAAGTTGTTATATTTTGTAATTGTAGTGCGCACAATACAACAGCACTGGCATACTGTACATTCAGGCAAGGGTCATCTACAGTATAGTGGATGAAGATTTTAAATGAAAAGTTGAACTGTATTCATAGGTGTGATGAGGAGGAGGGCGTGGCCGGGCCATGAGGGTGCACGGCTGGCGCTGAATCAGATGATCAGCGGGACAGTGAGATAAAGGGGAGCCAGAGACGCTAGTTCGGGAGAGAGAGAGATGCACGTGGCCGCGCTGCAGGCGTGTGTTCGTTTTATGTTTTATGTTGTTTTAAGTTGAGTTTTACATTAAACTCCTCACGCCTCCTCCTTGCCCATCCTTTAACTGTTACAATGGTGCCGAAACCCGGGAGGCAGGAGGGATGTGTTGTCGCAGAGTCCTCACCACTGCCGTCCGCCAGAAGAGAAGCCGCAGCACTCTACCTGGAGACAGAGGGGTCGCTGCTGGCCACTGAGAGCCGGAGGAACTGCTGCAATCCACTGAGAAGGGGAGGAGCGGTTCCGTCCGCCAAGGGTCATAGTGCTCGCTGCCATCTGCTGGAGGAGGAGCGAGTTGTCGTCCGCAAGAGGGCGGAGAAGCGGTTGAGGGCTGGGCGACAGCGTGTCTGGGGACTGGCGAGCAAGTTTTTCTCTCTCTCTCCTCTCTCTCTCTCTCTCTCTCTCTCTTTCTGTGTGTCTCCCGCTCGCCCTTTCCCTCTCCCCACACCTCCCCTCGTCTCTCCCCCAGGTTCCCAGGAGGCGGGGTGGACCACCAGCTGACAGAACGACCAGAAGGCTAGCGTCTCCCCTCCAGAGATGGGGGGGGAGTAAGTCAGTCCGGTGGCGCCCTGGCCTGAATCAGGCGGGGGAGAAGTGTGACGAGGAGGAGGGCATTGCCGGGCCATGAGGGTGCACGGCCAGCACTGAATCAGATGATCAGCGGGAGAGCAAGATCAAGAGGAGCCGGAGACACCAGTTTGGAAGAGAGAGAGATGCCCGCGGCCACGCTGCATGTGTGTGTGTGTTCGTTTTATGTTTTATGTTGTTTTAAGTTGCGCTTTACATTAAACTTTATGTTGACTGTTCAGCCGGTTCCTGCCTCCTCCTTGCCCGTCATTTAACTGTTACATTAGGATAAGGGTATTTCTTTCACAAATGTCAGGTTGGGACAGTGTGTCATATATGTTTAATAATATATGTTGTGATGTTATTTAATTATTAATTACAATTTCTGTTTGCCAAATCAGTGGTTCGATATCTTTGTTTGCTGCATTTTTCATGAATTGCTTTGTTTTTTATTATTGTTTTACAGCTCAGTTTTTGCTGAAAAGCCATCCCAAGGGTATTTCCTGACTCCTAACTCCTACATGGGTCAATTGACTTCAATGGACCGCTATGTGGTCATGCTACTACTGTAACCCTAATATTGGGGTATTGGATCGAACAGGCTATCTATTCACATAGATTCCCTAACTAGTTAGGGTTTCAGTGTAAATAGATAGACTTTTGGATTCAAGGTCTTGGGAAACGACAATTGGATCCTCAGCTAGGCTCCTTTACCCTAACTCTTAACTTGTTTTATTTTCGGATACTACTATTGGTGCCATAATCAGCATCCGATGAAGACCCCTTGCGCACACAGAGGATACTGCAATTTTAACTTTTTTCCTACGAAAGTCCATACAGGGTCAAGTGAGGTATCATAATTTTCAGCATGATGAGCAGATGATGAATATATAGGTTTTATATAAAAACAAAATAAAATAAAAAACCACTTCCCTGATTTTTGAAGGCCTCAGTTACACTTTTTGGATGAGAAATTAGTTTTGGATCCATAACCCGTATCCGGACTACTATCAGATTTGGACCCCCTGTTTTGGATCCAACCCATTGTGGGAAATAGGACTTTTGGCTTTAGAGCTGGCGTATGGCCTGCCAGCCATATCCCCGAATATGAGTTAGGGATCCAACTGCAATAGTATGACCCTAGATGTAATAGCTCAGTTATTTCAATGAGGGGTGCCATTGGTTTATTTGGAAGAGCGCCACCTTCTGTATCCACACATGGGCTACAATCCTAACTACTACGGTAATACTGTGGTAAATCTTATCTCCTCAACCATTGGTCCTAGACGTCTGGTCACATGAACTATGTACTCTGCTATTGGTCAGGTCAATCCTAGTCCACGTCCAGTTACTACTTTTGGCTCCAAAAGTCATTTCTTGACATTAACTGCTAACTTGCTTACTTGACTTCAGTGGACCTCTATGACAATGGGCGTGCCCATGGGATATTCTCTAGTGCCACCTAGGCACTCAAAAGTAAAAAAAAAAAAAATTGATGGAAGGAAAGTTCAGAGACAAACCAAGCTCGGTAGGGGGCATCAGGGGGCTGGTCGGGGCCCGCCTTGTGAGTTTTCGAGCCGTAGCTCCCACGGTGTGAGAAAATGGCAGCGGAGGGTCGTACTGGGTGGAAACTTGATACGGGGTCTCAGGGTACCCTCCAGAGGTGTGTCTGTGAGTTTCAGAGCTCTAAGTGCCTCGGTGTCCAGAAACTCAGCACGCCGCATCGGCCCCCCGGGGGTGGCCACATATCCGAATTGCATGCAACTCGTGCCCGGGAACCCTGTTAAAATGCCCTCGAAGCTGGCAAATCTGGTCAATTTTACATTGCAGATATAGCACTGTGGTTCCTTAAAGTGTATCTGAGCGCTAACCAGTTTACCATGTTTTATCATGGTAAAACTTTGAACGCCTATATCGCCGCAGCCATTGGTCGTAGGCCTGCCATGCCTTCACGTATCTCGACTGGCACTGGCCGGCTTCATCCCAGAAATGACTTTTGGATCCCAAGGGTGTTTCCTGACTACTAACTCCTGCATTGGTCAGTTGACTTCAATGGACCTCTACAGCAATGCCCATGCCCTCAGGGTCTCTATAGCACCCCCTAGTCACTTCAAAGTGAGGAATTTTGTTTTGAGGGAAGGAGAGGTCGCACACGGATGCAATTCGGTGAGCCGCATCAGGGGGCCATCCGAAGCCCCTATTTAATGGCTATAAAGCTATTTAATGGCTGAAAAGCCAACAATATGATATTTAACGGCAGGTTCTCATTAAGACATTAACCTAAGTCTTACGTTTCCATTCAAACGTATCCCATATGGTCCGACAACATGCCCAATATTGGAAGCAAAAGGTATTTAACAAATGTATTGTAAATGAAGTAAATCGTATTTCCTGGGTAATAATGGTGGAAATATTCACTTTTGTAGCCATGACTTTAAAGGGATAGTTCACCCAAAAATGTACTCACCCTCATGCCATCGCAGATGTGTATGACTTTCTTTCTTCTGCAGAACAAAAAGGAAGATTTTTAGAAGAATATCTCAGTTCTGTAGGTCCATACAATGCAAGTGAATGGTGATCAGGCCTTTGAAGCATAAAAAAGCAGATAAAGTCAGCATAAACATAATCCATCAGACTCCAGTGATTTAATCAATGTCTTCTGAAGAGATCCAGTTGGTTTTGGGTTAGAACAGACCAAAATATAACTCCTTTTTCACTGTACATCTTGCCATTGGCACAGTTTTAAGCTTGATTACACTTCCTAGTGCTTGACACATGTGCAGAGCACTAGATGGAGTTATAGGAAGTGTAATCGAGCTTTAAATCATGATCGCCAAGGCACACCTTTAAGAACAAACCAAATATAGTTAAAGTAGCATTTTACATATTGTCATTACAATGAGCAGCTGCTTGTTGGAGGACAAGTGATAGACAAATGGACAAAGTGTGACTGAGGAGGTAAACTACATAAATGAACACAGTTCACACATGAACACATGTGGTTACGTATCACAATAAAGGATGTCCAGAGAAACAACAGATTTGCTTTTATATGACGTAGATTGACCAGAATTGTAATTCTGCCCCATCACCTTTTCAAAAACAGCTACAGCTGATGTGATAGAGCTTTTTCTATTATCTTCTTTCATTGTTTGCCACAAACAGACATGGGTCATCCTAAGATCAGCATCCTGCTCCTCCTTAAAGTATGCTTTTGCATACTGCATCCAGTATAATTACCTTCTTCCACTGTCATTACTCTCATTTAGTTTTATTTTGTTTGTTCTGAATTTCTGAGGTAAACCTAGTAACCTCACATTATCAATAGGAGTAAAAGCTTTGCATAAGAGTTAGAAATTATCTGTCAAAGAGCTTTCTCTGTTGTTTTTCTTCTTTTCAAAATGGTGTAAGTGAAAATTGCTTCTTGGCTACATGGGACGTGGCAATGGCTTTCTCAGACACCATGATACTCTGGAATTCCTCACGACCGGCTTTCAGGGTGCGATTAGCTCTTTGTGGGAGCCCTAACATTGGCACACAGCTCCTGCTTCAGTCCTGACCCATAATCACACAAAGCATCAGGCCGAGTGGAAAAGTTACCAGACTCAGAGAATTTGGGTAGCTGGTAGATTGAATTAACCCTCACCTGCATTGTCAGGAGTCATAACACAATGTAGGCCAGCACAGATTTCAATTAATTGTGTTTGGCATGAATGTGTGCATGGACCCTGATAACTCAACAGAGCTACTTAGTGTGGTGATGTCACTGAATGAAGTAATGCAGGAATTTTCCCAAGGTCTCAAGAAAACATATCAAGTATTAAAGAAGATTGATTTACCTCACAGAAACTCCATAGTTGAATCTTGTTTCTGCTAAGAATGCCCTTAAATGTGAAAGATGTGAAGAGGTTATATTGCATGACATGCACCCGTAAAGGACATATAATTATAACTGTGAGCTGAGTGCAATAAAAAGAGCAGCACTGTGATTGTCTGATAAAGAGATCTGTGACCAGCAGATCAGCTCTTTTCCTGTCTTTCCTCTTTCAAGTCAGCACAGTGGAATATGACCTACCCCTCATTTCCTGCTTGGACAGGAGTCCCTGGGAGGCAAATCCTACTGCATCTTGTATTGCTGTTTCATGATACTCCACTTATACCCAGTATATAAAAGCCAAGCAGCACGGCCTACATTAGAGTTAGCATACTGTTAAGAGTCAAAGATCAACTGAGGAATAACTTTAAGACCACCCTAGGTGAGGTTCAAACACAACCTTTGGGGTATTAGGCCAGAGCTTTACCCACTATACCACATAGCCATGCCAGTTGTCAAAGTGTCAACAGATTTAGTACAGAAGAGCATTGCCAAGAAGATTTGGCAAACGTTTTGAATACAAAAATTTGTGTTCAATGACACCCACCAAGTTTTACTTGAATAGGACAAAGTTTTGACAAGATACAGCATGATTTCTGTTTTTTTGTAGAAAAATTGTTTGGCCGTAAATCAACCTGGTCTCATAGAATCACGTTACTATACCTTCATTTTTGCACAATAATTTTTTCATGGCTTGTATTACATATTGCCACAGTTTCTTGGTGAAATGACCAATAGATGTGCTACAACAATAAAGAATTTCATTTACTTTCACATAAATCACATGTAAAATGGCAGATTATAATTTTTTTGTAATTACTTACTTTTTGCACTGTTCCTCATGTCATCTAATAACATTTCAACACCTACTATAGAGCATGACTTATAAGGCGATACATTTTAAGGTTTGCATTACATAACCAAATACATGAGCGTGATCAAATTGCGCAGTAGCATATGTGATAGAACATTGCACTTGCGATGTACGTCAAAACGTGAAGCAAAAGAGTCATAGAAGCACCACAAAATTATGTGGTTTCTTCAGCAATTTTGTTTTAAAGGTGCACTCAGTAATTTTTTCCTTTTTTTAAAAGTTTTACTTCTAAAGAAATTAATTGATATTTTGAAACATGTAAAAAATTGTAAGCACTCACACGTGATGAAGACTCCAGTGGTATCAGTAAACTTATAAAAGCTGTTTTATTCTACATGGAGAGGTTCCCCTTATGGGGGCTGCCATGTTAGGATCACAGACCAGCCGAATACTACTTGCTTAATCTCAGTATATTATTAGACCCTTTCACTCAGGGATTAAATGAATCATGACTGGCTGTGAATTGTGAATTTCTACAATGGCATCAATAACTGAAAACTATTGCGTTTGAATAATGCTGCATCCAAGCCGCTAGGTGTCAGTGTAAACCCAAGATTACATATTAAAAAATTGCTGAGTGCACCTTTAAGAAACCACGTAATATCATAGTACAAAAACGTCATCACAGTCACATAAGGTTTTGTAGCAATTGCAAAAACAATTGTTAGAATCTTGTTCTGTGACTTCTGTGAAAAATCTATCACCTTTTGTGAAGCTTGGTCAAAAGATCATCTGAGGTAAATTTGGTGGACAAGATTTGTAGGAGTAGCAAGAAAAAATATTCAACAACATATTATATGATTTGGATGGCAGTAAGTGAACACCAGATTCAACCAACTCAGAATCAGGACAGAAAGCAGCAGAAGAAACATTAACATTGTTATTATTTTTCTAGAATGAAGCATTTGAAGAAAAGTCCAATTTTGAGCTGATGGTGGCACTAAAGTGTTTGACTTGGAGACCCCAAAATTGGCCAGGGGAATGTTCAGATCCTTCCCAATCAATGTGCCATGTTTCACAACTTTCCTCCAAACTGTTTTATGGGCTGTAATAGACTCCTATGGCAGAAAAAAAAGAAAAAAAAATCGCTAACAAAAACAAGATATCATGCATCTTTGGTGTTTGGTTCCTTACAAAACACAAGCAGAGATGTCTAGCCTTTAACTTTAATCAGTAATCAATGGTAGAATTTAGCTCTGACTAATCAATTAAAAATGTTAGGCTTCTGATAAAGGGCTTGGGACATGATGTGATGAGAATTGATGACAGATTCATATTTCACTTGCTTGCTGTCATCACAGGTTTGATGAGGTGAAATGTCTCCACCATAGTGTTGACAGTGGTTTCAATATCGTCCACCAGTGGACACTGATTTCCAGATCTGTTTCAGCTGTGGGTGTTTTATGGAACTCATCCACTGGAGCTACAGATGAACTAACAAAAGCTAATCAGTTTTGCCTGTAATGTTTGGTTCATTCTAGCCCAAATGTTAAAGGCTATTTCAGCATGAGATCTTTTGGTTGGGAGGACTGAAAGATTATGTTTTTCTTTGTTCATCTGCCACACAGAAAAATGCAGTATGAAGCAACTGGATAAAAGTGGCCCAAATACATATGTCATTGTTACCAGTTTAGGCAGCATTTCAGCTCTTAAAGAAAGCAGCTCAATAGAACTAATGAACCCAGACGCCACTTTAATTGTCTTGAGTGATTGTGGAAATGTGATTTAAAGCCAGATAAAACAAAACCAATTAAACAACCATAGCCCAACTGTCAAAGACATCACAGAGCAACTACCATAACAGCTTTTTTCAAATTCAGATTGAATTCTTGCTCACAGTCATTTCAATGCCTGCAGCTCTAGTCTAGCCTATTTACAGTACACTAAGGTTTTAAAACTGTATAGGATATCCATGACTTTTTGATTAAAATAAAATGATCTGTGATTCTCTTGGCCAAGGCATTACTTGATTGCTAACTAGCTGTCAGTGATTGTGTGGATTTTCTTATTGGGAATGATAAGACCACGTGCAACCTCAGACAGTGAACGGTACACAACATGGTACTGGACAGACAATGGCTATGCCTCAGTAGCCCAGCATGCAAGAGAGTGTTTACAAAGAATTAACTATAAAAAGCATTGAGATTATAAAATTACCCCCTATATCTGTGCTACAAAGACATGGATGGCTTTTTATTGAAAGAATATTCCAAGAAAATGAAGAGCACAGTAAAAGAAGATGCACAGACAATGAGTACAAAAAAAAAGTATATTTATTTTGTGAAAGATAACCTACAGGCATGTCTGTTATTACATGTCAGTTTCATCTGAACTACCACCAGATCCTGAACAGTTCCGTCTGGTGGGACGCTGCAGCAATGAGCTCACTCACAAAGTAAATATACATCACTGCAATGCAACTCACATGCACAAAAAATCAGTGAATAAACAAATAGCATCTGTTTGAAGTGAAAATTTGGCTACTTGTCAAAAATCTCTGACCAAGCTATTGATCTTTCCCTGTGAAAGTACACAGCATTGTAGCACTCATATGGTTTGGTTAGTCTGAACTAAAAGGGATTGTTCACTGAAAAGAGAAAATTCTGTGTTCATTGTTTCATAGAAAACAGTAAGTCATACAGGTTTAGAACAACGTTTTGGTAAGTAAATGACAGAATTTTCATATTTGAGTGAACTAATGTTTGCAACCTATGTAATTCTGAAATTCACATTATATGACGACAAATATATTTTTTGATAAATGATTAACTACAATGTACTGTTTACAGCATGCCTATCCTTTCGACAACATCACATTACATAGTTTGTTTTCTGAGCTTAAAATCAATATGATTGTTTGATTTGGGGGTACAACTCACATTATGCCATCACCTTCAACACTTGCAGTTTACAGCACTATAATCACTTGCTGAGAGCCACTTACTTTCAATAGATTCTCAACACTCTTTGAACACTTTGCCACATTCCCCTGCTGAAAAGACCAGCATTGCTGTTACCAGCTCACAGTATGTTGTGTTTTTGGTGCTGGTGTCCCAACCAGGCATCGTAACTAGACTAAACAGCGAGAATTCCATGGTCAAAAAGCTTATCCAGAAGCACCTTCAGAATCAGCAGCTACAGAGAAATGTTAGTAGATTTTGTTAGATTATTCTGAAAACAAGACCAAAAATCTTGTCGTTTTTCTTCTCAAATAAATTTAGATTGCTATTAGAATGTTTTTTACTGGAAAAAAAGACTAAAATAATGGAAATTGATGCTGGAGTAAACTGGTCTTTTTAGCAGGGTCGGGCATAATCTAACAGTAAAAGTGGCAAACAAAGAACTGTGAGCAATTACTGTATCTCGGTTCATTCTTGGTTCATTTGGTGCTCATGAAGGAAAATGTTTGCCATTAGTGATGCAGCAATTCTTCAACATCTACCCCAGCTTATGTAGTGAAACATTAACTTTTTCTTACTGTTATTCACTTAGCACTTGATCACATATCGTATAGCAGCAGATGACTTTTCCAGTTCATCTGATGTGAAAGCTTGATAAAGAGTGCCATTTGCCCTGGGACAATCCTACACAAATGTTATAAAGACTTTCTTCAATGATAGGACCATAATGTTTATCAAATCATGATGTGGAGGATATCATTTTTTTTTTAATTTTTTTTTTTTTTTATGGAAACAAACACACAACTAGAACTATAGACAATTTTCTTACATTAAAAGACTTTCTGTGACAATGTTGTTGTTAAAAAATGGCTTAAATTGCATTGCCATGAAGAGTCTGGAATGTAGATGTAATAATAACTTTTTTTGTTATTCCTTTTAATGGGAAGTAATTAGAAAGAAATGATGATCACTGGTCTGTTATTCCCAGTTGAAAACGTGGAAAACAATTTGTGTCGGTTAGTCTGTCATCTCAAATGAATGAACTATGTATAAATACAAATACTTAAGTACATCTGACTCCAACAGATTTCAACTTTGTCGAACCTGACAGAACTGAATCGCTTAACTCAAAACATTGTGTTGTTGATGAAAATCCAGGTTCAATGACCAGATATACAGTCCAACTGGCCTACTAAGTCTACTTGCACTTACAAAGGCCCTGACCTCACAGCATGTTTGGGTGTGGACTTAACTCCAAATGTAAACAAGAGAGCCTGGAGAGATGTGCCAGTGTCCTGCTGTCTCTAAAATCGACTATCATTCACCCTAACAGGACAACCAAATACATGTCAGTGATGTCAAGCTGACAGTGTGCCCAAACATCTGCTTTTAATCTAGATCACAATTAAAGGGATAGTTCACCCAAAAATGAACATTCTCTCATTTACTCACCCTCATGCCATCCCAGATGTGTATAACTTTCTTTCTTCAGCAGAACACAAATAAAGATTTTTAGAAGAATATTTCAAATCTGTAGGTCCATACAATGCAAGTGAATGGTGACCAGACCTTTTGAGCTTCAAAAAGCATATAAATACAGCATAAAAGTAATCCATACAACTCCTGTGGTAAAATCTATGTCTTTAGAAGTGATATGATAGGTGTGGGTGAGAAACAGATCAATATTTAAGTCCTTTTTTACTATAAATCTCCACTTTCACATTCTGAAAGAGCTGAAATATTCTTTTAAAAATCTTTCTTTGTGTTCAGTCATACACATCTGGGATGGCATGAGGGTGATTAAATGATGAGACAATTTTCATTTTTGAGTGAACTATCCCTTTAATGTTTTGACATATACACGACAGAACATACAACCCAAGTTATCCTGTTCATGTAAGTAATAGGGAATTCTTTGCTGGTTTTTATCAAAGAAGAATGTTAAAACACCAACACAATCCTAGGCTTTGTTGAAATTAATCAAGATGGTCTTTGCTTCTTACAGTGTAGCGAAACTTGGATGGAAGAGTGCAATTCTGGAAAAGGTGACTGGTAGTCTAATTAGATCTGTAGTAATAAGGCAGCTCTTAAGTCCACTTAAACCCTCCTCAACAGGAGATAAGGTAAAGATAGACAGATGACTCCTGCCCTGAATTGTTCAAATGACCATTTGAGGTTAAACTGGGACTTTCCAAATGCAGAACAGATCCTCAAGTGTACAGTGGAGTTCTTTTGTCCATTGTAGCAGATGGCTTGGAATCTGCTGGCTATGAATCATTCCATTTTTTAAGACAAAATGATAACAAATATTTTCTACAGATTATGTCCTTATGTCCTTCAATGTCTCATGACCACCTCTGCTCCAGTTAATCCACTAAAGCAGATAGATTTGTTTCCATTTGTATTTTTAAAAAGCAAGTTCTAATCAAACCGCGTCCACAAAAACAGTACAAAATCTGATTTTTTCTTCTATGCCAGACAGCAGTATTTTTTCCACCAAGACTTGGAGAGATTCCTCATTTTATCAGGTGTGCGCTTCTTCAGTCTTTTCTGCTGCTGGCTGTCAGAATACTGGATGCTAGCCACTATGGCTGTGTCAAACACCTCCTTCAGGTTCTTCTGGGTGAGTGCTGAGCACTCCATGTATGAGACAGCCTGCACTTCTTCAGCACATAAGCAGGCTTCTTGGGTGTCCACTGGACGCTCTTTATATTTCGCAAGCTGGATAAGCACTTTGACATCTTGCCGGAGGTCACCTTGAGTGCCCACCAGCAGTATAGGTGCCTTCGGGCAGTGCCGACGGATCTCAGGCACCCACTTCTCCCTCACATTCTGGAAGGAGGTGGGACTTACCACACTGAAGCAGAGCAGGAAGACGTCAGCATTGGTGTAACACAGCGGCCGTAGCTTGTCAAAATCATCCTGCCCAGAGCAACGAAAAAATCAGTAGTGATAAACATCAATGTTATGCATGTAGGAGAACAAATACACTTGTTGTTTTGGATTACTGAAAGTAGTTAAATGTGTGAACCGCTCCTGTGGGTTTCTGTTCAGCTGTCTCGATTGAATTACGTCATATTTTCTTTTACATTAACCTTTATACTGTTCATTACAAAACCGTTAGTTCCAGTCCTCTAATCTATTTAGTATAACAGCCTTGGGATGCTTCACTGTTTTTATAACATGCTTGTCTGTGTTTGTGGTGCTGTCAGTCTATCCAAAATCTAAGTTACTCAGTATGAACTTTTTGTTTATGGGTGATTCTCACAAAACCTGTCAGGAAAATGTCCAGTTAATATTTAACCCCAAATCAATAATAATAATAATAATAATAATAATGGAATTATATTTTGCATAACTACAGTTAAAGTAACATTTAGGACCATTACGATTTTTTGCATTGTGACATTATTTTCAGGATACGTAAGCACATACACCCTCCCCACAACTGTCATTGCCGTAATGCACCCTGATGCTTTACATTAACTTTTCCCATTGTTTTCAATGATAATATTAATTACTGTAACACATTATTTATTTTTTTTGCTGTTGTCCAAGGATTTTATTAATTAAAATCAGCAAAAATTAAGGCAGTCCCAAAAGAGTACTATGATGTATAAATACTTTACAATTTATATAGTATTTCATTTTTTTACATTACAGTAATGGGAATTGGGGGTTAAAATGTGAATATCTATCATGAAAATAATGTCAGACTGTAAACCCTAAAAATAGGCTTTATTTTCTATATACAAAATATAATTTCTATCTCTTTTTTTTATTTTAAAAAGGACATTTTCTTGACAGGTTTTGTGAGAATCACCCTTTTAGAACTGCTACATAAAAGCAATATCACACTATCAATCATGTTAACATACGGAACATCAGCTGATATTCAGTACAACGGCACTCCTGTTCGTATGATAGAGCTCAATTGTTAGATTTTTAAATTCCTCTATACAGCAAAAAATATTAGCCTTGACCTCTTCTACTTGATTTGATACAGATTTTCCATAGTGAAAAGTATTATCAGAATATGCATTTGTACTTTTGTGTAATCTGAATTCATGCTGTCATGACTGTCAAACCAATAAGCAGGCTTATCTAGAGTATTTGTCCTTGAATCTATTTCAATTCGCTACTTCCAAGTCATGCTTATGATTCCATATCTCTGAAATATCAGGAACCGCTGTGATGTCAGCAGCGTGAGAGATAAAGTCTAGAACAGAAATATAAAATCTGTTGTTTATTACAGCTGCATTCCTTCTCTTTGACTCTTCCTTTGAGTCTCCAGCTTGGTTCCTGTTGATACGCCACAGCCCCTCTCATATTAGTTAATTGGATACATTCTAACCCATGAAAAACAATCCTGTCCAACAGTACAATTTATATACCTGTGTGACTATATGCAAGTATGTTTGTGTGTGTTATATTTGACTGAAAAATTGTTTTGTTTGTTTGATGCTATTCCCAGTTGGGATGCACCGATACCATTTTTTCTCTCCCAAACGGATTTTGACATCTGAACTCTCTTTACCAGCAAATACCAACCTCGAGCCGATATTATTGGTTTTTACTTTATCAGTTTAGAATATTTATACCTCACTGTGTGGAACTGATTGGGGGTACTCTTTTATATGTAAAGCAACACAAACATCTAAATACACATTATTTCATAAAAAAACACCATTACATAAATAATGTGTAGCCTGTTAAGAAAAACTTTATTTTTAAATAGTCTACTGGATATTGCAGACCAAAATTAACAGTAGGTCCATGAAAGTCTTCAGTAGAAAAGAACCCAGTTCTCTTTGCACGTTTTTTTTTAATTTATTTTTTTACTTCAAATGGATTCAGACCATTTTTTTGTTCACTTCAGTTGTAATAGGATATTGGTTCATTTTTCAATCACACAGTTAATTTTTTAAGAACCCAGTCAAGTTAAATATTATCGTAATTTAATATAAAAAAATGATAATAATAAAATAATAATAATTATGACACTTTTATTATACAATAGTAATGTATTGCAGTCATAATTTCTTAACTCTAAAACCCTAGGACTTTTATTTTAATGGAACACTCCAGGAAGTTCCATGACTAACACACAGTCCATATGTACGAAAAATCATACTACTATATTGTATGGCAAAAACAGTATGCCAGTAGAGTAGTGTCTGAATCATCAGTATTCATAAAATAGTAAGCCAGAAATACCCGGATGACCTACTATTTCCGGCGAGATTCTGAAGAGCAGATTTGACACTTTACGATCCCATAATTCCACGGGAGCTTAAGGGACGTCACGTTCAAAATGCTGGATTTAAAAAATGCAGCAAACACGCGAGTCGGATGGCTCTTTTTAACTGTGAGTGATATAAACTCACTGAGCACTTTATTAGGAACACTATGGTCCTAATAAAATGCCCGATGTGGTCTTTGCTGTAGTAGCCCATCCGCCTCAAGACTCGACGTGTTGTGCATTCTAAGGGGCCGTTTACACGACAACATTTTCAACTAAAAACGGAAAACTTTTTATGCGTTTTGGCTGTTCGTTTACATGACAATTGCGTTTTGGGGCCTGAAAACGCAAACTTTTGAAAACGGGTTTCAAAGTGCAGGTTTTTGAAAACGATGCCGTTATCGTTTCCATGTAAACATACAAAAACGCAAATATGTGAAAACGATGACGTCATGCGCACGCGTATTACGTGTTATATAAAGAATGATGGACTGATAGGCATCAACTTAAGATGATAACGTCAATATGAATACTGGTGTCAGTGCAAATAACAATAATCAACTATTTATTCATTTGGAGTGTTTTGTATGGAGTGTGAACATTGTACAGTAGGCAGAACCTGCAATTTGAAAATCTTGAAATTAATGTATGGATTCAGATGGGAAAAATGTATTTGTATTTTAAATGTTATTTATATATTTATTCATTTTATTTGACGAACCTTTACCCTGCAATTCATTCACCCACCGCTTATGTATATAGCCTATAGACAGAGATGTGATGCCATGTACAGTATTCAATGATATGCTTAGAATATGAAAACATGAGAGGCAGTGAAAATGCATGTTAGATCCAGTGTACACAAGACCTCTCTCTCCATCAGAAGATATCCATATATCAGAGTTCTGTCTGATATCCAAAACCAGTCAACATCAACAGCTTGTTATGTTAACTTACTCTCCTACCAGCCCAAGAGTCAGCAGGGGGAATACAGAAGAAGGCAGAAGACGAAGTGATGGTAAAAATGAGCAGAGTTTATTGAATAATCTTGAGAGTTCAGTCTATAAGCATGCGCACGAGTACTTCAAAACAATGCGCGAGACATTCAGAACTACAATGGCTGACTACAGGACTGTGTTTGTGCTGCTCAAGATTTTGAGTTTACTGACGCTTCTCCAGCAAAGTAATTGTAGTAATAAAGTAACTTCATCGTCTGTCCAGACAAAACTGCTCAATGCTTTCGCCATCTTCATTGTTTGTATTCACCGCTCTGTGGAAGAATGCTTATGAGCGCTGTCGCATAGTTTTTCTTTACAAAGTGACATCGCCAACTACTGGCCCAGCATGCATAACACAGCGTTTTTAGTCGTTTTCGTTTTGACAACGTTGTCGTCTGTACGCGGAACTTTTCAAAAACGCAAAGGAAAAACATTTCCGTTTTTAGTACATCGTTGTCATGTAAACGTACCCTGAGATTCTATTCTGCTCACTACAGTTGTACAGAGTGGTTATCTGAGTTACCGTAGACTTTCTGTCAGCTCGAACCAGTCTGGGCATTCTCTGTTGACCTCTCTCATCAACAAGTCATTTCCATACTACTCGCATGCATACTTAAGCATGCATCAAATACAGTACATAGTCTGACAGTACATGATTTCGGAAGCAGGGACAGTATATGGATCGGGCTCGTCGGACTGATACCCGATTCTGTTATGTCAGTATCTGAGGTATCGGATCGGTGCATCCCTACTTCCCAGAGTATCTTTACCCAGCTTATGATGGTTTGCTGGTCTTAGCGTGTATCCAAGCCTGGTCTGTATGCTTGTTTAAGATGGGTTTTTTGAAACTTCTCAGCTGATCAGACAAAGACCAACTAGAACAGGCTGGGAGACCAGCTAGATAGTTTGAAACCAGCTAAGACCAGCAAGCTAACTTGGGTTGGTTCAAAATGTATTTATAGCAGGGTAGGTTGGGATTCTTTTAAATACTCTGTATATGCTGCATTAACTAAACTTACTTTTCCGCTGTCTGTTTCTCTCTCCTTTCCCTCCCCCCTTCTCCACAGGCCTAAACAGGACTGATCCAAATCTCTCTTGGCTTGCTTCCCTTCAGAGTCTCTCCTTAGCTTGCTAAACTCTTCAAAAACACTCTGATCTCACGTTTCCAGTGACTAGCCCCAGCTGTACCTCAGCTGAAAGTAGGTCTCCCTTTCCCTCGGATCAGGTCCAATTCATCACAATTAGACTGCTTCCCATTTGTGATCCCCTAGAGCTGGTTTAACCCTCCCAAAAAGGGAGAGACATACATATTCCACTAACTGACCTTTAGCCCTATAGTGTGTTCCCATATGATGAAGCATACACATCCTTATGTTTCTGGACAGTAAACTCCATCTGAACTTTACCAGAAACCTTTAACTTGAGTAAGCAAAACAACACTGAATCACTTTCACTCTTGTCCCCCCTCCCTTATCTTACAGATAACCATCCATATGACTAATTAGGACATGACTCAGGATTTACCCCTAGTTAATCTTCCCCTTTAGATTACAAATATGCTGGCTTTTTCCATTCAAGATGAGAGGGCTACAACCAGCATGCGTTTGTCTAAACAATATGTCATCAACCCTATACAATGACACCATAGACATGAACCTGCACTGTCTTCAATGTGTTTGAGAGGTGGTTTGTTTTGGTCTGTTAGTGCTGAGATGGTTTGCTGGACTGACCTGGCCCGCAGTGTCACAAAGCTGAAGTTTCACAGGCTTGCCATCCACAGCTACAACCGCTGCAAAGGGGAACAGATACAATTTGACATTTGACCCCTTTCTTAATAAGAATGTATTATTAAGACACACAGACTGTGATTAAAGGAATATTCTGGGTTTAATACAAGTTAAGCTCAGTCGACATCATTTGTGGCATAAAGTTTATTACCACAAAAAATTATTTTCTTTAAAAAAAGCAAAAATCGAGGTTACAGTAAGGCACTTACAATGGAAGTGAAGGGGGCCAAATTTTGGAGGGTTTAAAGGCAGAAATGCGAAGCTTATAAGTTTATAAAAGCACTTACATTGATTCTTCTATTAAAACTCATGTGTTATTTGAGCTGTTAAGTTGATTAAATCATAATTTTTACAGTCATTTTAGGATTTTAGGGTTTGATGACATTACATCGCCATGGCAACGAAGTTGTAAAAATGGATATAACTTTACACTGAAAAGGTGTTTTTATCACACTAAAATCAAGTTAGCATGCATGTTGTTTATGTCTTGTGACTATACTTTTGAAACAGTGAGTATTTCAATGTTTACAGATTGGCCCCATTCACTTCCATTGTAAGTGCCCCACTGGAACCCAGATTTTTGCTTTTTCTTTTAAGAAAAGGAGACACAAGTCAAAAAACATTTTTGTGGTAATCAATATTATGCCATATATTCTGTCGATTGAGCTTAACTTGTATTGAAACCGGAATATTCCTTTAATTAGACTGAAATTGTCTGTGCCAGTTGAACTTGCTGCCTTAGAAAAACTGAAGCATCACAAAAACATCAGCCAGTGAACAATCATGTGGCCACATGACGCATTAAATTAGGTCAGTGGTAAACTACAATCAATTCTCTTGGAGTATCATACTTCATTATGTGGGAGACTTATAAATTAACATAAATTAATAATACATTAATTTCCAAAAGAAAAGTCTTCAGCCACTCTAATGTGAGTAGGGGGCAAGGATTGTAAATTTTAGATTTTTAAAATTGTATTTATTATTTATATAGTTTTACTATTGTTTACAGAAGTTGGAGTGGTATTTACCTGCAAAGTTGTCAAAAGCTGTTGGAACATACTCAGTGGGATATCCATTGGTGGTATAGCTCACAATGAGACTAGTTTTCCCCACTGCACCATCACCGACCAGCACGCACTTCACCCGGCGCTCCACTGCGGACCCGAAGCGGCTCTTTACCGCTGATGACAAATCTCTGCCCCTGAATCTTCTCGGGGGTACCGGAGGTACAACCGTACCTGGAACGGGCTTATATTCTCCACCCCCCTGCGGAGGCATCTCTGAAAACACTAACTTTCCAGAAGTTTGAACGGCAGTTTTAGCGATCCATCTGACTTCTCACTTTTGAATGAGAGAGCAGAGTCTCCGGTTTTACAACGGTGTGCATTGATAAGGACAAACCATCCGCTTACAGCTACATTTCAAATCAAGAATTGTTTGGATTATATGGAGGTAAAACATAGTAACTCTGAAACAAAAATAAATACGAATATCACACGTTCACTGACGTTATGCTCTCATGAGGCGAGCTCTTCTCCGCCCTCTCTAAAACTGACAGAGGCACTTTACTCCCAAAAACCATGACTGGCTGTGTTTCAAAGCCCAGTGAGCTGTCTACCTAGACAGCATTTTTTGACATGCATTTTGGGCATCACAGGCGCGTTCCGGGTCCGCTGCCCAGTACAGCTGCTGTTCCAAGTGTGATGATGATGATGGTGGTGGTGATGATGATGATGGTGATGATGATGCCAAAAACGCTGTTGTTTAGGCGGACAGCTCACTAGCTGTTTGAGACAAAGCCTATGACATCATCCACTATGAGATGTTCAGCAGACCTATTGTCATAGATCATTGATAAACTGAAGTGGCAGGAATTCATGCGTCTCATAATTTCAAACAGCTTTTTACATTCTATCAGGGATAACGTTTTATTTGAAATTCAAAATGTGAAAATTGTATATACATTGGTGATCTCTGAACATTCTTTAATGTTTCTTAAAGTTGTCAACTTTTTTGTGTGATTAAGCATTCGTTTAAATATGAACACTTGGTTTATCCCAAATGGACATCAATTTGAAAATGAGCCTCTCGTGAATGTTTGTAGTAAAAGTGAATACTTTTGAAGTTTTTTTATTTACTCCAAAACCACAATTACAGTAAGGTATTTCAAAAATAAAGACAAAACCCACTAAAAAAAAATAAATAAATAAAAAAAAAACAGCACACAAAAATACAAAAATGAAGAAAAAAGGGGTGTTTTTGATACTTATATTCTTTAATAATAATAATAATACAAAAATAAAAGTCATGCTTAAATAATTTCTAGCATTTACAATAACCCCAGAATTATTTTTGAAATATAGGTAATAATGGTTTTGTTTTATGGCGCTTAAATGTATGATTATAATATTTCCCCAGAAATAAAAAGAAAATGTAATACAAACTCAATTAATAATATTATTAATAAAAAACGTTTATTATTATTATTATTATAAAAGTTATGTAATTACTGGTACATTGACTTAATTTATCGAGATATTATGCCAATTACGCATGTTAAACCAATAAATATAAGGGAGAAAAAAAAACAGTTTAATTGAATTTTAACACAAATACGCCATCTATTGGACAAACGCTGAACGTAAAAGTCAGTAGAAATAAGATTTTAAATTCCCTCAATAACAACAAAACGTTTTAATTAATTAATAACGAATAGGCCTATTAGTAATTCATATTACGTTCATATGAGTCACATATTAGTGAGTTTCATGAAATATTGCTCTTACTATGCTTCTTAAAGTGATAGTTCACCCCAAAATTAAAATGATCTAATTATTTACTCACCCTAATAACATCCCAGATGTGTATGACTTTCTTTCTTCAGCAGAACACAAATAAAGATTTTCAGAAGAATATTTCAGCTCTGTAGGTCCATACAATGCAAGTGAATGGAGGACAGATCTTTGAAGGTCCAAAAAGCACATAAAGGCAGAATAAAAGTAATCCACATGACTCCAGCGGTTAAATCCATGTCTTCAGTGATATGATAGATGTGGGTGAGAAACAGATTAATATTTAAGTCCTTTTTTTACTATTAATTCTCCTCCCTGCCGAAGAAAGTCATATTAATCTGGGATGACATGAGGGGAAGTAAAAATGAGAGAATTAAAATGTATGGGTGAACTATCCCTTTAAGCAGAACGCTCGTCGCAGCTCTTGTTATAAAACACTTTTAAAAAACAAAACAATTGAGGTCTTCTCGCTAATATTATTCAATAATAAATAAAAACGTCGAATTCATGCTTAAACAAATTTCTAGCATTTTCAATAACCAAAAATATAAATATTTAATACTTTGGAAGTTTTTTTCATATACTCCACAATTACAACAAGGCATTACAAAAATTAAGACAAATCCCCCTCCAAAAAAGGAACCCCTTCTAAAAAAAAAAAAATGTCTTGGGGTCTTCTTGCTAATTATATTCTTCAATAATAATAATAATAATAATAATAATAATAATAATAAAAAGTCATGCTTAAATAATTTCTAGCATTCACAAACCCCCCAGAATTACTTTTTAAATATAGGTAATAATGGTTTTGTTTTAAGGCATCTTAAAACAAAATTAATTAAAAATTAATAAAAACTGACATTTATATATAACATAAGATCAAAAGTTATGACATTTCTGGTACACTGAGTTAATGAATTTATCTAGATTCTAAGCCCATTATGCATGTTACATAAATAAATAGAAAAACAAGGAATTTAATTGAATTTTAACACAAATGCGCCATCTATTGGACAAACGCTGAACACAAAAGTCAGCAGAAATAAGATTCGAAATTCCCTCAAGAACAACAAAAGTTTTAATTCTAGTTAATAACGAATATTCTTAATTCATATCACGTTCCTATGAGACACATGTTAGTAAATTCCATAAAATACTGCTCTCACTGTGCTTTTTAAGTGGAACTCTCTTCGCAGCTCTTGTTTAACCCGAGCCCCTATCTCAGATGAACACTCACCCGCACACGAGTCTGAATCCTTTTGCTTTGTACATGTCAAAGTAGTTTGAGCTATGGCTGCTAATATAGTCAAGGAGTCTGAAGCAAAACTTGAAGTCGTGTTGGGCTTCGTAGAGGAGGCAGAATCATGGCAGCTCCTTAGTAATCAGTTTCCAAGTAAAGTCGGAGGGAGACCCGCGTGGTTGAGCCAGGTGGATTTGCCAAGTGTTTCTGAGTTACTGTGTGAGAAATGCAAACTGCCAACAGTGTTTCTTCTGCAGGTGTATGCACCAATTACTGGATCTGATCGATGTTTTCACAGAACACTGTTTGTGTTCTGCTGCAAGACACCAGCCTGTTTTACTGGAAATGACAACAAGTGTTTTAAAGGTAATCCATAGTCAGTCAACATATTATGTTGAGCACATCCTACTATATTTTCTAACTGTTAACAGTGTATCTGTATAATGACTAGTCATATTTAATATTCTGATCATTATATTTTAGTGTTTGTACTCTTTCATTAAAGACTTAATTTGGGTGTCTTCTCTCACCTTTTCTATAATTGATTTAGTTTCAATCTAAACCTCAATAAACAAGTATCTCCAGAACACTTGTATAAAGCCTTGTTTTCTTTACTATCCCTATCCCCAGTGTTCAGATGTCAGCTGCCAAGGAAAAATGACTTTTACCCCTTTGATCCTCCTGATGAGAAGCCAGTGCACCTTGTGGAAGATCATCAGGTTCTGGTCACTGGGCTCAAATTGTGCAGGCTGTGTGGTTGTCTTGGACAGAAAGCCTGCTCTCGTTGTCACTCTGTCACATATTGCTGCAAAGAGCATCAGACCATTGACTGGAAACACCGTCACAAGAAGGAATGTGCAAATGAGGGTGAGTGAATGCAGATATACCCAAAGATAAATACGACACTTTGTGGCAGTGCATTACTTTACACAAGATCCTGCCCAGCAAACAACCAGTAATGACCAGATCTTATTTTATTGTAATAAACACAACAGGAAAATACTGATTTAATATTTAATCCATATCTGTGTTTTCTACATATTTATACAGTTTCTCAAAACTCAGAGGAGCACAATTCATTTTTGTTTCCTGAGTGGGAGCTGGTTACTGAACCAGAAGAGCTTCCAGCAAAAGAGAAAGCCCATGAATCACACAGTCTGGATCAGGAGAGCATGGCATGCTTAAATAATGGTATACATTTCAGGAAAGATGTTACACAGCTTAACATTTTGACAGACTTGTCATTCACAATATTAATTTACCCTCACAGGTTTGGAAGAAAGTGAGCTAGAGAGTATGGCTTTCCATGAAACACAGGAATCAAAAGTTTTTCAGAAGTTTAAGGAGCGCATTTATCATGAGCCACAACAGGTGAGCTGTATTAAAGGGATAGTTCACCCAAAAATGAAAGTTCTCATCATTTTCTCATCATTATGCCATCCCAGATGTTTGATTTTCTTTCGTCTGCAGAAAACAAACGGATATTTATTGAAGAATATTTCAGCTCTGTAGGATATCTGTCTCGATACAATGCAAGTGAATGGTGGCCAGAACTTTGAAGCTCAAAAATCACATAATGGCAGCATAAAAGTAATCCATTAAGACTCAAGTGGTTTAATCCATATCTTCAGAAGCAATATGATAGTTGTGGGTGAGAAACAGATCAATATTTAAGTCCTTTTTTTTATAAAAATTTATTTTTATAAATCTCCAGTTTCACATTCTTTTGTTTTTGACGATTCATATTTTTTATGCATATACTGGGCAGAGAGGATAATTTATATTATAAAGGACTTACATTTTTATTTGTTTCTCACCCACACATATATATCACTTCCTGAAGACATGGATTTAACAACTGGAGTCCTATGGATTACTTTTATGCTGCCTTTGTGCTTTTTGTACCTTCAAAGTTCTGGCCAACTTTCACTTGATTTTATGGCCCTACAGAGCTGAGATATTCCTCTAAAGAAATCTTTGTTCTGCAGAAGGAAGCCATACACATCTGGGATGGCATGAGGGTGAGTAAATGATGAGAGAATTTTAATTTTTGAGTGAACTACCCCTTTAACATAAACTACTGCTGTTCTTTAGACGTATTTTATTGCGGTCAGATATGTCATATAGCATTTCCTGTAATCGAGTAAGAGCAAAGGCTACAAATGGCTTATGTCTGATATATTGTTAAACCTTTGTGATTATTAAGGTTTTGCGGTATTGTAAAGGAGGGACTCCTCTTTGGGTGTCATCTGAACATGTGCCACACGTGGAGGATGTTCCAAAATGTCCATGTGGTGCTAAACGTGTCTTTGAATTTCAGGTAAAGCACACTATCATGCATAAATGTGGCACTCCGTGATTTAAGATTTGATTTTTTTTTTAAATGAAATCAAAAGATTCACTGATATGCTCTCTACTAGTGTTTCTCCATGTCATACCATTAAACTAATGCATTATACTGTTTGTCACTGCATCTTTCAGATCATGCCTCAGTTGCTTAATCACCTCAAAGTGGATAGAACAGATGCCAGCATAGACTGGGGGACAGTGGCCATCTACACATGTGCTGATAGCTGTGACCAAGGCAACAAATATTCTGCTGAGTTTATTTGGAAACAAGACTTTTCAGCAGATCAAGCAGTGTAGAATTACACTGAGTTAATGAAAATGAGTCATTATGGACTATTTGGCAAAATAGGATATGTATAAAAAAAAGCACTTTTGTATTATATGGGAACTTTAGTGATTTGATGTGTTAAAGGCATTGTTTCCCTTACTGGCATTAAATTATAAAGTATTAACAAACCTGTTGCAAATACTGTCGTTTAAATGAAGTATACAGGTGCATCTCAGTAAATTAGAATGTCATGGAAAAGTTCATTTATTTCAGTAATTCAACTCAAATTGTGAAACTCGTGTATTAAATAAATTCAATGCACACAGACTGAAGTAGTTTAAGTCTTTGGTTCTTTTAATTGTGATGATTTTAGCTCACATTTAACAAACACCCACCAATTCACTATCTCAACAAATTAGAATACATCATAAGACCAATTAAAAAAACATTTTTAGTGAATTGTTGGCCTTCTGGAAAGTATGTTAATTTACTGTATATGTACTCAATACTTGGTAGGGGCTCCTTTTGCTTTAATTACTGCCTCAATTCGGCGTGGCATGGAGGTGATCAGTTTGTGGCACTGCTGAGGTGGTATGGAAGCCCAGGTTTCTTTGACAGTGGCCTTCAGCTCATCTGCATTTTTTGGTCTCTTGTTTCTCATTTTCTTCTTGACAATATCAGGTCTGGTGAGTTTGCTGGCCAGTCAAGCACACCAACACCATTGGTGTCATTTAACCAACTTTTGGTGCTTTTGGCAGTGTGGGCAGGTGCCAAATCCTGCTGGAAAATGAAATCAGCATCTTTAAAAAGCTGGTCAGCAGAAGGAAGCATGAAGTGCTCCAAAATTTCTTGGTAAACGGGTGCAGTGACTTTGGTTTTCAAAAAACACAATGGACCAACACCAGCAGATGACATTGCACCCCAAATCATCACAGACTGTGGAAACTTAACACTGGACTTCAAGCAACTTGGGCTATGAGCTTCTCCACCCTTCCTCCAGACTCTAGGACCTTGGTTTCCAAATGAAATACAAAACTTGCTCTCATCTGAAAAGAGGACTTTGGACCACTGGGCAACAGTCCAGTTCTTCTTCTCCTTAGCCCAGGTAAGACACCTCTGACGTTGTCTGTGGTTCAGGAGTGGCTTAACAAGAGGAATACGACAACTGTAGCCAAATTCCTTGACATGTCTGTGTGTGGTGGCTCTTGATGCCTTGACCCCAGCCTCAGTCCATTCCTTGTGAAGTTCACCCAAATTCTTGAATCTATTTTTCTTGACAATCCTCATAAGGCTGCGGTTCTCTCGGTTGGTTGTGCATCTTCCACACTTTATCCTTCCACTCAACTTTGTTAACAGCACTCTGTGAACAGCCAGCTTCTTTGGTGATGAAAGTTTGTGGCTTACCCTCCTTGTGAAGGGTGTCAATGATTGTCTTCTGGACAACTGTCAGATCAGCAGTCTTCCCCATGATTGTGTTGCCTAGTGAACCAAACTGAGAGACCATTTTGAAGGCTCAGGAAACCTTTGCAGGTGTTTTGAGTTGACTAGCTGATTGGCATGTCACCATATTCTAATTTTTTGAGATAGTGAATTGGTGGGTTTTTGTTAAATGTGAGCCAAAATCATCACAATTAAAAGAACCAAAGACTTAAACTACTTCAGTCTGTGTGCATTGAATTTATTTAATACACGAGTTTCACAATTTGAGTTGAATTACTGAAATAAATGAACTTTTCCACAACATTCTAATTTATTGAGATGCACCTGTAGACATGACTATGTTCTCACATTGAAATAAGCCTGTAATCTATAAGGTAACAATCGAGACGATATTCCATAGTACTAATGGATCAGACAAGTTTCAGTATACTTAAAGTACTTTTGAAACAAAATCAAAATTAATAGCACTTTTTGAAATGCTGCTACACCGGCCTGGTCTAATGCATTTCAAGTCCTTTCTGTCATGAGAAATATCATTTGACTACTAAAAATGTATGAGAATTTTCAGAATCTCCTCTTCTACCTCATAAATAGGCTTTGCATATTTATCAACTAATATACTATCAATATGCTCCACGACAGTCAAACGGAATTACAAAAATCATGTCTCTGTTCAAACATGTGTCTCAAAAACTCCCCTCAAAGGCCCATAAGTTGGACAAATCAATACCACCCCAAACTTGCACCTTTAGTTGAGCCAGTGTTGCTGCTCAGGCTGCTCAAACAGATGATTTGATAGCACCTATGAACCAATCTTCAGTTGGCTCTGTATATTAATTTGGCATAAGAAAAAGTATTTTAACATTGAAAATTGCATCCCCTTTAATGTATAGAAAAAAGGAATCATGTAGACAGCCTTCGAGACATACAGTGCAATAAGCAGAAACTTGTTAGGAAATATTTATTTGCATCCAATTGCAAAGAGAACTGGCTACATCGAGGAAAATATTAAATTATGTCAGTGCTTTACATGGGGCTAGGTGGAAGACCTACAGTATTTCATATGATAAAAATGGGAAAGATCTGCCAAATTTGTAACAGATCCAATTTGAAAATAGTAACTTTAGGTCAAATCCATATGACAACTTTGATAATTAAATTGTTAGTTTACTGTTTGCAAATCTTTTTGAAAAAAATAAAAATAATTTGTCCCCCAAATAAAAGACATTGTTCCTGCACTGGGCAATGTTGGCATGACTTGCCCCAGAATAAATTCCACTAACTAGTGAGCAGTTCACACAGACAATCAGTAATACATAAAACTTGTTCAAAGGGAATGTGTAAAATGTATGAACAGATTTAACATCATAAAATAATAAAAGAATGCAAACCATTAAAATGTTCAGACATGGATAAAACCGTATCAGCTGGTATTTGAACCAAATAGAAGGTGAAAATCTTTTTAAAAGGTGAAATAAAAGCAGTTATCCTTAAATCTGATACATTTCTGAGTGAAGAAAAGTAGTCCTTCATATTTACAGACTTAGAAAAATCAAATTAAACTGTGTAGACCAATCCAGACATTCCGGTGGGCTCAGTAATTACTTCACCAGTGAATACAGAATGGTGCACTGCACAGGGATTATGTTGTCTTCCTGAATCCTTTTAAAATGGGGTATATGTTCTCAAATGCTTCATATATTTCTCCTCTAACCTTTGCACCTAAAAAAAAAAAAACCCACCTCAATAATGCTCAAAAAGCATCCCTTAGAATTGCAAGGTAATTTTTGTGGCATTTAAAATAAAACAATGAACTTACCTGTGAGTACAACTTTGCCTGAAACAAATATTAAAAGGACAATTCTGGGTTTGATCATTCTGTAGATTAATCCGGGAAATAACTCCGGTTCATAGCTGGGGAAAAAGCAACATTTTAGTTTTTCAACAACCACAGTATTCAATATACAGTTACAGTATTTTTTATGCCACACATGGGATTTAGTTTCTGAGTAAATTACAGTTGCAAATATAGTTGATAGTGTTAGTAGTAATCCACTACAAATTACTTATTACTTGAATTACTTTACCGATTACTCAACAGGGAAAGTAATCACATTACAAATTACACCGCATGGCCAAAAAAAAAAAAGTTGCATTCCCTATTTCGTTGGGCCTTTAGCTTAAGGCGCACATTCGTCGTGGCATTTTTGACAACTTTATGTAATGTCACAACGTTTATTTCAGTCCAGTTGTATTAATTTTTGGCTGAGATCTTGTATTGATGACAGGAGAGTCGAACCACTCCATAAAGTCTTCTCCAGCACATCCAAAAGACTTTCAATGAGGTAAAGGTCACGACTCTGTGGTGGCCAACTCATGTGTGAAAATGATTCCTCATGCTCCCTGAACCACTCTTTTACAATTTGAGCCCGATGAATCTTGACATTGTTGTCCTGGAATATGCCCATGCCGTCAGGGAAGAAAAAATCCATTGATGGGATAACCTTGTCATTCAGTACATTCAGGTAGTCAGCTGACTTCATTTTATTGCTGCATAACGTTGCTGAGCCTAGACCTGACCAATCGAAGCAACCCCAGATCATAACACTGCCTCCAGAGGCTTGTACAGTGGGCACTATGCATGACGGGTGCATTGCTTCATGTGCTTCCCTTCTTACCCTGACGTGCCCATCGCTTTGGAACGGTAAATCTGGACTCATCAGACCACATGACCTTTTTATTGTTCCACAGTCCAATCTTTATGCTCCCTAGTAAATTGAAGTTGTTTTTTCAGATTAGCCTCTCTATCAAGTGGCTTTCTTGTGGCCACACAGCTGTTTAATCCCAATACTGTAAATTCTCGTCACATTGTGCGTGGAAATGCTCTTTCACTATTAAACATAGCCGTGAGTTCTACTGTTGATTTTTTACGATCATTCTGTAATGGTTCACCACAAAACTTCCAGGTTTTAATAATACTTTGGATTAGTTCTTAACCCAATTTCAGTGATTTCAGCAATCTCTTTATTTTCTTTGCTTGATGCAGGCCAATAATTTGCCCCTTCTGAAACACAGTGACATCTTTTCCACGACCACAAGATGTGTCTTCCGACATGGTTGTTTAAGAAATGAGATGCTACACATTGCATCAATTGGGGTTAAAAGAATTGTTGCCAGCTGAAACATATTAATCAATGCAATAATGATCCAATCATGGGCTCTTAAGTATCTTCTAATTTAAATCCAAACAGCAACTTTTCTTTTTTTTTTTTTTTTTTTGGCCAGGCAGTGTACTTTGCTTTTAAGTTACTTTCTAAAACAATTTTCACAGAATAGTTTGTTTTTCCCGCTCGATTTCAAAATGATGTCTATATTTCCTCTTTCACTGTTGTTGCCCCTTCAGTTGTCACAAACAGACGTACAAATGAAAGTTTAAAATGGTTTCTACATAAATAATATTATTTTATAAATGTGTGTAACCCAAGAGATGTACTTAAAAGTAAAGTAATTTGAAAATCAGTACCTGTAATCTGATTACAATAATTTAAAATGTATTGTACTACTTTTTGACTAGAAAATTACAGTAATTACTTAATCAGATTACACCCAACACTGTTGATAAGCAGTATTAGCATTAATTAGGGCTGTACGATATGACGATATATATCGTGGCAGTGTTCTACTGTAGTGTCAATCAATAGATTTTGCTATATTGTGTATATCACGATATGCAAATATCCATGTGCGCAGAGTACACTTACAGTATCTATCAGTGGGCAGAGCTTCACATGAGACCAAGAGAATTGAAGAAACATGGACAGAGTTTTTCCGGCGGCTGCACAAGCAAATTCAATGACATTCGTCGCACGTTTGGCACTTTAAAAGCACTAAATATTCTTCTCATCTGACACGCAAATGTTTCACGTGCACAGTCCAGCAGGCTTCCTGTTATTTGTGCTCCAACGATAGGAGAGCTCATTTATTTATTTAGCAACTGATATTTGATACTTATTTTAAGAAGTGTTTATTTTGGTTGGGTATTTTTTTACGCGTTTTATTTTCTTTGTTGCATTGCTTTGAGAAGATCTTAAGTTTGAGCTAAGTTTATAATAATAATATTGGTCAACAACATTTTAAACTGAAATGTGACTGTTTTATTTAGCATTTTGGTAAGGTTGATTTTTTAAAACAAGTTGATTTATTGTTATTTATTTACTTAGACATTGCCTTGTTCCAAATAGAGAGGAAGTAGTTTTAATTTATAAAGTATTTAATTCACTGACTGGAGTTCCAAAAATAGGCATTACAATATGGTTAATATATAAACCAATCTGTACTGATTTTCCAGAAAACATTTACTATATTGTGATATATATCGTAATCGTGGTATAAAATAACTCGTATCGTGATATAAGATTTTGGTCATTTCACCCACCCCTAGCATTAGTGGTAGTACAATAATGAGCCCTTAATCTAAAATATACTTAAAACCTTTGTCTTAACTTTTAATCTTAAACGTTGCACTAGCTTAAAACAAAAAACAAAAAAAACAAACCTGCTAAACTGTTGGTGTGTAAGCACCAGACCCTCTAACCGGATGGGAAACTTGACATCACAGCTGCCTACCATGTTCTGAATTTTAAAGTCTAAGAATTTGGCAGGGAAACCCAACTTCTGCACCACTCTGGCATATTTTCGGGCTGCCAAGCGAGACTGTTCCTCACTGCAAAAAAGAAGTACACACGAGAAAGACAAACTCACATACTGCTGTTTTTTCTACGAGTTTGTGTGAGAGGAAGAGAATGGCAGATGGCATTCTTACCTTTTCGCTCCGGTGCACACCATCTTTCCTGAGCTGAAGATGAGAGCTGTTGTTCTGGGTTCTCGTATTCTCATGATGACAGCAGCAAAACGCTGAAACAAACAATTATGCATGTGTGTTAAATCGACTTTTTGGCCAAATAAGACATCCCACATTTGTTTCAATGAATTTGTGAAGAACTAGCCCAACATAGGGTAACCGATATTAAAAATGTCAGGTAAAATGTACAGTCCCAGTTGTATATAAAGAACTAGCCTTACCTTTGGATTATATTCAGCATTTCTGGCTCGTAGTGCTATTGTCTTCAAGTCAAGTTTGCACCCCAAGTTTACAGTGGAAACAATATTCCTTAAATATAAAAAATAAAAGCAATTTAAAGCATTTAATGGTATTTGAACATTAAATTAAACATGGCGGTCATGTTATTGGCGCTTACATCTCTGACATTTTGTACAGCTAAAATAAGACAACTATTCTTTCATACAAAAGCTAATTAGCAATGTTTTTTTTTCAAAGTACTGTTGTGAAGTGAGCCATGCAAACTGCAGTGATCATTACAGAACTCACTGTAATTGGGGAACGATGCCAGAACTTTCGGAGGCCGGTGTGGCAGGAGTGACGGGGGTCATAGGTGTAAGAGGTGTGTTGTAAAGTGGTGTGTTGCCTGGCAGTGCTGTTGTCGTGGAGACAGCCTGTGAGTGGTAGAGCTGGGGTGTCTGACCTGAACCTCCCACCATCCCACCCTGCTGTTGTGAGGCTGCCTGTTGTTGTTGTTGTTGTTGTTGTTGTTGTTGTTGTTGCTGCTGCTGCTGCCTCTGCTGCTCCTCCAGGAGCGACAAGCTGTTTGTGTTCTGCACTGGCTGTGGTGTGAGGCCTGTGCCATATGGCATCATAGGACTGAAAATGGGCATGCCAGGCGTCATGGCTCCCTTTGATTTGAGACCAGACAATGTGACAGTGAACTTCATGTACACATGATTTTGATAACAGGTGAGCTACATTTTGCATTACTCTGACACATCTCACTTTTCCAATCTCTGTCAAATTGTAGTCAATTTGCAATTAATAAACATCTGAAAACTGTGTATGTTTCAGTATCACTACTCATCACTACATACTCACCTGTGGAGATGCCAGGCCTTGAGGGAAAGGGGGCAGACTGTTGTTCTGTTCCATACTGTCAAGTTATGAAGCAAAACAACTTATCACGGATTCCAGGACAAGCGCAAATGCTTAAATCCAATGTCCAACAGCTTTCAATTGAAAATACCTATTCTGAAATAAAGAAAAGACTTATTAAAAAAAAATTATTGGACACAACAGCACAGCAATACTCCTGAGAAATTACATGATCGATAGAGATTTACAGTCAGTATACGTTTAAAATGTTATTCGTTGCAGTGAGGTTTAAATCAACACTAAATCCTACAAAACCCCATAACAGCACAATTTACACGAACAAAACAATGTGAAAGCAGCGACTGCACGTAGTTGATCAAACAGCAGCGCTGCTGTCTATGTCACTGAAGCCCACACATGCAGCAGAAGACACTAGTCAGTGTTCCTACGAACACATGCATAGTTAAACAATTTAGTAACTATACATGTCTCAATTATTATTTATACTGGTGTTGATAACTCATATCTGTACGACTTGCGTGGCTAGTGTGCTAACAGACATGCGCCGCTAATTTCTCGGTTACAGTCTAAACCTAAAGTCCATACGTCATATTTAAAGATTCTCTTTCTTTAAACGGTGTAGTCTGGATGTGTATGAAAAATGGCCAAGCAAACCGGTACTTTGGGTCTGCCCGAGTTGGTTCAGGTGGCGAGTCTGAGTGCAATAGTTCCAAGAGCGCAGGGAGCGCGCAAAACATGAGAGTCACAATAACTTCCGCCGCTTTTAATACGCGCTTCCGGTGCATCATGGTTTCGCGGTCACGTGCTCGCATAACTTCATGCACAAAAGTGATCTTTATCAAAATGTTTGTTGTTGTTGGTTGTGAGAATTAACCTGCTGACTTAAAGGTGCAATATGTAATATATTTACTGTACTAAAGCATACAATTATCATAATATGTTATCAGAGCTTTAGGAAACATGCTATAATGTTGAAATACTGGCTTCTCAGAAAATAATGCTTCAGCCAGTATATTCTACTTTGGAATTTCTGTTTTGGCCTGTGTGATCCCGCCCACTGCCCATTTCCCAACAGTATTTCGACACCCCGGGTTGCCAAATCTGAAACAAGTTAGCGGGCAAACACAGCGCACTGCAGACATGGAACCCAGCAAAACATCTAACTAACCTTGACAGAGTTATAAAAAACCCACACGAGCTGGTTTATATTTGCAAAGGTATACATTAGCTGATCAACTTACAGTGTAAGGCTCGTCGCTTGGCATTGACGGTTTGCTCTTTCCTGTTGCGTGTTCTCAACCTGGCAACCCCCGTGAGCTTCGAGTCTGGCGAGGAGGGGGCGGGGGAGACAACTATCTCCAATATTTTGAATTTGGGCTGCAGTACCCATTTTAAACGCTTGATGTCACTGTTATATTTTGCTCGTTTAAAATTAACGGCTAATTTAAACTTTCTTGTTTCCTTATTCTTTTGTTTTCCCCCATATTCTGACATTTTATAATTCATTTTATAACTATTTTATGTCATAATTAGGGATGCACAGATGTTATCGGCTGCCAATATTTATTGGCCAATTATTTCGAAAATTAAAACCACTGGCATATCGGTAATACGCCTGACAATGCCAATATGAAAAACCGATGGTTGATTTATAATGAATTGTTAACGCACTTTGTAAAAACTCTGTGAATTCATATGCAAAATCCAGAAATAATAAAAGCCACAATATCTAGAAGGGTTGGCACTCCTAAGAACATGTCATGTTTAATTTGTATTCTTTCTCATTCTCACATTAATGCAGAAAAAACACTATAAACGGACGTGGCAGTTGTGAATGTGGCACTTACCTATAGGATACATGATGAAGGAAACCATCCAATACGATTGAAACAGCAGACTTTGACAACTGAGACACTGGTATGATATCCATTAATGGTGCATGATTAAGTGACTTAAGATTGAAATCGCAGTATGGCTGTGCAATTACTAAACTTTAAAAGGCTGCATTTTAAACAGCAAAAACAGAAGTGCACAAAAGTACAAAATAACATTTTTCATATCAATCAAATATTTACAATATATATATATATATATATATATATATATATATATATATATATATATATATATATATATATATATATATATCTTGTATTTATCTTTCATTGTGGTTCTCTTTAAGATTTTGGCCTGTCATGAGTTCAACAGATCCAATCCATATTCAATGGAAATTATTTATTGTTAGCCTTTGTACCTCTTTGTAAATGATTTAAGCATTCCTAATTAAAACAGTGATCTGAGGACAAAATAAATTGCAAAATTATCGGTATCTGTAACATTATCGGCTTATAGTTTTTGATTAAAATTAGGGCTGTCAATCAATAAAAATGTTTAATTGATTTAATTACATGGTGTGCCGATTAATTAATCGCACACATACATGCATATATATATATATATATATATATATATATATATATATATATATATATATATATATATATATATATTGTATGTGTATATATTATGAAAATTGAGATAATTAAAATATTCAGATAATTGAAATGCATTACATTATTGTGGCAGAGGAGTTAAGCATTGATGCACAACGAGTGGCTTTAGAATCCAATGTATTTTTTATTTTCATATTATTGAACATAAGCTAATCACTGGCCTATTGTTGACAGCAATTGATTTTGCAATTAAATTTGTCAGTCAGTCCAAGATTTATTATGAGGGCTTGTTTAAGGACCTGTCAATGTACACCTGCATCAGACGGACGCTTCTGGAGCGTCTCACTTTGGTTGTGTTGCGTCATAAACTTAAAATGTTTAGGTCACTGTGTCAAGTTAAACATAGTTTAATACTTATAAAAACACTTCTTGAGATCCATAAGTTTGAATTTGCTGTGTTTTGAATGCAAGAATGTGTCCTCGTGTTGTGTCTGCTAAAAGTTTGGTTTGTTCTCTGTAGTCTGTATTAGCTGCGTGTTGCCTATACAGCTGAAGTTTCGCTTACTGCCCCCTGTAGAAAACTGGTGGTACTTCAAGCATGAATTGCTCAGGAATCTTCCTTGTTATGAACTGGGGACATGAGTAATTGCATATTTTTATTTTTTTTACCGCATTATTTTTGATATAATTGATCGCACTGAATTAGCGGCCAACATTTTTTGTATCGGTGCATCCCTAATAATTTAACACCAACAAGGCATCTATGGGTTTTTTTCTGATTGAGAATAAGATATATGTTTTCTCAGAGGTTGAAGATTATGTAGAAAGGGGATGGTACATTGTTGGCAGAGGAGGATATCCAAATTTCAAGGGAGTGGTTGAATGTGATCTTGCTATTATGGAAGTTGTGCCTGGAATATTTGGGGCAGTGGCTACAATTCAAGGGTAAAAAGCTATGAGTCTTTATATTTATTTTTTTACGTTACAAAATGACTCCAATGAAAAACAGCAATGCACTGCTTAAAACTGACAAACATAACAAGAGCCTCGACAAAACAACAAAATCAGTTGACTTTTGTTTTTCCTGTTCCCTTGTTGAGTAGTACTAATAACCCAGAACATTTTGCATACTTGTATTTTCATTGCTAGTAAAGCACAGCCATGTCGTGCAGCTCACAGGGTTATGGACAGGAATCCTCACAGCTTGCTTGTTGGAAAGGGAGCAGAGGCCTTTGCTCAGGAACTAGGCTTTACGTCTGAGCCCAATGACAACATGCTCTCTGACCATACAGCTGCTGCTTCCTGGGTATTAACACACTGTCAATTACACTTGAAGCAGTTGATGTTTATTGACCATTATTTCAAACATTACAGAGAAAAGATAGATTGTTGACTGATCCATTTAACAACACATTTTTCTGTGCTGTTTTTTTGTTCCAAAAGGACTTTCTTGATAAGAATAAAAATGTTTGTGGTGGGCATGATACAATAGGTAAGAGACTAATATGTGAAAGCTGTCTCTCTGAAGAGAAAAATAAAGTCAGAAAAAACATCTACTTGTTTCACATGATTAAGCCAAGTAAGGCCAAGACATTTACCAACTAATTGAAATCAATGTTTCTGATCAATACAATACCTTATAAAAAATTAAACCCTGTTTTAATTACTAAGCACCTTACAATAAATTATTAGTGCACAAATTGCAATATCTTTATTGATTATATTAAGAATAAAAATGTTTACCATTGTTCTCAAGGGTTGGGTTCATAATATACTGTAAGTTGTGTTATCTTTATAGTTGTTAAAGGGATAGCTCACCAACAAATTCTCTCATCATTTACTCACCCTCATGCCATCCCAGATGTGTATGACTTTCTTTTTTCTGCAGATCACAAACAATGATTTTTAGAAGAATATTTCAGCTCTGTTGGTCCTCACAATGCAAGTGAAAGGTGACCAAATCTTTGAACTCCAAAAAGCACATAAAGGCAACATAAAAGTAATCCAAATGGCTCCAGTGGTTTAATCCATGACTTCTGAAGAGATCTAATTAGAGATCTAATCTTCCTTGTGCTTAATGCATGTGCAGAGCACTAGATAGTGCTAGGAAGTGAAATCGAGCTTGAAATAATGATTGCCAAGGAGATTGCTGATGTCAAGATTTATAGTTAAAAAAAAATAAATAAAAATAAAATCATATTTTAGTGTGTTCTCACCCAAAACTGATTGGATTGCTTCAGAAGACAACCACTGGAGTCTAATTGATTACTTTTATGTTTCATTTATGTGCTTTTTAGAGCTTCAAAGTTTTGGTCACTATTCACTTGCATTGTATGGACCTACAGAGCTGAAATATTCTTTCAAAATATTTGTTTGTGTTCTGCAGAAGAAAGAAAGTCAAACACATCTGTGATGGCATGAGGGTGAGTAAATGATGAAATCATTTTTATTTTTGTTTTAACCAAGTTCCAGCAGAATTATGATTTCTTTTTTCCTTGTAGGCCTTATAGCTCTTGATCTAAGTGGTCACATAACAAGGACATCTTTTTTTTTTTTTTTTTCATTATTTCCTCTGAAATCATCTTTACTTTTCAGAAGAAAAAAAATTATTGTGCTGATGAAGTACGTATATTCATCTGTGTTCATATCATACAATCAATTCCTTGATATAATTTTATTTTTCTTGATGTTTATAGCATACAGGTTCTACACTCAGCATGTTCAAAGTCCCAGTAGACTTTAGAAGTTTAGACAAACTCTGTTAACGAAAAACATTTATTTTTGTCTGCATTTACATACATTGTTTAGGAGTTTCCACATCAGGAGGTCCCTTCAAATCACCAGGGCAAGTGGGAGATTCTCCACTTCTAGGCTGTGGTATTTATGCTGACCATATAGTAAGTGCTTTACCACTTAGGGCTCCAAATATTATTTTTATTTTAATAAGCATGTTAAAAGTTAGTTTTCTGTCTTTTGATTTGTTCAAGTGACCCAAATACCTGGATTATAAGAAACATATTAAGAAATACATGTTAGAGTGGATGAACTATTACTTTTTGTACACTTCTGTCAATATCACTTTTACAAATATGTAGTCACTGATTATGTTCCCCAAGATCCATTTGGTTTTAGGGTAGTGTAGTAGTAGTAATAGCTCATTTGGTAAACTTTGCAGGCTTTTAGACCCATTTGGGGTAGAAGTGCCTAGACTAGATGTTCAGCTTTTCACAATTTTTGGACCATTCAGCTCTTTTGTCTTTTATTATAACACATTTTAATTACCCAAATTTAATTTATTTGTGAAAGTATAATAAAAAAATTTTTTATAAACATATTCTCTGTATTTTTAGGTGGGTGCTGCTGCAGGTAGGTAATTGTGCTGCTTCTGACTGTTTTGTTGACATTGAATCCTAGCTTGTGTTTCTCCAAATATGTTGCCTTTTATGTGCCTTTGCTCAGTTACTGTAATTACAAACATGAGGACTTGCACTTGTAACTTGTAATATATACCTTTAAAGTGTATTTTCTTTCTGTCTGTAGCTACAGGTGATGGTGACAAAATCATGTGCTTCTGCCCAAGCTTTCATGTTGTCCAACTGATGAGACAAGTATCTAATTAATTTTGTTCAGTATAAATTAAAATATTCCCTTGTATAAATGTTTAGTTTTATATTAAATTGTTTTATTTATTTTTATCTCTTAAAGGAATATTCCAAGTTAAGCACTTTTTGTGGCATAATACTGATTACCACAAAAAGTTATTTTGACTTGCCCCTTTTTCTTTAAAAAAAGAAAAATCTTTGTTACAGTGAGACACTTACAATGGAAGTGAATGGGGCCAATCCGTAAACATTTAAATACTCACTTCTTCAAAAGTATAGCCACAAGACGTAAACAATATGTGTGTTAAAATGATTTTAGTGTGATAAAATCACTCGCTAATAATTTCTGTGTAAAATTATAGCCAATTTTACAATTTCGTTGCCATGACGATGTAATGTCAACAAACCCTAAAATGACTGTAAAAATGATTGAATCAACTTTACAGCTCAGATAATACATGGGTTTTAACAGAAGAATTAATGTAAGTGATTTTATGAAATTATAAGCTTCACATTTCTGTTTAAACCCTCCAAAAATAGGCCCCATTTACTTCCATTGTAAGTGCCTCACTGTAACCTGTTTGTGGTTATCAATAATTATGCCACAAATGCGGCCTTATGAGCTTAATTTGTACTGAATCCGGAATATTCCTGTAATAATATTTCATCACTTGTTGATACATAAGAGTGGATTACTTGCATCAGATGTAAATGAGGTGAATGTTTAATTTGTGCTAGTTGTTTAAAAAAAAAAAAAAGTTCTTACACAGTAGTACAATTTATTTTGCATAGGCTACTTTGTGGATCTGGGAAATCCATATTTACATGAGAGTTTTTGACAACAGAGGTGGTCTAATGTTATATAGATTGAAAAGAGTTATTGAAAATCTCATTAAATCATTAGCTCAATGTTAGTCCTTTAGACAAATTAGATATGTCTCAAATTTTTGTTATTGTTCTCTGCTACCAGGGGACAAATTTTAATGAAGCCTGTCGAGCTGTCCTTGCTGACATACAGAGGAGAATAGGTGGATACATGCTTTTAAATTGGGCTTATTTCTTTGAATATAAAGGTAGTTTTTTCTACTTCTTCTAGATAGTTAATGGAATATTCTTCCACATGGTTGGTATGATGGTTTGAATTTACACAATTTTGTCATGCTCAAAATGTGATGTTTTCATTGTGATGTCGATATGGATTTTAAAAGGCTCTTTAGTGTTTTTTTAAGTTGCCATTTTAAAGCAGCCCTTTAAACCCTTAATTTGCATGTAATTACAGTTCTTTCATATGGTTCTTCCACAGGGAGAGGTTGGAGCTGCATCCTCAGTGGAATTTCCATACACATTCTGGAATCAAGGAATTGATTCAGTGGAGGAGCTAATCATTAACCAACCTTCCTTGAATAAATCTCTAAACAATTAATTTCTACTCATTAAGCATGTGGGTGGTCATAAAACATAATTCTTTTTCATGTTAGAACCATAATATGTATAACTTTGCAATGTGTTATATAAAGATACGTTGTTAATCATTCTACACCAGGGTTTTTAAATTTTTTGATGCCAAATATTATGTTCTCTTTGCGAAGGACCCACTTTTTGAGAAAAATAGTAAAAATTATTTTATAAATACATGTTGTATGCCAAATTAAATAATTGGCTTTTTTTTTATAAGTGTAATTGTACTAAAGCTAAATTAATTATAACAATGTTATATGCAAAACATGTAATTTTTATTCACGTGACAGTGAATAAAGCACATTATTATAATAATGTAAAACGTTTAAACCCGAAGAGAAAGATTTTTCAATTAAATGTATTCGGGTAGTTCTTTTAACAATACATTTTTGTTTTAAAGCAGCTTTAAAAAAGAGAATAGTGAAGTAGCCTACATTTCTTACACTTAAGAAATGTTTTTTTTCATAATATATTAAATTCTATGCAGGTTTGTTTTTATTTCTTACTGTTTAAAATAATTGCTTTCAATAGAATAAAATAATTGCTAATAATGTCAATCTTTCATAATGAACAGTAATTATGTCGACTTGGACCACAGACCCCGTTGCTGACCTCTGCTTGTCCCCTGCTTTTATTTAATAAATAAAACATCTATCAGTTTGACCCACAGTCTCATTTCTGACACGTAAATTGATCACTCATACTCGAATTAGCCAATGCCACGTTTCACAAATGACGTAATTCCTCACCCCTCTTGATAGGGGGCAGGATTGCGGCAGTCTTCAGCGTGAAGGATTCCCACTGGGAACTCATCGTGAATGTTCTATAAATGGTTGTGGGGATTGTAGTCCATTGTTCAGAAACCTTCCATTCAAACATATTAGATGGCATCTGAATTAAACTACATCTTCCGGAAAGGTTAGCTTACGCAATCTGTTTGAGGAGTTCCTATTTCCTAGTTGAAGAGTCAGACATTTTGGATTTCAACTGACTAGCCTTTGCGGCAGTAGCTAGCTAGTTACTTTTTTATCGGAGGAAAGGTTATTGTTTCTTGTTCATCTTCACGCCGCGGAGTTGTTTTGTTTGAAGAGAAGCGGTTTTACAGTTTCAAGTCCACGATGAATCCAGAATAGTAAGAAAATGAGTTATTACTGTGCTTGTTAGTCGTTATTTAGCTCATAATTTACCTTTAGCTACTTTTTGACAGGCAGCAGCACTGTTGACTAGCTGTGTATAATCTTACTAACAACACATATCGCGCTTCTTACTGTATTTCTCTCAGTTAAAATAGGAAAGTTTTTTGATTTTCAAAACCTCTATTTCCCTAACACATCGCTAGCCATCACTGAATTAATAACAACTCCGTAACTTTTGTAACTAAACGGCTGTTGTTGTATAGCCGAGCTCAGCCGGTCTGTCGTACCGGGTTGAATTGATGCCAGTGTAAGAAGATGGACTTGTAAATTACTGATGAGTAATCGGAGCCAGTCGCGTTCATGTATTTGCTAAAACAGCTTTCAGATAGTTTGAAAGTATAGTTTATAATCTTTCATTCATGTGTTTTCTGAAGTGCTGGACACAGAAATACCACACACACAGTCATATGCTTTTTGGCTCATTACAGGTGTATGATTACTATATACTTTGACACTAAAGTAAAACATAATCAGGGTTTTTTAATATTATGATTGTAAATGAAAGATTGTTTCATGCATTTCTAGCCTGATTTGTGTCATCTCCGTTCCTCCATTTCCTTATTAGTATTAGTTGTTTACTTAGTTTTGTTATCGATGCCATTCCTTGGTTATTCCTGTGTTATATGACAGTGAATTGTGAGGTTTCCCCACTGCTAATTAAATGTCTGAGTGTGTAGATGTCAAGTATGTCTCAAGAAACTGAAATGCCCATCCCTTCCTCTATTGAGAGGTCGTCATGTGTAGGTCACATGCCAAATGACATGCTCCATTACAACTATCACTAGTATAAGTGTGACAGAGTTCATATCAGCTGTTGCATTTATTTTACATGGGCAGAATAGGGGTGAAACATGCTCCTTTTTTAATTCAGAAGCTATAAATGAAAGTAGTTGACACTCCTTAGCAGTTTCCCTTTCAGTTCATCACATGATTTGTATCAACATACCAATACTGTAGTTGTCTAACTCTTATTCTCGGACAAATAGAGAAGTTTCGTGTGCTGAAATGAGCTTTTTAACCCTTAAATGCATGGAAATTTCACCAAACGCACTACATTTCTGGATCTTTAGAGACTCGGCACATATATCTATCACAAATTAATCTTAGAAAATATTATAATAAAATATATTTTGATGTTTTCTTTTCCATATATCAAAGAGATAATGCAACAAATCAGGATAAATCTAGAACAGGATTCATTACTTTCACACTAACATTTCATGAGACGCAGCTGGCTGTCAGAAACATATTGAGCTACACATAACACATAAGATACACAAGTATTTTCTCAGGCACTTATTGAGTCTAAATAGATGCACAGCTTATATAATTTCAGTAGTACACCCAAATGACAATAGTCATATCATACTGTTCATGTGTTACACTTGGTATAGTTTACTTCCATGTTGTTTCTTCATCAAATAGCCATGTAAATTATAAATCAAGTCAATCACTGAAACAACAGCGCCACCTTGGGTAAGAAATAACATGTAATATGTATGTGTACATGCGTATGGGATACTGATAATTCACCATTGTTGCACAGAAAATCAATGTGATATAGTGTTTATTTGTATGACGACTGTACAAATTTCTCTTGTAATAAACAAAGAAATAGAAATGATAGTAAACTTTTATATAGATATTAAATAATCATAAAAAATATAATTTATGGAACTGCACAAAAACAAAACAAAAAACCAGACACTATTAGAAATCTCTGGTCTCTAATGACCCTCTACAATTTGGTAACAAAGCCATTATATTTTTGCAATATTGGCAGTTTTTAAAAAAAATTTTTTTTAATAGACGATTCTTAAGAGAAAGGGTGAGAAATACTAAAGAAAAGTACAAAAAAATAGATTAGGGACAGGGGGTGGAATGAGGTCCCGGGTCACTAAACCCAAGGTATCCATGTTTAAGGGTTAATTATGTGTATTTAGTTATTGTTGTAATATTTGAGTGCCATACTTGTCTGTGAAGAAAATTTCCACAATTTTTATTAATTTTAGTCACTTCACCAATTCAGTTCATGAGAAATCAAAACAGTTTAGCAGTGTGCAGTGTTTAAAGAAAGGGTCTTTACTTAACTTTTTTTTTTTTTTTGGTAGAGAATCCCCACAAAGGAGTGTTTATTGTTAACTGCAGTCGACCTAACAAGGAGAGCATGATTTGAATTCAGTGAAGTGGGCAGGTTGGAAAGGAAACATCCTCTTTGCTGAGTTGTTGACCAGGCTGATCTTCTGATGAAAATTTCTTCCTTTGGGCTTTTCTTACTAGAACACGTTAAATGGGGCCGAAGGATTTAGCACAACAGGCAAAATTCCCCCTCTTTAGAATGCTTAATAAGCTTACTCAAGTTTCCCTACCTCAGAGGTCTTCAGGCACATATAGTATATTTCTGTGTAAAGTAAACAGCTATTTTTCTCTACTCCTGAATGCAAAGGTGGATCCGATGGAACATGGGGACTGATTTACCCCGTGTTCAACTGAGTTACATCAAGCAATGGCCTTACAGTGCTAGGTTTTCAGGGACTGACCCATTTCACATGTTGCAGGGGGGTTTTATTGACCCAATTCCTAACATACATTTTAGAAAATGAACAGTGTGTACTTTACAGTAAAGAAATCAACTGTTGGCTTCATGCTGGACCTTGCTGTAGATGACAAAGAATACCCAATTAGTCAAGCAATAAACTGTTTACATCAATTGTTGCATTTTATACTTGATTATTTTTTTTTTATGAGCATTGCCAAAAATTGTAGAACAAATACTGCCATGCTAGCATGAAAATTAAAGGAGACTGTCTAATGTTTTTCTTTTTCTTGATTTTCTCTTTTTACAGTGACTATTTATTCAAGCTGCTCTTGATTGGTGACTCTGGTGTTGGAAAGTCTTGCCTTCTTCTCAGATTTGCAGTAAGTATACCATTTCCTATATTTTCCCATATGGAGGCATTGCCATAATTTGCCTCTTGCTTCTTTGTATTAGGATTAGGTGGTAGCGATCGCAATGAATTAGGGGTGTAACGGTTCTGGGTAAAAAAAAATGAACTGTACGGTTCTCCACACACGGTTCGGTAAGCATTGGCCCGGGGTTCACCTGAAGTTTAATGACGCATCTGAAGCACAAGTTTTGGCGAAGAAAACAAAGTATCAAATAAACAAGCACAGTTACAATGTCCGCTAATGTACCTGAATACTGCTGTAGACACACTCACACTCCGTTGACCAGGGTCAACTTGATGACATCACAGTTCTGTACGCGTTGGTATGTAGTTGAAAATGGCAAACGGAGAAAACGAGCTGCTGATGGAGAAGCCCCCTCAGTTAATCAAGTCTCCTGTCTGGGAACTTTTTGTTTTTGCAGTCAATTACAACAACGATGGTCAAAGAATGTTTATAAAACGGGCACTGTTTGCAGACATTGCTCAACGTGAGTGTCGTATACTGGTAATTCATTGATACATAATTAATTATTAACGCCAACATCACCCAAGGAAAGATTAGGTTTTAGTGAGCCTGAAATGCACACACTCCCTTCGGTTTTTAAGCAGCCACTCATTGCTAATTCAGACAGACACGAAACCATAACCAAAGCGCTTGGGGTGTTTATTGTTAAGTTGTGCTTCTCCGTTGATGAAGATATGGGATTTCCGTGTGTAATGACACTCGAGCCACGTCACAACATCCCTTCTCGTATCCATTTTATTAGCAAGGTTATTCCTTCAATAGTGATGTAGGCTACAGCTTCCAAGTGTTAAATATACATTGAGCAGAGTCTGAAATGCACTTTAAGTTGATGCATGTAGTGTAATAATGCAGGTATTAAGTTAAAATGTTGATTTAATAATTAGAGAAAATGTTTTTATTTAATTTTTTTAGTTAAGGACCCTAACGAAAATTAACCATGGTTTTACTATAGTAATATTGTAGTAACCATGACTTTATAACCAGGACTGCGGTCACCATGGTTTTCTTAGCAGAAATTATGGTTTTGATACAATTAACCATGAATTACAGTAGGGATGGGCACGAGTACTCGGGTACTCGGACATGGCAGCAATGATCAATCATGAAAACGATGATCGATAGTGATCACGCATGATGTGACTTTTCACTTAATTCGAAATCCAGTGACAATTACCTGACAACTAAACTCACAAAAAAAGAGGGAGCTTATTTTTAATTTTGGGATTGATTACGTTGTGGTTTTGAGGGGTAAATTGATTGTCAAAAACGTCTCATAGCTACCAAACTGATACAACACTGCAATGCTATCGTTACAATAATCAAAAGAGAGTGTAATTAACCGTGTTTTGAACACCTGTCTCTACAAAACGTTTGCTAAACACATTTTATTGTCATTTCATTTAAGAACTTTGACTCGTTAATGGATATTATTTAATAAAAGTAAATGTTTGTCACTGACTGTAAACCTCCCTGCCCTGCGTGAAGTAACGCACCTGCATCTCGACAAAATGGGAGTTGAAGGTTTCTGCATGAATTTCCAAGTTAGATGTCCAATATAAAGTGTCATTCCGTTGCACTTTCCCCAGTTGAAAGGTGGAAATTCAGACTCTCCGAGTTGAATGGAACACTTCATGAATCACAGCAACAACAATACAGAGCATCGCGGCTTTCCTCACAAGAGCGAACATTTGGGGACACACACACACACCAGGCGCGTGTGGCAGTGGACTCAACGCGCTGAAGCAGCGCATATACAGCAGGCGAGTGTTTCAAACAGCTAGACAGAGCCCAGCTAAATGGAACACAATGCAGTGTCTTCAAAACTGAACTTCAACTTCACACGCATATTAAAATCATAATGGTTATGGCGTCTCCTGTTATTTGAAAATAGACGGTTCAGACAGTCACTAAAAAAACTGGTGCGTGCTTACTAAGATTACTACGGTAACCTGAAGGAAGAACAGACAGATGTGCATTGGGCACATTCTTTCAGAGTTGGACGGCGAATCTTCACATAATGATAAAATATGATGCATTATATTTTGAATCTTTTGTACATTTTGTAACATGTTATTTTATAACAGCCTATAATAATGAATAGACGATACAATGGAACAACAAGGCACAATGCAGCAGCCATAGATGTTTGTCAGACATGTTATTATATATACAGTTTCGAACGAGTAATTAGTCTGAGTACTCGAGTAGACAAAATGACTAAAATGCCCATCCCTAAATTACAGTAATACTGTAGTTTCCATATAGCAACCTTGATTTTACTATATAGTAATCATGTTGATTTCGTGGTTACTATCATTTTACTACAAATACCATGGTTAAACTAAGGTTACTCTAGTTAAACCATTATTTTTATTAAGGGCAAACCTGTTGAAGTATTTACGAAATAGAGTATTCTTACATAGGATGTGGCAATGAAAAATGTTTTTCCTGAACATAGCAAATACTTAACTGTACTGAAACCTTGACCTTAAAACGGTGATACAAACCTATCCATGAAAAATTTGAACCGTTACACCCCTACAATGAATCTATATACTACACAGTAGCTGAGTTCATAATGGCATACTACCATACTACTCTTGGCAGAAATAATTAGAAATACTCAGCTAGTGAATCGAATTTAAACATGATAGGCTGATAATACTGTGAGAAGTGTAGGGTGAGATATGAATGATCTTGAGTACTGAAACATGTAATTTAACTACTTATTTTCTTTTATCAGGATGACACATACACAGAAAGCTACATTAGCACTATCGGTGTGGACTTTAAAATAAGAACTATAGAATTAGACAGCAAGACCATAAAACTTCAAATCGTAAGTACCTGTCTCCTGCAAAGATTATTTGTGATGATAAATAATGTACTTGTTGCAGTTTGACAAACAGTAATAGTTTAACCAGTGTCTGTAACGAAATTATTAATTTGACAAATAAATTCAACATTCAACCATGTGAATGGTAGTGCAAAACAAGATCTGTGGAGCTAAGTTCAGAATAGAATACTACTCTTACTATTTCTGCAGTATATAGATAAGGCAGAAATAGTCATATGTAGTATGCTGTTCCAAACTTAGCCATTGCCAAAATTAGTGACCACTTTGTTTTTAATTGGTATCAACAGGGCCTGAAATCCATTTGTAATACCATAACATGTGAAATTCTACAACAATAATTAGTGATTGATAGAATCTATTTTTCCCAATTCTTACCTCTAGTTTTATTCATAAGAAATGATTTTGAATGTATACAGCCTACATTGTAGACGTGATGCAATCATGTACTGTCTTACATTTATGTTGTTGTTCTTGGCAGATACCTTTAAAAATACTTTAACAAGTAGGAAAAGATGTACCCAATGTTTAAGGGTGCTTTCACACTTGGTTTGATTGCTTGGACCAAACCCGAGTTTGTTTCCTCCCCCTCCCGCTGCCCGCGCTGGTATCATATTATTTGGGTCCGAACCATGGTCCGATTACGTCATCAATGAGAGTACAAGCGGCAGCTGTTTACCACTGTAACTAGGTAACAGCTCGAGAAGTCACTGTGTTTAGTGAAGTATTAAAGTTTGTCTTTTTGAATTTACCACGAAAACTTGCCATGCGCTTGTGTTTGTGCAGTTGAATGTGCAATGATGTGATGAATATTAGCATTTGTCTGCCACGAGCCCGCGGATGCATTGCAAGAGATGTGAAGAATGTGAGATGCTCTCTCAAGGTGATTTATTTGGAAACAAGCTGGTATGAGAAATGCATTATACCATAATAATTGCGTTCACGAGCCTGCAAAGACTCGAATGATACGTCATTACAGGCGGTTCACTTCTGCGATTTGATATGATTGCGTTAATATCAGCAGGGAACCATACTGTAGTTCACATGAACCGTGCACCAGACCACCTCCCGAGTTTGGAAAACAGTGTTCACATTATCCAGACAAACCAAACTTTGACATCATTCGACCCTGGGTGTACACCAAAAGTGCGAGTGTGAAAGCACCCTAAGAGTCGTTCTGGTTTGCACACAAAGCATTTAGCTATTTCTGGTACAACGCCATTCTCGTCGAATTAACAGGTTTATAGATCTGTAACATCTTAAATTCAGCAAATATGCGCTTTCTCACTGCGCACGCTTTAACTCAAGCGTTCAAGGAGCTTCCAAAAGCTGCATAAGAGAGGGAGAGAGGGATACGGAAGAGCTGATTTATTTGCGCAGACTCTGGAAACACAGTTTATTACCCAGGGATGTGAACTCATAAGAGATGAAAAAGGTGAAAGTCATAGCAAGTGTTCCAGATGTATCTTTTCAGTTAATTTGTTTTTTCCTATTTAAAGCTTTTTTCAAGTGTTTAAAGCATAAAGTAACCCTTTCAAGTGATTTTAAGTACTTACAAGGTAAATTGTAGAAAATTATACCAAACAATTTGGGCAAATTAGCTTCAGAAAAGGTGACTTTAGCTGAAAGGTGAGTAGTATGCATCCCTGGATACATGAACGATTATTATTGATTTGATTTGTTCATCTGCATCGATTGGTTTACCAATTCTCAGCTACTTGTTAAAGTGAATAAAATAGTGTGGGAATTCCTGTGTTATGAAAGTGGAACATGCGGGAAGGGTTAAAATGGTGCGCAATACCCGCGCCGAATTTCAGGCCCTGATCATTTAAAATGATTGGAAAATCATCTGACAGAAAGCTGGGTAATGCCATGTTTAATTTGAAAACTCACTGTGCCTTCTGGGTGGGGGGGTATTTTTCTGTAAACGAGTACACTCATCTGTTAGTACTTTGCTGATGGTGTTCCCAGTGGGATTTTGCCTTGATAACTGTTAACTACAGATAATTTTTTGTGAGTATATTTGGGTTTGGTTCAGGAGTCATATTATTCTGTCTTCCTTACAGTGGGATACAGCGGGGCAGGAGAGGTTTCGCACAATCACATCCAGCTACTACAGAGGAGCACATGGCATTATTGTAGTCTATGATGTTACAGATCAGGTGAGCTTATCCATATCTTAACCCAGATAAAACATGTACATCTCTGATATGTCTGTTTAAGAGTGTTTCATCTGGAAAGCATCTGCTAAACATCTTAAAAAGAGCATATTTACTTAAATTCTGAATCATAAACATCTCAAAGACATCTGCTGAATGTCTTTTTGACATCCGAGAGGAAACGTCTTATAGACTTATTCCAGATGAGCAAACAGTCTTTCAGATGATAACACACACATCAAATATAGACGTCTAGATGTATGTGTGCTATCAGGGAAGCAAGTCTTCACTTTGTAGACCTCTAGAAATAAGTAAAAAAAAGAAATTATGACAGGGTTTTTACTTCTGCTCTATTGTAGGTTTTTGAATGTTTTTTATTATTATTATATTTTCATCCCCCAGGAGTCCTTCAATAATGTTAAACAGTGGCTACAGGAGATTGACCGCTACGCCAGTGAAAATGTTAACAAGTTATTGGTTGGCAACAAGTGTGACTTAACAACAAAAAAAGTGGTGGATTACACAACGGCAAAGGTAATGTTACTTTACTCGTATAGGAAAAAAACTTTTCCAATATTACTCCAGACTTTAGGAATGTATGGCTCTGGTCCAAAACCTAGTTCGCTGCCTTGTAGTCTACTGCCTATATAGGCAGCTGCCTTCTAAGGTAGCATTTTAATTTAAATGGAACCTAATATGTGACCGATTCGGGCAGCAACTCCATACATCATATAAATATCACTCTTTACACAATGCGCACAGGAGACTTGACTTACAATTGGCTTCAGTAGGTGTTAATTAATTTGGTGTTGGCATATTGCAAAGCTTATGAAGTGATATTGTTATCAGTATAAAAATACATAGGACGTGCACATATTGGGTTAAATTGATTCAGGGGCGTAGCAATCATTTCAGAAGTGAGGGGGTGAGAATGTCAAGTGTAATACTAATTGACGAGGTTTATTTTCTCATATGTCTACTTGCTCTTAATTGGACTAATAGGTTATTTATGCAGTAAAACAAAAAGAAAAAAGCTAGATATGCATATGTTCTGTACTGTATATAGCACATTGTACTGTAATTGTACTCAATCATTTATATATTGCAAATTGTATTGCTTGGTGTATTATATTATATTGTATTTACATAGCACACAGTAATGGATACTTGCACATTCACATACTATTCTGTTCTATACTATTCTATTGTATTCTATTCTATTCTACAGTCCACTGTTGGGGAAAGCAATAAAAAAGTCACTGCGACAACACTATTGCTAAAAGACCATGTAATTGAACTAATTACTGTAATTATTTCTTCTTTGAGAGATTGTCTACACCCGCTGTCGAATAGGTCACTCCAGAATGACACAAGTTTTTAATATTAGATTCACCAACATGTACCTTCTGCCAGAATCCATTATCCCTGAAACATGTTTTATTAGACTGTACTGGTCTTAACCCCGTGAGAAACCTTTTTTATTCAGTCAGCACTCTGGAAGAAATTTTTAACAAAGTCAAACCGAACGTAATTTTAGAGTTTTTAGGAAAAATAGATTTGAAAAACCTTTTATCAAATTCCTTACACATTTCTCGCCATGGAAATAGCCATAGAAGCTGGCATGGCGTTAAAAACAAACAAACAAACAAACAAACATTTCTTCTTTGAGTTACTTCAGCGTGTTTAAAACAACTTTCTGTCCTTTAGCGCCACCAGTTGTGCTGGTTTGGGTAACTGTGGCGACTCCTGACACAGGATCCAAAGCTCATATTTTATTGGTAAGGGCATTTCATTGCGGGCGAAGGGGGAAAAAAAATCAACACACTCGTGTAAAAAAAAAAAAAAAAACTCACTTTGTCGGCATGTGAATGTTCACTCCAGGTGTGAACGGCTTCTCGTGGCATTCAAAAATCATTGTTTCTATCCAAAATGTTAATTGCTGTGAAAATTTGCATTTGGTGTGCAAAGGCCTTAAGGGTTTGACACGTGATCGATTAGGTTGTCATGTAGGACTGCAGCTAACGATTATTAGAATGATTATTCGGCGATTATTACAATTAATCATTAGCTCTTAACCAATTATTCAGCCTGTGCCCCGACTTAAAAGTTGTGTTAAACGTGCTTACTAACAATAAAGAGGACAAAATCATCTTGTAAAATTCGTCTAAATGACATTCACTGAATTAAAAGGGGAAAAAAATACTTTTTAAGTTTAATTCAATAAAGAAATTCCCTGCAAAAAATGCAATTGTTTTTTTTTTTGTTTTTTTTTTTAACAATTTTTATTGATTCCATTCAACAAATTAAATAAACATCACAGAAAATGTGGAATCAAATTATGTACAATTAAACCCTTCCCCCCGAACACCCCCACCCGACACAAACACACCCCAGTGGTCATAAATATTTGGAAACAACAACAAAAAAACCCCCACAAAACACGCACGCACACAAAAAAATAAAAAAATAAATAAAAAGCATTTCAAAAAACAATCAAATTGCACACACATATTTAAAACTAGAGATCCCTCTCCACTACCACTCCCCGAAAGCCTTCCAAAAAGGCCAAATATCTCCCCCATTTCCTATCAAATAACCCCTGATTTCCCAGCCCTCTATACATCCCTTCCTCAAAGGCCGCCACTCTCCCCATCTCCGAGCACCACTCATGAAATGAGGGTACTCCAACCGACCTCCAACCCCTTAAAATAACCTGTTTGGCGATCATGACGCTCGTTAGGACCCAACTCTTTATGTGCTGATTCTCAACGTCGATGACCACCCCATCGCCCAAAATACAGAGTCTGGGGCAAAGTGAAAGCCGAGTGCCCAATACATCACATATAAGACTCTGAACTTTCAACCAGAACTCCTGGACCTCAACACCCCCCCAAAAGACATGAGTTATGTCTCCAACCTCTGATTGACATCGCCAGCAGGTGGGTGTGTCTTTAAGACCAAGCCTATACAATCTGGAGGGGGTCCAATAAAATCAATGTAAAATCTTAAATTGCATAAGGCGAACCGTTGCATCTCTAGATGCAGACTTGACATTTTTTTAGGATCCTAGCCCACACCCCCTCCTCCAATGTCAAGTTTAGATCTTTCTCCCATAATTGTTTGAAAGAATTCAAAGTTCCGTCCCCCAGACTCTGAGTTAGCAGGGAGTAATACACTGATGCCTCATGACCCTTCCCAAAAGCAGCAATTACCACTCCCAGTGTATCTGCCGCACTGGGGGGGTGTGTGCCACTCCCAAAAACAGTGCAGAGTAGGTGGCACTGCTGTAAATACTTATAAAACTGAGATCTGGGAATGCCAAAATGTTGAACCAAATTTTCAAAAGGTCTCAGTACTCCACTCTCATATAGGTCACCAAGTGTATTAACCCCCCTCACAATCCAATCTGACAAACAAAAAGGGGACTTATTAATACATAGTTTAGGGTTCAGCCATATGCTCGAGGCTACATTTAAATAAATATCAGAATTAAACACTCTTTTGTCCATATCGAGTGCAAATGCAAAATAACGGGGTGCGATTTAATCTCTCCGGCTAGTTTAATCGAAAGGCTTTGCAGTGGCAAGATAGGGGCAAGAACTTCCTTTTCAATACAAAACCAGGGAGGGGCTCTCTCAGGTGGAAGCGACCAGTGAGCCAAATGTCTAAGACAGAATGCATAATAATAAAACAAAATCTTGGGTAGGCCTAACCCACCTTTGTCAATCGGCCTATGTAATTTATTGAAATTTAACCTGGGACGCTTACCATTCCAAATGAAGGACTTCGCTATGCTATCAAATTGCTTGAAATAAGAGAGGGGGACATCTACAGGGAGAGACTGTAGCAGGTAGTTAAATTTTGGAATACAATTCATTTTAATAACATTAACCTTCCCAATCATTGATGAGTGTAATGAAGCCCACCTGTCCACATCATTCAAAAACCTTTTTATTAAGGGATCAAAATTAACTCTGACTAAATCAGACAAATTTGCTGGGAATAAAATTCCCAAATACTTAATTCCCTGTTTGGGCCACTGGAAGGCACCTGGCTGGAAGGCCGTACTGGACAGTACGCTGTCAAATCCAAAGCTTCGGATTTAGACCAACTGACTTTGTATCCTGCGAACTTGGAAAAGGAGTTAATAATTCTGTGGAGGCAAGGCATAGATCTAGTAGGGTCAGAGACGAATAATAAAATATCATCTGCGTAAAGCAGAAGTTTATGCGCCACACCTCCCGCTATCACCCCTGGAAAATCATCCTCCTTTCTTATTGAGGCTGCTAATGGTTCCAGGGCAAGACAGAACAATAATGGGGAAAGAGGGCAACCCTGCCGGGTGCCCCTATCCAGAGTAAAATAATCTGAAATTAATCAGTTTGTTTGTACCGCTGCTACAGGGTGTCTATAAAGTAACTTAATCCAACCAATAAATGTACTCCCGAACCCGTACATTTCCAAAATCTTAAAAAGTTAATCCCATTCTACCATATCAAACGCCTTTTGAGATGGCAGAGACCGGAGATCGATCATTCGCTACTGACCACATGAATATTATCAGAAGAGCTACGGCCTCGAATAAACCCCACCTGATCTATATTTATAAGTGATGTCATAACTTTACTTAATCGATTAGCCAGAATTTTGGACAACATTTTTACATCTAACTGGATCAGGGAAATTGGGCAGTAACTTTTACACTCACTTGGATCTTTGTCCTTTTTAAGAATCAGACTGATCCGGGCTTGCGTCATGGTTGGAGGAAGCTTTCCATTCTTTAATGTTTCCGTATAAACTTCTAACAAAAGTGGAGCCAGTTCTGTAGCATAAGATATGAAAAACTCAGAGGAAAAGCCGTCAGGCCCCGGAGCCTTGCCTGAAGGCAAGGCCTTAATTACCTCATCAAGCTCCTCCAAGGTTATCTCAGAATCAAGAGAATTTTTTTGCTCAGTCGTCAGTTTAGGAAGATCAAATGGTTCCACAATGTTCCTAATATCTTCATCAGTAGATGAAGACGTGGAACTATAGAGATCAAAGTATTAAAATCAATGGCCGAGGTAAATATTTCACCACCCGCAGATTGCACCGAGGGAATGGTAGAAAAAGACTCTCTCTGCTTTATATATCTAGCCAAAAGTTTTCCTGCTTTGTCCTCCAACTCAAAGTATGACTGTCTTGCCCTGAATAACCAAAACTCCACCTTCTGTGACAAAATAGTATTATATCTATATTTCAATCGGGTCAATTCTCTGAGGCCATCAGATGACATACGGCGCTTCAGCTCTGCCTCGGCACTTTTAATATTTCCTTCTAATTCCACAAGTTCTTGTGCTTTGGATTTTTTGGTGAATGAGGCATACTGTATGATCCGTCCCCTAAGAACTGCCTTAAGTGCCTCCCAAGCCATGCCCACAGAGGATACTGAGGACCAGTTGGTCTCCATATAAACATTGATTTCAGTCTTTAACATTTGTTGGAAATCAAGATTTTGCAAAAGGGACACATTAAGGCGCCAACTATATGATTTCTTTTTCTCTGTATATGGCAACACCTCTAAACTCACCAGAGCATGATCTGAGACTAAGATATTTTCAATTGAGCAATCAACAACAGATGAAATTAGGGATTTGGATATATATATAAAAAAAATCTGTTCTAGAATAAATCTTATGGACTGATGAAAGAAATGTATAGTCCCTACCAGATGGGTTCAAAAGTCTCCAAATATCAGTAAGACCAAGATTTTTACACATCCTGTGAAGCGTCAATGTTGCTCTAGGGGGTTTACACACTTTTGCTTCAACTATGATCAAGGACTGAGTCCATCAAAAGATTAAAGTCTCCTCCCAATATTATATCATGAGGGGTGCCAGCGGTTTGCAGCATCCCTTCAAGATCTATAAAAAAAGCCCTGATCGTTAGGTGCGTAAATATTAGTCAAAATCAACCTTTGCCCTTGAATTTCAGCTAAAACAATAATGACTCTTCCTAATGTATCTTTACTCTGTTTGAGACATTTGAATTGTAGATGTTTATTAATCAGTATAATGACTCCCTTGCTCTTACTTGAGCCAGCACTAAAAAAAACATGTCCACCCCATATCTTCCCAAATTTTTCAGCTTCCTGTGGGGAGAGATGTGTTTCTTGAAGAAACACTATATCATATTTCTTACATTTAAGAAAAGTATGGGGTGCCCTAACCCCAAAAGTATGGGGTTCCACTTTTTATGGGGTGCCCTAACCCATTTACATTCCATGTGGAGAGAGATAGTACACTCATATTAACATTTGACATTTTGATATAGTAAAAAAAATAAATTGTGTGTCAAAAACAAAATTATACAGACCACATTCCCCATTAGTGAAACAATCAAACCCGGAACTTCCCCCTGAACAAAACAAACAGAAAAAAGAAAAATGTGCGCATTAACCCCGCGCACGAAAGCACCAACCGGCGACAATCCCTCTAAACTCAAAAGGTCCATGAACGCCGCCCATGAGCCCCCATGACAACTTTGCCATCGGATTGCTCAATTTTGCCTCACAAATTTGTGAGGCAAAATTACATAACAGAAAATACTTTGTAAAATAAACCCCAGCCAATAGGAAGAATGAACACAAAGAACGTGTAGATTCATTCACAGAACTGTCTCAAAGGTGTGATCTTCCACAAAACAAATTCCAGCTGATATAAAACCGTTCAGATTCCTCAGACAGACAAACGAATGTTCAGTGAGCCGGCTGTTATGAGTTCAGCGGATGACGTAATCATTCCAATGTCCCGTAAAAATACTCAACAAAACAAACTCCAGCCAGCAGGAGGAATAAGCACGAAGAATGAACAGATTAATCCACAGCTGTTCCAAGGAGTGTTATTCAATAGAACAAGCTCCAGCCGCTAGGCGGAACCAATACAAAAAGAAAAAAACCGGCATCCCGGTTCCCCTGATAGTCGAGTCAGTTCACTCGGAGGACGCATAAAAGTATATACCATGACTTACACAATCCGTCAACTTTATAAAAGACATCCTTTGTGTGAGCATGTAGATATATTGCGGTCATCCGTAGTGTCCACTCTCAAACTGGCCGGGAACTACAATGCAAAAGTAATCTTTCGTTAATGCAAAAGTTTCTTTAAGGAAAAGTGTTATTCACAAAACAAACTCCAGCCGCTTGGCGGAGCCAACGCAAAAAGAAAAAAGAAACCAAAATGATGCCCAGCTTCCTCAAAAGCCAGAGTAAGTACAGCGAGTCAACCCACTCACATGAGAAACACCCAATGGTTTACTCACCCATTGATTCAATAAAAGACATTGCCCGATTGGGACATGTAAATACTTTGCGACCGTCCTTTGTTTTTATTCTCAGTTTGGCCAGAAACATCAGAGCAAAAGTGATCTTTCGCTGTTGTAAGAGTTTCTTACATTCCTTGAACCGATCGCGTTTCTCTGTTGTCGAACTCGCAAAGTCCGGGAACAAGAAAATATTATGGTACTTCCAAGAAAGTTTCCCTTTGCTCCTCGCCTGGCGCGATCGGGGCCTATCTCGCTTATTTCTATAAGAATAGAAATAACCTTCCTTCTTTTCGTGGGGTGCCCCAACCCATTCACATTCCACATGGAGAGAGACAATCCACTCATATTTACATTTGACATTTTGACATATAAGAAAAAATAGATTGTGTGTCAAAAACAAGATTATAAAGACCACATTCCAACATTAGTGCATCCATCAAACCCCGGACATCCTCCAAAAACAAACAAGCAGAAAAAAGAAAAACATGCGCATTAACCCCGTGCACGACAGCGCCAATTGGTGTCCATCCCTTCAAACTCAAACAGTCCATACATGCCTACGAGAACACCCGTGACAACTTTGCCATCAGATTACTCAAGTCTGGTGTTTCTATACAAATTTTGTGAGACAGAATTACACAACAAAAGATAATCTATAAAACAAACTCCAGCCAATAGGTGGAATAAACACAGAGCATGTAGATTCACCCATAAAACTGTCCTGAAGGTGTGTTACTCTACAAAATAAACTCCAGCTGCTAGTCATAACCAGCACAAAAAAAAAAAAAACGCTCAGTTTCCTCGAACATTCAAGTGAATGTTCAGTGAGCTGGTCCACTTGGCTGCAACGTGAGTACCACAAGATAACTTACTCACTCCATTGACTTTATGAAGGACATCACTTGCTGTGGGCATGTGAATGTTTTACAGCCTTCCTTAGCATCTATTCTCAATTTGGCCAGAAATATCAGTGCAAAAGCACCTTCCGTTGATGTAAAAGTTTCTTGCATTCCTTGAATCGATCACGTTTCTCTCTTGTCGAATTCGCAAAGTCTGGGAACAAGAAAATGCTGTGGTTTTTCCAAGAAAATCTTCCTTTACTCGCGTAACACGAGATCTTTATCGGATGATCTCAGAAATCTGGCCAGGATTGATCGGGGCCTATCTCCCTCAGCAAATCTGTGAGCTGGGACTCTCTGAGCTCGCTCGATTTCCAGTTTATGGCCTGTTATGTCGAGCAGACTTGGAGAAAGCTCGTCTAGGAATTTCACCATATCTCTGCCCTCCTCATGCTCAGGAATTCCAACAATTCGAATGTTATTCCTGCGGCTTCTGTTCTCAAGATCTTTAAGCTTTTCAAGGAGATGTTCCAAATCAACTTTGGTCGCGGGCGGATTAGCGGTTAATTCCCTCTCCGAAGACTCCAGACAGTCAATTCGTCTCTCAACATCAGTCACTCTTGTAACTAACTCAGTGGAATTTTATTTCCATCGCCGTAATCGATCGACGTATTATAGCGAGATCCTCCAAGTCAGCAAGAACCTTCGTCAACATCACCGACATGCTAGACAACTGACGCTGGATCACCTCTCCCGCCACGCCATCCAAATCGAGTCCCCGGTCTGTAGGCCTGTCGGGGTTTTCATCCTGAACATGTAAGTGTCTTTTAATGTCTCCAGAGCCCGAGGATTTTGACTTCTTTGTCATGTTTTGCCTCAAAGAGCAAATGTGTAACTGGGTGTATCAAATTTCACCAGATTATAACATGAAAATAATTAAAAATTTAGCAAAGTGCGCAGAGCTCGTCGCTTACACGTCTACTTCTTGCATGGCTTCACGTGACCCGCATGGCCAAAAATCCTACTGTTATCAAGTGTTCTGGTCTTGTTTTTCATTTAAAATTGTCTAAAAATCCTTAAAACAAAATACATTTACTTGAGAAGCAACATGGAAAATATTTAAGAGAAAGTATCTTATATATATATATGTAAGTGTATTTTGTATATAGTGCATTTTTTCACAAGGTTATACTTCTGCGAGTGCAGTAAAGACAAAATATACTTATATTCAAGATCTATTCTCTAAAAGCAAGTCTAAATATCTTTTATGTTGCTTCTCAGGTGAATGCATCTTTTTTGTTTTTTTAAGGATTTTTAGATATTTTTAAATATTTGTATTTTTAATATTATATTAAACATTCTCAGATAACAATTTTTTCTTCTGCAGTATAGCTGCTAAAGTAAATGTACGTTGTTTTAAAGGAGTTTTAGATATTTATATTGGAAACAAGCCAAAATCAAAACAAATAAAAAACATATTTTATTGCAGTGTATAATGAGGCGAAGACTACCCTCTCTTTTTTTCACAAAAAACAAACTCTCTCTTATTCATAAAGCTGCATATTGCCAATTTTCTTAACAATAAGAAATGCACAGTGACATATATTATGATTCACTAAGTTGCGAGCCATCACGTTATAATCTATCTGCATTAAGTGTGAGTGCTCGAGGGATGAGCGTCCCCGCAACAGAGTGTACATCAGCCGGATGCAGTTTTAATCTCTCCAAATTAGATCGGGACATTCACGCAACTCATAGAAGAGGCACTGACCGCACAGAGAAATGCCAGTTTCGGAGTTTGTAGTTATTTACATGCTCTGCTTTCATATTATTTTAACTTTAATAAAGCTATAATGCATTAAATATAACTGCTTTAAAGATGCACCGCCGGGGTGTTTCCTTTAAAGAGCTCTGGCTCCGCTTATTCCACAACGAGAGTGCTTCTGTATTTACTTATTTTGTATTTTTGCATTATAATTCCCTCATTCTTTGCGATCTACATCACCTGAAGCTGTTTGGAAAGTTTAGAGTGCATCTGGACTGTGAGCTGTGTAATTCTTCCTCTCCTTCCTCATCATTAGAGTTTAATGTGAACTCATGTTACGTTAAATGAGATCAAACGACTATTCGACAACTAAAATTTTTGTCAACAATTTTTTTTATTATCGACGTTGTCGATAACGTCAACTAATCGTTTCAGCCCTATTGTCATGGAAATGCAACTAAGTGACAATCACATACAGACTATATCATCTCTTTAAAGATAGGACCAGTGAATTTTAAATCTGGATTAAGACATAATTATTTGCCCGATTAAAAACATAACATGAACACGTTTGCCCAATGCTGGACACGTCCCCCGTATTTTACATCCATTATAGAATAGAGTTCTATGATTTCCTTCTCTGCAAAGGGTTATAACCCTTTGCAAAGCATTGCCTTTGGAGTGTGCTTATGATGGCTGCATCATAAAGACTCCGATACACTCACAGCTAAGTAGTTCTTCGCTCAGAGCTAGAAAGAAGGTTGAAAGAGTCAAGCAAAAGTATATATGGATCATGTTGACTGATCTTGACTGAGCGAAGAACTAAAACGGAAATAGTTGTCGACGTCAAAGTAGGTGGAGCACCGGGTCACAACCACCAATGGCAGCAAGAACGTTTTAATGAAAATTGGCACTGGCAAGCTGTTTCAAACCACAACAACAGATTCACAAACACCTTCTTTTTGGCCAGATTTTGATTCGTTTGTTCTTTTGATTTAGCTAGAAGTATATTGGGGGTCTTATCATGCTGCCTATGTAGGCAGCCCACTAGGTTTTGTAACAGAGCATTTAAGAATTGAAGACTTGCAATTTTTTTAATGAATGAAAAACCTCTTGGTATATCTCCCTGCAGGAATTTGCTGATTCCCTTGGCATTCCTTTCTTGGAAACTAGCGCTAAGAACGCCACCAATGTGGAGCAGGCCTTCATGACTATGGCTGCTGAGATCAAGAAGAGAATGGGCCCTGGAGCCACAGCTGGAGGTTCTGAAAAGTCTAACGTGAAGATCCAGAGCACTCCAGTGAAGCCTGCATCTGGGGGCTGCTGCTGAGGCCCCGTTTCCTCCAGCCTTGCTTACCTCGGTCCCTGGATCTTGGAGCGAGCCCTGCAATATGAGAAAGAGAGAGGAATAGATCATTTGCTATGGAGCAATGAGTGAATGTGGAAAATAGAAAGAATAAAAGAGTGTGAAAACAGGCAACAATTTAAGTTACCCAAGTTGTACTGTATGTAGCCGCACTACCAAAAAACATTCAAAAATCTGCTGCCCCCTTCCCTTGCTTTTAACAAAAAGAGAAAAAAAAAGAAAAACACTGATAAGAAGTCAGAGATTTGGTAACGGTCACCCCCTATCACCCCTGCCTGTCAGGGGCTGCTTTTATCCAACCTCACCCTAAGAAAGGATGGATTTCATTTTCACTCAATGATTTTAAATCCTCTGTGTGCAGGTTTCTAAGAATAATGTGTATTTCTCTCACTGCATTCCTACTGCAGGGCTGGTCTGTGGTCAAAATTCATTGGAACTTTTTCTGTCCTTTTCTTTCTTAACAACTTGATTATTTTACTGTTTATATTTGCATGTGTAGGTTTCTATCCCGTGAATTATGTTTTGCCAGTTTGTTCTGACCAACTGGACAACAGTGATATACAGCCCAACATCAGTTTAGGAAGATATAATTTATGTATGTATACAATATGTATGTATATATGAAAGAACTGAATTTACAGCTCTTTAGAGTTAAACATTGATTTATGTAGTTTTACCGTCTTTCGCATTTAATTTTTGGCCGCAGACTCTTGTCGTTTTGTTGCGCAGTGTGTAACTGTTAACAAAAATATAAATATTGTATGACCATATTTTACAATATCATTGTCTGCAATTCTTGGTGGGATATGTAAAAACCCTGTATGTTTTATTTATTCAACATTTATATGCAAATATATTGTTCCAATAATATCTCAATATTGGCCATTACCTGCGGAATACACTGAAATAGACAATTTCACAATCACATATGTGACTCAAATGTTCTCTTTTTCATAATAAAGGCAAATTAATTCATTTTTGAATGAACTTAAAAACATTTCATGTCTAGTTTTTCATTTCATGGCTGGCTGATACTGTGATTAGAGTTTTAGATACTTCACTAGACCCAGAGTCAGCATTCAATGTATACATAATTATCTTAAGATTAAAAGGCTGTTAATAAATCAGGTACAGAAATCATCTTCCGTCTAGAATAAATGCATGAATTTATGCAAAATAAATCAATTACATTTTTGAAGATGGGGGTTTTCAGTCCTTGAAAAGTCATGTAACTTAGTCAGATTTTAAGAAGTCATTGGAAAGATATTTAAATTTCTGAAAATGAATATTAGCTTCTCTAGAGTTCTGCTCTAAAATATTCCATAGGCTAGAAATTTAGATCATGGAAAAGTTGTGGAAATATCATGGAAATTAACTGGTCAGAAAGCGTGGGATCCTTGAAATTTAGTTTTATACATTTTGTTCCTTTGACCTGCAAATTTTAACACTCCATCCATGATGCTTTGATGGCACCGAGCTTTCCAGGTCATCCTGCTGCAAAGCAACCCCAAAGCATGGTGCTTCCATAAACCATGCTTGACGGACAGGGATTGTCCTGTGGATGTGTGTCAAATATAGCACTTTGCCTTCAGTCCATAGAACTCTGGGAGGCTTATCTTTATTGTATATTCAAATATTTAATTATCATTCTATCAATCACTATTTATTAATAAAAAAATAGAATGCATACAAATGTGTCATTGTGTCAAAGGTTACTCGGAGGGGAAACTAAAGCTGCAGGGATACAAATAAAGGCTGAGCTGCTCTCTATTAAAACTTAATAGGGTAATAACCTGAGATCACAATCATGATTGGCACGGTGTCTGTCCACTTCTTCAGCAGAGCATAACAGTATTACTCCATAGGTCACCTCAAGGCATTTTCTAATATGAGCAGTATGTTACTGTATGTAAAGTCAGGCAATTCAAATATCACAAGCTGGTTTGTATAAGTAAAATGTCAAAAGCTCATCACATACACTGATCAGCCACAACATCAAAACCACTGACAGGTGAAGTGAATAACATTTATTATCTCGTTACAATGGCACCTGTCAAGGGGTGGGATATATTAGGCAGCAAATGAACAATCAGTTCTTGAATTTCTTGTGTTGGAAACAGGAAAAATAGGCAAGCGAATGGATCTGAGCGACTTTGACAAGGGCCAAATTGTGATGGCTAGATGACTGGATCAGGGCATCTCCAAAACAGCAGGTCTTGTGGGGTGTTCCCAGTATGCAGTGGTTAGTACCTACCAAAAGTGATCCAAGGAAGGACAACTCTTAACAGGCGACAGGGTCATGGGCACCCATGGCTCATTGATGTGCGTGGGGAGCGAAGGCTAGTCCGTCTGGTCCGAACCCACAGAAGAGCTACTGTAGCACAAATTGTTGAAAAGCTTCATCCTGGCCATGATAGAAAGATGTCAGAACACACAGTGCATCGCGGCTTGCTGCGTATGGGGATGCGTAGCCGCAGACCGGTCAGAGTGACCATGCTGACCTCTGTCCACTGCCGAAAGTGCCTACAATGGGCACGTGAGCGTCAGAACTGAACCATGGAGCAATGGAAGAAGGTGGCCTGGTCTGATGAATCACGTTTTCTTTTAGAGAATGTGGACGGCCGGGTGCGTTTGCATCGTTTACCTGGGGAAGAGATGGCAGCAGGATGCACCATGGGAAGAAGGCAGGCCGGCGGAGGCAGTGTGATGCTCTAGGCAATGTTCTGCAGGGAAACCTTGGGTACTGGCATTCACGTGGATGTTACTTTGACATGTACTACCTACCTAAAGATTGCTGCAGACCACATACACCTCTTCATGGTAATGGTATTCCCTGATGACAGTGGCCTCTTTCAGCAGGATAATGCGCCCTGCCACACAGCAAAAATTGTTCAGGAATGGTTGGAGGAACATGACAAAAGAGTTCAAGGTGTTGACTCTTTCCAAATTCCCCAGATCTCAGTCCAATTGAGCATCTATGGGATGTGCTGGACCAACAAGTCCAATCCATGGAGGCCCCAACTCGCAACTTACAGGACTTAAAGGATCTGCTGCTAACGTCTTGGTGTCAGATACCACAGGACACCTTCAGAGGTCTTGTGGACTCCATGCCTCAATGGGTCAGAGCTGTTTTGGCGGCATGGGGGGAACCTACACAATATTAGGCAGGTGGTTTTAATGTTGGGGCTGATCGGTATATGTTGTGACAACACAAGCTGTGAGATTCAAAGAAACAGCAAACATAACACCACTTTTGGATACAGTAAACAAACATATTATAAAGTCTAAAACAGAGGAAACAATGCTAACATGTTTGTCATGTATTTAGTGATTGAAAGTTATTGTCCTCTTCATATGGACTTGATAAAACACCAGGGGCACAAAAAGGATGTCTTATCGAAGGCAGCAAGCAGACTGTTCAGGATAAAACTGCAAGCAGATAATTCTCAGGAAATCCCTTCTGTAGAGAAAGAGTGAGAAATAATTTGATGATGTGGCACTCTTAATAATCAAAAGGAATGACAGTAAGGGAGTATCAAATCATGTGATGACACTAGAGGGCACTATACATATATGAAATGTGTAGGAAAATTATTCATCACAAAAAGAACCCACATCTGCTGCCTTTGGCCTCTGCATTGTTGCAGAAATGAGATGAGGGTAAGTAGATTATTTACCTGAGGCTTCCTGAGTCCTGGGGCCAGTGAGGCGGTCCATGGCTGACAGAATAGAGGAGAAAAGATACTCTGAATGTGTCTCCAGTGTATGAGACTGCCTCTCTATGAGCATCAGTGTCTCCTTCAGAACTGAGGAACCAGAAATCCAACAGAACAAAAACATTCAATATTAGCAGCAGACTGAGAGCAAAAAAAAAAAATTCTACAGAGTTCCCACCGTTTCTGGCCACTGAAATTCCATGACTTTTAATATTTTGTTAATTTCCATGACTTTCCCAGGCTTGGACAACACAATTCTAAAATTCCCTGATATTTCCAGGTTTTCCAAAAATATCGGTACCCTGTTTCTAAAGGCTGGTGATGTGTTGACACAAAAATAGGACTTCTAATGCTTGATGTTATTGCATGTAAAATAAGAGAAAAGACTTGTAATCACTGTGCATGGTAAGGCAATAGAATACAACATGCTAGGTAACAGCACAGCTCTCTAAGTCATGTATGCATGGCCGCATTCTCTAAGCAGAGCGTTTCCTGTTTCTGTCAGATGCGACTGCGAGTATTGGGTTACACTGCACAGCATGTCCAAAACTGAAAAGCTGTAGGCACTTCTGGACGTGTACCAAAAGAATCAAGGAACAAAGAGGACATTATTGAGTGTAATAAAATAATAAAAAGATCTAATGTTAATTAAGAATGAATTTTTCTACTTCACAGTTTTGGAGGCACTACTGAGGATTCAGTAACAATGCAACTTTTCCTTTTCATGCAAAGTAGTCTTGTTAATACATTATACAATCAAGCTGAAGGGTTTAGAGGTTTTACAGCTGTCAAAGTTTACACATCTTCAGTAAAACACCTTCCTACAATGGTTGTTTCTCTTATTAAACTGTTGAACCATTTTTAACCAAACGTGTGGTCACAATGATGCTATAACAATTCCTTAAACTGTAGAAATCACCCTATGATACTAAATTAGATTATCTTATTGTACTCATAGCACTTGATATCATTAAAGAGACTTACATGGAGAGGCTGAGTTCATGCAATGCAAAAGCATCTCTCCAGTTTGCAGGATATCTGCTGTGAGGGGCTTATGAGCCTGGACTTCTTCCTGAAAACTCTGTGGAAACATCATGTTGCAGTTATTCACTGAATTTATTCACTTATCTCTTATTGTTGTAAGAGGTCTGGTTTACCAACCTTGTAGTCAGCTAAGGAGGCTTTGACACTCTCCAAGTCAACCATGGGTGGAGAAAGAACCTCCACTTTCTCTACAACCTTGTACAGCCACTGGACCAGCTTTTCTAGGTTTGAGCAAAATGCCTATTGGAAAAGGATGTAACAGTGCTCATGAATTCCAGCTAAATTCTCAGCAAAGATAGAAACTTAAGCCACGTCCACATCTAAGGCCAAAACATACTTCGGTTTTCTGTGTGCCGATCCGTCTTGTGCACATTGCAAGTGACGCATATTTTATCATCAGCACAGTTACATGCAGACTGTCCGAGGGGAGCATAGTTTTTTTTTTTTTTAAGACACGTTGTGGACAGGCCACATTTTTGTGCATCGTCGGTGCATGTGCCTGCCGTTGACTGCTACAAGTATCACAAAGCAGTCGAAGTGCGCACCTAGTGCGTCAAATGCATCTGTATGGGCTCAGGTTCAAAAGAGAATATTTTGAAAGGCTGAGCACTTCACCGTGCGCGAGACGGAAAAGTAAAGATGGAAATATACCTTAATATACCTCCATTTTCAGTTTCCTAATGTCATCATCATCAGCGTGGCAACCCATTTACAGGAGTGTATGAAATAGCAATGTTTCAATGTTTCACACTTTGTGTGGCACCCATATACACTGCATATGCTGCATACCCGCATACCCCATTTTTGCGCCACTGGTCATCCTTTTCCCAAGTGTCATCACATGATTTGATATCACTATATTGACTAAATACAGTATATGTCTACTGTATGTAATAACTGTATTTGAATCAGTCTAAAGGTAATTTTTATTGAGAACATTATGGAGAGCGTTTAGGAAAGTCTCTGTTTTCAGTGGAGGAAAGAACCATTCCATTATTGATGAGAGGCTTAAATATAGCAAAATCAATGTTTTTTATACAATAAAGTATTAGTGTGGATTTGGCCTTAGAATCCACTCACTTGTATGTGCTGTATGAGTGACTCCTTGGTCTCCTCTTCATCCTGGTCTGTTGGTATCATCCACTGAAGCTCAGACATAGACATCCCACTCAGCTGATCCATAATGGCTTCCACCTCCCTCAGGCTACTCCGGTTCACCTCTTGGCTAATCATCTGAATTCGGGTACCAGGCTCCTTTGCCTCCTCTAAATGATCCTCACTCTGAAGAGGGACTTCCGATACATATCCCCTCTCTACTTCATCATTTTCCTTACCTCTTTGTTCTACCAATAGTTCCTGCTTTCCTACAACCGTTGGTGACCTGAGAGATGTAATCTCGCTCTCAAGAGATTCCCAGCTGGTGGTCACCGGCTGGCCCATCTGAGCACTAATGTCCCTCAGCTGCTGTGAAAGCACTTGAAGTTCTTGAAGCTGTTCAGGAAGGCGAAGAAACTCTTCATCCCATTCACCCTGTGAATCACGGCAGGGCAGAATGTGTGCTGAACTAATGAATGTGGGGACAGACCTGAATGTGGAGAAGGTACCAAATTTACGGTAGTGAACCCCTGGCTTTCTCTCACAGTCCAGACTCTCAACAGACAAGCCAGCTTGATCTAGTGAAGAGTACAAGCTACTGGACAGTATGCCATCTGAGGACTTAGAATGTGATCGTTTCTTTAGATTTAGACCCCCAAATTCTGTTGACTTGTTGCCTGTTGCTGGACTATACCTTCCCTGTCGAGTCCCTGTCTGGGATAGGTCCAAACAAGACAGGGTAGAAGAGCTGCAAAAGCGGTCTAACTCAATGCCAGAGTCTTGCAACAGTGGATCAGTTCGTAACAGAGACTCTGACTCGGGTAAACCCCATGTATTGGCCATGTTGGGTCTCAGAGGGTATGTATAGTCCAGAAGTGCCTGGTATTCCTTTTCAGGATCCCAGTTTGAGGATTTGCGGTCTGGAGAGGGTGGCATGGTGTTGGGGATGGCACAGGCCCAATAGTTGGCCTGATAAGGGGACATGTGTTTGAGTCCAAGTGGGTGGTTCTTACTGAAATACTGGGAAGATCTGGTGTTAAGAAGAGAATCTCTTCCTCTCTCCATCTCACCTGCTCTTGTATTTACATTACTGGTGAAACGAGAAGTATGGTTGGACGAAGTGTTTCGAGGAGTGGATATCCACTTAGGCACTGGGGGTGCAGTGAGGCTCATAGAAGCTAAAGGAGGACTAGACAGGCTGCATTTGTTGGCTGATGTGTTAAAAATAGGCTCATCATCATGTGACCACAGCCGGAGGTCTGATTTGCTCATGGAGGTATTCAGGTCCTCTCTAGACATTGGTGGAGAGAATGTATAAGATAGAGAAACATCTGTGATTCCCCTGACGGATTGCTTAAGAAGATTTTTTTCCTTTTCTTTAGGGGAATCTACTTTATAGCTCATCTGAGCTTCCTGAAAGAAATGGACAACAGCTCATGGTTAATGGAAAACCCTGGGATTTAAATTCTCAATTCAGCTTTGTTTTCTTCACTTTTGGCAAACTTTATCCATCAAAAGTGTCTAGCAATACATAAATTACAGTGACAATCAGCTCTCCAGAACAATCTCAGCAATCATGCTCAAGGGCACAATAGATTGCAGCAGTCTGGTTCTGGAAGTAAAAATAAAACATTTTTTTTTTATTTTTAAAGTGGAATTGATTATTAATGGCAACGTATATACTTTAAAGACAGACCTACTGTGAGCTCCGAGGTTGTTAATCAATAGTATATGCTTCTGCTGAAGCCATCTGTCTGCTTTCAATGACTGCCCACTTCCATGACATATTGCGAATGATGCAACTGAGTTGTCTCCCTGCACTACCAAACTACGTATATATTTGTATACATCGTAATATTTTGCAAGATACTTTATATATATTGATTCTATCCTTATCAGTTTTAAACAAATCATTTAAGCCTAATTCCATCATTTTGAATGAGATTAGTAGGCGGTATCGCAGCATCAGGACCCGCACCAGCCGTCTCCATGACAGCTTCTTCCCCCAAGCAATCAGACTTCTGAACTCTTGATCACCCACGATCAAAATACATCAGCACTGCACTTTATTACCCTTACTCTTATATCTCACACCGGACTGTCATAAATTATATTACTACTATATTATATTCTCTCTTAACAACTGACTATCAACCGACAGCCTGAATGTCAATATAGTACAATACTGTACATTCTATAAATATATACTTTTTTTTATATATATATATATATTTTTTTTTATTTTTTTTTTTTATTGAATAATGTGTATCTATATAGTGCGTATTGTATACTGTACAGTGTATGTTATTATTTGTATATTGTTGAGTGTATTTATGTGTATATCAGATGTTTAAATTGTGCTGTGTTAATTTGATGTTATTGTAAATTGGTATGTCTCATCACTGTCACGACTGCTATGTTGATCGGAACTGCACCCAAGAATTTCACACACCATTGCACTTGTGTATATAGCTGTGAGACAATAAAGTGATTTGATTTGATTTTGATTGATTTTGATAGTAGTGGGATAGAAGTTTATACCCTTATTAAAGTACACTGTCTTATACCTTTGTCTTTTTATCTGATTTTCAAATACTTTTGTTTCAAATCAAAGTTTTTAATGTTGTGATTCATCTTGGAGCTGGTTGGTTTAGTTTATGGCTTAGAACTCTTTTATGAAGTTCTTTATGACATCCCTTTGGAAAAAAAAATTAATGAGAAAAATAATTCCAGAACCAAGACACCCTTAACAAAAACAAGACACCCAAGACAAATGCCTCTTAAATACAGCACATCCATCATGTGGCATTAGATTCTTACCCTTTTTGAGTCTACATGCATGGATGGATTCTTCAGGATGGGCATCTGGTTTTGTGAGGAGATCAGTGGTTTTCTCATGGTGTAGAGGCTTCTGTCTGTCATATACCTGGAAAGAGGTGCCATGGTGACTGTCTTTTTGCAACCACTCTGCTCTTTTTCTGAATCCTTGACCTCCTGGACATGTGCAGGCCTAGACACCTGACTTGCTCTATGACTGAGTGATCTTGAGTGATCACTGTGAATTAACTCCGGGATCCTGGTCTTCCACCTCCCATAGTTCTTGTTCTCCATCTGCAAGGAGCGGTCTGAAAAGGTCTTGTCAACTCCAAGAGCCATTGCAACACATCCAGATTCTGTGGTGTCTCATTTGTCCAGAATGACAGCTAAAAGGTTATATCAAGACAAAGTATAAAACATTGCATGATTCAACAAAGCAAAGGCTTGAATCATCATAGAAGAAAGGTCTGAGATATCTAGTTGTAAGCTGGGCCCATTCACTGTAATAGATTTACTTCTGATCTAGATCAGTAATCTCATTAATAAGGCTACATGTTCAGGCTTGCCTGAAATTTGTGAATGCTGTTGCTCTTTGTACTTCCTTACCTACAAAAGTAACCACAGCCTTAGAACCTACAGTACTTATAAATATATCTATTACTTGTAAGTAAAATAAACAAATTCTTGCATTACTTCAGATTAACCAAAATAACTGTGCAGACAAAGCAGTTTCTTTTATTTCTCTGAGGAACACTAGACTGGGAGTCCAGCAAGGGATGCTCACCCTGCAGACTGTGTAGGTCCTAATGCCCCAGTATAGTAATGGGGACACTATACTGTAAAAAGGTGTGTGGTGAGCGTACTGGCACACCATGGCTGCTGTCGCATCATCCAGCTGGATGCTGCACACTGGTGGTGGTTGAGGAGAGTCTCCTGTTCACTGTGTTAAGCACTTTGAGTGTAGTGTCAGAAAAGCACTATATAAATGTAATGTTCATTCACTCATAGACTGACCCAGATATTATTTAGCAGAGATGGGCCACTTCTATTAAAATGAATGGGAGAAATTGGAACGCCCAACGGCAGCCAATGGTCAATTGATGTAGAAAGGAAATCCCGCCTTACAGATAAATGAGCCAATCACCTTTTAGATACAGACATTGCCTGTCAATCAAACTAGAACGCGCATGTGCATTAGCTACACAAGCCGGGAAAATGTTTTTTTTTTTCTTTTTTCTCCGTAATATGAGGTAAAGAAACACAGTTTGTGATACCAGTGTTGTCAGATTTTACTGCTGATGTGAAATATGTACTTTGATCGCAATCTTGACCAACTGTTTTTGTGATTTCGGTCTTTCCCCATTCAAGTAGATAGGAGCTGCACTGGCATGAATGGAAATAGTCTCCCGAAGGCGTTCAAATTATGGCTGACAGTGGACTGACTTGCTAGAATTACTTTGACTGACCCATTCTTCCTTGATTGGCTGAGGCTTTGGTTTCCATGACAACCAACAAAAAAAAAAAACTGCCATTTCATGAGGGGTGATCATGTGGGAAAATTTAAATCATTGTCTGCCAGCAAACAAAGACAAGAGTGTGTCTTCTCCACAGAGCCTATCTGGGCTTCCTTTCACTTTTCATTCAGTAATTGTTGACATATCAGCTCTTATCCTAAAAACACTAAAAATATATACAATTACAGTATTTTTTATTTTTTGCTCTGTATATAGAATGTGAATCAGAGCATTAATCTTCAGTTTCAGTGCACTGTTACAGACAGGGCTCTGTGTGTATCCATGATTACAGCAAGGAAGCAAAACAGAAATTCCATCAATGTGTTATTCAGTTTTGTAACAGAACCTGTGGGCTACAATAGCACTACATAAAATCTGAAGATAGACATCTGTGCAAAATCCTTCTTCACTATGCTCTAGTCTGGACAGTTACCATGGCAACCTGGTCACCAAACACATGACCAGAGAAGGCTCAGTTCCTGTATACAATCACACTGAGAATCCTTAAAGGGAACAAAACGCTAATAGATTGATTAAAATATGAAACAAGGGAAACTATCTACTTTTTTATTAAGCCATAAAGTACAGCCATCTGCTTAAAGTTTTCAGTGATTCGATTTCTGTGCAAAAAGATATGCTTAGGCTTATAGGTCCACTAATTATAGTTATTAACAGTCCATTTAACGGTTCTAGAATTTGATAGTGCGAAAACGAAAGCTAAAGGCATAACATTCAACACAATGATATTCAAAAAAGTACGGTCTAACAATGAGAAATATGAACGTCAACGACCCACTACAGGGCCTGAAAAAGCCATTTTAAACTACTGAATAAGTTAACCGCACTGAGTAAGAAAGAAAAAAAAATTCATACGTTGACACTGTTGCATGCATCAATAAAGGAATGAGAGATAAGATGCATTCGAGTATCAGCCACAGGTAGCACACAGTGTTACCATTTTATCTATCAGCCTGTCAAACAGGAGCTTCAACACCTCTGTCTAGGGCTCCTGCATTCATGACTTCAAACTATGTATACGTACCGTTTTGGATAAGACAAGTCCTCCGCAGCTCGCTGAACTACGTGCATAGGATTCAGAGAAATAATAGTATAAAAAAAATAACGCAGTTAAGGAATCCAAGCTGTTCAGGAAACGGTTCATAAACACAAAGGCGGTCCAAAGACTCCAGCCATTATGATTCCTTATCTCAAGACATCAAAAGCCAAAGTTCAGCCAGAGCCCTTCTTCATAGTTTACCCTACAAGATTAGCATAAAATAGCATAACGCGGCGGTCCCATATACATTCTATGGGCGGTACACTGGCGAGGAGACGTTTTTTTAATGGATGTCTACGGAGATATTTCAGTACGCTGAATAAACTGCTTTTGTCAGGAAACAGCTCATCACTTAATAAACTGACCGGCAGTCCGCTAATCTTCAACATGTTTTAGGCTAAACAATCGTTTTGGAAAGAACTATGTGTGATGTTTACTACGATAAAATTGTTGTTTTATAAAAGAAGACGCGGACATTTTTGCGACAGGTAGGTGTCAGTTTACGGCTGTCCCTATTCATTTGTATGGTATCCGCAAACGGCGACTTACTGTCGTAGCACGCTAGTTGACCGTTACGCTCTCTCCGACGATAGAGCCGTGGAGGAGGTTATTTAAGAAATTAAAAGAATATCTGTTTCAGTGCCGTTTCAGTCATGCCGACTGAAGTGTAATATTAATCCGCATGCACACGGTGATTTTGTGTATTCTCAAGTTTTTATTTGCATTTGCAGCAATGACATTATGTAGAAAAACAAAAGAGGCAAGTAGTTTAGACAATACAACAGATTAGAAGATATAAACCACACACACACAAAGGACATCCACCTGTCAATCAACTCTAGAACGCGCATGTGCATTAGCTATACATGCCGGGAAAATTGCGTTTTTCTTTAGCGTAATATGAGGTAAATAATCACACTTTATAATACCAGTATTGTCAGATTTTATTGCTGATATGAAATATGTTCTTTGATCGCAAACTTGACCAACCATTTTTGAGATTTTGGTCTTTCCCCAGTCAAGTAGATAAGAGCTGTACTGGCATGACTGGAAATAGTCTCCCGAGAGCATTCCAATGATGGCCGACAGTGGACTGACTTGCTAGAATGACTTTGACCTGATCTCAAAACCGTGAGTAAACCATTTCATTCATTAATATTTCAAATGTCATGACTGTTTGATAGTTAATGGTGCTGCTGTGCTTACAGTGTGGGTTATGTGTAAACCCTGAAATTTAATTTCATAATGTTGTGGAGCGGGTTTATTCTTCTTCTAATGATGTTTAATGGCGGTTGGCAAACCAACTTCCGGTGCATTACCGACACCAACTGGACTGGAGTGTGGAGCTCTAATAAGCCGTAAAAAAATAAAATAAAATAAATAAACTAAATTCTTCTATTTAATCCTATTTCTTTCATATATTTTAAAATAGCACTGTATATTTTACATGGTTCTGCATGCTCTTTCAAAAGGCTTTGCATATTAAATGATTCAACGCCCATGTTTCTTACTTCCTTAATGAGATTTAACCTTTCTTTTCCATATTTTTTAAATTTGATTAAAACATGCTCTATTGGGGCCTGGGTAGCTCAGTGGTAAAAGATGCTGGCTACCACCCCTGGAGTTCACTAGTTCGAATCTCAGGGTGTGCTGAGTGACTCCATCCAGGTCTCCTAAGCAACAAAATTGGCCCGGTTGCTAGGGTGGGTAGAGTCACATGGGGTAACCTCCTCGTGGTCGCTATAATGTGGTTCATTCTCGGTGGGGCGCATGGTGAGTTGAGCGCCTCCACACGCGCTATGTCTCTGTGGCGACAAACTCAACAAGCCACGTGATAAGATGCACAGGTTGATGGTCTCGGACATGGAGGCTACTGGGATTCATCCTCCGCCACCCGGATTGAGGCGAATCACTACGCCACCACGAGGACTTAAAAACGCACTGGGAATTGGGCATTCCAAATTGGGTAAAAAAACAAAAAAAAACAAAAACATGCTCTATTGTTTTTGCCTGATCATAATAATTACATTGACCTGTTTCATATTTTCCTATATTAAACATATAATTATTTAGTCTAGTATGCCCTATTCAGATGTAAGTAATAATTGTATCTTCTTTCCTATTCCTAAAAACACTTCTTCCATTTCCTACTTGCTGCTGAATATTATACATATGTCTGCCCTTGTTATCACAGTTCCATACTTCTTGCCATTTGTTGTTTATGAATTCTTTAATTTTCCCTTTAACCTCTTTCTTGCTAAGAGTCACTAGAATATCTATCTCTGTGTGCTTTAGAGCTTGCTTAGCTAGCTTATAAACCACTTCATTAGCCTCCACTCCCACATGAGCAGGAACCCACAAAAAATTTATTAAGCTTACACTACTTATTCTTAACAAGCTTGCAAGAATCTCATAAATAATGTCTTGCCTTGATGATTTTACTCCACTAGCAAGGCTTGAGATTGCTGCATGAGAATCAGAACATATTACTACTAGTCTTGGTTTTACATCCTCTACCCACTGGAGTGCTACTATCATGGCAATTAATTCTGCTGCATACATAGATACATGATCAATTATTCTTTTGTTAATACTGGTTTTAAATTTAGGAATATATACTGCAGCAGCTGTTATTCCAGAGATAGGATCTTTAGAACATCAGTATATATATATGTAACCATGATGAATAAGTCTTATCTAAATACTGCTGTACAATAATGTTCTTAGGGGTATCTTTCTCATTCTTAATTTTTATTTGTATTTGAATGTCTACTATTGGCATTGGAAATATCCACGGTGGAATACTGGATAATATCACAGTTGGGCTAACATCACAGTCTGCAATACCAACTGCTTGTGCTTCCCTGTTAGCAATCCATCCAAAGCTTTTAATATTTTTGTTTCCATGTTCCCAGCATTCTTCTATCACTCCCTTTACTGGATGACTCTATGACCTTTTATATTAACCCAGTAATTAATTCTTAGTTTATACCTACGAAGGTATAAAGGAGCTTCCCCAACTTCTACCTGCATGGCTGCAATGGGAGATGTTCTGAACGCACCACAGCATATTCTTAAAGCTTGATTCTGTATTGCTTCAATCTTTTTGAGTAAGGTTTCAGATGCAAATCCAAAAATTATACTTCCATAATCCAAACTTGATCTGATTAATGTACAATATATTCTTTTCAATGATAATCTACAAGCTTCCCATTCAACCCCAGATAAACATCGTAAAATATTTATTCTTGTTTTACATTTATTGATTAGTTTTTTTAGCATGCATTGCAAATGTCAGTCTAGGTTCCATCCATACACCGAGATATTTAACTACTGAGACTTGCTCCAGCTCTTGTTTGTATAACTTCAATTTAACCTCTGGTACATGTTTCCTTTTTGTAAAACATAACTTGAGTTTTAGCCACTGATAATCTGAAGCTCCAATTATTTGCCCATACCTCCACTTCATCTACTGCTTTTTGTAATCGTTGTGATACACATGTAATATTACGTCCTCTTTTCCATATTGCCCCATCATCTGCAAATAATGCCCTTCCTATGTCACCTTTAAAATGACTAAAAATATAATTTATCATAATATGAAAAAATACTGGGCTGCATACACTTCCTTGAGTTCCATTATCTATCTTGTATGTCTTCGAATACTCAACTCCTACCCTAACTTGTATTGTAATTTCAAGAAGGAAATCCATAATCCAGTTGTACAACTTTCCTCCAATTCCCATACATTTAAGTTTTATAAGAAGTCCCTCTTTCCAAAGCATATCATATGCTTTCTCAATACTGAATAAAACCGCTACCAATACTTCTTTATTTGCTTGAGCTTTCCTGATATCGGCTTCTAGGCTTAAAAAAGCATCCATTGTATTCCGACCCGCCCTAAATTCACTCTGGTATGGCGATATAAGTCCTTTTATTTCCAATATATAGTTTAGTCTATGTATAATCATTTTTTCCATCAGTTTACATAAATTAGAAGTTAATGCAATTGGCCTATAATTAATTGGAATGGATTTGTCCTTTCCAAGTTTGCCTACTGGTACTATTGTACCATGCTTCCATGAAGAAGGGAGCTTTCCTGCATTCCATATCTTGTTGAAGAGATTTAAAATAATTTTTAAAGATCTGTCTGATAAATGTTGGATCATTGCATAACATATATCATCTCTTCCAGGAGATGTATGTTTAACTCCCCCTAGAGCCATCTTTAATTCATATATAGTAAAATCTGCGTCTAAAGTGTCTCCAGAAGGATTTATTTTCGTCATCACATCTGGGTGCTGATTCTTATTCTGATTTCTATACTTTTTAATATCCTCCGATACATTATCATCACTATGGACTTTTAACAAATACTTCAGCCAGCATTTCAGCTTTTTCATTATCTGTCACAGCCATTCTTTCTTCATCATTTTTTAAAACTGGTAAAGTTTGATTTCTATATATTCCTTCCATTTTCCTTATTGAACCCCATACTTCACTTATGTCAATATCTTCTATTGTATTACACCAATCTCTCCAGTACTTATTTTTAGCTGCTCTGACTATTCTTACTTCAGCTTGTGCTTTCTTATATTTAATAAAATCTTCAAATAAATGTCTTTGATTTTTCTAAATGCTTTATTCCTATTTTGTACAGCATTACTACATTGTTCTGTCCACCAAGGGACTGCTTTCCTCTTTTTACATTGTCCCTTTTTTCCTATAACAGTATCTGTTACATCATACAATACTTTACATATTTTCCCATTACATTCATCTATGTCCTCCATCGTATTTAGTTCTACTGCTGTTAGTTCTACCTCACTTAGATATTTGTATGCTTCCCAGTTTGCTTTATTAAATCTCCATCTTTGAGATAAAATCACATTATGCTTCAATACACTCATCCCTACTTTACATATAATTATATAGTGATCACTACCCATATTATCATCTTCCCAAACGTCCCATACACATATACTTGCTAGCTCTTCAGAAACCAGTGTTAAATCTATAGCTGACCCGATTCCACGTACCAAATCAATTCGTGTTTCTACCATCATTTAAACATACTAACCCATTACTGTCTATTATTTTTCTACAACATCCCCATTATGATCATCATTACTGCTTCCCCATAAAGTGCTATGTGCATTAAAATCACCACACCAAATTATTTTATGATTTCCTGATCCAGTAACCTTTTCTAATTCTTTACTTAGTCTACTGCAAGGATTATAATAATGTATTACTCTGATATTTTGTTTTTCTGCATATATATCTATAACCACCAATTCGTATTCTTCAGGCTCATTAATGACTCTGTATTCTAATTCATTCTGTATAAAAGTGGCCACCCCACCTCCATTTCCTGTCCTTCTATCTTTCCTTACAATGTTATATCCTTGCAGAACAAAATTTAATTGAGGTTTTAACCATGTTTCTTGTATACAAATTATATTTGGTTTCTTATCCTGTTGATCTATAAACCTTTTGAATTCTGATCCATTTGTAATAAGACTTCTGGCATTCCATTGCAGAATAGTTAAAAGCATTATTAATATGTACTTCCACATGTTGTTTGAGTACTTGTTTGAGGCTTTTGCATGTCATTTAGTTTTTCCAAAGTTACTCCTGCTACATTCAAGTATCTCTCTGCTGCCCTTATGATTTTAATTCTCTCCGTTCTGCTTGTGCAGAACAATTTATCACTTCAGCCATAAATGAAACAATTAAATTTTTCCGATCACCAGTCTATCCTCATTTATCTTTCTTTGAACCAACGTATTCCCAGTCCATTCCTGTGTTTTTATCTATCTCATTGTCTGTTCATTTTGTTTTGCTTTTTGTGCTGCTTCAGCATGTCAACCCCTCAGATATTCTCACATTTTGAACTTTCACAGCATGTTTGTGAGCAATGCATCCCCCAAATCCAGCACTATGCTCACCACTGCAATTGCCTTCGCTCCATCACATTTAACATATTCATGGTCACCCCCACATCTCGCACATCGTTGTTTTCCTCTGCAAACCGCACTAACGTCCATACTTCTGACACTTGAAGCATCTTAGTGGAGGAGGTACGTATGGTCTTACTGGGTAACTTACATAGCCTATTCTTACTCTCTCTGGCATTCTTTCTTCATCAAATTGAAGCATAACCGATAGACTATCCATCCTTTCTTTATTTTTAACATATTGAAGCCGTTTTGCTCCAATTACCTTCCCCCCTTCAATGCAGCTTTTAATTTTGTCAGCAGGTACATCTGTAGGAATTCCAGTTACAGTGCATCCGGAAAGTATTCACGGCGCTTCACTTTTTCCACATTTTGTTATGTTACAGCCTTATTCCAAAATGTATTAAATTCATTATTTTCCTCAAAATTCTACAAACAATACCCCATAATGACAAAGTGAAAGAAGTTTGTTTGAAATCTTTGCAAATTTATATATATATATATATATATATATATATATATATATAAAAAAAAAATAAAAAAAGAAATTCATATGTACATAAGTATTCACAGCCTTTGCCATGACACTCAAAATTGAGCTCAGGTGCATCCTGTTTCCACTGATCATCCTTGATGTTTCTACAACTTGATTGGAGTCCACCTGTGGTAAATTCAGTTGATTGGACATGATTTGGAAAGTCACACACCTGTCTATATAAGGTCCCACAGTTAACAGTGCATGTCAGAGCACAAACCAAGCCATGAAGTCCAAGGAACTGTCTGTAGACCTCCGAGACAGGATTGTATCGAGGCACAGATCTGGGGAAGGGTACAGAAAAATTTCTGCAGCATTGAAGGTCCCAGTGAGCACAGTGGCCTCCAACATCCGTAAATGGAAGAAGTTTGGAACCACCAGGACTCTTCCTAGAGCTGGCCGCCTGGCCAAACTGAGCGATCGGGGGAGAAGGGCCTTAGTCAGGGAGGTGACCAAGAACCCGATGGTCACTCTGACAGAGCTCCATTATTTCTCTGTGGAGAGAGGAGAACCTTCCAGAAGAACAACCATCACTGCAGCACTCCACCAATCAGGCCTGTATGGTAGAGTGGCCAGACGGAAGCCACTCCTCAGTAAAAGGCACATGACAGCCCGCCTGGAGTTTGCCAAAAGGCACCTGAAGGACTCTCAGACCATGAGAAACAAAGATTGAACTCTTTGGCCTGAATGGCAAGCGTCATGTCCGGAGGAAACCAGGCACCGCTCATTACCTGGCCAATACCATCCCTACAGTGAAGCATGGTGGTGGCAGCATCATGCTGTGGGGATGTTTTTCAGCGGCAGGAACTGGGAGACTAGTCAGGATCGAGGGAAAGATGAATGCAGCAATGTACAGAGACATCCTTGATGAAAACCTGCTCCAGAGCACTCTGGACCTCAGACTGGGGCAAAGGTTCATCTTCCAACAGGACAACGACCCTAAGCACACAGCCAAGATAACAAAGGAGTGGCTACGGGACACCACTGTGAATGTCCTTGAGTGGCCCAGCCAGAGCCCAAACTTGAACCCGATTGAACATCTCTGGAGAGATCTGAAAATGGCTGTGCACCGACACTCCCCATTCAACCTGATGGAGCTTGAGAGGTCCTGCAAAGAAGAATGGGAGAAATTGCCCAAAAATAGGTGTGCCAAGCTGTAGCATCATACTCAAAAAGACTTGAGGCTGTAATTGGTGTCAAAGGTGCTTCAACAAAGTATTCAGCAAAGGCTGTGAATACTTATGTACATGTGATTTGTTTTATTTTTATATATATATATATATATATATATATATATATATATATATATATATATATATATATAAATTTGCAAAGATTTCAAACAAACTTTTCACGTTGTCATTATGGGGTATTGTTTGTAGAATTTTGAGGAAAATAATGAATTTTATCCATTTTGGAATAAGGCTGTAACATAACAAAATGTGGAAAAAGTGAAGCGCTGTGAATACTTTCCAGATGCACTGTATTACACCTCTTACCCAAGGCTTCCTATTCATCAATGTGCATGATACCGAGAATCCAAGCATTGAATTTATACTCCGTGCCTTCTTTTGTTGTTTTTCGTCTTTACACGTGATGATCAAATTTCCATCTCTCAGAGTCTTAGCACTATTTATTTCTCCTAACGCTTTTTTCAGAGCTTTGGTCAGTTTAATTGGGTTAATCGTCATTCTGTGAATTTCAACATTACTTTAAACTCTTATGTATTTTTCCTACTCACGTGATCCTCCTTTCCACTATCCGTATATGATCCTTGAATACTGGTTTTCTTTCTTTTCCGATTAACTATTTTGCACCATTCATTCCCTCCGGCACTCCCGCTACACGATTCATCCTCCATTTCCGGATCGCTGCCAGAGTTACCGTCATTTCCTGCCATCAGTGCTCCAGTCACAGTCCAGTGCTGCCAACCGCCGTGTCCCTGCTAATGTATCGATCGCAGGTTTATTCTCTTCAGGTTGAGTTTTAAATGTCTGTATTCGAGGGGCTGCATGATGTTAGCCAATCAGAACAGTGGGCGTTTACGTTGCAGTTTAAAGCAGGCGCTTAGGCCAAAACCGAGCATTTCAGACAGAGACAGGGTGAAAAATGATCACATATAACTAAATTATGACTTTTTTTTTCTTTTTTTTTACTAACATTATAAGTGGACCTCAGGTAAGATAATAAAATTACCAAACAAAAAAAAAAAATTATATATATATTTTTTTATGAGCCTTTTAAGGTTGATTTTGTGTAAATGGCTAGTTATTTTGGCAAGACCACGGACAAAGACCATGAAATAAATGCCTATAAAAGTTGAATAGTGTAATTATTCCGTTATTAATTATTGTCTAAACCACTGTTGAAAGAGTGTTGTCACGCTTTGCTTGTACTTTTCTCAGCGATGGGCAGGGTTGTGAATATTTTGATTAAAGGATTCAAAAATATATATATTTTTAAGGATTTCTGGGGCTGATTTCAATTTATATGTCAGATATAAATACTTGGAATTAATTTAACGTTTAAATGATTTCATTTTTTTAATGTACAAATGTTTCCAGTGAGACAAATCAGTCTGAGATTTGAAAACGGCCACTAAGCGCCCCCTGGAAGAAACAGATTCACAACTAAAGCAAAAATAAAAAAAATTGTGTTCAGTGTAAATCCATGATTTTATTTTTTCATAATGTAATTCCGTAAAGCGCTTAAAGCAATTGCATGTAAATCAGAGACACATAAATGCTTTTAATTTAATGGTAAGCAGAGACACACAGACGGCGTTAACAAGAAATCTTACAGTTATGAGAGTGAAAAGTACATGGAGGTAAAATACCACATAAAAACAAACCATTGATTAGTGGTATAACAGATTAAGAAAATAATTTTCAATGTGGTACAAAAATGTAAACTATTAAAATAAATTAAAGTAATTCATAGCTTATTTTACACTGATCGATCTTGCTTTTACCAAATTATCATTTTAAAAATTGTAGGTAGGCCTATACTGTTTAATTGTATGGAAATGTACAATTTTAAGTATGGGCATAAAAATGTACGAAAAGTCATGAAACTGTCAGACAATGGGTAGCTGAATCACTAAATTAATCTGACAAGAGTACTGACAAATTCTAATTGCACTGACCACTAGGTGTCACTAGATACCACAAATCATGTTCTTGGAACAAACAGCATCTATAGAGATTCAAGAAGGGATGTTTGACCCTTACAGTGTGACTGCTCATCATGGGAACCCTAAGTTCCCATTTAAAGTCACTGTACTTGATTTTCATATAAAATCAGATTTGAAAGTACTAAAAAGCATAAAGCACAATCTCAGAATATGCTTGAATTTATGGGAGTCCTTCAGTAGCACACATGCACAATGTAACGTAGTCCACAATAAATCACACTGTTACCAGGCTATAGCACAGTCTCACAGGCTTTGCCATTAGGGACACAAATATTTACAGCAAATACATTCCGGTAAATCTTCAAAATAGTTAATGTTTCACACAGCCAGTTAAAATATAGCAAGCAAACAGAGCAAGTGAATGGTTTTCAAAACTATTCACCTATACACAAGACAACTGCTTGCAGACTGGAAATATTCCCTTTTAGACTTTGCACATGAACAAACACAAACAACTGATAAGAAATAATTTTGGCACAATTGGATAAGATTATCTTAACACAACCTGTCCTTCTTACCATGTACTTCAAACTATTTCTAACAATATGACAGCAAACTGGCCATCAGTGTTCCATTTTTTACAGATCTGAGTAAACTTTACATTTGATGTAAACTTTACACTGAGGTGACATCATGTCTATAGTGGTTTGTATAAAAGAGCGAGAGAGAAAGAGAGAAGAGAAAGATGAGAGATCACTATCAATACTGTGTTACAGCACAGACTCCACACCGTCCTTGTCATCAAGTGTTTCATGTGAGGAGTTATCTTCTCGGTTCTGGTGTGTGACGAGAGGGGAGGTCTCCTCCTCTGCCTGGACATTAGCCACCACCTCCACCTTCACCTCCTGCAGTTCCTGGTACTCTGGCTGCTGCTGCAGTCTTTGCTTTTTCATCTCTTGCTCATTGATGTGGTGAAGGATGCCAGCACCAAGAGCATCTCCCTCCACGTTCACAACAGTGGTGGTCCGGTCTCTGATCACACACACACAGTTAGATTCAAGGAATGTTCTGGGCACTCCGATAAAGTAATCCACTAGAAATGACTAATTCTTTCTTTGAAGTTGTAATCAGATTATTTTACTTCATCGAAACATAGTCTGATAACTTATTACTTTACTTTTAAGTTCCTTTCTAAAACATTTTCAGCAGAAATGTTTTTGTTTTTCACTCAACATTTTTAAAATAATGTCTATATTTCCTGATTGTTCAGCTGACATAGAAGCACAAACAGACATACTGTACATATGAACACATGAATTCATATTTTAAATGTGTTATACTTATTATTTTAGAAATGTGTAACCCTATGTGTAACTTAAAAGTAATTACCTCAAATTAAAGTCAATAACTGTAATTTGATTAAAATAATTTAAAATATAACTTTTTGACTAAAAGTAATTAGATTACAGAAACAAATTAGTTTTAATCAGATTACACCCAACACTGAGTCCGGGTTCAGTTCAAGTTAGGCTCAATTTACAGCGTTTGTTGCATTAACATGATCACACGGAAATCGGCATGTTGTTTCTGAGATTTCTAGGATCGGCCACATTATGCCGACTCGCTGACAAGAGGCATCTCCTTTCAAGACATGTTTGCATCGGCTCCAGCGTGTTTACCTTCCCCTGTGGCGTGGCCTATGGAGTGTGGAGTTCGGATCCCGTGTTGAAACCAGGCAGTAATTGCGTTCGCATAATCAGTGACGAGCGCAATTCGGAGGTTGCATTTTTCTCTCTAACATAACATTTTTACTCTACTTACAATTTAGATTTTGGGATGGGGTTTGGGAGTAGGATTAATACAATATACATTCCTATTGACTTTAAGATGTCTTTTAAAACTAAACATAAAATTAGCTTTTGGCACCACCCTGTGGATGGTTCAGCTCAACAACACTTCCAGCTTTGGCCACTGGGGGCAGTGGTTTTCAAGAACAGACTGCAATGCTACCATGTTTCAAGATAAGGATGGGGAAGGGTATAAAGATATCCTGTGTCTGAAATCGTGTACTGTCAGATTATGTACTGTATTTGATAAAGGATGCCATTCTCGGCTGGTAAAACAGTTAATTCTTTAGGCAAGCATGAGAGCAGTATGAATAGATTCAATACATACTTCATCTGGACACGTGGGTATTATTGACAAGTGACCTGAATATATGAAGCAATGACAACATCCGCAAAAATAATCGACTCTGGTTTAGTTGAACAAGCCCAATTTAAGCACAGGGAACAACTTTCGTGGCATATATTTCACTTCCAGTTGAGAAGAGCCGCCTGACTTGCAGCTCTCTGCCGTTTTTTAAATCCAGCATTTTGAACGTGACGTCTCCTCAGCTCCTGAGGTATTATGGGAACATAAAGTGTCCAGTCAATGCGCACTTCAGAATGTTGCCGGAAATAGTATGTCATCCGGGTATTTCTTGCTTACCATTATATGAATACTGAGGATGAGGCATATTATACTGTATAGTAGAGAAGTATGGATATTCGGACGCAGCTCGAATCAAGGCAAAGGGTGGCGACTTTGAAAAACATAAAATTATTTAGATTTGTTTAAATTTTTCACTACATAATTCCCATACTTGCTGTTATTTCAAATTCTTAAAGACCTTACTATTATTCATAAATAATTCATGAATAATAATATTTATGAATCACATCCCCCGGCCTTCTCATTAAATGCTTTATTATGATAGGTGTGAAATGGGAAAAGATGTCTTACACAATCCAGTCCACAGCCAGCATGAGTGACAGGTCATGGGTGGGCAGACCGATGGCCTCCAGAATGATAGCGATGGTGATGATTCCTCCAGCTGGAATGCCCGCTGCTCCCACACTGGAAGCGGTGGCTGTCACCCTGTGAATAAACAAATAACTAGTCATTTAGCAGATGCTTTTATTGATAGCGACTAACAGTACACCTATTACAGGGACAAATTCCCTGGAGCATGCTCAATGGTGGCACAATGTTGATAACACATAAGCAATGTAAAACATATCTATTTTTAGTATTTTCCCATTCATTTTCTCCGTTCTTCAGTAGAGAGTTCTAAGCGATCAACCAAACCACCAGCTCTAAGATGAATCACATCATTACAGCATTTGAAGAGAACAAGACTGTGTACTTCTTATATGAGGCAATGAGCTACAATCGTATAAAGCATTGTAAGCAAGTAATTGAATTAAAAACATTATTTGATTTAAAGTTGTTATTTATAGGTAAAAAATATATATATTTTATTAAAACTATTTATTTTAAGTTTATTGCAAAATACTCAGATAAATATAAATACTGCAAGTACTGAAAGATTCAACAGAAGCACATATCATTGCTTAGCCTCAGAACTCATGGTGGGTCTGTGTTGAGAGGTTTATAAGTTATTGTTAAAAATAATTTGTCTATGAGGAAAATATATAGGTATTTTCCTGTCAACTGTTGATCTCTATAGCCAGGCCCAGTTCCAGATCAAAATCACTGAGGGTGCTTCTGAAAAATAGTTGGGGTGCTCTGTATAAAGTGGAGATGTATCATAATTAAAACATTTGTAATAGATTAAATCATGTTTAAATGCTACTAAAACAACATAAAGAAAAGTTTGTTTTTTTAATGTACAAAACATTTATTATCACACATGTTTATACATTTTGATGCAGCATTTTGTGCATTCACATTCACAAAATGCAAGGATTTTTGTGTGTTTGCTGGTATTCAAGAAAATCTGCTTGCCAATTTACAGTATTAGTCTTACATATTCAATTGTGCAGAGTGTGATTGTGATTATTTTACCATACTTCAATGCAATGGTAATTTAGTATTTAATTTAACACCCTATATCAGAAGTCTGGTTTAAAAGTAAAATAAAATATTCAGGAAATAGATTCTAAAAGCTTATTTTAATGTTAGCCCCAAAGTGGACCCATTTACTTATTTTATTCTCAGAATATTATCAACCTATTTACATGCTCATGGGTCATGATGTGGGTCTTGTCAATGTTTGGCACCCCATTCAGCACACCACTGAATAAAACAGACTGCATGACATTGATAAATGATTACTGTCAGAGTAACATTCATATACAGGTGTGAGGGACTTTTACAAATAACACAAAGAATAAATATATTCCTCTCTCACTTGGTTTTACTCGCGTGTCCCCTCCGTGCATTACTGAGCGCTAGGTTGTTGTTTGTTTGTTTTTTGCGGAGAGAAAGCGCGTGCACTCACATGTATAGTTGCAGATTGCATAAATTAAGTATGACATAAGGCAAATATTTCCAATTTGTGCAAGTATAAATCTCTGATTGGGGTGTTGCATTTACTATCTGGCAACCCTGAGCGTATTAAAAGCTTATGGATGCCGATAGGCCCAAAAGCCAGATAAATGAAAGATCTAATAAAAAACGTTCATGATAAATCAACCCGCGGGCAGTAGTTTGCCCTGGTCTGCAATTGAGGGTGTTCTAAGTTTCGTTTGAGGGTGCTTATCACCCTCAAGCACCCCTGTAGAACCGGGACTGTCTATAGCATAATCTGATCTCTATAGCATAACACTGGAACAGGCTCCAGAGAGTGAGTGTGCAGTAATGCTTGTAAATTTAGATCAAGCTTAGTATCTCTGCCCTGTTTAGATACAGAGTACATGTCACGTGCAACCAGTATTACTAGATACAGTATAATGTTCACAGTGTAAATGAATACTCCTGCTACTTGAGGAAAGGCTTCACGTGAGATGCACTCACAGGATGGTGAAGATCTGGCCTGCGTTGAGTTCAACGTTGTTAAGCTGGGCGATAAACACAGCCGCAACGCACTGGAAAATGGCTGCTCCATCCATGTTGATAGTAGCTCCTATCGGTAGGATGAACCGGCTGATTCTTTTATCAACACCGTTGTTCTCTTCTACACACTTCATCATAGTGGGCAGGGTCGCTGAGCTGTGCAGGTACAGAAAACAGCAAAGGACTCAATTAAGTCTGATAATTTATAATGACAAAAACAACAGTAATAATGGCCATTACAAATCTAATTCTGACCATCATAAGTGAGATGAAGAAGATAAGCATTAATATGAGGAAATAGTTCATAAGGTCTAACAAACTTTCAGGCCAGGGCTCTATACTAACACTTTTGTATAGGAACACTCATGACAGTCGAAAATTTAGGGGCACAAAAACTGTAATGTTAATGTGTCACAATATCTATGCAAAACATTTGGAAGAGCAATCACTGAAAAACTGAATTAACAATTATTATAGAATTCAGAAACTTAATTTAAACTTGATATATGCCAAAGGACTTTATATTTTCAGTTAACCAGACATCAACAGCCTGACATTGGGCATCACAGGAACTGTGCTTGACTGGTTTCATTCCTATTTCTCAGGTAGGTCCTTCAAGGTAGCCTGGAGAAGTGAGGTATCCAAGCCACATCAGCTACTTACTGGGGTACCTCAGGGATCAGTGCTTGGGCCACTTCTCTTCTCTATATACACAACATCACTGGGACCCATCATTCAGGCACATGGTTTCTCTTACCACTGCTACAGTGATGACTACTTGTCTTTCCACCCCAACGACACCACAGTGACTGCTCGAATTTCTGCCTGCCTGGCGGACATCTTGGCCTGGATGAAGGAGCACCACCTGCAACTCAACCCAGCCAAGACTGAACTCCTTGTCTTTCCAGCCAACCCTGCTGTTGAACACAACATCACCGTGCAGCTGGGTGCAACTACAGTAACGCCTTCCAAATCAGTCAGAAATCTAGGGGTAACCATTGACAACAGAATAAATTTCACAGACCACATCTCAAAGACCACAAGATCATGTAGATTTACACTCTACAATATCAGGAAGATAAGACCCTTACTCTCTGAACGTGCCACACAACTGCTTGTCCAGTCACTTGTCATAACTAGACTGGACTACTGTAACACTCTCATTGCAGGCCTCCCGGCATGTACAATTAGACCCCTGCAAATGATCCAGAATGCAGCAGCACGTCTGGTCTTTAATGAACCAAAGAGAGCACGTTACACCACTCCTTGTCTCTCTCCACTGGCTGCCGGTTGATGCACGTATCAAATTCAAGGCTCTGATGCTGGCATACAGAACAGTCACTGGGTCTGCTCCAGCATACCTAAAATCATTTATGCAGAGCTACGCGCCCACTAGAAGCCTGCGGTCGGCTAAGGAACGTCGCCTCGTTGTACCAACGCAAAGAGGCACCAAAACACTTTCCCGGACTTTCAGCTTCATCGTACCACGTTGGTGGAACAACCTTCCCAACTCCATCCGTGAAGCTGACTCACTCTCTGTCTTCAAAAAAACGACTAAATACACATCTGTTCCATGAGCACTTAACCAGTCATTAAAAAAAAAAAAAAAAAAAATTCCTGTTGCACTTTATTCTGTTTTGAATACTATTATGATGCTAGTGATACTTTGTAATACAGCACTTTTCATACCACTGTCTCCTAAGATGATTCGCTTATGTTTTCCTCTTTTGTAAGTCGCTTTAGATAAAAGCATCTGCCAAATGAATAAATGTAATGTAGCAGCCCTGACTGACAGCCTTATCAGAATCAGAATGAGAATGCCAAGTGCTCTCACGTACGCAAGGAATTTTTTTGGGTGATTGGATAAACAAGTACACACAGAACACTGCAGTGAGACACAGAATATAAAACAAGGTAAGAGTCTAAATAGACATAATAATAATAATAATAATAGGACATATAACAGAATGGCGTATGTACATGTGCAAGTGGTAATGTATGTGCAAGTTAGGGGTATGTACAGTTATTGAATTAAATATGTGAATTTACATATGTAAATGAGATGTGTATTTACATTATTGCACCATGGGGGAGTCCTGAGGCAGTTTACATTTACATTTATGCATTTGGCAGATGCTTTTATCCAAAGCAACTTACAGTGCCCTTATTACAGGGACAATCCCCCTGGAGCAACCTGGAGTTAAGTGCCTTGCTCAAGGACACAATGGTGGTGGCTGTGGGGATTGAACCAACAGCCTTCTGCTTACCTGTTCAGTGCTTTAGTCCACTACGCCACCACCACTCCTTTAACAGTTTAATTGTTCATGTGGAAAATGGCCTGAGGGTAAAATTGTTCTTGAGCCTGGATGTCCTGGCTTTGAGTGCTCTGTAGTGCCAGCCAGAGGGCAACAGTTCAAAGAGGGAGTGGGCAGGGTGTGTGGGGTCCAGAGTAATTCTACCTGCACGTTTCCTCACTCTGGATACGTACAGGTCTTGAAGGGTGGGCAGGGGGGCACCAATAATCCTCTCAGCAGTCCTGACTCTCCGTCGCAGTTTCCTTTTGTCTGATTTGGTGGCTGAACCACAGGACACAGGACAGACTCAATGATGGCCAAGTAGAACTGTGTCAGCAGCTCCTGTGGCAGGTTGAACTTCCTCAGCTGGTTAAGGAAGTACAACCTCTGCTGAGCCTTCTTCACAATGGAGTCTATGTGGGTGTCCCACTTCAGGTCCTGAGAGATGGTAGAGCCCAGGAACCTGAATGACTCCACTGCTACCACAGTGCTGTTCAGGATGGTGGGGGGAGGGGGGTTCTGCTGAAGTCCACTATCATCTCCACTGGGGGAGCATGTTCAGCTCAAGGTTGTTGTGACCGTACCAGATAGCCAGCCAGCAGATCAACCTCCCATCTGTCTATAGACTCGTCACCGTCACGGATGAGGCAGATGACCAGGTGTCATCAGCAAACTTCAGGAGCTCGACAGTGGGGTATTTTGCAGTGCAGTTATTCGTGTACAGGGAGAAGAGCAATGGAGAGAGAACGCATCCCTGAGGAGCACCAGTGCTAATAGTGAGGGTCCTGGATGTGAGTTTCCCCAGTCTCACTAGCTGCTGCCTATCTGTCAGAAAGCTGGTGATCCATCGACAGATTGGGGTGGGCACAGAGAGCTGGGTCAGTTTTGTTGAGAGAAGATCAGGCATGATGGTATTGAAGGCTGAACTGAAGTCCACAAATAGGATCCTTGCATAAGTCCCAGTCTGTCAAGGTGTTGCAGGATTTAATGCAGTCTCATATTGACAGCATCATCCACAGACCTGTTTGCTTGGTAAGCAAACTGAAGGAGGTCCAGCAGGCTTCCAGTGATGTCCTTCAGGTAGGCCAAAACTAGTCTCTCAAACGACTTCATGACCACAGACGTGAGAGCGACAGGCCTGTGGTCATTAAGTCCTGTGATTTTGGGTTTTTTGGGGACCGGAATGATGGTGGAGCGTTTGAAGCAGCAGGGAACTTCACACTGCTCCAGTGATCTATTGAAGATCTGTGTAAAGGTGGGGGCCAGTTGGTCAGCACAGACTTTCAGACAGGCAGGTTAAACACCGTCTGGGCCTGAAGCTATCCTAGAATTTTGTTTCCGAATGACCCGGCGCACATCCTCCTCACAGATTATAACTGCAGATTGAGTAGCAGGAGGGGGGAGGAGGGAGGTTCCAAATGGTGTTTGTGTGTGTGAAGTGAAGATCAGAGCAGGATAGGGGTGTGAGACTGGGCATTTCAAACCTACAGTAAAACACATTCAGTTCATCAGCCATTAATTGACTCTCTACAGAGCGAGGGGGAGGTGTCTTGTACTTTTTATGCTTTTTAGGCCTTTCCACACAGATGCAGGATCATTGGCTGAAAACTGTTTATTTTTATTTTTTTCTCAGAGTAGCTTCATTTAGCCACTCTGAATTCCTTAGTCAGTGTGTTTCTGGCCTGGTTGTACAATGTTTTATCCCCACTTCTGTAAGCACCCTCTTTGGCATGACGAAGCTGTCCGAGTTTTCCTGTTAACCATGGTTTATCATTATTGAATGATAAAAATGTCCTGGTAGGGATGCACATATCCTCACAGAAATTGATATATGATGTCACAGTATCTGTGAACTCGTTCAAGTCTGTGGCTGCATCCTCAAAAACATTCCAATCAGTGCAGTCAAAGCAGGCTTGTAGTTCCAGCTCTGCTTCATTGGTCCATCTCTTTACAGACCTTACTACAGGCTTAGCTGATTTTAGTTTCTGCTTGTAGGTCGGGAACAAATGATAAAAATTATACAAAAGTTGTATAAGTTAGACATCACTCATATGAACAGTAATGTTCACTCGATGCTTGCACTATAAAGCCCTGTTTCAGGTTATAGAACTTTCTGAAATGCCGCCAAAGACCGCACTTTTAATCTAACCATACAGTTATGGAAAAGACCCTTCAAGAATGTTTCTTTGTTCCCCAGATTAAGGGGTTCACTTTCCTTTGTCAACAGATCAAGGTTTCTGCATATCATACAACACTGTTGAAGATTTAGCAAGAGTGGTGGTTCCAGGAACAAAAAACAAAGCTTGGTAGTCAAATTCTGGAAACCGACTGAACCTAAACATTTACAAAATGACTAAACAAATACTATGTAACATTTGCCCACATTAAGTTTACTTTACAAAAAAATAAAAATCATGTAGATTAGCTCAAATAAACTTGCTTAAAGGACAACATTTAGAGATATCCCGTTTGAAAAGACATGCATTGCTGGTGCATGTTGCGTTTTGGATGCTGGTTCACAGTATGAAATACCGCTGGTGTCATTACAAAGTTAACCAGTAAGTCTCTCTTGGTCAACCAGCTTCATTAGAAATACACTGAAAAAAATGTTAACCTAAAAATGTGTTTTATGTGGTAACATGATAAACTGGTTTTATTCAAGTCAAAATTATTATTTATATTTTTTTTATTTATATGACAAATTATATAATAAAATAATATTATTTAACATAACTGAATCAACCTGAATACATTAGGTTACAATAACAAAACTATTTTAAGAGATAAATCAAATAATTAGAAAACACAATATTTTAAAGGGTTCCATTGGTTGACCTGCATATTTTGCTGGTCAACAGATTGCCTATGGTGGTCCACCAGTTAGACCAGCACCAAACCAGCACTAACTAGCATAAACCTGCATAGAACTTTGTGCTGTTCTAAGCTGGTCCTTTCAGCAGAGATATGCACTATAGGAAATTACCTGGAGCAGGTTGCAAAGGCTGTTGTAAAAGGTGTGATGAGGCCAGCGAGGAAACTGAAGGGGTTTGTACGAGTGAATCCAAAGTAGATGAGAGGTAAGACGATGCCACCATGGATGATGTGACCCAGGATAGAGGCAAAAATATACTTCCCCAAACTAGTGACCAACAGAACCACATCTTCCATCTCCACAATCTTACTCCCTACCAAGAACATGATGCCAAAAGGGACATACCTAAAGGAGTAAAAAAAAAAAATACAACAGTTAAAGGCGGTATAAATGTGTTGGACAGTAGGTTTCAGAATGCATAAAATGAACATGTATATGTACGTATATAATGAGTATGATTGTTTAGTGTTGACTATTAAAAAACAATCAGGCTATGCTGTTTTATTACTTTGTACTTAAACATACTTAAAATATATAGTATATATTGGTTCAAAACCATTGGTTCTATGATTTAAGTAAACATTAGCATTATAAATAACAATTGGCTTTGTACTACATAGGCTAATCAACTTGATCAAAGCTCATCACTTACCACATGATCCAGGAGACCAGTACCATTGTGGCTTCATTGAAGGCATTGAAAAAACGAATGAGCTCCTCTCCTTCTGCCCCAAGCTTTTTCAAAGCAACTCCAAAAACCATAGCAAAGAGAACAAGGCCCAGAATATTCATTCCGTCAGTATCTGTTCCATAAGGAACCTACAACCCACCAGAACATTATAATGATTGTTATGAAGAAGGGGCTTCCAAAAGTGAACAATCAGATATTACAATATTGCCATTCAGCCTTTTCAATATTTACTTGGCTTCATTTACTGTTCTTTACAATACTATATTTATTGACAATTGGTCGAAAGTGAACATTGCCACAACAAAATCAAATCTGATGAAATCCACTTTGGTGAGTGACACTGTTTTGTACAACAAACATGTTAATGTTTGTCAAAAAACAGCCACAAACACATAAATGTTTTCTGATAACTGTTGAACCCAGCAGTTCACAACAATGTAATTAACTAATGTTTCCATTCATTGGTATAATGTCATATTTGCCGCCACTGAATCTGATATGATTTTGCATGGACAAGTGACTTTCAAAAGACAAAATGTGAAAGATTGGCTCTCAGAAAGTGGTGCTGGCAGTGGGGTCACAGGATGATGAAGATCTGATGAGACTGAACTAGCGTTCAACTGAATCCCTCTCTTGTTCTGGGCTCCAATAGATGTCCAGACATGGCTCATCACTTGGCACAAAGCACTGGTCTTTCTGTAAGCCCTACTTATGCAATTATGGACCTTAAGCGTTCTGAGGGATTGACCAATATTTTAACATGCACCAGCAGATATGAGACATTTAGCTGAGCCAGGATGTAAAAAACACCCTTTGATTTATTTGAAGGCTAATTATTTAGTAGATATAACTTTATTTACTATATAAGATCAATTTTAGGCATTTAATGACAGAAAACAGCAAATATTAATTAGGATAGTTAAATTATTTTTCTTAAGTACTATTAAGAGAATATCTCTTGAGTCATTCTAAATCATGTTGCTTAGATATAGCAACATGATCCCAAGGAAAGTTGATAAGTTGTTTCTGACAGTTTATGTACCCTGAAATCAACCCCACTCTGCCGAATTACCAACAAACTCCATCACCCATCAGACATTTTTGCATCAATTCAAACTGAATTGATGCAAAAATGTCTGATGGGTGATGGAGTTTGTTGGTAATTCGGCAGAGTGGGGTTGATGCACCTTTGTTGCATGAGCAGATATCTCAGAGACAATCTTTTGGTCCCATGCAAATCAGGAAGTAATTCCGTTTACATACAACGGTGAGTGCAGGTTGCATTTTCACTCTAAAATTACATTTTAACTCCACTCACAGTTAGGTTTAGGGTTGTGGTTTGGGTTAAGGAGTAGAGTTAATAAAATATGCATTCTTGTTGACTGTATTACATCATTTACAACTGAAAATACAACTTGCTTTTGGCACCACTTTGTGGACCTTTTAGCAACACTTCGGCCACTGGGGGGCAGTGATTTTAATTTTGTTAAGAACAAACCAATTTCAGCAGCACAAGTTTTGATCTACTGTTGCCGAATTCACAGTGAGATCAGTCTACAGTAAATATATAGCAATACGTAGCTAAGCAATATGCTTTTAGAATGACTATATGCACTCACTGAGCACTTTATTAGGAACACTATGGGTTCGACGTGTTGTGCATTCTGAGGTGCTATTCTGCTCAGTACAATTGTACAGAGTGCTTATCTGAGTTACTGTAGCCTTTCTGTCAGTTCGAACCAGTCTGGCCATTTTCTGTTGGCCTCCCTCATCAACAAGGCGTTTCCGTCTGCAGAACTGCCACTCATTGGATATTTTTTGTTTTTGGCATCATTCTGAGAAAACTCTAGAGACTGTTGTGCGTGAAAATCCCAGGAGATCAGCAGTTACAGAAATACTCAAACCAGCCCGTCTGGCACCAACAATCACGCCACGGTTGAAATCACTTTTTCTCCACTCTGATAGCTGATGTATACATCAACTGAAGCTCCTTCCGCATATCTGCTTAATTTTATACATTGCACTACTGCCACCTATTGGCAGCCTATTGAACGGACTGTACATCTATCCCTCGTTTTCATTAATGTAATATTAAATATGGTATCTACTCAGACTAAGGTTTATTGCTGAGAATTAAGGCACATGGGAGGCGCATGAAAAAAGCACTCTGGGAAAGGCTTGCCATCTCCAGCTGCTTGAGTGCTCGGTAGTTTAGAAGCAGCTAAACTGGCTGTGTCAACCCTGGCCTTGTGCAAACACACAGCAAGCTCATTCAAGGCTGCCAAACAGCCTGCACTACAGAGTGGTATGAGAAAAAAAAAAAAAAAACAGCCAAATTAAGGTTTCTGCCTGGATGCTCTAACTGGACTAAGGTATTACATTCCCAAATGTGAACAATTATTGGTTATAAAATGACATGTTAAAAAGTGATATCTTAAACCAACAACATGATCACGTAGAAATTGACATGCTGCTTCCGAATTATCATATACCCTAAAATCGTCCTCAATCTGCCGAATTACTGACAAGCTCCATTCCCCATCAGACATTTTCTACATTACCTGCGATGCTATTAATAGCGCATTGCATGAGTAGTCTACAAGACAGGAGTTCTGGTCCCATGGAAACCAGGAAGTAATTGCATTCACATAAACAATGGTGATCATGATTCGGAGGTTGCATTTTTGCACTAAAATTGCATTTTACTCCATTTAAGGTTAGGTTAAGGGTTCGGTATTGGGTTAGGGGGTAGGGTTAATCAAATATTCATTCCTGTTGACTGTATTACATCACTTAAAATGAAAAAACAAAACAAAATAAAAACTTGCTTTTAGCACCTCCCTGTGGACATCTGATCTAGAAACTGGTCAACAACATTTTGGCCACTGGCAGAATTTTCAACGTCCTTTTGCCAAATTCGCAGTGTGAACAAATTCTGTTATAAATCCCTGGAAATGTTGACCATTTTGTACTTGCCATTATATGCTTAATACAGAAAAAGTAAGTAAAAGGACCTACTTCTAATTTGACAATGATTTTACGGAAGAATGACACATCAATACATTTGGTGGCTGGTGTAATGTGTAAAGATCATGTACCTTTTGGTAGTTGAGGGTTCCATTGGTTCCATTTCCAACAAGAATCGTCTTGTAATCAGTGGCATACTGTGAAAAAATGAGAGACAGACGAGGACAATATCATGAGTTACATACTGTACAGTGGTTTTTTACTGCTATTTTGGTTATCTCATTCCATTACAGTGTGAGGCTTCATGAACTACAGCAAACTTTTTTGATGCATATGATTATTTCTCTCAAATGAGCCTTTTTCTGTGGAAGTCTAGTGCCAAAATACTAACAAAAGCAGCATTTAAAGTTTGCTGAAGAGGACTTGGGGACTGGCACACACAGAGACAATGACAGTGATCCCTCACAACCCTCCTATTCAGTAACCCTGTTCCTAAAAAACTCCAATTATATGGTTTGGAGTACCCCAGTTTAGTCTTAGCCTATCCTTCCCACTCAAATATATAGAAGTTCACATGCAGCCATATCTATATTTAACCTGAATTTACAGTGATAGCAAATAAGTGAGAAATTATAGTCCCTCACAGATTTCAGTTAAAGATAATTAAGACAACTTTGAAAAGATCTACTACAATTACTTTGGATCAGTCCATTTGTAAAAGTAATTCCCAGGCATTTCTGCATTAATCCTGCTAATCTTTGTCCCTTCACATTTAAAGCCTTTATTGGATTCCATCCAGGTAAATGTCAATAGAAATCCCACTGGATAGAGAAACATTCTCAAACTGCGTAGAAAAACATTCTATCTCCACCTAATGAACCTGACTCTCTTTCTTAAGCTCTTCTGGCCTTTTAGAAAACATCCTTTTTTACAAATTGATTACTGACTGCCCAGGTCAATTTGTGTCAGTGAGGTCCGACTGCCGAACCCCCTGAACTTCCTTTGAGCAGAGTGTGCTCACAGTTTAGCATTTGCCCGTGTGGTACAACCCAGCAAAACAAGCCAGGTTGCCAGGCATCAAGGAATGGAATCAGCTTGCTATGGTAAAAGCATGGTTACTTAGTGGTGACAAAGGATGGGAGGTATTTATTGAAGCATGGACAAAAAATGGTTACTCCATTTCAAGACTTTATCGATTACAGATGAAGGGGCTGTTAACATGGATATGTGATCTTAGGAAGGACATAAATATTAATTCTGGATATGACTGTTGGTGCGTGTATGTACGTGATTTGGAGCTGTGTTTACATACAAAAGTGGACAGAGGCAAAAGAAATAAAATAAAAGTAACTTACTGAACGGAAAGCTGCAGCCACCAGGTTAGATGGGAACAGGTTTCTGAGTGGAAAAACAAGCAAGCAAGATAAACCAGTAATGCAGACATGTGTAAAACTCCCTTATCATTACATATGGACTTCACTGATGTTCCTTTGGTAAATTCCCACACAGCATGACAAATCCTGACACTTCTGACAGAATCGCCATGCACTGAGTAGCCTTACCTCCAAATAGACATTCACTCAGACTACATAATAAAGCATACAAACTAAAATGCCTGTGCAATATTTTAATATGACCCAATTGTTATACTCTTCACATTGAGTTAGCAGCAATTTAAACACCAAGAGCAATATACAAACAAAGCCAGTCTTGTGCAAGAATATACAGTACACTAAGTTGAGTTGAGATTTAAGTTCTTATATAATAATATGACCCGAGTTAAAGAAAGGATTAATCTAGTAACCCTGTGAACTATGAGGCAAAGAGGAGTGGGGTTCATGATAAGCCTATTATTATATCGTTTTTCTTAAAGTTCTGCAGCTAGCTGCAAGAAATACATTAAGTTTAGAAAACCTTTAATGACAATATTACAATTATATTAATATATATATATATATATATATATATATATATATATATATATATATATATATATATATATATACACACACTCTCTATATAAGCAACTGGACCCCAATTACATAGATTTATAATCCCACAAGTAAGTAGAGCATTAAGTAGAGCATGTTTCAGCCATTCAATTCAATATATCTGCTGATTAAACATTTTGCAGAATGTGGAACTTTAGATTTGAGCACCATTGTCCTACTTTCATACAGTATGTGGAATGAAACTTGCTCTTATTGCCAGAAATGTGAGTATTTTTTTCCAGCCCCTCTTCCAGTGAGCTCTTCTCAGACAAGCATTGATTACACAAATGTGTGGAGTAGCACATTTTGCACAGCAACAGTTGACTCAAATGTAAAAAGAAGAAGAAAAAAATATATATATATTCAGAATTTCCAAGTTTAATCTCAGCATGGCTTGTGCATTCATGTGTGTGACATAGAGTATAAAGTTACTCATGCTGGGGCACTTGCAGCAGTGGATTAAGTAGTGCCATAGTGGACTACTTTATTTTTCTATGTAATTTATTTACATTTCAGCAGCCGCTGTTGAATGCTGCTATATTATACACATACAGTATGATACATATTAATTTTAACATTCATATATATATATATATATATATATATATATATATATATATATATATAATTAAATAATACCTTGCAAGGTCTAAAAACGAATCCGTTGTCTCTTTGTTGGTGCTCACACCTTCAAGCCCCAAATTGTTGGTGTTTAGCGCTCCGGCTCCGACGCCGGGTTTAATGATGAAGGCGAGCACAATCCCGATGGATGAAGCGATAAGAGTGGTCACCAAAAAGTAAGACACGGCGATTCCTCCAAGCTTTCCTAGCGAGCGGGTGTCCAGACTCGCGGCGCCAGAAATCAAACTGCAAACTACTAAAGGGAGGATGATCATCTTGAGCATCCTCAGCAGCATCTCTCCAGGGAAGGCGAAATAAGTCATTTGCACTCGTGTTAAGTTCATGTTCCGGACCATCATTCCGAGTCCGACGCCCACCAGCACCCCGGACACCGTCAAAATCACTAAGAGGTTTCTTTTGAAAAACACCATGAACCTGTCTTTAAAGCTTTTCTTTTCAGATTTTGTTGAAACCGCGGGTACCGGACTTTTGTGCCCGGCGTGGCCGTTGACTTCGCTCTTCTTTTCCTCCATGATTTTCTTGAGGTGTTTAGCCTTACTACGCGTTTAAAAGAGGAACCAGGCTTTTCGCATCAGCAGCGTGCGCAAAAGGAGCGGACTGGAGAGCGCTTGTAAAAACCAGCCGGTACATAGACATGTGCTCCATCTACCAATGACGAACGAGATTCATAGAGATGAAGACATAGGACATGCGCACTGCTGGATCATGATGAAATGATGCAACAAGGGAAAGAGTTGCTAATATCTATTATGCAATCCTATCTATCATGCAATACGTGCAAAAATAAATAAATAAATAAATAAATAAAATGATAATAATATTATTATTATATTACATTATGAAGTTCATTATTGTTATTGTTGTCGTTAACAAAAACGATAATAATAGCAATAATAACAATAATAATATATTGATAACACTATACAATAATTTATATTTGTTAACATTAGTTAACTACATTAGTTAACATGAACTAAGAATGAAAAGCATTTATTCTTGGTTAATGTTAAATTCAACATCTACTAATACATTTTTACCATTAAAAGTTGTAGGCCTTAACATTAGTTAATGAATTATGAACTAACATGAACTAACAATAACCAATACTGTATTTAGAAATGAACATTAACCACTATTAAGAAATGCTGTTAGTTCATGACACCTAATGCATTAACTAATGCTAACAAATAGAACCTTACTGTAAAGTGTTACCCAACATTTGCATTGCAAAATTTTGTAGCCTATCTATACAAATAACCGTTTTCCCCAATGTCTAAGGTGAAACTTTCAGATCTTTTAAGCTCTCTGTAGTTTCTTTCCCCTGAACTTCAACTTTGTTCCAGAAATAACATTTCACAGCTGCCAAACCAGGAGCACAGGAAATGAGTATGTTCTACAGTCGTTACTATAATACACTGAACCCCACTATGAGGGTCCTTTGACAGTACAAGATTTTTAGGTCCCAGATGGTTCCATTATTACCTTGTCTTCTTGCTAACTGAAAAAAATCTGCAAAATCTGCTTATTATAAAAGTACTGTATTGTGAAATGTACTGAATCAACATGGTAATTGGCATCACAGACACTGAGAGAGAGAGAGAGAGTTGTGAGTTGCTCATCCACAGACTCCAGACAGACAATGAGCAACTTGCTACAGAGAACAGTCAGGAGACCAGCGACAGCACTGTCACACAGCCAGCTCAGTGCAGTCCTTCTCAAACACAAAACCGTCAAACGCTTCACCATACTCCAAAGCACTCTCGGAAACCACAAGTCCGGAAACTACAAGCACCAAAAACAGCAGTTCTTATAGACTCAAATGGTAAGTTCTTGCACCACCGAAAGCTCTTCCCTAAACACACGGTTGGCAAATTCTGGTGCCCCACAACAAACAGCGCACTCCAAATCTTTTGTCACTCCACTCTGCACAACCCACAGAACATCATCATCCACACAGGAACCAACGACCTCTATACCCAGAGGGAAAGAGTTGCAGAAAGTGTTGTAAGAGTGGCTAAGAAGGCTCACAGGGAATTCCTGCAGGCCAACATCACCATCTCAACCCTGCTACACAGGAAGGACTACCCTGCTGACCTGATCAATAGCGTCAACCAGAGGATAACAACTGTATGTTCCAGCCTTACAGCCATCAACGTTGCCCACCACCCAAGTCTAATGACTGTGTATATATATGGCCATGTGCACCTAAGCCAGGAGAGTGTAAGAGTCTTCACTTAAAACCTAAAAGACCTCTCCTACATACGTGCATTCACTGTCAGACCACAGTCTTCCTTATCAGACCACTGTCAAATTAATGTGTTCCTAAAGAAAATCCAACACCACAGAACAGACCAAGGGCACAGCAGCCTGTTCAAAATGAACCCAACATACAAATGGTCCCCAAAATATGAGTCAGAATTCTTTAGTGCAATTAGCTCCAAAGAAATGTCCAACCTAATCAATAGATTTCAAATAACACAGTTATTTGTACTGTGGATTGACGTAAATTCCACAGTACAACAAATCAATTATATTTATCAAAGGTGCTCAATCAAAGCAAACATACTCCGTACAAACAAGAAAACTAAACTAAAAACTGGGGATGAAATTTGGTTTGATAAAGAATATAAAATTAAAAGAAAACTACTCAGACAGCTCTCTAACCAAAACACAGAGAGCCACACAAAAAAGAAACCAGACATAATTATTGTGAAGCACTCAGGGATTATAATATACAATACGCCACAAAAAGCAACAACACCTAAACCACACTCTTAATGAAACTGAAGACTCAATTAATAATAATCAGTTCTGGGAAAAATGGAACAGTCTGAATAAACAGCACAGCCAAGACATAGCCATACAAAACAAAGAATTATGGAAAGACTATTTAAAAAACTTTTTCAAAGAAATTTCTCCAGAAAATCTCACACCTGAACAGAAAAACATGCAAAATAATAAAGAGTCAATTGGAATCTACAATAAAAAAATAACCAAAACCCTTTAGACTATCAGATTAGCAGAGAAGAATTGACAGATGCACTTAAGAAACTAAAATCCAGAAAGGCATGTGGTTAGACAACAAGAACAGAAATGCTGAACCACAGCCCTGCAGTAATGCAGGAGGCCTTGTTAAAACTGTTCAATCTGGTTCTGCAAACTGGCTATTTTCCTGTGTAACAAACTCCACAGCAGAAGGGAAGGAGAACACAGGGAAGTGGGTTTTCCAGGCTCAGGTAAGACTTTTAATCAGCCACTTCAGTGCTTTTCAACTTCACAAACTCAGCTTCACAGGCACTTAGTCTCTTAAACACATTAGCTTTTACAGGCACGTAGTTACTTAAACACATCAGCTTCACAAATACAACAGAATGAACGCAACAGCTTCAGGAGCACCGTGGCCTTCCTTGTGCCAGACTCTCTCTCTCCTCTGCTGGTGGCGTGGCTGCTTATATGCGGCTTTCCCATGCTCACTGGAATTAGAAACAGGTGTTAAACATAATCTAGCTCAGGTGCAAGCGCCCTTACTGCTTTCTCTCTCTCCGGATGGACGCTTGACCACGCCCCCGCTGCCACATCCTTATACCTGGAGTATTGTTTTAATACACCCATTATATAAGAGTAGAGACAAATTCGACCCCAATAACTACCTAGGCATTTGTGTGAACAGTAATCTGGGGAAGACTTTCTGTTATATCCTGAAGATATAGGCCTTCCTTTCCAAGCACAATGTCTTGAGTAAGAGTCAGATTGGATTCCTACCAAACCACCGCACCACCGACCACATTCACATGCTACAAACGATAGTCAACCAGCACGTTCATCAAAAAAGCAAAGGCAAAATTATGCATGTTTTGTTGATTTTAAAAAAGCATTTGATTCCATTTGGCATGATGGCCTATATTATAAAATTCTACAATCTGGCATTGCGGGGTAAAATGTACGACACTATCAAATATATGTATTCGGACAACAGGTGCGGAGTTAAAATTGGCAATAAAAGAGCAGAATTCTTCACTCAAGGGCGTGAGGTGAGACAGGGCTGCAGTTTGAGTCCAACTCTGTTCACCTTTCACATTAATGAGTTAGCAGTGCTACTAGAACAATCTGCAGCACCCGGTCTTACTCTTACTCTAAATAATTCTGAAGTTACATTTCTTCTCTATGCTGATGATCTGGTGCTGCTGTCAGCTATTGCACAAGGACTACAATAGCATCTGGACCTGCTGGAGAACTACTGTCAGAACTGGGCCCTGACAGTCAGTTTGAAAAAAAAACTAGAATTATGATCTTCCAGAAAAAAGCCAGATTACAGGAAACCAAATACACATTCACTCTGGGAAACACTGCAATAGAATACACCCTACACTACAACTAACTCGGTCTAAAAATCAGTGCTTCAGGGGTCCGGTCATTTTGGTCTGGCAGTGAATGCATTAAAAGAGAAAGCTAGAAGAGCATTCTATGCTATTAAGGTCAAATTTACCCAAATAGACATTCCCGTAGCAATTTGGTGTAAAAACTTTGATAGTATTTTAATGCCTATTGCCCTGTATGGATGTGAAGTTTGGGGTCCACTCTGTCTGGCAGATTACACTAGATGGGACAAACACCCCATAGAATCCCTGCATGCAGAATTCTGTAGAAACATTCTATGAGTTCAGAGAACACCTACTAATGCATGCCGGGCTGAACTAGGCAGATACCTCCTAATTATACATACTGAAAAACGATCCCTCAAATTTTGGACACACCTAAATTCAAGTTCCTCTAACACACTGCAACATGAAGCCCTTAAAACCCAAGAGTTGAAGCCTAAAACCAGTCCCCTTTGTCAGCTGGCTCTGAAACTCACAAACCCACTAACAACTAAGAAACACCAGTTTCAGACCAGCACTGCTGAACAAAACAGAATAAACCAAATCATAAAAGAAAGCAAAAATTCATATTTGGACCACTGCGAAAATTAAAGTAAAAACCAAAGCAAATTCGAACGTTATCGGGCCCTAAACAGAAGGTATAATCTAGCAGAATATCTCCACACTGTAAGAGATCCAAAACAGAGACGGATCCTCACCAAATACAGACTCAGTGATCACAGTCTGGCCGTAGAAAAAGGCAGACACAGACAAACATGGCTTCAAAAGGAACAACGAGTCTGTGCTCACTGTGACACTGGTGAGGTAGAGACAGAGACACACTTTCTCCTTCACTGTGAGAAATTTACAGAGGTGAGAGAGAAATACTTTGACAAACTCTCAAACCTCATGCCACAGTTTTCCAGTTCAGCAGAAACAGATCAAATGCAGGTGTTACTGGGGAAGGACAATCATGCATCAGTTGCAGCAAAATTCATTTTTGAGCTGCACACACTCAGAAACCAATTACTGCCTTAATGTACTTCGTTCACAGTATTTTTTTTTTTATTATTTTTTTTTTTTTATGATGTTCATAATGTCTTGTTAAATGCTTATTTTATTTTATATTGTATAGTGTATATCGTTATTATAGTTTTTCTTTTATTCATTACCTGGCACCTTATTTTAATTCAATTTTTATTGTTATTTATTACTGTTTTATTATTATTATTTGTCTTGTCATTTATCTGTTTTGTGTATTAATGCTTTGGCAATATTGTATGTAAACACAATCATGCTAATAAGTACTTTAAATTGAAACTGAATTGAGAGAGAGAGAGAGACAGAGACAGAGAGTATACAAACCCATGTAAGATCAAACCATGTTCTGTAACTCAGCTGTTGTCATGCAGTAGAAAGATGAGCTCTGTATAGGACCACCCTCCAAATCTAGTTCCAATAAAAATGTCTTTCTTCTGCTTTTTTTGCTGGGACTTCCTTAGCGGTGTTTTAACAATTGCTTTTAAAGGCATATTCCGGGTTCAATACAAATTAAGCTCAATCAACAGCATTTGTAGCATAATGTTGATTAGTATAAAATTTATTTTGATTTGTCCCTCCTTTTCTTTGAAAAAAAAAAAAAAAAAAATTTGGCTTACAGTGAGGCACTTACAATAGCAGTCAGGCCCGGTTCCAGATCAAAATCATTGAGGGTGCTTCTGAAAATAGTTGGGGTGCTCTGTATAAAGTGGAGATGTATCATAATTACAAATTTTTAAATAGATTAAATCATGTTTAAATGCTACTCAAACTACGTAAAGAAAAGTTTGTTTTTTTAATGTACAAAACATTTATTGCTTCATGTTTTTTCCCCCATGATCTGTCGCTGAAAATGACAGCAAAATTCTGCGCCTGCAGATTAGGACATACTGATTTGCAAAATCATACACGTTTTTACATTTTGATGCAGCATTTTGTTTGCATTCACAAAATGCAAGGATTTTTGTGTGTTTGCTGGTATTCAAGAAAATCTGCTTGCCAATTTACAGTATTAGTCTTACATATTCAATTGAGCAGGGCTGTGTGATTATTTTGGTATTGGGACCACATCAGCCATTCAGTAGAACATGGAACAGAGAAGATAAAAAGTTCTACATAGTTTTATCTTTTAAGCCCAGACATGCACTCAATGAATGATGCACAATTTTCTGAAGTGTATACTGATAGGACCATTCTGTGATTGCTTGAAGTTTTGCTGCTATACTTCATGTAACTATCATGTGTTTGTAAAACTGAATAAAGGCTGAATACAATTATTAATTGGTTATTTTACCATACTTCAATGCAGTGGTAATTTAGTATTAAATTTAACACCCTATATCAGGAGTCTGGTTTAAAAGTAAAATTAAAATATTCGGGAAAGAGTTTCTTAAAGCTTATTTTAATGTTGGCCGCAAAGTGGACCCGTTTACTTGTTTTATTTTCAGAACATTATCAACCTTGTGGCAGCGGGGGTGTGGTCAAGCATCTCTCCGGAGAGAGAGAAAGCGGTAAGGGCGCTTACACCTGAGTTAAATTATGTCTAACACCTGTCTCTAATTTCAGTGAGCACGGGGAGAGCGGCATAAATAGAGCCACACAGCAGTTAGACGAGAGAGAGAGCCTGGGCACGGACTGTGAAATCAAAAGTTATTACTATTACAAAGTTGAGAGTGTATTTTGTAAGCTAGTTTGTGGATGTTTTTCAGACTGTGTTATCCAACAGCGTAAAGCCCTGAGAGTGTGCATGTGCTGCAGTGAGGAAAATAAAGATGCCTACCTGAACCAGGAAATCTGCTTCTCGCCTCCTCCTTACACTGAGAAGTGTTACACTGGTGCCGAAACCCGGGAACTGAAGTTTGGTTGAAGATGGATGGAAGTTGGCGGAGATCCTCCAAGCCCTCGCTGGCCTACATCGGAGCCACCAGCAATCCCTGCTTGAGCTCCAGCAAGATCAAGACCGCCGGTTTTTGGAGCTCATGCGCACTCAAGCAGAGGACCGACAGGCGATCCGGAGCCTTCTCAGCCAGGAGGCATTCCCAGCTGTGACCCCGGACACCCACACGCCGTTACCCCCGCCTGCGTTACAAAAGATGGGGGCGGCGGACGACCCAGAGGCGTTCCTGGATCTCTTTGAACGCACCGCCGAGATCTGGGGCTGGCCGCTCGACCAGTGGGCGGTCCGACTCATACTGCTACTGTCCGGGGAAGCCCAACTTGCGGCTCAACAACTACCAGCGATGAGCCTCCTGGCCTACGGAGACTTAAAAAAAGCCATCCTGCAACAGGTTGGTCGGAGTCCGGAAGAAAGTCGTCAGCTCTTCCGGAGCCTGAAGTTGGAAAACTCCGACCGCCCGTTTGCCTTCGCCCAACGGCTCCGCGACGCCTGCCGAAGATGGTTGCTAGCGGGGGACCGCGGCGTCGACGGGATCATCGACCAGGTGGTACTGGAGCAATTAGTACATCAACTGCCAAAAGGGACGGCGGAGTGGGTCCAGTGCCACCGCCCGGCGTCGCTGCAGGAAGCTATCCGTCTTGCGGAGGACCACATGGTGGCGATCCCGAGGGCGGAAGAGCCCTTCCTCTCTCTCTCTCTTCCCCCTGTCTCATTCCCCTTCCCTATCTCCTCTCGTTCTGCTCTCTCTCCAGGTCCCGTTCCTGCCTCACGCAGACGAGGAGGACTTCAGCCATGGAGACCAGTTCCCTGGGTGTGGGAGGCGACACCTTCCCCTATTCCAATGCCCCGCCGCTCTCCCCCTCAGGGGGGGGGCGCCCGCCGACGCAAGTGCGGGCGTAGCGCCTGGGCTGGCCTGCTGGAGGTGCGGAGACCCGGGCCACTTCCGAGATCAGTGCCCTCTGATGGAGCTGGGGACGGTGGTGCGGGTCTCTGACCTCCCACAGGCTGCCCCCGACCGGGCCGGAGCGTACCGGATACCGGTAAGTGTCAAGGGGGGTACTCACCAAGCGTTGGTGGACATACATTGGTCACAACTAAAACGGTGAAGGTGAAATGTGTACACGGGGATATTCAAAAGTATCCGTTGGTGACCCTGACGATTAAATTCCGGGGGGAAAAGCATAGAGTGGAGGCCGCGGTTAGTTCCCGCCTCACCCATCCGCTGATTTTGGGGACTGATTGGCCTGACTTTAGAGCTTTATTAAAGGGAATTTGCGCGGATGGGTCTTGTATGAAGTTAGGGAGATGTGCAATGTGCAATGCTCTGGCAGGGGAGGCGGAGCCGGGGCCGTCCTTGACAGCTCCATGTCATAATGACGAGAGGGGGGAGAGGCTGCAGCCCCTCCCCTTCTCAGGGAATTCCATGAGGGGGATTTCCCTTTGGAGCAGTCACGAGACGAAACCCTCAAACACGCCTTTGACCAAGTGAGAGTCATCGATGGTCAATGACTCCGGCCTGACATCGCCCTTTCATACCCCTATTTGCAATTATAAATGAGCGGTTGTATAGAGTGACACAGGACACTCGGACCAAAGAGGATACAACCCAACTTTTGATTCCAAGGAGCCGTCGGGAAATGGTATTCCAGGCGGCTCATTATAATCCCATGGCAGGTCACTTAGGAGAAAGGAAGACACTGAACTGTCTAATAGCCCGTTTCTATTGGCGGCGATGTCCGCAGGTGGTGTGCGGCATGCTGCGAATGCCAGCTGGTTAACCCACCGGCCACCCCAAAAGCGCCATTGCGCCCTCTCCCTCTGATCGAGGTCCCCTTTGAGAGAATTGGAATGGACCATTGGGCCATTAGAACGGTCAGCACGCGGACATCGCTTTGTATTGGTCCTAGTGGACTATGCAACACGATATCCGGAAGCAGTGCCTCTTCGCAACATCTCAGCACGCAGTGTTGCGGAGGCACTCTTCAAAATAATCTCCCAGGTGGGGATTCCGAAAGAAATCCTCACCGATCAGGGCACAACGTTTATGTCACGGACACTACGCGAACTGTACGAGTTGTTAAATATTAAATTGATTCGCACCAGCGTATACCATCCTCAAACAGATGGCCTGGTGGAACGATTTAATAAAACCCTCAAAAACATGATTCGTAAGTTCGTGCACGACGATGCTAGAAATTGGGATAAATGGCTCGACCCCCTGTTATTTGCAGTACAAAAGGTCCCGCAAGCCTCCACTGGCTTCTCCCCATTCGAGCTGCTGTATGGGTGACGCCCACGCGGTGTGCTTGATGTATTGCGAGAGGCCTGGGAGGAGGGACCTTCAAACAGTAAAAATGAAATTCAGTACGTTCTTGATCTTAGAGCAAAACTCCAAACTTTGGGGCAGCTAACACAGGAGAATTTGCTCCAAGCTCAAGAACGACAGCGCCGACTGTATGACAGGGGAACTCAGCTAAGGGAATTTGCACCGGGAGATAAAGTGCTTGTATTGCTTCCCACATCGAGCTCTAAATTACTCGCCAAGTGGCAAGGACCCTTTGAGGTCACACGACGAGTGGGAGATCTCGATTATGAGGTTAAACGAACCGATAGAGGGGGCGCACGTCAAATATACCACCTCAATCTCCTGAAATTGTGGAGGGAGGCGGTTCCCGTGACGTTGGCTATGGTAGTTCCTGAGAAGGCAGAGCTCGGACCGGAGGTGAGTTCAAAACATAAACAGTTCACCCCGGTCATTTGCGGAGACCACCTCTCACCGAGTCAACTCACGGAGGTTGCTAGGTTGCAACAGGAGTTTGCGGATGTGTTCTCTCCTCTACCAGGGCGTACAAACCTCATCCATCACCACATCGAGACCGAGCCGGGGGTCGTGGTACGTAGCCGCCCCTATCGATTACCCGAACACAAGAAGAAAATCATTCGGGAAGAATTGGATGCAATGCACGATATGGGGGTAATAGAAGAGTCCCACAGCGATTGGTCCAGCCCAGTTGTTCTAGTGCCTAAGAGCCACGGGTCTGTGCGATTCTGTGTGGATTATAGAAAAGTCAACGCGGTGTCTAAATTTGATGCATATCCAATGCCTCGCGTTGATGAGTTGCTCGATTGGTTGGGCACTGCTCATTTTTATTCGACATTGGATTTGACGAAGGGTTATTGGCAGATCCCCTTGACACCAATTTCCCGTGAGAAAACCGCCTTCTCCACACCATTTGGATTACACCAATTTGTGACACTTCCGTTCGGTTTATTTGGGGCCCCAGCTACATTTCAGCGTCTCATGGACCGAATCCTCAGACCGCATTCAGCATACGCCGCTGCCTATTTAGATGACATCATCATTTACAGCAATGATTGGCAGTGGCACATGCAACATCTGAGGGCGGTTCTGAGATCGCTGCGCCGAGCGGGACTCACAGCGAATCTGAAGAAGTGCGTTATTGGACGGGTGGAGGTACGGTATCTGGGGTTCCACTTGGGCCACTGGCAGGTACGTCCCCAAATTGACAAGACAGCAGCGATTGCAACCTGCCCCAGTTCCTGGGGCTGGCTGGCTATTATAGAAGGTTCGTACCTAATTATTCGGACGTCACCAGCCTGCTGACTGATCTCACTAAAAAGGGAGCTCCAGACCCGGTCCAATGGACGGAGCAGTGTCAGCGGGCGTTCACGCAAGTTAAAGCTGCACTTTGCGGGGGGCCGCTTTTACATTCACCTGACTTCTCTCTCCCTTTTGTTTTACAGACAGATGCTTCAGACAGGGGGCTGGGGGCCGTGCTCTCACAGGTGGTGGAGGGGGAGGAGCGCCCGGTGCTGTACATTAGCCGTAAACTCTCGTTGAGGGAAACTAAGTACAGCACAGAGTAAAAGGAGTGTATTACCATCAAGTGGGCGGTCCTCACTCTCCGATACTACCTGTTGGGGCGGGCCTTCACACTCTGTTCCGATCACGCCCCACTCCAGTGGCTCCACTGCATGAAAGATACCAATGCCCGAATCACCCGTTGGTATCTAGCCCTTCAGCCGTTTAAGTTCAAGGTGGCCCACAGACCTGGAGCGCAGATGGCTGTCGCCGATTTCCTTTCCAGGAATCGGGGGGGAGTGGTAGGCAGGCCGGATGCCGCCCCGGTCTGAGTCGGGCGGTGGGGATATGTGGCAGCGGGGGCGTGGTCAAGCATCTCTCCGGAGAGAGAGAAAGCGGTAAGGGCGCTTACACCTGAGTTAAATTATGTCTAACACCTGTCTCTAATTTCAGTGAGCACGGGGAGAGCGGCATAAATAGAGCCACACAGCAGTTAGACGAGAGAGAGAGCCTGGGCACGGACTGTGAAATCAAAAGTTATTACTATTACAAAGTTGAGAGTGTATTTTGTAAGCTAGTTTGTGGATGTTTTTAAGACTGTGTTATCCAACAACGTAAAGCCCTGAGAGTGTGCATGTGTGAGGAAAATAAAGACGCCTACCTGAACCAGGAAATCTGCTTCTCGCCTCCTCCTTACACTAAGAAGTGTTACAAACCTGTTTACATGCTCATGGGTCATGATGTGGGTCTTGTTTGGCACCCCATTCAGCACACAACTGAATAAAACAGACTGCATGACACTGATAAATGATTACTGCCAGAGTAACATTCACATACAGTTGTGAGGGACTTCAGCATTTCACAAATAACACAAAGAACAAATATTTTCCTCTCTCACTTGGTTTTACTCACGTGTCCCCTCTGTGCATTACTGAGCGCTAAGTTGTTGTTTGTTTGTTTTTTGCGGAGAGAAAGTGTGTGCACTCGCATGTATGGTTGCAGATTACATAAATTAAGTATGACATAAGGCAAAATATTTCCAATTTGTGTAAGTATAAATCTCTGATTGGGGTGTTGCATCTATTATCTGGCAACCCTGAGCATATAAAAAGCTTATGGATGCGCGATAGGCCCAAAAGCCAGATAAATGAAAGATCTAATAAAAAACGTTAATTATAAATTGACCCACGTGCAGTAGTTTGCCCTAGTCTGCAATTGAGGGTGCTCTAAGTTTCATTTGAGGGTGCTTAGCACCCTCAAGCACCCCCGTAGAACCGGGACTGACAGTTAATGAGGCCAATCTGTGAATGGTGAAATACTCACTTTTTAAAAAGTATAGGCGAAATAAGACGTAAACAATATGTGTGATAACATGATTTTTAGCGCTTACTAATCTTTTCTGTGTAAAGTTATATTCAATTTTACAGCTTCATTGTCATGATGATGTAACGCTGTGAACCCTAAAACAACCATAAAAACGACAATTTAAACAACTTTGCAGCTAAAAGTTTTAACAGAATAATAAATGTGAGTGCTTCTATAGAATTATAAGCTTCATATTTCTACCTTTAAACCCTCCAAAAATTTGCCCCATTCACTTTCATTGTAAGTGTCTCACTGTAACCTCAATGTTTGCTTTTTTTATTTAAGAAAAGGATGAACAAGTTGAAATTATTTTTTGTGATAACCACTGTGCCACAAATGATGTCGAATGAACTTAACTTGTACTGAACACGGAATATAGCTTTAATGTGGCTTCCGAACAATATATGGCTTCCATTTATGTAATTAGACATGTTAAAAATAAATCTTACCTATACTGCTTCTAAACATCTCAGGTATGTTCTGAGACTTATTATAGTAATATAGAACATATGGCAACTATGAATCTGAGTGAACATCCATGACGTGTGGAGTCCTACAAGGCTCAATTCTTGCACCGCTCCTGTTCAACCTGTATATGCTCTCACTAGGCCAAATTATGAAAAAGAACCAAATTGCATACCATAGCTGATTTTCCTAGACCTATCGCCAAATGACTACAGCCCCATAGACTCTCTTTGCCTGTGCATTGATTAAATCAACAGTTGGATGTGCCGAAACGTCCTCCAGTTAAACAACGACAAGACAGAGGTCATTGTATTTGGCAACAAAGGTGAAATTCCCAAGGTGAACACATACCTTGACTCCAAGGGTCTAAAGAAAAAGGAATCTTGGTGTCATTTTGGAGTCAGACCTTAGTTTCAGTAGTTTCAGTAACTAAATCAGCCTACTATCATCTCAAAAATATAGCGAAAATTAGATGTTTTGTATCCAGTCAAGACTTAGAGAAACTTGTTCATGCATTTATCACTAGTAGGGTGGACTACTACAATGTCTGACCTTTCCAAAAAGACCATTAGACACCTGCAGCTCATTCAGAATGCTGCTGCCATGATTCTCACCTGAACTAAAAAATCTGAACATATTACTCCAGTCCTCAGGTCTTTACACTGGCTTCCAGTTACATTTAGAATTTAATTTAAAGTACTATTGCTCATTTATAAATCACTCAATGACCTAAGACATAAATACATTGCAGAAATTTATGAAAATAAACCTAACAGACCTCTCAGATCATTAGGATCAAGTCAGTTAGAATTTCCAAGGGTTTATTCAAAACAAGGTGAGACTGTGTTTAGCTATTATGCCACCCACAGCTGGAACCAGCTTCCAGAAGAGGTCAGGTGTGCTCCAACAGTAGCCACATTCAAGTTTAGACTGAAAACACATCTGTTTAGCTATGCATTTATTAACTGAACTGCATCATTTTATTTCTGTATGTTTTATTTTTTATTCATTTTAGTAATATTTACTTTTTTAAATTTATTGTATTACTTTTTATTCTTATTTCTTTTACTTAATGGGTTAAAACACTTATTTGATCTTGTATTTTCTTTACCATTTTTATGTAAAGCACTTTGAATTGTATTGTGTATGAAATGTGCTATATAAATAAACTTGCATTGCCTTACCTAATATGTAATGTTTAAAGTGTGATTATTAGCTATATTTATACTGTAGGAAATCAGCTGGATAAGTATTTATAATGCTGTTGCATTTATTTATTTATTCTCATACCTTCTAGTTTAGACTTTTGCACCATTGTACATCTATGGCTCCTAAATTATTTAATTGTGGCCCAAAACTAGGTATATGAGGGAGCAGGAATATAGCAGGCATAGGCTATATATGAAAGAGAAAGAGTTTTCATACCTCAAGAATGCAATAATATTTGTAACCACCAGATGGCATTCTTTTGTCTAGTAATTTCCTTTTCTTTTTAAAGGAATAGTTCACCCAAAAATGAAAATTCTCTCATCATTTACTCACCCCCATGCCATCCCAGATGTGTATGACTTTCTTTCTTCTGTAGAACACAAATTAAGATTTTAGAAGTATATTTAAGCTCTGTAGATGGAATAATACAATGGAAGTGAATGGATGCCAAAAACTTTAAGCCCCAAAAAGCACATAAATGCGGCATAAAAATAATCCATAATACTCCAGAGGTTAAATCCATATCTTCATAAGTGATGTGATAGGAATGGGTATTTAATATTTAAGTCCACTTTTGCTAGAAATTCTTCTCCCTGCCCAGTAGGGGGCATATGCATGAAGAATGTGAATCACCAAAAAACACAAGAAGAAGAACATGAAAGTGAAAATTAAACTGACTGAGCAGGGAGGAGAATTTATAGTAAACAATTGACTAAAATATTGATCTGTTTCTCACCTACACCTATCAAATCGCTTCTGAAGCCACTGGAGTCAAATGGATGACTTTTATGCTGACCTATGTGACTTTTGGAGCTTCAACATTTTTGCACCCATTTCAGAGCTGAAATATTCTTCTAAAAATCTTCATTTGGGTTCTGCTGAAAAAAGAAAGTCATACATGTCTGTGATGGCATAAGGGTGAGTAAATGATGAGAGAATTTTCATTTTTGGGTGAACTTCTTTACGAAAAATATTGTTATTGCAAACTAAACAGGCATAATTGATAATTGCTTATTCGACTTGTGATGCACAGAATTATGTAATATGCACTGCAAAATGATTTGTAATGTTCCTCTTCCTAAGGTTATGCCATGTGATTCTTGATTATTGTGATTTACTGTGGTGCCAAGAAGACATAAAGATTGTGATTTTTAAGAGGTTATGCAATCTGATAGGGAGGTTCTGATGACCATTCTCTCAGGACAGCTAGCTTTACCCCAAAAACCTGACAAATCAAATGTCAGACTCCAAGATTTATGACTGTCTGCACTTATTCCATCAGACATGCTACATCAGTTTAGTCTCTCTCTCTCTCTCAAACACACACACAGTTTTCTTGGCCCGTTGTCCCATTTAGTCAAACATTAGAGTCAACACTCAATATTTTCCTTGCTGGTGAATTAAAAAACAAGCCAATGGGAGAAACATTAAGAGAAAACATCTCTCTTACTTTCTCTGCAAGGCCAGACCTTCCAAGGCCTTTTCTTTTTAAGTTAATGCCTATTTTCCGCAGTGGCTGGCTTTTTTGAACACTCCATTTCCTGCTATGCAGTAGAGATTTAAGTTGTAACAAAAAGATTGAGCCAAGCTGTCGGTGGGCATCTTGCCAAAGCATGCTGCCTTTTTTCTGTTCCACCACTTGGAGAACTCTGCATGAGAACACGTCTGACTCAGATACATGCCATTTGACTGTAAGTTCTCTAAAACTTACCTTCGATGCTTCTAGTAAAGTATTGCAGCGACCATTTAGGCTTTATTTAAAAAAAAAAAAAAAAAAAAACAAAAAAAAATCCGTTTTGCAAAGTGAAAGCTTTGCATATCTGTTTCTTATACAGATATGTGATGACTTCTGAGCTCACATTTTGCTCCGTCATTTTACACTTCGTCGTGCTTTAGATAAACAACACATTACTAGAATGTGTGCAAGAAGTCAGGCTCTTTAAATAACATGTCAATCACCTACAAGCAGGAGGGGCTTATCCAAAAGTGGACGGGCACCTCCAAGTGGGAGGGACTTGTGCAGCACGTAGGCGGGGAGATCTTCTATAACGTACGTGAGCAGTGATGGTAGCAAACGAAATCAAGGACTTAATGTAAATTGTTGAATATGTTATCTTTCTATACGACTTTAACATATTTATTTAACAAGTTATTTTAATTTTTGACATAAATGTGTAAGCCTTTGTGATTTGTAGCTAGGCTACTATGTTAAATCCACGTTTGAGAAATCTAAAGTGGCATGGTGAATTATACATAGGTGCATTGTTATCAAGAAATTGTATCAATTGTTGATTATATTTTTATATTTAAGAATAAAACTGAAAATCTTAAGCAAACATAGAGGCATTAACGTGCACCATGATGGTCTTATTATTACTTAGTAAGTACATACAATATGTGGAGTGGGAAGGGAAACTTGACCACCATTTAACCACCGGTGTTAAGTTTTAAAGGTATAGTTCACCCATAAATGAAAATTCTATAATTCTTTAGTCACTCTTATGTTGTTCCAAACCTGTATGTTTTTCTGTATTCCATGAAACATAATAGGAGATGTGAGACAGTATGTTATCTGCAGTTGCCATTCACTTTCATTGCGTAAAGTTCAGTACATTAAAAGTGCATGGTGAGTCTGAGGCTGTCAGACCTTAGTACTATTTTGTCTAAAATCTCCTTTTGTATGTAATGCAAGAAGGTAAGTCTTTGACAAGGTAATGTGCACAATTGTTAAGCAACATTATCACAGATGGCTGGATACATGTTTCATGCTCAGACCTCTAGTTCATTTCTAGTAATTTAGTATGCTTATTTAATATGGATGCCAGATAATTGTTGTGTTCAGCCATGTTTTTGTAATTTCTACCCATATGTGGATGACTGCATTAAAGGTGCACTCAGTAATTTTTTCTTCATTAAAAAAGTTTAACTCCTAAAGACATGAATTGTAATTTTGCAATATATGTAGAAATCATGACCACTCACATTAAAAGTATCCTTATAAAAGCCGTTTTAATCTACATGGAGAGGGTCCGCATATGGGGGCTGCCATGTTATGATCACATGACCAGCCGAACACTACTCACTTAATCTCAGTAACTGTCCTGTTATTTGACACGTTCACTCATTGATTAAAGTAATCATGGATGCTAATTCTCAACAATGGCATCTGAAACTGAAAACTATTGATTTTAAATGATGCTGCCAAGCTGTTAGGTGTCAGTGTAAGTCCAAGATGACACAAAGACAAGTTACTGAGTGCACCTTTAAAGGTGTTTAAGATTGTCTGTAGTCTGAAAGAGAGAGAGAGAGAGAGAGAGATCAAACAACCACCTAGATAATGGTTCACACAAAGGATTAAAACAAAAAACACAAGCAAGGACCATAAAGTAGTCCATCCAACTTGTGTGTTATATCCTAAGTCTTCTGAAACCATATGATAACTGATATCTATGATTCTGTGAAAAACAACAACAACAAAAAAACAAAAAAAAAAAACAGCTGTAGTGACCAAACACCAATCGTTGAGTCACATAGGGCCTATTGACAGAGTAGTTTCTGATGTGTATTTCCAATGAAGTTCCATGCCAATGTTGAGTAGAGTCTAATGTCAATCAGGTTTGGAGTGATATGAGGGTAAATAATGGGAATTTTAATTTATGTATTAACTAGCTCTGACCCTAACAATGGAAAAACTGTGCTTACACCTTGGTGCCGAAAAGAAAAGTACTTATTTACATTCCTGTCAATGTCTGCTCATGCCAGTCAATCTCTCATGCTATTATGAGAAAGGAGTACAGAAGGGGGGTTTTCCCATACATATGATGTATAAATAATAATTACAACTTTTTATAAAACACTGTTTTAAGCAACCTCTATCATTTATGATGTCATAATGCCATAATCTTATCTATGTACAAAAAGGCAAGCAGTCTTATTATTATTATTTGTCTTTATCATGGGCATACAATTATTTGGCTGTCTAAGAACATTAACAGTCACAGAGGCACCAAAATAATAAGATTAGTAAGCTAAAATAAAACTATAATATATATTTAAAAGTGCATATAGTAATACATTTTCTAAAAGTAGGTTCACACACCTCCTTCCAATGTGCAGTACATACTCCATCCATCCTTCTTCTATAGCCACTTGTCCTATGTAGGGTCGCGGGTAGTGCTGGAGCCTATCCCAGCTGTCTCGGGCCAAAGGTAGGGAAACACCCTGGACAGGTGGCCACTCCATCACAGGGCTAACACACACATTCACACTCTCACCTACAGGCAATTTAGAGTTTCCAATTCACTTGACCTGCATGTTTTTGGACTGTGGGGGAAACCAAAGCAAGCACAGGAAGAACATGCAAACTCCACACAGAAAGGCCCTGGGTGAGTCAGGACTCAAACCAGGGACCTTCTTGCTGTGAGGCGACAGTGCTACCACTGAGCCATTGTGTCACCCTCTGCAGTACATGGACACAAAATATATAAAGAATAATATATAATATTCCATATTTACACATATCTGCAATAAACATTCATCAGGTTATTTGTACTCTAGGAATAGCAGAGCAGTACTATAGCTGTAAATAAACATGTTTTAAAGACAAGTAGGGAAATAAATATAGGGGTTACAGTGCAATCTTAAAGGATTTACAAAAATCCAAACATGTTCAGAGCGCTAAAAAAGTACGGAGTAAGCTCCGTCAATGAAAACAATCACTGACACTTTAAATCATGTAACACTTCACATACACAGTGAAAACCAAGAGCTTTTTACACAAATGTGATCCTTCAAGAGCTCAAATGTTCAACCTTTAAATGCATACCTCGGATCTTTAGAGACCCAGGAGTCCAGGACCTCATTTCAACACCTGTACCTCATCCATTTTTTGGAGTTGTGCCCACACCTCTTTAATATTCCTCAACTTCTCACACAAAATAATTGTAATGGTTTAAGTACCAAAAGTGTATAGGGTCATTAGAGACCCTAAGTATGTAAGAGTGTTTTTTTTTTGTTTTTTTTTTGCACTTCCATAAATGATATATTTTTGTAATGATCATTTAATATCAATATAAGTTTACTATCATAGGATTTATATTTCTTTGTTTATTACAAGATAAATTAGTACTATTTTTATACAAATAAATCCTATATCATGTTGGTTTTCTGTGCAACAGTTGTGAATTATCAGTATCCCATACGCATGTACACATACAATACATGTTATTTCTTACCCAAGGTGGCGCTGTTGTTTCAGTGATTGACTTGATTTATATTTTACATGGCTATTTGATGAAGAAACAACATGGAAGTAAACTATAGCAAGTGTAACACATGAACAGTATGATATGACTATTGTCATTTGGGTGTACTACTGAAATTATATAAGCTGTGCATCTATTTAGACTCAATAAGTGCCTGAGAAAATACTTGTGTATCTTATGTGTTATGTGTAGCTCAATATGTTTCTGACAGCCAGCTGCGTCTCATGAAATGTCAGTGTGAAAGTAATGAATCCTATTCTAGATTTGTCCTGATCTTTTGCATGATCTCTTTGATATATGAAAAATAAAACATCAAAATATTATTTTATAATTTTCTAAATTACTTATATTCACAAAGATTTTTAGAATAATATTTAAACTCTGTAGAACCTACAGAGCTGAGATATTCTTCTAAAAACCTTCATTCGTGTTCTGCAGAAGAAAGAAAGTCATACACACCTGGGATGGCATTAGGGTGAGTAAATGATGAGAGAATTCATTTTTGGGTGAACTATCCCTTTAAGGGTTAATTTATGTAATATAAAGCAAGCTTGCTTTACAGCCGGAGATCAAATCGGACCATTTCCGAGTGGGAATAAACTACTTCAACCTATCTGACGTGTTCACCCGTATGTACAGCCCACTTGGAGTTGTCCTGCCCATTTGTAGCTGGCTCCCACCTCCGTTTATACAGCAGCATTTTATGCATTTTTATTGGTTTATTCTGCGAGAAGAGGGCGGGGCATACAACTGAGATTCAACCTCGACTCAGAGTGCGACCTATTATTCAAATTCAATGTCTTGTAATAGCGACTTACTAACACGCAGTGTCACCGAAAACAACCTACCCAATACTTTTAGGGACACTTAAGAACTCTGACTCTCATTTGTGCAACTGTTGACTTTTTCTCGGTCTGATGAGGCACGGGACGTTCAAAAAGTGCCATGTGAATTCATGTCGACAACCAAGGCATGCCGAATGCACTGATACAATGTAACGCATTATAGAATAATTCCGTTGAGCAGTCAGTGATTGACACTTTTAACCTGATCGTACAAGTCCTTCAAGAAGGGTGAGTAGACGTTTAAATTACCAACATAAGGGGCTGTTCAGACCGAACGCGTTCTTGCGCTAAAAAAGCTAGCCGGAGCGCCACGAATGCAACAGAACGCAGGTGTCCCGAGACGCGTTTTTAACTGTTAAAGTTTTTTTAATTTGACACGGCGTCATAAAACGCAGCGCTCCTGCGCGAGACGCAGCGCATCTGTCAAAGACGTCCATCTTGTGTATATTTACATAGGAAAAACATTTTTTAAAAGAATGCGGACAGACGCAAATACGCGTTCGGTGTAAACTGCCCCTGAGTCTTGTGCTTTGATGTGGGTCAGAAAGTAAGATGGGTTGCCCCTGCAAGCAAGCGTGCGGACGTGCATGTGTTGATCCCAGTGTTTACCTCTTTGTAAATATTGCTACTACATCAACAAAACTTGAAAAATCTCTAAACACAATCTGTCAGAGTATTGGTATTATCTACTTATGATCGTTGCGTGTTGGTAGTTCTAAAATCTACCAGATAAAGCAATGCATGCTTTGGTGTCATTATAACTGTATTTTGAGCCCGTTGAGACTTGAAGGTGCTGCTGCTAAATGTCTGTCAATTAACGGGCTGAAGAGTTTTCTCAATGTAGCTACCACTGGCTTCCAAAATGTTTTTTTTTTTTTTTTTTTTTTTCCTTTTCTGGTGGATAAAATAAAATGAACCCAGTGTTAAAAATTGTAGGTTCCCAGAATGTTCTGGGAACATTAGTTTATGGTTATAAAAAAAAAAAAAACCTAGAAAGAACATTCCTTGAATGTTAGGAATTTGTTCCCCAAAATAACCAAACGGGAAGCTTACACCAACGTTCAGGGAATGTTAATTCTATGTTTGCTGGGAAGACTGCGAATACGGATGAAATAGGCCATGATTATCGCAATAATTATATGACTATACCCAAGTAATATTTGTTTACATGGATGCTGCAGCAGACTCAAATAACTGTCTTGTATATTTCTCAAACATTATGTTTTTATGAAATAGGTCCAAAGAAGAAGTGAACATTTAGGAAGCATGCTACGGTTTCCCACCGGTCCAGAATCAGTTGGTTAAAGCTAGAGTTGGCAATGGCAGATTAGAGACTCATCTAATTTAGTTGATAATCCAGATTAGTTTGTGTGCCGTGCACAGTTCTGTGTTCGTTCAGAGAGCTGGGATTTCAGACTCATCACTTCATTAAAGGTCACTTTTGACCAATTAAAACATTCCCCATCCAGCCCGTTATGTTGCTATAATGTATTAAGCAGTCAAACTTTAAAAATCAGTTTTAACCTTCATTTGTATTTAATCACACATGAAGTGCAGACGTCCAAATCACCCACCAACTAGTTTCCCTTTCCCAATGAAAGATCATAACCTCAGCTCATAAACCTTATTAAGGTTTTTTACAGGCATTATTTTTAAAAGCTTCCAAAACTGCTCTATTGCTGTTCATATGATTTGCCTATATCACAATACCCTGTGTAATAAGCATAGGGATAACGTTCCCCTATCAGTCAGGGTTTTGCAGTGCCAGTCCCTGTGGGCTTAGACCCAGGCTGTTTCCAATGAAATACTTAAAGCCTTAAAACAGTTACATTCTCTGCCAGTCTGTAATGTTTTAATATGCTATAAATCATAGGATCAGTGTTACAGAATTGCTCGAATGCAATTGCATTGAATCCTGTGTAAATGAACTGCCAGTGCCTGGGGCAGTGACCTGCTTTTCATTATACTGTGCAGGAAGCACATTCACTGTATTGAACTCTGAAGCATCAGGCACACTGATAACCTAGGTGTTTTATGAATGCTAAACCTCCAGAGAGATGTGTCAAGACTTTACTTAAGGTGTAACCTGTGGCCTGCACCATGAACAATTTTGTGTTGCTGTATTGTATTGCTGTGTTATATGATGTTAGCATACTGTAGCTTGATCAGCAACAGACATTTCTTGATTAGTTGATTATCCTGATTTTACAAAAGTTTAATACAGGTATTTTTGTCTTTATATCTACTGCTAACTGATACTAACTTCTCACACTTTTTGTGTCAGTCCCACTCAGATTCAGTCAAGACTGAAAAGTCTCGTAGACTTTTGAAAGTCTTGGAAGAGCTCTGAATTCAGATATTTAGACCTATTTAGACATTTAGACATTTGATAAGAATATGCAGATGTGACATTGGCAGGTAGAGCAAGATACAGATAATTCTCTAACCTGAGATCTGTGACTACTTCTCTAATGCCATTAGCCTAGTTCACTCGAAAATAAAAATGTTGTTTTCATTTGCTCACCCTCATGTCATTCCAAACCCAAATGACTTTGTTTCTGTGGAACACAGTTTTAAAGAATGTTGACGCTGCTCTTTTTCCATACAATCTAAGTGAATGGGGACTGAGGCTGTACCGTACATTCTGCCTAACATCTCCTTTTGTATTCCACAAAAGAAAGTCATACATGTTTGGATAGACATGAGGGTGTGTAAACAGCCCTCTACATTACGAGTAAATCACTTGCATATGCGCCGAAATTTCATTTACATTGCATTTAACAGTCAACTCTGATTTTGGTTAAACATTTCCACTGACTGTTTTCACAACATCCTCGGTTTTACAGCATGGCTACAGAGCAGTGTAACATGCCTGTTTGACGTCTGTTGGAAGGTAAAAAGTGTTGCAAAACTCGAAAACTTGTCGATTTGAGAACATGTACAGTACAATACAAATATTTGTACATGAAATTCAATACTTATTATGCAAGTAAGTGTTTCCTTTTGGCTCACTCTGTGTATTGTGTATCCAAGGACAAGATCCTACACTCTCGTCAAAAAACAGTAAAGAACTGGCAGCAGGGTTGCCAGCATGTTACTGTAAAATTAATGGTGTCTTGCTGTTGCTGAAATTAACAGCTAGATACTGTTTTTACAGCTACAGTATACAACTGTAATTTAGCAGCAAATAGCAGGCAAATTACATACTATCTACTGTTATTGAAATGAACAGCTATGTTCACAGCATGCACTGCGGCATGAAGAAATTACTTCGATTGTTTACTATTTACTGGTTAATTTTGACGTTGTTTTTGTTGTAGTCTAAGTTACTTGGATTTTAATGTTCAGCTCTTACTTATGTATGTTTGTTAATTGTCACCACTGTTGCGTTTTGTATGCCGAGAGTTGATATCTATGTGTCTTCATAACAACTCGAGTCATCCTATAAGTTCATCAAACGCTCAATTTGCCAATATCATTTTGCTGAAATATCCTTTATTGTTTTTGCTTTTATGTTTTTATGTGTAATGCATCACTATTGCCACATATAGTGCCATTTGCAAGGTAGGATCAGATATTCAGTCTGACAAGTGCAATAACTTGTGTTTTACTTAAACATAAATTGACTGGCTGGAAGAACATAATATAATAATAAAGAAGATCCAAGGTACCAGCTCAAGAGATCACTAATCACCATAATGGTGACTTCAATCAAAACACAACTATTGATAACAACACTAATTAAACTGAGACTTCTATTAAGTCTGAATAAATAATTTTGTATGTGTTTTTTTATTTATTTTTATTATTATTATTATTATAAATTTTTTTGTAGCTCCAATGCATTGCCAAAGCACAAATACTTATTCAAGCACAAAGGCTTATGGGTATTTCACCATTATAACCCACAATACAGTGTTATACTGTTATTTTACTGTGTACAGATTGTTGTTTATTTTTTATTTTTTCATAAAAAAATACACTGTTCAATCCTGGCAAAATTGTACATTTAATATGTACATTGCTTCTAAGGTTGATTTTTTTTTTATTTGACTTCTCATTAGACAGACAAGTGAAGGCTGATGTGAGATGATAACCATGTGCCACAAACTAAAATTTGCATGGGGGGGGGATTAAAATATACATTTCAAAATGTCACTTTCACAGTTTCACTTTCACCAAGATGATATCATGATTTTAAATGTTAATTTTCCCTTAATGCCTTGCATAGAACAGCTATTTACTGTAAAACTAGTCACTTCACAATGAGCCTGCTCTTGATCCCCCAGAATGCAACATTTTTAACAGCAAACTACTGTATTTAAGAATCACAGTAGATTCCTGTAGGAATTTGGCCGTAAATTTACAGCAATTTTTTACAGTGTAGCACCCCATTTTCATTTCATGTCTCTTTTAAAATCCTTTCTGTTATTTACATTCAGTTAGTGATCAAAAAGCTAAAAAGAAACATTCATTCTAATAACACATTGCACGGATGAGGTAAAAACAACTGCAACTTCTCTCTCGTTAATGTGCGCTGCGCTAATTCAGCAGTAAATATTTGCTCGCGGTGCTGCCGCTTCTCTTAAAGGTGCACTCAGTAACTTTTTTCTTTGTGTCATCTTGGACTTACACTGACACCTAACGGCTTGGATGCAGCAACATTTAAAATCAATAGTTTTCAGTTTCAGATGCCATTGTAGAAATTTAATATTTACAGTCAGCCATGATTACTTTAATCAGTGAGTGAAAGTGTCAAATAACAGGACAGTTACTGAGATTAAGCAAGTAATATTCAGCTGGTCATGTGATCATAACATGGCAGCCCCCATATGCGGAACCTCTCCATGTAGATTAAAACGGCTTTTATAAGGATACTTTTAATGAGAGTGGTCATGATTTCCCACATATATTGCAAAATTACAATTCATGTCTTTAGGAGTTAAACTTTTTTAATGTGGAAAAAATTATTGAGTGCACCTTTAAAGAGAAAGTACCATTTTAGCACTTGTCACACCGATCAGCCACAACATTAAAACCACGTACCTAATATTGTGGAGGTCCCCCTCGTGCTGCCAAAACAGCGCCAACCCACATCTCAGAATAACATTCTGAGATGCTATTCTTCTCACCACAATTGTACAGAGCGGTTATCTGAGTTACCGTAGACTTTGTCATTTCAGTCTGGCCATTCTCCATTGACCTCTCTCATCAACAAGGCATTTCCATCCACAGAACTGCCCCTTACTGGATATGTTTTGTTTTTTCCACCATTTGGAGTAAATTCTAGAGACTGGTATTCATACCAGCCCGTCTGGCTCCAACAATCCTCCATGTGATTATCTAATCAGCCAATCATGTGGCAGTAGTGCAGTGCATAATATCATTCAGATACGGTTCAGGAGCTTCAGTTAATGTTCACATCAACCATCAGAATGGGGAAAAAAATGTGATCTCAGTGATTTGGACTGTGGCATGTGGATTTGCTGGTGCCAGACGGGCTGGATTGAGTATTTCTGTAACTGCTGATCTCCTGGGATTTTCACACACAACAGTCTCTAGAATTTATTCCGAAACATCCAGTGAGCGGCAGTTATGTACACAGAAATGCCTTGTTGATGAGAGAGGTCAATGGAGAATGGCCAGAATAGTTCGAACTGACAAAGTCTATGGTAGTCAAGTCAAGTCATTTTTATTTGTATAGTGCTTTTCACAACACACATCGTTTCAAAGCAGCTTTACAGGAAATCATGCATTAACAAAAAATGAACCTGTAATATCTATAAAGTATGAGAGTGATCATTGTGTAGTTTGATTAAATATGATTGTAAATTGTGTATAGAAATTAAATAATAATTGTATTTAGAACCCCAGTGAGCAAGCTGAAGGCGAATGTGGCAAGGAACGCAAAACTCCAAAAGATGTTGGTTAATGGAGAAAATAAACCTTGGGATAAACCAGACTCACTGTGGGGGCCAGTTCCCCTCTAGCTAAACAACATGAATATAATGCCAATATTAGTTATTTATGTGCAGTGCAAGTCATGGTTTAAGATTAGTAAACAAAGTAAGTGTTAAGGTCCAGTGTTTAAAAAAAAAGATTTTTTATGAACTGTAAGATTAATGACTAATGTCTTTGAAGTTAATCCTGGATTAACTGCAGAAGTTCACATAGATGCATTGTCCTTTGTTAGTTGGCTGACGAAGGCTTTTGTTGGCAATTAAATGATAGTCTGTGTATTCCATTTCAAGAGTGTAGTCCATCAGCAGACAAAGGTGATACAGGCAGAGATTAATGAGGTGCATCGCAGTTCAACCTGCAGGTCATTTCGGTGAGGTTCAGTGCAGTCCATCCTAAATCCAAGGTTTAGGCAGTGGTATATGAAGTATCCCATTTCTTACAGTTGGAGTTGGCATCAGTTAATCCTCTGAAGTAAAAAGACTGAAGTGATGTCTGGCTGGCACCGGCTGTAGTTTGTCATTATCTTTCAACAACACGTAGCAGTGGAGTCCAACACCAAGCAGGAACAGAGCTGGATCTGGCTGGTTCTGGTAACCTCGGGATATGAATGCCAAGGTTGAGACATGGAAACAAAAAAAAAAAAAAAATATTAGCATAGATGCTACGGTAACTCAGATATCATCTCAATGTTATTCTGAGATGCGGGTTGGCGCTGTTTTGGCGGCACGAGAGGAACCTACACAATATTAGGCAGGTGGTTTTAATGTTGTGGCTGATCGGTGTACATATCAATGTAAACTCAATGTAAATCACACAAGTGCATATAAAAACACTCAACTAAATGTAGTAATGTAGTAAGTGTAATAAATGTTTGTGTTAAAACAAAAGTGACATTTTTAAAAAGCTAAAATATGATTAAAAGTATGTAAAGTGAAATATAAAATAAAATGTAAAATCCATCATAATATTTGTGTGAAGTCATATATATGAATACTATAGATATGTGAAGATGCCCTCTTCTCGATTTGCTTAATATATTTTTTAGTTTACAGTTACATTACTCTTACATGTCATCAAAAGTCTGGCGTGTAAAACAAAATGAACTAGCCAATGGTGATTCTTCCTCCAACATGTCTACGCAGGATTGGTAAAAATTTTATTTTCATTTCTGGGTGAACTGTTTCTTTAAATGTCACAATATTAAGAAAATGCTGATATTGGATCAGTGTTTTAGAGTATTTAATCTAAAATTATCTGCAGTAGCAGTGGCAGTGAAGGCCCTAGCAGGTTGGGGAGCTTTGTAGAGATCGGGTGTCTCTAGAACAGCAGCAATGCCAGAGTTAGCCGGCTGTCTCTCTAATACACACAAATACACACACACACTCACACATAGATAGAGGCCTCTCTTCTGCAGCCAGTTGTACTGCAGCATTAATATTTCATACACCCACCTTTAAGAAAGGAGGAGGCCAGAGAGAGACGGAGACGGAAAGCGGCCGTGGAAAAGCATAGCTGAGTGGGGATTCTCCTTGGCTTAACAAAGCATGCTAAGCGTTTGCACACACCATGATAATGTAACCCAATCCCAAGTTCATTCTTCACTTTATATATGCTAAAATTTGACTGTTCTATGTGTGTATTTAATGTAGTAAAGCTGTTATGTATCCACGCAACGTAAAATGGAAATATTGAATGTTTCTGTGATTTTAGGACTTCATTGAATATGTAGAGCAGGCCTATTCAACTGGCGGCCCATTTGAAATTTTCAGTGGCCTGTGTGAGGTTGTCAGTTGTCTAGGGGGCTGTTTACATCAAACGCGTTTTGTGTCCTTTCATGCTGTTTTTCAGTTGTTTTCCTATGCAAACTTACACTAAACAGACTTCGTGCCCTGTCTAGATGTTTTTACAGTGTCTCATGCATGTGCGCCGCGTTTTTAGATGCTTAGAGGTTGTGCTACAAATAATCATTATCCATCTTTTTAATGGAAGGGGAAGATTAAAGACGTAAAATCATGGACGACTGACAAGCATGAGTTCGGAGCAACAGAAAAGTTCTATTCATTAATTTGGTTGAGAAATTTGAAAAGTCAAAAGGTTTTAGTATCCGTCTGATTTACTCTTTCTGTAATGGACCAATTTTGAAAGCACTTTTTTTTTTTTTTGTCTCAATTTACCTGTATTTTTCCCCTCAGAATTTTCTGCTAGGTGGAAATATTAATAATGAAAATTTGGGGAGGATGTTTTATTTATATAGTAAACAAATATTAGGCTATAGGCCTGCTATAACACAATATCTGTAGATAGAAGCTTTTCGATAACAAAATATCCTGGCTTCAAAGTTTTTTTTTTTTTTGTCTCAATTTACCTGTATTTTTCCCCTCAGAATTTTCTGCTAGGTGGAAATATTAATAATGAAAATTTGGGGAGGATGTTTTATTTATATAGTAAACAAATATTAGGCTATAGGCCTGCTATAACACAATATCTGTAGATAGAAGCTTTTCGATAACAAAATATCCTGGCTTGGCCTGCATACCCCGAAAATGCTTTCCATGTGGCCCATTTGTCGATGAAGTTGAATAGCCTTAATGTAGAGTGTTATGAATTAATAAAGAAGCTCTGTCTGTTTCTCTGTCTCTCTTTCTGGTATATCATCAAGCTTATGCAGCCTTTCTTCCTTCCTCAAGCATGAGAAACATTTGTGCTGCACAGGGAAGTGGCACATGAGAAGAGTTTTCCTACACTACGACCCACATGTACAAAATATTCTTGGTTTGTCAATAGATGTTTGAATGCACCTGGCAACCAAAAAACTTATGGCAACTCAAACCTGATGATTAATTTTGATTACACGTAGTCTTTTGAATTTTGAATATTTGTCATCATATGAATCATAAACCAAGGTATTATCATGTCGGAGTGAGTCTAAAAGTCTTTTTAAGTTGTTAAACAGAATTCAGGGCTCGAAAATAAAGATTTTTTTTCTGCGTGGATGGGCTATATTTTTACTTGCCCTGCCAAAATTTTCACCACAAATATGATTTTGATTGTTAAATATTTGATTGATGATTAAATCATAATATATTTTTTAATAATGCACAGTATAAAATAAAAAAAATAAAAAAGATATTATGTAATTCTATGACAGTTCAACATAAAATAAAAAATAAAGTAATTCTTACCATTCAGCAAGATAAAATTACCTTGGTGACATATGTAAATTAACAAATTGCAATGCTCAGTTTATGCACAGAAAACCAAATGTTTATGTTTGCAAGGCATAAAAACACATGTAAGATGTAGTAATAATGCACCATATGTCAAGTTCTGTTAACTGGTATAGACTCTCTCACTTTATTTGAGAAATAAATCATGTGGTCTACTCTATTTTCAGGCCTCTGGTTTTTGCGTATGGGGTTTGCCTTGATTCTTTCCGATGTGTAAAGTAGAAAGCAGGGGAATTGTGATGACTAAGCATTTAGAAACATTTCTGTTGGACATTCTTTCAGATATCTGACATGCACATGCCTTAATAAACTGTACCTGACAAGTGAAAGAGGTAGTGCCATCCAGGAAAAATTTAATGAGAGATTATGAAGACTAAAGATTATTAATTTGAACCGAAATTTATAGATTACAGTACTGTGTTAATGGATCCATTATCCATTCATTCATTATCCGTTCATTATGAACAGAAACAAGTACACTGATATTAACTTCTCGTATGCTGCTTGATCTCCTTGTATGTCAGAAGTATGGCGTCGTTTTTGTTTTCTCAGAGTGGCTCTCCTCTAGTCTCATTGTGCTGTGAATTGCTGGTATTGAATAATAGATGAGGAGAATCCGGGGGTGTGTCTGTCTCAGGATCTTATCAGAGAGGGAACAGGAGGACATTAAGTACATTAAGAGACATCAGATTAAGAGCCCTGACCTCACACACTTTTGGCTTATGTAGTGCTCTAATTTAAGACATTAACACATTTGTACATTTAAATGTATTTAGCAGAATTCCACAGATTTTGCCCAAAAATTAGCGGTTCAGAGTTTCTCGTACCACTTCGCATTTCCTTTCCACCATAAATACAGATCCTTGTCCATTGGTGTGAATGACTCAAACAAGAACTGAATACCAATAGAGTAGAATGCAATAAGAATAAAAATATTACCCCAAATGATGTATTGAAAGGTCCCCTTTCTGTTGGTCAGTGTGGATTGTGAGGGGGTTACTACACTCGGTGACTTATATGAGAGTGGAATGTTTAGATCTTTTGAAAGTTTGGTTGAAAACTTTGAGATTCCCAGATCTCAATTCTTTAGGTATTTACAGTTGCGCCACCTGCTCTGTAATATTTTGGGGAGTAGCTCACACCAACCTAAAGCGGCAGATACTCTGGGAGAGGTGATTATTGCTTTTGGAAAAGGTCATGAGGCATCAGTGTATTACTCCCTGTTAATTCAGAGTCTGGGGGATGGAGCTTTAATTTCTATCAAGAGGTAATGGGAGAAAAATGTAAACTTGGTATTGGAGGAGGAAGTGTGGGCTAGGATTCTAAAAAATGTCAAGTCTGCATCTAGAGCTGCAAGGGTTCGCCTTATGCAATTCAAGATATTACATAGATTCTGTTGGACCCCCTCTAGATTGTATAGGCTTGATCTTAAAGACACACCCACCTGCTGGTGATGCCAAACAGAAGATTGAGACATAATCCAGGTCTTTTGGGGGTGTGCTAAGATTCAAGAATTTTGGTTGAAAGTTCAGAGTTGTATGTGTGATGTTTTGAGCACTCCAATTTTACTTTGTCACAGACTCTGTTTTTTGGGTGATGGGGCGGTCATAAATTTGGGGGATAATCACATTAAAAATTGGGTTCTGACCAGTCTCATGATCTGCAGGCAAATAAATTTAAGGGGATGGAAGTCGGATGGAGCGCCATATTTTTCGGAATGGTATGTGGAAATGGGGAGGGTGGCTGCTTTCGAGGAGGGGGTAAGTAGAAGGCTGGGGTTTTGGGACTTATTTGTTAAGAAATGGGGCAATTATTTAGTTTTTGGGGGGGACTCTAGGGGAGGGGACGTGGAGAGTGTAGTTTAGTTTATGTATGTTTATTATATTTTCTCTTTTGTTTTCTTTTTTTTTTTTTTTTTGGTTGTGTGTGGGGTGTTCATGGAGGGTCAAGGTGGGGCTGGTAAATAGAGAGGGATATTAGTGGGGTTTGAATGTGAAATGTTGATTCGTTGTATATGTGTTAGGTTTTTCTTTGTGGTGTATATATGAATCAATAAAAAATGTTCATTACAAATCAAAATATTACAAGTATTACTACACTTGGCTTTGCTTGAAAGCACACAAAGCTGCCATCATGTCTTCTTTTCTCATCCAACACCTCGATGGCACACATTCACAGCGCATTCAAGTAAATTATTGTTAATAACTTGTAAATTAATGTTATTTTATTTATGTATTGATCCTATTAATAGTTGAGGCGATAGAAGCTTTAGAGTTCACAGTACCATAGTGAGCATGTTACAGAAACGTTAAGAACAGTTGTTCACTTACACTAAAGTTATCAGTTGTAATTGCTATCAAATGAGGCTTTTCTTTTTTTCTTTTTTTTTTTTTGGTTGATTTTGATAAGCATTTGCCTCAATTCTGATTCATAGACTCTGCAGTTAAAAAAAAAAAAAAATGTATCCCCTTTTCTCACAATTTGGAATGCCCAATTCCTACTACTTAATAGGTCCTCGTGTTGGTGCGGTTACTCACCTCAATCCGGGTGGCGGAGGACAAGTCTCAGTTGCCTTTGCTTCTGAGACTGCCAATCCGCGCATCTTATCACGTGACTCATTGTGCATGACACCGCGGAGACTCCGCATGTGGAGGCTCATGCTATTCTCCGTGATCCACGCACAACTTACCAGGTGCCCCATTGAGAGCGAAAACCACTAATCGAAGCATTAGTCAGCGTCAATACTCGCTGAGCTACCCAGGCCCCCAATTCTCTGCAGTTTTTTAATCATGTTACAAATCGAAAATGCTTTGCAATTTCACATTTCATTCCAGCCCAAGTAAGAATAATATCCATTCAATTTTACTAGAAATAATGTTGTTCATTGTGTAGGGATGTTCTGTAAAGCTTGTCTGAGTGAGCAACAGTAACAAAGGGGGTCAGAGATTGGTGAAGGGTCAATAACAGACAAATTTTATGTGCAGTTTTTGTGACGATTTATTTAATGTTTTCACAAGGTCATTACATCACACCCTCTATACCTTTTCAGAATTCCTAAATAAAAAACCTCCTGTTATTCCACAGTCACTCTAGTGCCTGTGGCCGGTGATTGTGTGTACACCATTAGGGTAATTATCAACTGATTAACTGCTGTGGGTTCATTGCGCAATGTACACTATGTGTTAACATGTGAGCCCCTTGTTGTAGTCAAAGACTCAGAACTGACGGTGGCTTGGTGCCCTGTGTCATAAATGTATGCCAGGCCCGCATAACAGAGGCTTCAGTGAGGCACTGAGTTGCAGGAATAAAGGGTGCATTCTCACATGCCTGGCCCTCTCGCCCAACCTCCTCATTTTGTCTTTGGAGTGAAGCAAAGTCAACTCGACTCTTATAATAAAACTTTCTATTATCATGCTGCATTGAGCCAACTTCTCCCACCGCCAGACATTTTATAATAACTGTCCTTAACAGAAAGATTTCTTAGTGCTGTAAGTTAACCCAGAAACATTGAAGCTGCCTTGTTGAAGCAAGTTTACTCTGATAAGCAGTGGTCTTTCGAAACATGCTTTGACGGAATTGCCATTTTCTTAAAGGATTAGTTCAACCAAAACAATGTAATTCTGTCATCATTTACTTACCCTCGTGTCATTCCAAACCTGTAAGACGAAGATATTTTCAGTAATGTTCTTTTATTTTTTTCTCTCCATGCAATTACAATGAATGGAAACTGGAGCTTTTATGCTTCAAAAAGGTGATTTTATGTTAAATTACAATAAAAGTGTCATAAAAGTAGCCCATATGACTCATACGCTATATTTCAAGTCTTTGAAGCCATACGATAGCTTTTTGTGAAGAATGGACAGAAATTTAAGTTGTTATCCACTGAAAATCTTGGCATCTGCCCTAGCACTCTTTTGTACATTAATGAGAGTTCATAAGAAAAGTAACAATGTCTGATTCATTAACAAATGGTTCTTTTGAATTATTTCAATGAATCAAAAAGCGTTCTGAATGATTCGCTCATGAAATCAAACTGATCTGTTCAACTGACTGACTCAATGACCCTGTTGCAGCAGCTCTTGAGTTAAGAGCTCACTGGAGGGGGAAAATGTTAGGGACTAACAGCCTCATTCACCATTTAATTGTCACTGTATCAAAAAAAAAAAAAAAAAAAAAAGATGCAAAGAAAGTGAATGGAGATAAAGGCTCAAATTCTGCATAATGCCCTCTGTGTTTCACAGAACAAACAAAAGTCATACAGGTTTAGAACAACATGAGGGTGAGTAAATGATGATAGAATTTTCATTTTGGGGTAAATTGTGCCTTTCATTTTGGTCTTTCTCTCAAACAAAGCTATCTTGCTTCCGAAGACTTGGAATATAGTGTATGGACCACTTTTATGGTGCTTTTGCGCCCTTTATGAATCTTGAAAGCTTCCTAAGTGACCTGTACATTCTTCAGAATTTCTCCTTTTGTGTTCTGCAGAAGAAATAATTTTTCATTTTTGGGTGAACTATCCCTTTAATTTGATGAAGAAAGGTCAAAGTTTGTAACAATACTGTAACTTCAACTCTGAAGAGTCAAAATTTAGCCTGACGTTTATTTGAGAGATCCCTTAGGGAGAAACATGTTTATTTATCCTCATGTGTGTGGTCAGTGTTGAGGTGTGAACCATCAGGGACATCTAGCACTAATAGCACAGCAGCTGTCTCAGAGTGAGGCAGGCCATTCAGACGCCTTCCCTGTTTCATTAAACAGATGCTCAATATCTAATCCGACTTGTTCACGTAGCTAGTGTCAAAATCATGGCTAAGTGTAAGAAACGGCTGTGGGCACCCTTGCCAAATGAGATTCATGCCCTCCTGCTCGAATTGGGTGGGTTATCTGTGTTATGGCTTGGTGTTTGATTGACAGCGCACCTCCCTATTGTCAGCTGGTTTGTTTTGAAATTGAGAACCTTAAAGCTCTGTTAGGAGAGACATATTGTAGTTTTGTTTAATCCTGCTCATAGTATCCAACATAAATAAAGTCTGGGTTTATTAGACACACAGCTACTTAGTATCCTGCTGAAGTTCAACATACTCTCTATTCAGACAGAGTCACACTCCACCCCTTCCTCTGTGCTTGTCTATCACGCTTTTCCAAACCTATGTTTGTGTTTAGCCTTATACAGTGGTCCTTAAAAAGTATTTTAAGACAAAAAGGATTTGGACTCTTTTTTGTTGTCAAATGTTAGTGGAACATGTCCAACATTTTTAAAGTGTTGAACTACACTTGTGGTTACTCTGCTAGGACACATGTGTGAACTTAAAGGAAACTGACCACATAATAAGACTAGTTGGTTAAAAGTAATTGCACAAATGACTCAGAAAAGTGAAGTTAGTTCTGAGAAAAGGTCTAGCATTATTTGTTTGCAGATGCGACTTGATTTGGTATTTTGCATCCAATGCAATGACATTCAGACATCTTTAAATGTGACTTAAGTGTCCAAAGAATGTCCGAATACTTTTGGAGGCCACATACTGTATGCCTCTCTCTCCCTGTATCATACCCATCTAGCAATATATACAGTATGCCTTAGTGAGAGCAACAAACATTAAAAATGCTTTCAGTGTTTCTACCTAATGTTATATTTACCTTGTCAGTTAAAATAACGTCTTGTGGCACTGCTCTGTGTGTTTACATTTAGCCCGGGCCTGCGTATTTGCTGAATATATGTGATTTTTATAACCATATTTGAGATGTGGTCTGTATAATAGTGCATATTTTCATATTGCCTCAAATGTAACATTCAATCTTTGTTTTTCAAATTTATGTAAACAGATTAGACCAGGGACAGTGTGTTGTTTACCTTATTATGATCCACAGCAAGTGAAACACAATGAAAATATTAGGGGTAGGAATCAGTAGTGACTTGGCTATAGGGTTGTACGTAAATATCTGGGTCGCGATACAATAATATTGCAGTTTTTTGTATTTTTATGTTTAGTCTGTGATATATTGTGATCTTTTACTCAATTGTTTTTCATTCATCTTTATTGGACTTTGGTGCTTTTGTAGCTGGGTCAATGCATTGCCTTAATTTAATGTCAGTATTCATTGCCAACTTTGCGCAACCAGTGCTGAATTTCCTATGTTACTTCATCGTAGATCCATAGAAATAGAGGTAAAGCATAGACATATCAGTGTCAGTAAAAAAAAAAAACAGCATGAGGGAATAGCTTACCTTGGTTCTATAGGGATGCTCCGATTAGGATTTTTATAGCTGATGCCGATTATCGATTTTCTTGTCATCTGATAAGCCGATACGATCATTTAAGTGTCTTTCAGGAGCTCTAATATGTAGTTAAATGTAAGCTTTCTGCTCACTGTAATTGTTAACTGAATTTCCCTGTTGGTAATACCATATTTGTTGCCTAGTTGTTGCTGACAAAAATAGGTTGTAGGTTGGTTAACTGATAAACAAACACTAAAATATTCATTTTTAAAATGATTATTTTTTTATTTTTTTTAAATAGGCCTTTAAAACAATTAGTCTAACACAAAATATTCTCTATATTCGGATAGATAGCCCTATAAAGAACACTGCTTAGTGTCAAACTGAATTCGAACTGATAACACATAGGTGCAAATAAACTTAAAGCGATAGTTCACCCCAAAATGAAAATTCTCTCATCATTTACTCACCCTCATGTCACCCTAGATATGTATGACTTTCTTTCAGCAGAACACAAACAATGATTTTTAGAAGAATATCTCAGCTCTGAAGGTCCTTACAATGCAAGTGAATGGTGACCAGAACTTTGTAGCTCCAAAAATCACATAAAGGAAACATGAAAGTAATCCATAAGACTCCAGTGTTTAAATACATATCTTCAGAAGCGATATAAGTGCGGGTGAGAAACAGAACAAGTCCTTTTTTACTCTAAATCTCCACTTTCGCTTTCAGATGTGAAAGTGAAACTAAACAGGCACCACATGTGACTTTCAGATGTAAAAGTGAAAGGAGGTACAAAGGTCTGGTCACCATTCACTTGCATTGTATGAACCTACAGAGCTGAGATATTCTTCTAAAATCTTTGTTTGTGTTCAGCAGAAGAAAGAAAGTCAAACACATCTGATGTGGCATGAGAGTAAATATTATGATAATTGTCTTTTTTGGGTGAACTATCCCTTTAATGTTACATTTTTGGTTATTTATTCATTGCCACAATTTTATGTACCTTATTATGGTCCAAAACCAGTGGAACACAAGGAAAAAAATCATAACTTTATAATAAAGATAGCATGATATGCCTGATTTCACTTTTGGTTTTGCTTAGTTTTTTGTTTGTTTCAGCAGAACAAGAGTTGTTTACTGTTTCTACTACTGTTCTGGCTAGACTCCTAATCACTGTTACTGCAGAATATATATTTTTCAAAGTGAATGTGGACAAAGGACTTGGTGTTTGGATGTGAAGACGGTGGGTGGGTGGGTGGGAGGGGTGAGGGTATGAGGACAGAAGGGGTGTGTGTGTGAGAGAGTAGGGGCAGAGTGAATGGTTCGTAATGTGGTAGTGGTGCTGCTGGAAAGGATGGGAGGAGATGGAAAGGGTGGAGGGGAGGGATGTGCTTTTGTTTTGTTCTCTGTTGCTGAGCAATGGGGACTAAAGCATTGGGAACAGCTGTGATGGCCAAAGCTTTTCTCTTTCACTCTGCTGGAGAAGCCCTGAGGCACATGCACAGATACAGCCTAGTGTGTGGGTGTGTGAGTGTGTGTCTGTGCATTGTGCGTGTCTCTGTACCAGGGAGAGGGAGAAAGAGAGGGAAAAGTAGGCTGATAGTAACTGAAGGAGGCATTAGTGCTTTTAAGAAGGCCATGTAATCACTGTGTAAGTGAGTGCAATTTGTACAAAGAGAAAGTGACTGCTGAAGCAAATAAGTTTACTTTAGATGTATTTTTTATTTGGGGGGGGGGGGGGTTTCTCCCCTTTTCTCCCCTTTTCTCCCCAATTTGGAATGCCCAATTCCCAATGTGCTCTAAGTCCTCGTGGTGGCATAGTAACTCGCCTCAATCCGGATGGCGGAGGACAATTCTCAGTTGCCTCCACGTCTGAGACATCAATCTTTTTTGAAAAGTTGAGCGTGTTACCACGGAGACGTAGCATGTGTGGAGGCTTCACGCTATTCTCCGCGGCACCCATGCACAACTCACCATGCGCCCCACCAAATTATTTGCCCAACCGAAGTATCAAGTATTTTTCCACTTGACCAATAAACAGAAGTGGTCATGCTGTCTAGGTGTTGGTATTGACATCGTCCAAAAAAAAAAAAAAAAAAAACTGTTGAAGACTACTTGAAAGTAAAAAAAAAAAAAAGTGGTTAAGTCTATATTCTGACCTTTATTCCAAATAAATAAATAAAAGTTTCACAGCTAATTGAATATCACTTTGGTAATAAGCATATTCAAAATAAATGTACACACACATTCTTTTACTGCTATTCTGTATATGCTCAATGCTATTGTAGATGCACACTCTTTTGTGTCTTTTGTTACACTTCTAGTAATTTTAACACAGTATTTTATCCAAAGTCATTAATTCTGATTCATGTTATTGACAACAATAAATAAGTGCAATAAATAGCAAAATGTAGGCCATGAGATTCTTAGAGTGCTTTTTATCTGTCTGTTTATTGATTACAAAAATGTGTATCCTCAATTGCTTGACTTTTTACAACTGCCTCTATCATGTAGCACTCAGAATTATTTTCATTTGGACATGTGCTGATATAAATAAATATTCCATTACAGTGGATATTCCAAATAAAGTGTTTGTATGCAGAGAAGTAGAGGTCGACCGATAGTGGATTTTACCGATAACCAAGTTGGGCAGTACCTGCCGATAACCGATTAATCAACTGATAGTTTTTAAAACTGATACTGAATGAACAACATAACACTCAAAGTAAAATATTGCTAAACTTTATTACAAAAATAAACATTACTGACTGAACCATGAAACTGTATTGTACTTTTTAATGAAATAAATATATAAATATTAATATATATGAACTAATATTCAAATTTTAAAAGTCAGCTGATTTTTAAATTGATGTTGTTTCCTTAGTCCACAAGAGGACTAAATACATAAACCATTCAGCACCATTATATTATTGCATAGAACATTCCTATACTGACTGTAATAAAAAAAAGAGCATTTCATTTTCAACTAATGTGCATAAAATAAATAAATAAAAAGTTTTAGTCCATCCATATTCTCAAATGTTAAGTCAAAAGTAAAATGAGGGGGGGAAACGCTTTAATATCTTTCTTAATCTGCAAAACCGATATATCGGTCGAACTCTACAGAGAAGTCTGATTAATACAGATATATCCCAGCTGTCTTATTCAGATTTATTGAAACCGGTAAGCAGGGGCGGACTGGGATTAAAAAGTGGCCTTGGACTTTCTGACCCAGAGCGGCCCACCAAACCCAGCCCACAACACACCACACCGGCTCATTGAATTTTGCTGCTCAATTTCAAATTTTTGTGTAAAAAAAAAACAAAAAAAAAAAAACATTTCTATTGACTGCTAGCCATGACAACAGGCCCCACCTGTGCAAAAACTGTCATAACTTTAAAATGTATAAAACCACTGAAGATGTGATGAGTGGATTTTTTTAGAGAAAGCACTTAAAATAAGTACTTTATAGATCAGAAAAATAACATGTCAGAAATTTTTTTCCCAACATAAAGATTTAGGTTAAAATGTACATGAAAGTACAAGGGAAAGTGTGTATTTTAGGTGCTGTACCTTTCAACTTTTTTCTAGAAGTGCAAATAAACTATTGTCTTAGTTAATATGAGGTTGTAATAATGAAGTATTATAATAATATATTATATATAGCTAAACAAGATCATAAAATGTTGTTTAAAATAGTTAGATGAAGAAAGAGTCACACAGCAGGACACTAATGACAATGCTTAATTTCATGTCAATTACTCACATAACTGTGTAAAGGTTTATTGAAAAAATAAAATCAATGAAAACAAATTTGGCCAGAATATGTACATATAAATATTCAAATATAAATATATCATATGTAAAAAATAAACATACCTCTTAAAGTGTAGATCTTTGCAGATATTTTGCAGATTAATTGCTCATATTTTCACTCTATGTGAGCTTGTTGCGTCTTTATATCTGCAGTGTTTTAATTCCTTCCCCAGATTATTCTTGAGAAAAAGTGAAAAGACCAATGCTTTGACAAGTGCTATTTCTGCTCTCCTTTAAACAAAGCGTCACAGTTGTGTAGTAGAGATGAGAGGCAAGGATCTATTTGCAGGCTTTTAATGAAGGTAATGATGAAGATATCAAACAATGAGGAGAACACAAAGAACCAAATAAACTCTAGACTACACACTAACATACAAGATAAATGGCAGACATTCAGGAACCGACAGACATTCGAGAACTGACAACTAGTGAAACTAAAGGGTATATATACAAACTAGGGTAATGACCAAACACAGAACAACTGGGAACAAAGATGGGGAACACATGGCTGTGATGAGGGCAAAGAATCATGGGAAATGTAGTTCTGGGGAAACTAAAGACTGAGGACAAAAAACATTTTAAAAATAAGAGTCCTTGAAAACATAACTGTGATTAACTGTGACATAACCCCCCTCCCCCTCCCCCCTTAAAGGGGCAACTCCTGGCGCCCCAAAGATGGATGTGGAGGGTTGGATGACGCAGAAGGTGAGGAAGAATCCAGGAAGATGATCAGGTGGCCAGGGGGGTGACCACAGGGCAGGGACTGGGTCAGGAGGCCTGGGAGGCGGCCACAGGGCTGGGATAGAATCGGGAGGCCTGGGGGGCGGCCACAGAGCAATGACAGGATCCAGAGGCCTGGGAGGCGGTCTCAGAGCAGGGACAGGAGGAGATCTGATAGCAGGAGGTGGTGGCTTAGTGGGCAGAGCCATAGAAGGTGGTGCCACGAGAAGATCTGGTAGCAGGTGGCGATGGCTTAGGGGGCAGAGCCATAGAAGGTGGTGCCATGAGAGACTCAAGGATTTGAGACACAGATGGTGGAGACCATGGTTGAAAGGGCAGAGCCGTAGGAGGTGGAGATTCAGGGATTGAGGGCGGAGCAGTAGGAGACACAGAGGGTGAAGCCAAGGAAGGGCCGACGTAGGCAGGCGGAGCCTGGAGAGGCTCAAAGGCAGGCGGAGCCATGGAAGACTCAGAGGGCGGAGCCGTGGAGGGCGGAGCTGTGGGAGGCTCGAGGGGCGAAGCCATGGGAGGCTCGAGGCTAAGAGTCCTGGATGACTGGGAAATGACCTCTGTGGTCGTGAGCATGGGCAGAGACTTGGGAATGACCTCTGTGGTCATGAACACTGGCAGAGACTCAGGAACGACCTCCGTGGTCGCAAGTACAGGCAGAGACTTGGGAACAACCTCCGTGGTCATGAGTACAGGCAGAGACTCTGGAACGACCTCCGTGGTCGTGAACACGGGCAGAGACTCGGGAACGACCTCCGTGGTCGTGAACACGGGCAGAGACTGGGGAACGACCTCTGTGGTCGTGAACACTGGCAGAGACTGGGGAAAAGGTGTCCTTTTTCTTCTCCTCCTTTTCCGGACAGCTAGGAGCGTGGTTACAGGGACAGTCGAGGCTACAGGCATTGGCTCTGGCTCGTTAACCATGGCAGGCATGGGCGCTGGCTCGTTAACTGATCGGTTTTTGCTTAAGCCTTAACCTGATAAAAGAAAGCCGTTTAAAAGAATATTCTGTGTTCAATACATGTTAAGCTCAGTCAACAGCATTTGTGGCATAATGTTGATAAATGTGGATAATGTACCACAAAAATGTATTTCAACTCGTTCCTCCTTTTCTTTAATAAAACAAAAATCTCGATTCCAGTGAGGCACTTACAGTGAAAGTGAATGGGGCCAATCCATAAACTTTAAAATTCACAGATATAATGGTCCTCTTTAGTCCTTTAATATAGTAAAGGCGCTGACTGCAATCATTTTCTGAATAAAGGCTTGAAATGCGATTAAAGTTTTATAATTTTTGGTTTTAAAAGATACATGTATTTTTAAAGTTCACACAGTAAGACAAATACTGTGTCTGCATTACTAGCAATTTGCCTGTTTCCGTCATCTTTTTTTCTTTTTTGTGCTGTCTCAAAGAAAAGATGAATATAATTTGAATTTCTTTTCATCATTGATGTATCTGTAAAATGACATGACTGTGTTAGCTGGCTAGCAAAAAGAAAATACACAAAATTATTTACTGCCCTCAAGTTGTCCCTCATCGTTTTTCCTCCCAGTAGAATCTTAACACAATATTTTCTTAAAGAATCCTAACGCTGCTCTTTTCTATACAAAAACATCTTCGTTCATATTGACCACTGCTGTCAAGGTCCGAAGAGAAAAAAAAATCATTATAAAAATACCATAAAAGTAGTCCATACAACACATAGCTGTTGTATGGCCCCAGAAAGCTTGGAATATAGTGCACAAGTCATATGGACTACTGTTATGATGTCTTTATACTGAACCTTTAGTAATGCTTTATAGTATTTGTCCTTTATGAAGCTTGACAGTTCCTACTCATTATAAACTGTTATTCTATGGAATAGAGCTGCTTAATATGTATATTTTTATGTTCCAAGAAAAAACCCAGCATATGGGTTTTGAACAACATAAGTAAGTGAGTAAATGATTGAGTAAAAGTACATTTCCCATTTTAGGTGAACTACTCCTTTAACTGGTGGCTCATTTTTTAAACACATACCTGACAAGACGTACTCAAAATAAAATGGTCTCTTTTAGAAGAAGACTCTTAGGAGATGCTGTACAAAATTCAGAATTAATTAAAGACATGCACGGCGCTGGGATAATCCACGAGGTTCCTGCTTAGCAACTTAAACTTGAGTCCTGCCTTCATCAATTTGATTGGTTATCTCACATGACATTGACGAGCAGTGCAGCAGAACAGCAACAAGGATATCAGTTATGGGGGGGACAACTGGCCATATCTGATTATTTGGGGGGTCTTGTCCCCCTCAAAGTATATTGTGGTTACGGCCCTGCAAAAGAGCACTGTTCACGATTCATTCTACTTTCATGAAGTGACACAAATGATACTTTTACTTCACTTTTCTTTTTTCTTTAATTTCTGGGTGAACTATTCTTTTACAGTAATATCACTGGTGTAGCTCTTATCCCAAGTGGCATCTAAGCAGTGGCTTTGGTACAGGGTCATCCCATCATTTCATTACCCACAATCTTCAGAACTCTGGTGCCTTTCATTTCTCTGTTTGATATTCTTAGTGACATCTGTGGTTTCATTCTCTTCCAAACTCCATTTCATATGAAGCAGACATGGCAACAAATGCTGTAGTGTGTTTGGCAAGTAAACAGCTACTATAAATAACTGAAATAGTGGACCACAAAATACCAGAATTATAAAGGGGGAAAAAGAAGAACATGGAAAATGGTATTTAAGACATTCTTTAGGAGCCCACAGCTTTGAAAACACAAGAGACATGGAGGTGCTGCATTGCTGAAGCCTTAAATACCCAAATGTTTGAATTTGGTATGATTTTAAAAAAAAAAAGTTTTTTAATTAAGACTTTTTCATATGAATACTGCTGTTTTTCTCTTGCTCTGTCTGTCATGCCTTCTTTCAAGCCCTGTAGCAAAAAAAAACAAAAAAACAGGAAAATGCTGGTGAATACATGTTCTTTTATGACTCAGGCTACACATTGTACATCTACAGCTATGACTAATATTCATAAATTCATCTTTCTTTTAAATTTGTGGTGCTGTGTTTTGTTAGCTGTGCCCCACCAAACAACTACATAATGTGAAGAAGAGGAACATCAGATATGTTTAGAGCTCAGAATAAAAAACAGTTTAAAAGTTTGTAGATGGGGCAATGTCCAAAGGCTGGAATGTTTATTGAATTAGTCAGCTTGAGAAAAAAAAAAGACAAGTCACGATAGTGGAATGTTTTTCATCAAGTGTAGCCACTGAAAGGCTACCTGTTTTCTACAATCACAACATGGGTTTGGTACTGTGTTTGTTACATTAGTCTGTGTGCTATGAATTGCACAGTAGGAATGCAATAATACATTGGACATTAAGTGCCTAGACACACAAGAAAGACTTAATTAGGTTGTTGTCCTCGCCCATGAAATTATAGTTTTATTTACACACATTATTTACAGATATTAAAGGGATAGTTCACCCAAAAATGAGAAATCTCTCATAATTTACTCACCTTCATGCCATCCCAGATATGTATGACTTTCTTCTGCAGAACACAAACAAAGATTTTTAGAAGAATATCTCAACTCTGTAGGTCCATACAATGCAAGGGAATGGTGTCTAGACATTTGAAGGTCCAAAAAGTACATAAAGGCAGCTTAAAAGTAATCAATACGACTCCAGTGGTTTAATCCATATCTTTAGAAGTGATATAATAGGTGTGGGTGAGAAACAGATCAATATTAAAGTCCTTTTTTTCTATAAATCTCCATGTTCACGTTCACATTCTGAAAGTGAAAGTGAAAGTGGAGATTTATGGTACCTTACTATGGTTTATTTTTTTCCTTATTAAAAATATTTTTACTCCTAAATAAATGAACAGTTCTTTTGAAAATATTGTTAATATCGTATATACTCATGTGAGATGAAATATTTATCTCAGTAACCCAATATTGTCAATAATAATATAATCCAACCTGGTCATATAGAATCATGTTACTATACCTACATTTTTGCAAAATGATTTTTACGTGGCTCGTTGTATGTATTGCGGCAGTTTCCTAGTTAAAAAACACTACAGGCGCCATGACAACAATGACTTTTATTCACACAAATCACAAGTGAAGAACTCTTTTAAAGTTCTTTAATGTAAGACTAAGACTTTTCTTGAGCTTTTTGAAGTTCTCCAGCCCCAGCCAGGATTGTCACCGAATGAAAGAGAAAAACAGCATGATGTATGGTGGCCTGTCATATATGGAGTCCACTTCCAAAACCACAGCCATCACTGCATTGGTTTTGCTCCAGCTGGGGAGTGTAAGTGTATTTATGCGAGCGTATGTTCATGTGAGACTGTGTGTGTGTGTGCACATGTCTGGAGGAGGGTAAGAAAACCCTGTGTTATATCAATATTGTTCTGCATAATCACCATGGAAATGGGATAAAACACAAGTGTGTGTACACAAAGTTCAGCTTTCGCTCACTTTTTCTTAAAACCACAACGTGCCTCATAGCACGGCCTGTTGTTTTTTGCCTTAATACACAGCACCTTAGGGACAGCAGTGATGGATGACTTAGAATAATCCTTTATTTATCTGATGTTCCCCTGATTTGAAGTGATTATGACATTGCTATCAAGGTATCAAATTTTCTTGTTATTGCAAAATAACTGTTATCACAAAAATGCTAGTAGGGGAGACTCGGGCTTGTCACACATTTTACTGCAGTGAAAATTTCTCAGAATAGGTTTCTTTTTTCTCTTTAACTACTATGTACTTAAACATTTGATACAACGTACTTATTATGAACATTTGTGTTGTTGCATTGTACTTGCATTTAAAGTACCTGCATTCAATTACATCTGTAGTTACACTTTTAACCTTACCCCTAAACCTACCCGTACCTCAACCTCAGTAGCAGCAAATGTGAATCTTGTGAGAATTTTGCAGTAGAACATGAAGTTACACAATAAATACATTGTATTGTATGTATTTTAATGTTAGTACATAGTAGTTAAAAGGATAGTTCACCCCAAAATTAAAATTATCTCATCATATACTCACCCTCATGCCATCCCTGTTGTGTAAAACTTCTGCTGAACACAAACTAAGATTTTTAGAAGAATAATATCAGCTTTGTAGGGCCATACAATACAACTGAATGGTGACCAGAACTCATAAGGTCCAAAAAGGACATAAAGGCACCATAAAAGTTATCCATATGACTCCATTGGTTTAATCTATGTCTTCTGAAGCAATATGATAGGTGTGGGTGTGAAACAGATAAAAAAAAGTCCTTTTTTTTTACTACAAATGTTCACCTTTGACCAGCCCCAACCACTATTTGGCTAAATGTAAGCGTGAAAGTAACTTCCATACAAAAATGTGGAAGTGAAAGTGTAGATTTACAGTAAAAAAAAAAAGGACTTAAATATTGATCTGTTTCTCACCCACATTTATCATGTCGCGTCTGAAGATATGGATTTAACCACTGTAGTCGTATGGAATACTTTTTTTGCTGTCTTTATGTGCTTTTTGGACCTTCTGAGTTCTGGTCACCATTCACTTGCATTGTATGGACCTACAGAGCTGAGATATTCTTCTAAAAATCTTTGTTCGTGTTCAGCAGAAAAAAGAAATTCATACACATCTCGGATTGCATGAGGGTGAGTAAATGTATAGAGATTTTTCATTTTTGAAGAATCCCTTTAAAGACACCTAATATAAAGTGGGACCAGAAAATGAAAAGAACAAATTCCACTTTGTGACACAATTTTTGTTCCTGGGTAGTAAGTGTTATTTCCTAATTGCTTATGCCTCAAATGTATAGAAAATGGCTATTATTCCCCACAAACTTTGCTTTTGTGACCAGGATAGTGATATTTTGAAATGTACCTTTTTCCAATGAGAAAACGGGTGAATTTGTGTCTTTTCATTCACATAAAGTCAGAAAAAAACAACATATGAATCCAAAATCCTTCTTTATCTGTGGTCCAATGAAGACACCAGCTTTGACCTTAGCCTCAGACAGCTTAGGGAAGAAGTCTTGAAGGTACCATCAGGAATGCCACCATTTTGAAGTCTCCTATAACCTCCCAGCCGTACTCACCATACTTCAAGGCGTCCAGCAAGGTCTTGATGCAGTTGTAATCCTCTTTGAGGTGCACCGAGTGAGCCAGGGGAAGAGATGGATACTTGTTACCATTATGTACAAGCATGGCTTTGAATATTACTTTAGTATAAATACATGTTCATTTGGATTCATATGTTGAATTTATGTGAACGAAAAGACACAAATTTGCCCGTTTTCTCATTGGAAAAAGGTACATTTCAAAATATCACTGTCCTGGTCACAAAAGCAAAGTTTGTGGGGAATAATAGCCATTTTCTATACTTTTGAGGCATAAGCAATTAGGAAATAACACTAACTACCCAGAAAAAAAAATTATAATAATTTGTTACGCAGTGTGAAACTCAAAAAACAGCACAAATGTTAAAAGTAACATACAACCAGGTTTGGGAGGATTACTTTTTAAATGTATTCCACTACAGGTTACAGAATACGTGCTGTAAAATGTAATTTGTAACGTATTCCGTTAGATTACTCAAGGTCAGTAACATATTCTAAATACTTTGGATTTCTTCTTCAGCACTGGTAGATTTTTCAACTTGTTTTGACTATAAAAACTCTGCCAGTACAGTAAGACAAAATACACATGTTAAAAATACATTCTCTGAAAAACCTAAATATCTTATGCAGTGTTGTTTCTAAAACAAGATAAATCAAATTGATCTTGTCTCGATTTTTGCCCTAATATCAAAGGTCTTACTAGAAAAAAGAAATGATGATCCAGCGTGAATTTTCTTGATATAAAAATATGATCGTGCCTGGTAACATGTGCATGTAAAATGGCTAGAAATAGCATTTTAGCTTAGCATAAAGCTGACAATTTACACAAGGTTTATTTCTATTTCTTCTGCTCCAAACTTACTTCAAACTTACTTCTCTGTGTGCTCGTATGAATGTAACACATCATAAGAAAGTGTTTCACCGCTGTTCAAATGCACTTCGGATCGCATCATTTATATGGATACATTTTTCCATCTGAAAGGACTAAATACTAAATGAAACAAATGACAAAATGCAAAGTAATCTCTTCAGTAATCAAAATACTTTTTGAATGTAACTATTCTAATTACCAATGATTTAAATTGTAACTGTAGTGGAATACAGTTACTTATATTTTGTATTTTAAATACGTAATCCCGTTACATGTATTCTGTTACTCCCCAACCCTGCATACAACAATATCAAAGCATTGTTTTGGCCAACTGAGATATAGCTATTGTGACAAATTTCCTGTGTGGCAACTAGCCCCAGTCTCCCTTAATTTTAAATTCCCCTTCTTGATCATGCTAGTAGGACAGTCCCTCTTATTGAAAATCTATCTATATATTTTTTTTGCTTCTTCTCTTGGTCTAGTTCTCTCCAATTTTTCTCTTTAATTCTTATTCTGAAATGTCGCAGTCACTTGACTGGTTTTGTAGCAAATGTATGCAGTCAGAGGAGGTGTGCTGTGAGGGTCTGAGTGAAGATGTCAAATTGAAATGCTATAACATTGGTCACAGAGAAAGTGGGCAGCTGAATTCACACGGGGGAGAATCATGTTATGCTTGTCCGACAGCCTGGCACGTGGTGTACCTGCAGACACGGGCCGACCAGGGCAAATAATAAATAAATGAACAACAAAAGGGAATTGGATTTCAGACTGGCCTTAACTCCTCACCTACCCTGGCCAGTATTATAATATTTTTAGCCTTTTGATGATTGCCTATTCGATATACAATAGAAAATCTTTTGACATTTTTTAGTGATGAAAAAGAGTTTGAAAAGAGTTTTGAATTCGTTGAGTTTTTGAATCATAGATTCATCATCATAGTTGATTCAGTTTAATTTGATTAATTGAATTGCATCACTGAATCCTTGCGTCTGAATCCATGTTTGCATCTAAAGTTTAAATCAGAGATGCTTTCTTTGTTGCAACACTCTTATACTCACGAGTTGCAAGACAAGGAAGAATCAGGAAATGAAGAAATTTTTAATATCTTGAAATTAATATGTCTTTAGGAAGCTTGATGGGCCAATATAAAAAACATTGGAAGATTCACTGCGTTGCTTAATACACTGGCAACCAACAGTTTGGAATAATGTACAGATTTTGCTGTTTCGGAAGGAAATTGGTACTTTAATTCACCAAAGTGGCATTCAGCTGATCACAAAGTATAGTCAGGACATTACTGATGTAAAAAACAGCACCATCACTATTTGAAAAAAGTCATTTTTGATCAAATCTAGACAGGCCCCATTTCCAGCAGACATCACTCCAACACCTTATCCTTGAGTAATCATGCTAAATTGCTAATTTGGTACTAGAAAATCACTTGCCATTGTATAATTTGAGTTGCCAGAGTATGCAATAGACCGGCATGTCTTAAGGTCAATATTAGGTCAAAAATGGCAAAAAAGAAACAGCTTTCTCTAGAAACTCATTAGTCAATCATTGTTTTGAGGAATGATGGCTATACAATGCTTGAAATTGCCAAAACAAAGGTACACTACAGTCTTCAAAGACAAAGGACAACTGGCTCTAACAAGGACAGAAAGAGATGTGGAAGGCCAGATGTACAACTAAACAAGAGGATAAGTACATCAGAGACTCTAGTTTGAGAAATAGACACCTCACATGTCCTCAGCTGACAGCTTCATTGAATTCTACCCGCTCAACACCAGTTTCATGTACAACAGTAAAGAGAAGACTCAGGGGTGCAGGCCTTATGGGAAGAATGTCAAAGAAAAAGCTACTTTTGAAACAGAAAATCAAAAAGAAAAGGTTAGAGTGGGCAAAGAAACACAGACATTGTACAACAGATAATTGGAAAAGAGTGTTATGGATCTTAACCACATTGAGCTTTTGTGGGATCAGCTAGACTGTAAGGTGCGTGAGCAGTGCCCGACAAGACAGCCACATCTATGGCAAGTGCTACAGGAAGTGTGGGGTGAAATGTTACCTGAGTATCTGAACAAACTGACAGCTAGAATGCCAAGGATCTGCAAAGCTGTCATTGCTGTGCATGGAGGATTTTTTTGATGAGAACTATTTGAAGTAGTTTATTGTAATAGTAGTTTTTCATGTTATTAATGTCCTGACTATACATTGTGATCAGTTGAATGCCACTTTGGTGAATTAAAGTACCAGTTTCTTTCCATAAGAGCAAAATCTGTACATTATTCCAAACTTTTGGCTGCCAGTGTATATCGCCAGCAAAATCATTGTGAATTTTCAAAATATTGCCGAAGCCTACTGGCAACTCGGCTGGTATAAGCAATTATTTATTGATGGGCACTATTAATTATGATGTTAAAATGAGAGAGTACCCCCTGCTGAAGTGTATCTGCATGGCTAATGAGCCAAATTAAATAATGAGGGAGACACAGGCATGCCAAGGGCTCTCAGCGGAGTGTTGAGGAGGAGTGGAGTGTTGTGAAGGGGGGGGGATTTAGCAGGAGTTTAGTCAGCGACATTTCTGCTGGCACCAGAACTCTGTGTGTCTGTGTTGCCGGGACCCTGAAGAGGCCTGTAATTAACAGCACTACAATCAAGCAGCTCTTTTGTTTGCATGACTTAGTGTAATAGAGCAGCATAATTTCACAATACTTCTGCTGATATCAACACCAAATATCTGTCATCATACCATTGAGTAGAATGATTTCACATTTTACCCTACAGTCAGTCCGGACCTGTTGATTTGCCGATTTTTGATGGAAAGATCTATGTATTTGGGTGTATGTAATACCATGAAGACCTGGTGAGATACACTGAAAAAAAAAATATATATTTTGTGGTTAAGTAAATATAGCAGAAAATATTAAGTACTTTCTACATTTAATAAATTAGTTTACGCTTGAACTTGAAAATATTAAGTAAATTCAACTTTCAAACATGTAAATTTTAGTGCTTTAGCTTACGTAAATATCATTAATGAAGCTGGTGTTTCCAGCATGCACTGGGCTTGAATAATTAATTAGCTTGCATTGTTTGAATGTCTGCAAGTTTAATTACACCATTTTTATTGTTAATTTTGTTTGTTTCTTGTTTTGTGCAGTCTTAAGGTAATTTTCTACTCAAAATTATCTGTGTTAATTCGTCAGCAGCTCTGTCTTGTTTCTATTGCCAGTAATGCAAGGTGATGTTTTCTCATAGTCTACATAGCATGCATTAAGTTTCCCTGTGGGAGTCTTCTGAATGTCATTTAGCACATGATTAAACATTGTAAGGAAAATTCAAAACATGACATGTTTTAATAATATGTTTATTTAAATTTTACTAAGCTTGTTTAATTACCATGTATATCATATTTGTAAGTAAAAGTTACTCAATTTACTAAAATGTTTAAGTTAAATTTACTCACTTTAATCAATATTATGTCATGAATTTAAGTAGATTTTACTTAGATTTATATCATCAAGATTTACATGCAAAATAAAAATTAAGTTAATCTTTAGTCATTTTATCTTCATTGTACGTTTCATTAACCTGAAGAACATCACTGGACCCTTTCTAGATCCCCTTCAATTTGCTTATCGAGCAAACAGGTCTGTGGATGATGCAGTCAACATGCATCAGCATGCATCATATCCTGCAACATCTGGACAGACCAGGGACATATGCAAGGATCATTTTTGTGGACTTCAGTTCGGCTTTCAACACCATAATCCCAGTTATACTCCAGAATAAATTACACCAACTCTCTGTTTCCATGTCTATCTGTCAGTGGATTACCAGCTTTCTGACGGACAGGCAGCAATTGTGGGACAGGGGAAACTCACTTCTAGCACCTGTACAATCAGCACTGGTGCCCCCCAGGGATGTGTACTCTCCCCACTACTCTTCTCCCTCTACACCAATGACTGCATCGCCAAGGACCCCTCTGTCAAGCTCCTGAAGTTTGCAGACGACACCACTATCATCGGCCTCATCCAAGATGACGATGAGTCTGCATACAGAAGGGAGGTTGAATAGCTGGCTGTCTGGTGCAGTCAAAATAACCTTGAGCTGAACATGCTCAAAACAGTGGAGATGATTGTGGACATTAGGAGGAACACCCCAACATTGACCCCCCTCACCATTCTAAACAGCACTGTGGCAGCAGTGGAGTCATTCAGGTTCCTGGGCTCTACCATCTCACTGGACCTGAAGTGGGAGACCCACATTGACTCAGCAGAAAAAGGCCCAGCAGAGGTTGTACTTCCTTCGCCAGCTGAGGAAATTCAACCTGCCACAGGCGCTGCTGATACAGTTCTACTCAGTGGTCATTGAGTCTGTCCTCTGCACTTCAATAACTGTCTGGTTTGGTTCAGCTACGAAATCAGACATCAGAAGACAACAAAGGACAATTCGGACTGCTGAGAGGATTATTGGTTGCCCCCTGCCCCCCCTTCGAGACTATACACTTCCAGAGTGAGGAAAAAGGCTGGAAAAATCACTCTGGACTCCACTCACCCTGCCCACTACCTTTTTGAACTGTTGCCTTCTGGCCGACACTTCAGAGCTCTGAGCACCAGAACTGTCAGGCACAGGAACAGTTTTTTCCCTCAGGCTATCCATCTCATGAACAGTTAAATTGCCCCATTGAGCAATAACTATGTGCAATACACAGTTTAGTCTTTTTTTATATTTATCCAACACATCTAACCTCTTCTGCCATTTCAATCCTCTGGGAAAAAAACAAAAAACATTTGCGCTGTACATAACAGATTTGTATTTGCACTGTACATAACAGATAGCAGATTTGTATTAGATTGCACTACGTATGTGTATGTGTGTATGTACACTATATGGCCAAAAGTTTGTGGACACCCCTTCTAATTAACAAATTTGGTTACTCCATTAAATCCAGTAAAGAAAAATCTTAATGTTTCTTTATGTAATGGCTTGGGATTTGTGTGCTTCCAAATTTGTGGCAACTGTTTGGGGATAGCCCTTTTCTGTTCCAGCATGACAATGCCCCTGTGAACAAAGTGAGGTCCATAAAGAAATGGTTTACTGTGTCTGGGATGGAAGAAATTGACTGGCCTGCACAAAGCCCAGACCTGAACCCCACTGATCACTTTTGGGGTGAACTGGAACAGCAACTGTAAGTCAGGCCCCATCGACCAACATCAGTTCCTGACCTCACTGATAGCCTTGTGTCTGAATGAGAGCAAATCCCTGCAGCCATGTTACTACATACAGTATAGTGGAAAGCCTTCCAAAAGAGTGGAAGCTGTTATTACAGCAAAGGGGGAAATTGATGCCTAAGGTTTTGAAATCAAATGTTCATCAAGCACATATGGTGTCCACAAACTTTTGGCCATATAGTGTATGTATGTGTGTGTGTGTGTGTGTATGTACGTATGTGTATAACTATTTTTTATATTTTATTATTATCTATATCTTGCTGCTGTTTTTGTATTGTTTTTGTATTGTTGTACACTGGAAGCTCCTGTCACCAAGACAAATTCCTTGTATGTGTAAGCATACTTGGCAATAAAACTGATTCTGATTCTGATTAAAGGAATAATTCATCCAAAAATGGTAATTCTGTCATAATTTACTCATGCTGTTGTTCCAAACCTGAATGACTTTTTTCTAAGGAGATGTTTTAATTAATATTGCAGTCTGTCCTTTTAATACAATGTCAGTTGATAATGACTCACTTTAAAGCTTAAAAAATACCCAAATGTATCATAAAAGTAGTCCATGTGGCTCATGTGTCATATTTCAAAACTTTTAAAGGTTATGGTGAGAAACAACCCAAATTTTAAATCATTTTTCAGTGAAAAACATTGCATCCATTTATGAATGCTATGAGAGAAGCTTGTTCACAGTGGCCTTGCATAGAATTTTCATTTTTGGGTGAACTATTCCTGCAATGATCAATACATATTTTTATATATGTAATAATAGCATGAAGATGATACCTGGTGCGGTAGGTTTTTTTAACCTTCATGTTCTTTTTGGGGTTTCAAAGACTGCAGGTAATAAAACGAAATAATTTTCACATGCTAACATTTTCATCATTTACTTTGATTTGTATTATTGTATTTTTCCACAGTTTTGTACATTTTGCAAACAGGAGCTGTGTTACTACACTGGATAACAATCGTCTTTCTAAAAAAAAAAAAGTGCATTCTGAGTTAAAACAGGGATACAGCTTCAATAATATCTGTCCACTAACCTTTTTTTTTTTTTTTTTTATCAAGTCAGAGGAACATATAAAAGGATTTAAAGGGGATTTAAATGATAGACCATTTTCTAAAGTAATATTATTTTACTCAGCGTTGGAGTCTCAAAGTAAAAAATAAAATATATTTTATTAAATATAAAGACTGCATCCAAAGCACGTTGTAGTAGGATTAGACTCGGAAATAAAGCAGTTGTTCACTGTTTGGTAGGGACTCATGTTTTTTGAATGACTGCCCACACTGTTCGTGCCATGTTCCACGCTCCTGCTGAAGAGGCAGTTGGTGGGAGGTTCCTACAACAAATGATAAAACACTGTCACAATGTGTAAGAAAGGCTTTGTAAAGGACAGGAGAGAGCCTGGAGTAAGAGGGAGGGAGAGACAGAGGCAGAGGGCGGGAGGGAGAGAGAAAGGGAGGGGAGAAAGAGAGGCACAGGGAGAGAGAGAGAGAGAGAGAGAGAGAGAGAGAGAGAGAGAGAGAGAGAGAGAGAGAGAGAGAGAGAGAGAGAGAGAGAGAGAAGGGACGGTCTGTGCTTCCCTGCTTGTAGTGTGGTGGAACAAAAGGGATGTTGTAGATGCCGCCCAGCAGCCAGCACTTCTCCATCCTACCTCGACTGCTCACTGAGCCATTTCCTGTTTTTGACCTGAAATCTTTATTTAGAACCAGCATTCTGCTCTGCACTCTCCTCCTCATTTATAATAACACGGAGATAGGCACAGGATCTCAGATTCACACCACTGCTTTCTGTTTTCTATCTTCTCCAGTGTTATTTTTGCAAAGGATATTTGAGGGCCATAGCTCTAGCTTTTGGATTACAGGTCCAGAAGAGAATTGTGAAAGAAGTATGGCATAAAAATGACTTTAGAGCAAATTTCAAACATCTGATGTCATTTAAAGAAATGACTCCCTTTTTAATCAGATATTTGCGACATGCTACGTGAATGATACCTCAATTCGTGCAATGTATTGAGGATTGAGGTAAGCTATTTATCCTCTCTAAGTGATCAGACCTCCCAGCTAATTAATTAAATGACTAGTAGCAACCACCCAGATCACCCTAGCAACCACATAGCAGAGCCCTAGCAACGATCCAGAACATCCTTACCACAACATTTTAATGCCCTGGCAACCATGCACAACACCCTAACATTGTGGTGGCAAGTTTTGTATGGGCAAGCACTGCTTACATTTTCTTCAGACAATGTAAAAATCTAGTCTGCAATGTTGGAGATTGCTGACAGGGCTTGATGTCGACTACACATTTTTTATAATCTTGCTGCAATTCACCTGTTAATTATAAAATGTCATTATATTATTAAACTATAGTACTCATTACACTATTCTTATTTTTATCAGTTTATATATGGCTGGAATTCCAATATCTGGGGACATGGTTATAAGAGCAATGCAGTGCTAGACCTTGCCATGTGGTGGCAGCTTGATAGCTTGTGATTGAAGGTCTCTAAAATGAGCATCATCATCAGTAAGGTCATATGCATCTGTTGTGCACTAGTGTCAAACATGCACATTGCCCTCAAAAATTCACAACCTCCACAAAGAAAATATTTTTCATTGTATAAAATCTACCTACATTGTATGCATTAAAGAACATGTATTTTTTCAATACTAGCCAAGATATTTTCTATATTGTCAGTAGCCCAACACTGTAGTTATATAATAGTTTAATTATTTGTATTAATGCTGTAAGTTCAGAAGAAACAAGGAACATAGGCTACAATAATTGTTGACAGTCCTCATAGGGGAGACCAGGATTGATTGCCTACAGGGCTTGGTTGGCACAGAGTTAATTACTGGTAATTTTAAAATTATTTTCTATCTTAATGTTCACTTTCTTGACTGTAGCAGCTTGGGTGTGGTCGAGCATCCATCCGGGGAGAGAGAAAGTGGTAAGGGCACTGACACCTGAGCTAAATTATGTCTAACACCTGTCTCTAATTCCAGTGAGCATGGAGAGAGCGGCATATAAGTGGCCATGCCACCAGCAGATGGGGAGAGAGTCAGGGGCAAGAAACCTTATTGTGGAACTGATGAGCTGTTGTTGTGAAACTGATTAATTATTATTGTGAAGCTGAAGAGTTATTTATTGTGAAGCTGCTGAGTCACTGTGAAGCTGTAAAGTGCTGGAGTATATTAATACTCCAGCCTTACCTGTGAGGAAACCACTCTCCTGTGTCCTCCTGCTGTGAAGGCCTTTTACAATGGTGCCGAAACCCGGGAATTGGTTTAAAGACTGCACGCCCCATGGAGTCCTTCCCACTGTCTGACATCATCAAGTCCCTCGCCGACCTACATCAGACCCACCAACAAGCTCTGCTTGAGCTCCACCAAGATCAGGAACGCCGCTTCCATGAGGTCCTTAGAGCTCAGGCAGAGGACCGGCAGGCCATTCGGAGCCTTCTCAACCAGGAGAAAGCCCCGGCAGCAACCCTGGACAACAGCAGCCCCCTGCCCTCGCACACACTGATAAAGATGGGGGCAGAAGATGACCCGGAAGCCTTCCTCGACTTGTTCGAGCGCACCGCTGAAATCTGAGGCTGAAATTTGGCTCATCCCTTTGCTGTCTGGGGAAGCCCAGCTTGCAGCACAACAACTGCCGGCAGCTAATCTCCTGGTCTACAGCGACCTGAAGAAAACCATCCTGCAGCGGTCGGCCGGAGCCCAGAGCAATACCGACAACTGTTCCGCATGATGAAGCTGGAAGGAGCCGGAAATGGCTGCTGGCGGGGGACCATGACGTCGAGGGAGTGGTCGACCAAGTGGTGTTGGAACAGCTGAGAAAAAGGGGAGAAAATCCACACACACACACACACACACACAAAAAGAAAAACACTGAACCGACTAATAGCCCATTTTTATTGGCCGGGCATTGGCGGCAGTGTTCGCAGCTGGTGTGTGGCTTGCTGTGAATGTCAGCTGGTGAACCCACTGGCTACCCCAAAAGCGCCATTGCGCCCCCTTCCACTGATCGAGGTCCCCTTCGAGAGAATTGGCATAGACCTCGTCGGGCCATTAGAGCAGTCAACATGCAGACATCGCTTTGTATTGGTCCTAGTGGACTATATCTCAGCACGCAGTGTTGCGGAGGCACTTTTCAAAATAATCTCCCGGGTGGGGATTCCGAAAGATATCCTCACAGATCAGTGCACAACCTTTATGTCACAGACACTACACGAGCTTTACGAATTATTGGGCATTAAGTCAGTTCGCACCAGCGTTTACCATCCAAAAACAGATGGCCTGGTGGAGCGATTTAATAAAACCCTTAAAAATATGATTCGTAAGTTTGTACACGAGGATGCTAGGAATTGGGACAAATGGCTCGATCCCCTGTTATTCACAGTACGAGAGGTCCCTTCGAGCTGCTGTACGGGCGGTGCCCGCGAGGCGTGCTTGACGTCATACGTGAAGCTTGGGAGGAGGGACCTTCAACCAGTAAGAATGAAATTCAATACATTCTTGATCTTAGAGCAAAACTCCACACCTTGGGGCAACTAACACAAAGTTCTCTTGGGGAGAACTTGTGCTCCAAGCTCAAGAAGGACAGAGCTGACTGTATAACAGGGGAACTCGGCTACAGGAATTTTTACCGGGAGATAGGGTACTCGTATTACTCCCCACATCGAGCTCCAAATTACTCGCCAAGTGGCAAGGACCCTTGAGGTCACACAACGAGTGGGGGATTTCAATTATGAGGTAAAGCGAACCGATAGAGGGGGCAGACGTCAAATTTATCACCTCAGCCTCCTGAAATTGTGGAGGGAGGCGGCCCCTGTGATGTTGGCTACGGTAGTTCCGGAGAGGGCGGAGCTCGGGTCGGAGGTACACACAAAACACAATCACGTCACCTGGTCACTTGTGGAGACCACCTCTTACCATTTCAACTCACAGAGGTTGCCAAACTACAACAAGTATTCGCAGATGTGTTTTCCCCTCTACTGGGTCGCACAAACCTCATCCAGCACCACATCGAGACCGAGCTGGGGGTGGTGGTACGTACCCGTCCCTACCGATTGCCCGAACATTAAAAAAAATAGTCCGGGAAGAATTGGATGCAATGCTCGATATGGGAGTAGTAGAGGTATCCCACAGCGACTGGTCCAGCCCGGTTGTTGAGTTGCTCGATCGGTTAGGCACTGCTTGTTTTTACTCGACACTGGATTTGACAAAGGGTTATTGGTAGATCCCCTTGACACCAATTTCCTGTGAAAAAACTGCTTTCTCCACACCATTTGGATTACACCAATTTGTGACACTTCTGTGCGGTTTGTCTGGGGCTCCGGCCACGTTTCAGCGCCTCATGGACCGAATCCTCAGACCGCATTCGGCTTACGCCGCTGCCTATTTGGATGACATCATCATTTATAGCAATGATTGGCAGCGGCATATGCAGCATCTGAGGGCAGTTCTGAGGTCGCTGCGATGGGCGTGGCTCACAGCAAACCCTAAGAAGTGCGCTATTGGGTGGGTGGAGGTACGGTATCTGGGGTTCCACTTGGGCCATGGGCAGGAGTGTCCCCAAATTGACAAGACGGCAGTGATTGCGACCTGCCCGAGACCCAAGACCAAAAAGGGGGTGAGGCAGCTCCTGGGGCTGGCTGGCTATTATAGGAGATATGTACCTAACTATTCGGATGTCACCAGCCTGCTGACTGATCTCACTAAAAAGGGAGCTCCAGACCCGGTCCAGTTTACGGAGCAGTGCCAACAGGCATTTATGCAGGTTAAAGCTGCACTTTGCAGGGGGCCGCTTTTACATGCACCTAATTTCTCTCTCCCTTTTGTATTGCAGATGGACGCTTCAGACAGGGGGCTGGGGGCTGTACTCTCACAGGTGGTGGAGGGGGAGGAGCGCCCAGTGCTGTACATCAGCCGCAAGTTCTCCTTGAGGGAAACAAAGTACAGCACCATGGAAGAAGTGTGTCTGACTATCAAGTGGGTGGTCCTCACTCTCCGTTACTACTTGCTGGGGCGGGCCTTCTCCCTCTGCTTAGATCACGCCCCACTCCAATGGCTCCACTGTATGAAGGATACCAATGCGCGGATCACCCAGTAGTATCTGGCTCTCCAGCCCTTTAAATTCATGGTGGTCCACAGACCGGCGGCGCAGATGGCTGTTGCTGACTTCCTTTCCTTAAATGGGGGGTGGAGTGATAGACAGGCTATGTCTGTCTATCACTCCCGATATTGCTCCCCGGCCTGAGTCGGGTGGTGGGGATATGTGGCAGGGGGGGCATGATCGAGCATCCGTCCGGGGAGAGAGAAAGCGGTAAGGGTGCTGACACCTGAGCTAAATTATGTCTAACACCTGTCTCTAATTCCAGTGAGTATGGGGAGAGCGGCATATAAGCGGCCACGCCACCAGCAGACGGAGAGAGAGTCAGGGGCAAGAAACCTTATTGTGGAGCTGATGAGCTGTTGTAGTGAAACTGATGAATTATTATTGTGAAGCTGAAGAGTTATTATTGTGAAGCTGCTGAGTCACTGTGAAGCTGTAAAGCACTGGAGTATATTAATTAAATCCTTACCTGTGAGGAAACCGCTCTCCTCTGTCCTCCTGCTATGAAAGTCTTTTACATTGACCTACACTGTTTGATTCTGTCAGGGTATCTGAATGTTAAAATCTGTTATTGTGAAGACACGTTTTCATTTTATCTATGTCACAACAAAAATGAAACTTGTCTGCTAAATATTTGATAGAAAAAATACAAAGTTTTTTTTAAATATACTTATTTTAGTTAATAGTGATGGGTATCAGCTTTATTTTGATATAAGAGTTGTAAGCCTGTGATAAGCTACTGTGTGCTAGCTGGCTTACATCATTTATCTAATGAGTGTGAGTGGGGTTGGTTGGCACATTGATTTTTGGGTGGACTATCACACTGGGTATAAAAAAGAACAGATAATAATTCATAACCTTTATACACACTATTTACCAACTTAATACCTCTATTACACACATATACAGTGCATTCAGAAAGTATTCAGACCCCTTCATTTTTTTCACATTTTGTTATGTTGAAGCCTTATGCTAAAATGCTTTAAATAATTTTTTTCTCACATCAATCTACACTCCATACCCCATAATGACAAAGAAAAACTGATTTTTGACAACTTTGCAAATGTATTAAAAAGAAAAAACTGAAATATCTAATTGACATAAGTATTCAGATTCTTTGCTGTGACACTTGAAATTTAACTCATGTGCATCCCATTTCTCTGGATCATCTTTGAGATGTTTCTACACTTTGATTGGAGTCCACCTGTGGCAAATTCAATTGATTGGACATGATTTGGAAGGGCACACACCTGTCTATATAAGGTCTCACAGCTGAAAATGCATATCATAGAAAAAAACATGCTATGAGGTCAGAGGAACTGCCTGCAGAGCTCAGAGACAGGATTGTGTCACTGCACAGATCTGGGGAAGGCTACAAACAAATTTCGGCTGCATTGAAGGTTTTAAAGAGCACAGTGGCCTCCATAATTTTTAAATGGAAGAAGTTAGGAACAACCAGGGCTCTTCCTAGAGCTTGCCACCTGGCCAAACAGAGCAATTGGGGGAGAAAGGCCTTGGTAAGAGAGGTGACCAAGAACCCTATGGTCACTCTGGTTGAGCTCCAGAGATCATGTGTGGAGATGGGAGAAACTTGCAGAAGGACAACCATCACTACAAAACTCCACCAATCCTGGCTTTATGGTAGAGTGGCCAGATGAAAGCCTCTCCTCAGTGCAATACACATAAAAAAAGCACCTAAAGGACTCTCAGACTGTGAGAAACAAGATTCTCTAGTCTGATTAATCAAATATCGAACTGTTTGGCCTCAATTCTAAGCATCATGTCTGGAGGAAACCAGGCACCGCTCATCACTTGCGCAATACTATCCCAACGGTGAAGCATGGTGGTGGTAGCATCATGCTGTGGGAGTGTTTTTCAGTGGCAGGGACTGGGGGATTGGTCAGGATTGAAGAAAAGCTGAACACAGCAAAATACAGAGATATCCTTAATGAAAACCTGATCCAGAGTGCTCAGGACCTCAGACTGGGCCAAAGGTTCATCTTCTAACAGGACAATGACCCTAAGCACACAGCCAAGACAACGCAAGTGTGCCTTAGGGACAACTCTGTGAATGTCTTTGAGTCGCCCAGCCAGAGCCCGGACTTGAACCCAATCGAACATCTCTGGAGATACCTGAAAATGGCTGTTCACCAACAGTCCCCATCCAACCTGACAGAGCTTGGGAGGATCTGCAGAGAAGAATGGCAGCAAATCCCCAATTCCAGGTTTGCAAAGCTTGTCGCATCATACCCAAAAATACTTGAGGCTGTAATCACTGCCAAAGGTGCTTCAACTAAGTACCGAGTTAAGGGTCTGAATACTTATGTCAATGTGATATTTCAGTTTTTTTTTCTTTTTGATAAATCTGCAAAGTTATAAAAATCTGGTTTTTGCTTTGTGGAGTGTAGATTGGTGTGGATTTTGTTTTTAAACCATTTTAGAATAAGGCTGCAACATAACAAAAATTTGAAAAAATAAAATAAAAAATGAAGGGGTCTGAATACTTCCTGAATGCACTGTATAACATAACATAAATAATAGTAATAATAATAATGATACTTATTATTATTATTATTATTATTGTCTATTACATCACAGTTCAAGCCAATGATACAATTAGTTCCTTTCATTTATATGATAATTTTATATAAATCATAAAACATTTATATATACAGGGTTGGGAGGGTTACTTTTGAAATGTATTCCACTACAGATTACAGAATACATGCTGTAAAATGTAATTTGTAACGTATTCCATTAGATTACTCAAGGTCAGTAACGTATTCTAAATACTTTGGATTACTTCTTCAGCACTGGTAGATTTTTCAACTTGTTCTGACTATAAAAACTCTGCCAGTACAGTGAGACAAAATACACATGTTAAAAATACATTCTCTGAAAAACCTAAATATCTTATGCAGTGTTGTTTCTAAAACAAGATAAATCAAATTGATCTTATTTTAAGGATTTTTAGATATTTTTACAGGAAAACAATACAAAAATGATTAACAAGAATACTATTTTTGCTCTAATATCAAAGGTCTTACTAGAAAAAAAAGAAATTATGATCTAACATGAATTTTCTTGATAAAAAAATATGATCGTGCCTGGTAACGTGCTTGTAAAATGGCTAGAAATAGCATTTTAGCTTAGCGTAAAGCTGACAATTTACACAAGGTTTATTTCTATTTCTTCTGCTCCAAACTTACTTCAAACGTACTTCTCTGTCTGCTCGTATGAATGTAACACAATATAAGAAAGTGTTTCACCGCTGTTCAAATGCACTTTGGATCGCATCATTTATATGTATAAATGTTTTCCATCTGAAAGGACTAAATATTAAATGAAACAAATGACAATAAAATGCAAAGTAATCTCTTCAGTAATCAAAATACTTTTTGAATGTAACTGTATTCTAATTACCAATGATTTAAATTGTAACTGTAGTGGAATACAATTACTTGTATTTTGTATTTTAAATATGTAATCCCGTTACATGTATTTCATTACTTCCCTACCCTGTATATAAAACAAGGTTATCTAAGTAATGATTATATATGTATATAAGTTAAAAAAAAATAAAAAAAAGATTTTCATTCCAAACTGTACATTTGTATATATTAATCATAATCATATTAATAAAATAATATTAATGACATAATCTTAACTCATATTAACCTGTGCCAACCAAATGCACAACACAGCTTTGACCATTAAGTAACAAAAGTCATTCAGTATTTGGTGATATTGAATGTTTTTTTTTTTTTTTTTTTTTACTTCGGCTTTCATTTGCACCTACTTGGGGTGTCTTAACGTTTGTTCCACCAGAGATATGCAACAAAGTATGAAAGTGTGCCAACCAAGCCCGGTCTCCCCTACCGTGTGCCTGAACGCTAGAAAGAGAGAGAACGAGGGGCTGCTGCTCAAAACCTATTGAACTGCCTACCTAGGCAGCATTCTTGTGCACTAGACGGGTTTCTCGTTAGCTTTGCTCACACACACACTCTCAGCTCAGCTTACTCGGAACGCGCCTCTGTTGCCCCTAATGCTGTCTAGGTAGGCAGCCTGCTAGGTTTCGACATATAGCCCGAGAGAGTGCTTGCGTGTGTAGGGGTTGGACTTTTCCGAGGCCAAGCTCTGTGTAGTCGAGCAGAAGTCTCACTCTACGTCATTCGCTTTCGAAGGCGATTGTGTTGGTCGGTAGTGACTTACTGTACAGTATTTTAAAGCACAGGGCTGGCGGATAGTCCACCGTCCTTTTCTCTCCACAAACTCACTGCCGACCTTCCTCTTCGGTGGCGAGAGTTGTATCGGTACCGACTCGGAACAGCTGTCGTCAACAATAAAAGAAAGATCCCTCCCGATGCTTAAATTGATACCTCCACTTCAAGTAGACGAGGTAAGCGCGAATCTTATTCATAAATAACTGAAATCATGTAACTGGCGCGCGGTGTCACTGATGTTGCACATAGCAAAGGCAACAATCGTACACATATTACTCGCGTATTGTTGTCTGGCGGTCTGCGCTATCTTCGGAAAGTTCAGAGGCATGTCGCAACCCAAGACAGCAGTTCGGAACCGAATCTAGCAGAACCGAATCGACTCTTATAATTGAGTCAAACATGATATTTGTAAATAATAATGTGAATGCTTATGGTTGCACTTGGGTTTTACTCATATTGAAGTAAAGCTGTATTCACACAGCATCTTTTTAAACCGTTTTTACAAAATGCATTATAGAAAACATAACCGTCACAAATGTTGAATGAGATAAACAGTAAAAATAAAATGTATTTAGTAAAAAAAAATTTAAAAAAAGATGATTAAAAAATGCATAAAAAAAGCTAGAATAGCATTGTCAGTAGGGAGAGAAGACAATTTAATTGTTTAATGGAAAGGCCCTTGTGTACAAATGTGTTTTCAGATACTTTAAAAAAGTATTTGAGATACAGTCTGAGATCCAGTTTGGCTTTTAGAGAGTTCGGCTTGACCCTCTTTGTCCAGTAAAGCTCGGAATGACCCACTGGACAGAGGTCCGGAATCAGACAGACAGCTTTACATTGAAACGAATTGTCTTTTTTGTTTTTCAACAAGTCTTAACCTAAATGAGAGCGTGATGTTAGGGTTTACTGTAACTGTTGTCAGATCATTGCTTACAAAGCTGCATGTTGACTTGACTGTTGAACTAGAAATGGTTTGTAATTGGGAGATTTTGGTTGTGGTTACATACTTAATATGCATTAAATTGGCTTTGACACTGTGGAGGGTTTTAATTTGCAGGTGACTAAAATAAATAAATGCATCTGCTGGCTCTCACTGCTCATCATGGAACAAATTCACATGCTGGAAAATAGTACTGGAAGGATTTTTAGGGACAGTGTCTGTATGAGAACTCAGTGTGTCTCAGTGTGTGAACAAAGTCTCACGTCCACCCTGGGCTTTCTTCTCTGTTTTTGAAAATGCACATGTGCAGCCTTACACTCGAGCTTGTTTTCATCACTTAAAATGGATTCATCTTTATCTTTGTTGTGTTTCCAAAGTATCTGAGCAGCTCTGAGCAGCAGTTATTTTGCAGTTGCTATCCTGTGTCAGACACATAGGCATTCAAAGTCCGAATAACACGCACGCACACACACACACACCCACACACACACAGTAAATTCAGAGGATCAAGGTCCATTTGGATTTTCTAGTGAATGCTTCACATAGTAGATTACAACCCCTTGCTTTGCTCAGGCTGTGTATTGTATTGCTACTGTCTAATTTCCTTAAAACAAAAAGACTGACTCTGTGACATTTACATGCCGTACTCTCCGTGTCATCTTTAAATGTGAACTTCCTTCCTGCAACAGTTACAGAAGTAAAATGAGGTTTTTGTCACTCAATAATAGTAAATGTCACAGTGTGGGTGTGTTCAGTGTCCAGAACTCCCTACTCAAACACCTTTTTGACTTCATGGATTTGAGCATTGTGCTCAGCATTCATGTTTTACCTGTAAAGTTTATGCAATTTGACCAGGATAACATCTGCATCTCTAATTGTTAGGTGCAGTTTGTCTTTTGGACATTAGTCCACAGATTGCTGTCTTTAATATTAAAAAAATATGTTTTCAGTTATAAACTGCTGTTTTAATCACAGGTAAAATAGCTTGTCTTACGGTTCGATCTCTTGGGATGAGGTATTGTACAGTGCCTGATCTGTTTATTAGGCGTTTATTAAGTTCCTTTGACATAACACTCACCTGTTGCCTGCTTAGTTTTATTTTCACTTAAACAGTGTGCATATTCGTGTGTTGTATGTGTGTGTTGTATGTGTGTGCGTGCCTGTCTTATGCCTTCACGTAGTGCTCCAAGCCTTCTGCCCCTCTGGTCAAACCGGTTTGAATTGCGTTCCTCTCTCTGCTACTATTTAGCTGTTTTTTAACATGAGTCTGACGTACACTGGTGACCAAAAGTTTGGAATAATGTACTGCTTTTGCTCTTATGGAAAGAAATTGGTACTTTTATTCACCAAAGTGGTATTCAACTGATCACAATGTATAGTCAGGACATTAATAACATGAAAAATTACTATTACAATTTTAATTGTTTTTTTTCAGAACTTCAAACTTCTTAAACTACTTCAAAGAGTTCTCAGCAAACAATCCTCCATGCACAGCAATGAGAGCTTTGCAGATCCTTGGCATTCTAGCTGTCAGTTTGTCCAGATACTCAGGTGACATTTCACCCCACGCTTCCTGTAGCACTTGCCATAGATGTGGCTGTCTTGTCGGGCAATTCTCATGCACCTTACAGTCTAGCTGATCCCACAAAAGCTCAATGGGTTTAAGATCCATAACACTCTTTTCCAGCTATCTGTTGTACAATGTCTGTGTTTCTTTGCCTACTCTAACCTTTTCTTTTTGTTTTCTGTTTCAAAAGTGGCTTTTTCTTTGCAATTCTTCCCATAAGGCCTGCACTCCTGAGTCTTCTCTTTACTGTTGTACATGAAACTGGTGTTGAGTGGGTAGAATTCAATGAAGCTGTCAGCTGAGGACATGTGAGGCGTCTATTTCTCAAACTAGAGACTCTGATGTACTTATCCTCTTGTTTAGTTGTACATCTGGGCCTTCCGCATCCAGTCTATTGCATGCTGTGGCAACTCAAAAACAAACACAAAGACAATGTTAAGCTTCATTTAACAAACCAAATAGCTTTCAACTGTGTTTGATATGATGGCAAGTGATTTTCTAGTACCAAATTAGAAATTTAGCACGATTACTCAAGGATAAGGTGTTGGAGTGGATGGCTGCTGGAAATGGGGTCTAGATTTGATCAAAAATGACTTCTTCAAATAGTGATGGTGCTGTATTTTACATGTCCTGACTATACTTTGTGATCATTTGAATGCCTTTTTGGTGAATTAAAGTACCAATTTCCTTCAGAAACAGCAAAATCTGTACATTATTCCAAACTTTTGGCCGCCAGTGTATATGAGTAGTTCAAGAGAAGCTTCAATCTTGCCTCACTTATATTGTGCTCACTGTTTTTGTTCAGCACCTGTTACCCTACTCTGTTACAACACAAGTCAGTTTACATCCAACAAGGCAAACACCTTCATTGTAAAGTTGTATTTTGTGTACCTCTTATTTCCTATCATTAAATTGTATTACATAGGCTATATTGGCATTATCGGCCAACCTGCTGTCTATATTGGCTGAGTCCCAATGGTGAGTTATAATGACTCACAATGGCCCAAAAAGAACAGTTACAAGCAGACATCTTATCTGATAATTTAAAGAGCACAGAGCATCAGTTGCAGAATGAGAATATACTCTAAAAGTGAAGGCTGCTGGCTCTAAAGTTTCATATGGCCACGCGTTGGAGGCTCATTTGCATGTTTATTGATATTTGGCTTTTATTGCCAAATACTCACTTTTTGGTACTAGGCATGAGGTCACGTTCGAATGAAAAGTAGTAGAGCAACAGACACAACATGTGTTGATTGTCTTTAGTACTCTACGGTTTTGCAGACTTGTCAAACCTACAAATACAGTTTACATTACATTTAAGAACTTAAGTATAAATCAAAATTTGAGTTTTAGTCCATTTCTATTAGCTTTGAAGCATGCTTGTGTACTCCTAAAAGTTGAAACGTTTTTTGTTTTTTTTGCTTTTCATGATATAAGATTTTAAATTCACAGTCATTCTATTCTGGGAAAATTGACCCAAAATATTGATGACTCATGCTACACTACACAGATTTTTGACTTAATCATTTGCTCTCTAGAATGAGAATGTTCCTTCCTCTGCAACTGACTAGCAAGTAGCAAATAATTGTTCATGACTGTGATGTAAAATAAAGCCAATTGCATGTTTAAAAAAGAGACAATCCCATTGATCTGTCTCGCCAAAACTTCCTGTTTCAAAAGGACCAAAAACTGGACAGAAAAGTTTTCCAGTTTAATAAAAAAAAATTGTGTGATGGAAGGGGTTGGTATGGCAGATATATTGTTCAGATTCATCATGTGACAGTTTTATAGACATGTTATTTTGTTAGTGTTTAAGATGTCAGACGGGTGCCTGAACCCTGCAGCTTTCGTTTGGTGTTGTGTGAGAGTGTGGCGTCTGGGCCTTCTCCATCTGTCTGTCTCAATTGCTCTATGTTTACTGTCTCACACATATCCCTCTCTTTCTCCTTTTTTTCTCCTTCTACAATTTTTTCTCTCTCTCTCTCTCTCTCTCTCTCTCTCTCTCTCTCTCTCTCTCTGTGCTATTCTGCTTTCTCTCTCAATTCATTACATTGTGATGCATCAAAATATCAAAATGTATTCTTAATTGAAGCTTAACTTTACTTTTGTATCGTATGCCACCTCATAGAAGTGACTGACTGCAATGCATGTTTCATATTTTGTAGTTATTTTCATGACCTTTTCTTCATTAATTGAACTGTAAGGAATTATGTTAATGTGCACATAAATAAAAAATAAAAATACAAGTATTTGAAGTATTGATGCAGTATCATGAGAATAAGAATTGTAATAAATTGATATATGTATCAGCACAGCCCTACCAACATAGTCTTGTGACAGCATAAGAATTTGTACAAGATTGCAAAATTGAAATAGTTTATTTATGCAATAAAAAAGACTGATGTATGTCAATACTCTGTAATATGCTTCCATCGTCTCCTTCCAAACCCAGATGTTTTCTTTCTTCTGTGGTACACTAAAGTTATTTTCCTATTAGAGTCATGATTAGGTTTAGGGTTAGGGTAAGGGGTTAGACTTTATGGTTGGTTCGTAATAACATTGAATTTGTTTATTTTTCTCTATGGGAGTAAAAGTTGTACGTTTTTATAGAAGCCAACTCGCACAATTTCTCCATCTCTTACCATTACTACGACTTTACATGAAACTGGGTTGGCCTTTTCTCTATGATACAATATACACTAGTGTAGTACTTTATTAGGAACACTATGGTCTCAATAAAGTGCCCAACATGGTGTTCTGCTGTTGTAACCCATCCGCCTCAATCTTGGATGTGTTGTGCATTCTGAGATGCTATTCTGCTCACTACAATTGTACAGAGCAGTTATCTGAGTTACTGTAGCCTTTCTGTCAGCTCGAACTAGTCTGGCCATTTTCCGTTGACCTCTCTCATCAATGAGGCTTTTCCGTCCACAGCACTGACGCTCACTGGATGTTGTTTGTTTTTGGCACCATTCTGAGTAAACTCTAGAGACTGTTGTGCTTGAAAATCCCAGGAGATCAGCAATTACAGAAATACTCAAACCAGCCTGTCTGGCACCAACAATCATGCCACGGTCAAAATTACTGAGATCAAATTTTTTCCCCATTCTGATGGTTGATGTTAACATTAACTGAAGCTCTTGCTGAAGCTTATGCATTGCACTTCTGTCACACGATTGGCTGATTAGATAATCACATGAATTAGAAGGTGTACAGGTGTTCCTTATAAAGTGCTCAGTGAGTGTATTATTGTATTAGTACAGCCCTATCATCTGTCTGTCTCTCGTCTGTTTCGGCTTGTGCTCAGTGTCATTCAGTCTTCGTCAGGAGTTCCCACACAAATGACACTCCCTCTTGCGCTGCAACAAATTTCACCAAGTACTACAGAGTCCAGACAGAGAGTACATTGAAACGCGTTATCTGCCTGAAATGCTTCTTTGAACTAATACTAAAGAGTGCAACGTTCACTCTGTATATGTCTCTTTCCCTCTCTTCTCATCTGCCTTTAATTTCTTTGTTTAGAATCACTCTTTCAAGCACTGTCTGGTGTAAACAGGACTGTATTCATTATTTGAACACTCAATGGCATGTTTACTGTCTTTGTGTGTGAATTGTTTATGTCTGTATTTGTGGTTGTTGTCCTCTGGTGCACCAGTTTGACACTTGTGATCATTTAAAAAAAATCAGAATCAAAGTGTTCCTCGGCATGCTTACTACTGTATGTCTGACATTTGTGCATTCGTGCAGGTGTCTGAAAAAGCTAAAAAGATAGAGAGTGTATTTGTGGGAATCCGTACCCTCTGGATCTGAAATAGCACAGTGTGGAGGTGAGGGGGGAGGGGAGCTCTGAAGCACAGGCATGGAAACGTGCAGATCCTGTTACAGGATCATAATATCACTGAAAACTCTGCACTCACTCCATCCTCTCCTCTGCACTTGTTTGTCTGCTCACCCCATCCTTTTTCCGCCGCATTCTCTCACTCCGGCTCTACCAGTACACCCAGAACCAAACCTCTGTGTCACACCCGGTCCCTTATGTGCCGTATCTGTTGTGTGTAGGATTGGATCAGAACGTACAGCCTGCCTAGCACCCCTGATGTACTTCAAGCCTCTGCTCTGACAACTCAGGCAGTGCTTTTCTCTCGAAAAGCCCCTGCCTTAATTTTACACTAATTCTGGTGTTATCCAGTGCTGTGTTTCAGACACAGTAACCAGGAAGCCAGCTGCAATTAAGTTGCGCTTTTTAAGCTGTCCTTTAAAAGTGGGCTTTTGCCAGCCGTTTAGTCAAACTTTTTAAAGACCACATGAAATCGAAATTGACTTTTTGGGCTTTTAGCCCATGTCTATTAGCTTTGAAACCATCTATATGCTAGTGTACTCCTTAAAAGTTGACTTGACTACACAGAATTAACTTTTATCATGTAAGCATTTAGAATGTACAGTCTTTTTCTTCCGAGAAAATGAACCAAAAATATTGATGACTCATGCACTACACACATTTTTGTTCAATGAAATGCTCTAGAATGAGAATTTTCCTCCCCCTAATAGAGTGCAACAGTGCCAGCCCACTTTTTCAGCCATCTTAGTCCTTGGAATTTCATAAAATCCTTCATAAAAGAGTTCTAAGCTATTAACCAAATTGATCAGCACCAAAATGAATTGAGGTGGAGTTTACAAACTGTGATTTAAAAATCGTATAAAAAGACAAAGGTACAAGACTGTGTACTTAACGTAATTAGGGAATTAACTTCAATATCATGAAGCAATGGAAAAATATAAAACTATTTATTTAAAGTTGTTGATTATAAGTATATAAACAATATATTTTAATTTAATTGCATAATATTCAGATATATGCAAGTAGTTTGAGAGTTCGGGGCAGCAGACACAATTGTGTCACTCACAGTGTATCATGGAAGTGGGCAGTCGATTCATAGCTTGTTAGGTGCACTTTGTTTGCCGTGATTTTCTGATTGGTGAACATTTCTTTGCTGGATCAAATTTAGCAGCATATAGCTGTCAAATTACATACTAGTTACTGTTGTTGAAATTAATAGCTAAGCTCCCAGCATGCACTGCAGCATGAAAAATTACATTGATTTTGTACTACTTACTAGTTTGTAAGCCGTTGTTTTTGTTGCAGTCTTAATTACTTTATAGAGTAACTTATATTTATTTAAAATGTATTGTATTTTAATGTTCAGCTTTTACTTTTTTACGTAAAAGTAAGTTTGTTAATTGTCACCATTTGTAACATTGGTGTCTTGGAGAGGAAGAGAGGAGATGCAGGAGTAGATTCTTTCAATACTTTAATTATAAACGCTGGAGTGGAACAAACGAAATCACAAAATAACAAAACAAGGAAACACTTCAACACAACAGACAAGGACTGACCAATGACTGAACAAAACTAGAGGGTATACACAGAAAACTAATGAGGGAATGGAAGGCAGGTGAGGATGACGATGAACAGATGGAAGTGATTAGGGCAGTGAATTCTGGGAAATGTAGTGCAGGGGAAAACTTCAAAATAAGAGTCCTTGAAGAACATGATGGAGACAGACTGTGACACCCCCCCCCCCTTTAAGGGTGACTCCTGGCGCCCAAAAAACAGATGATGAGGTTAGGGTGACGCAGAAGATGAAGGATCCAAGGAGGATGATCAGAAGGCCTAGAGGGCAGCTTCAGGGCTGGGAATGGTTCCAGAGGCCTGGGGGGGGTGGCTTCAGGGCTGTGAATGGATCCGGGGGCCTGGGGGGGTGGCTTCAGGGCTGTGAATGGATCCGGGGGCCTGGGAGGCAGCCACAGGGCAGGGACTGTGTCTGGAGGCCTGGGAGGTGGCTACAGGGCAAGGACTGGGTCAGGAGGCAGAACTGCTGGAGGAGGAGACTCTGGGGAAGCGGGCGGAGCCGTGGAAGAATCTGAGGGCAGAGCCATGGAAGAATCTGAGGGCGGAGCCGAGGGCAGAGCTGAGGAAGGGTCTGAGGGCAGAGCTGAGGAAGGGTCTGAGGGCGGAGCCGAGGGAGGCGGAGCTGAGGAAGTAGCCGTGGGAGGCTTGAGGAGCGGTGCCATGGAAGGCACAGCCGTGGAAGACTTTGAGGGTGAAGCCGTGGAAGACTCTGGGGGCGGAGCCGTGGAAGGTGGAGCCGTGGAAGACACTGGGGGCGGAGCCGTGGAAGGCGGAGCCAAGGAAGGTGGAGGCGCCATGGAAGGGGGAGCCGTGGGAGGTTCGAGGGATAGAGCCATGGAATGTGGAGTTATGAGAGGATCGAGGGAAGAGTCCGTGGAAGGCTTGGGGCTGAGAGACATGGAAGAGAGTACAGGCAGAGACTGGGGATCGACCTCCGTGGTTGTGAGCATGGGCAGAGACTGGGGAACGAACTCCATGGTCGTGAGCATGGACAGAGACTGGGGAATGACCTCCGTGGTCGTGAGCATAGGCAGAGACTGGGGAGGAGGAGTCCTTTTCCTTCTCCTCCTCTTTCGGCCAGCAGGGAGCATGGATACGGGGACGGTTGAGGCTACAGGCACTGGCTCTGGGATGGTCGAAGCTACAGGCACTGGCTCTGGGACGGTGGAGGCTGCAGGCACTGGCTCTGGCTCTGGCTCATTAACCGTGGCAGGCACGGGCACTGAATCATTAACCGTGGCAGGCATGGGCACTGGCTCGTTAACCGTGGCAGGCATGGGTACTGGCTCGTTATCCGTGGCAGGCATGGGCACTGGCTTGTTAACCGTGGCCGGCATGGGCACAGGTTGTGGCCCATGATTCCCACGATAATTCACAGCATATGGGGGAAATGCAACTTCCGTGGTCGCTACGGCTGACTGCGGCAGGGAATTGACCACCGGAACCTGGAGAGGATGAGCCCCCCCCAAAAATAAAATTTGTTTAGGGGAATTGTATGGAGAGGAGTTACCTTGGAGATAGGGGGCGTGGAAAGCGCGGAGACAGGGGCCGTGGAAGAAGTCAACTTCTGTATTAAACATGATGAGAGTGAAGGGTAATGGATATTCAGGGTGGCTGGGATGTAATTTGCCAAGGGAAGATCTTCCGCCTCCGGAAGTGCTGTGGGTCTATGGAAGTTTAATCCCATTCCATAAATGGGCTTGAGGTATATATCCGGTATTGATGTCGAAGCAGCGAGTTGAAGGAACTTGGTTGTGTATTCCAAGAGGGGAAGATCCTGCCTGAACAGCTCCAAGAATAATTCTGTTAACTCCATGCTCAGTGATGTGCTCATCGAGGTGAGGCTTTGGAGGAGAGGAGGATTAGTGGGATCGCTGGAGTAGAGGAAGACGTTTGGAGGAACAGGTAAATGTATCCGTATACTTTGTGGTTCAGTCCTTCTGTAACGTTGGTGTCTTGGAGAGGAAGAGAGGAGACGCAGGAGTAGATTCTTTCAATCCTTTAATTATAAATGCTGGAGTGGAAGTGATTAGGGCAGTGAATTCTGGGAAATGTAGTGCAGGGGGAAACTTCAAAATAAGAGTCCTTGAAGAACATGATGGAGACAGACTGTGACACCATTGTTTCATTTTGTATGCCGAGTGTTGATATCTGTGTGTGGCTTGTTAACTCGTGATGCTGTGTTTATCCAAAATAGTCTGATCTTAGGTATTATTTTGCAAGTAGCACAGTGCAACAACTTGTGTTTTATTAAAACACAATTACACTGGCTGGAAGAACATAATATATTAATAAAAAAGGTCCAAGGTGCCAGCTCGAGAAAACTAATCACCATAATGGTGATTTAAAAAAACAAAACAAATCAACAACACTAAATAAATAAATAAAAGATAACAGATAAAGACTTCTGTTAAGTCTGAATAAAAACTCTTTTACATGTTTTTTTTTTTTTGTTGTTTTTTTTTTTTTTTTTGTAGCCCCAATGATTTAAGAATCACAATAAATTGCTGTAGGAATTTGTATGCAAAGTTACAGTGCAGGCTGTAGCATTCTATACCACCTGCAACTAACGAGCAAGAATCATGCTTCAAGGCTTTAACGTAAACTAAAGGCTACTGGCTATTTTAAAACAAGGAGGACACAGGGGCCTGGGTAGCTCAGCGAGTATTGATGCTGACTACCACCCCTGGAGTCGCGAGTTCAAATCCAGGCTGTGCTGAGTGACTCTAGCCAGGTCTCCTAAGCAACCAAATTGGCCTGGTTGTTAGGGAGGGTAGAGTCACATGGGGTAACCTCCTAGTGGTCGCGATTAGTGGTTCTCGCTCTCAATGGGGCACGTGGTAAGCTGCGCGTGGGTCGCGGAGAGTAGCATGAGCCTCCACATGTGGAGTCTATGCAGTGTCATGCACGACGAGCCACGTGATAAGATGCGTGGATTGACTGTCTCAGAAGCGGAGGCAACTGAGACTTGTCCTCCGCCACCCGGATTGAGGTGAGTAACCACTACCTACTAAGTAGTGGGAATTGGGCATTCCAAATTGGGAGAAAAGGGGATGAAAAAACAAAAAAACAAGGAGTACACTTTTTGTCAAGCCCAGAGTTCCTGTTTCAGTTTACATCAATATTTTACAAAATGCACTCGTCAAGCAATTTCATGAGGTCTTTCAAGCCTCTCTTGCACCACAGACATTTTTTGATGCTGTGTCTTTTCTTCTCCTTGGAGAGATTTTGCACAGGGTCATTGCTCCATGCTAGTGCATTAGGGAGCAAAGAGGCAGGTTGTCTGTTTATGAATGCCTCTCTGCACGATGGAACATGGTGTGCTGCCCCAGCACTTCTGACTGAGGAAAACTCAGCATTTCCCTCTTTCTCCTCTCTGGTTCCTCCTGTATTCTCCTTGTGGTTAGTAAATCCAGGTCAGCAGCCAATTCAAAGCACGGGTTGCCCAGTCACTCTGGTCTTGGACCAGCTTTGCCTACTATACAACCCTAAAGTCAAAATGGTAAAGGATAGTTCACAAAAGGTGAATTTCTGAAGAATATTTTGGCCACTCTTTTCCTTATATTGACAGTGAGTGAGTGTTGGGGTGGTCAAGCTCCAAACTAATGAAAAGCACTATTAAGGTATCATAAAAGGTTCATGGTTCTCACAACTTTAAAATTCACCTTTTATGTTCCATGGAAGAGAAAAAAACATATCGATTGAACTTTCACACAAAAGATGGAGGAAAAAATTATGGATGGATAAATGGGAGGGAGAGGAGACAGAGCCACAATCAGAAGGAATGTATAGGGTGGGGCGGCAGTGGCATTTGAGTGCTTTGAGTCGTTTCCACTCCTCAGCGTGAGTCACAAGGACACGTTCAGCTGCCGTGGCATTCCCCTGTGGGAAATTTTATTTGCCAGAGGTTCTTTAAAGCTTCAGACAATTGTACATAGGTCTTGGGGCATGCTGGGTGAGTTTATAGTCAAAGAAAAAGGCTAAACAGTTATTTGTGGTCCTCCCTGATTGTAAGCTTATTTGGCCTATTCTTTTGCTGTCACATTCGCTGTCTTCGTCTCGGAATCGTTCATAGATCTGAACCCAAATTTTGCTGTGACTTTTTAGATGCAGAGTGTAAGATGCTATTTTTAAAACTCAGCTTGAGTCACTCTTATGCTCTTTCTGTCTTTTTTTCTCTGTTACTCATCTTCAGAATAATCGAAAACAGTACCAAATTGCTTCCTCAAACACGTTTCAACAAAACTCACATTTGGGTCTGACATTTTTGAGGATGTTAAAATTTACATTTTAATGTCTCAGCTGATCCTTTATCAGAAAATAAGGTGTTCAGAAATTTGACTAAATGAAACTCATTTATATACTTATCAGTCAGTATGTTTACAAGCACTTTAAAATCTCTATTGACTAAAACAATAATTCCTGTTTTCGCAATGTTTATATAATTTGCAATAATGTTTGCAAAGTCGGATTAACAGACCTAGATAATATGATTGTATTGACTTTGTCCAACAATGTTTACAGTTAACTAGGGCTGAACGATTATGACAAAAATAATAATTGCCGATTATTTCCCTTCATATTGTAATTGCGATTCATTCTTAGAACTTACATAACATAACTGTCATGTTTAAATGTGTTTTTGTTCATGTTTTGTTTTCATGCCTTTTATTTTGAAATTAGTTTACATCCTGTCCCTGTTTTTTGGTCATGTGTCCTTGTCATGTGATTTCCTGTTCCCCTCATTTGTTCCTGTCATGTGAGTATCTGGTTTCATGTGTCTTGTTATCTTATTATCAGTTCTGTTTTATTATTGGTTCCTGTTTATTAGTCTTGTTATCATGTTCATTAGTTTAGTCTCGTCATCGGTTGTCTATGTAATGTGGTTACCCATGTTTATGTATTTAAGCCCTCATGTATGCCATTGTCCTTTGTCAAGTATTGTGTTAGTGTAACGTCATGTCATTGTTCTTTCTATTAGTCTAGTCTAGTCTAGTCAAGTCAAGTTTAGGTTCTGATTTATATTCTGTTTTGTTTTCAATTTGGATTCGTGTTTTTGGATTTATTGCACTTTCTAAAATAAATCTGCACTTGGCTTCCTACTTTACATCCTCGTCTCACTTGTCCTGCCAGCACCAATGTTACAGAATACTTGACCGACAAAATGAACCTAGCAGTTAAACTTCTGCGGTTACGCCAGGGGAATCGTCCCCTCTAGGACTACGTGGCTGAGTTTTGTGGACTGTCACTTGGTGGACTTTTATGATATTGCCCTCAAAGACATTTTCCGTGCGGTCTTAAATGAGCCAGTCTGCTCCAGGATGCCTGGAGGTAGAGTAAATTGGACTCTTTCAAAGTATATTGACTTTGCCCTGTTAATGAGTGGTTCGAGCTTTACTGTTGGAGTAGTGGATGAGGAACTCAGCACTCCTATACTGGCCACCAAATCCACCACGTCAGAGCCCACCACCACGCCTGCCATGGTCCACGAGCCAGCGTCCACGCCCGCCACGGTCCACGCGCCAGCATCCACGCCTGCCATGGTCCACACAAGCCTCGTCAACTCCAGAGCCGGCGTTGCATGCCTTGGCCGCCACATCTGCCTCATCATGCCATGTTGTCATGTCTGCCATGTCATGCCATGTTGCCACGCCTGCCATTCCTATCTCATCATGCCATGTCTGCCACGTAATGCCATGTTAGCACACCTGCCATGCCTAGTCAAGAGGCCCTGCCTTTCCATGTTGCCACGTCTACCTCGTCATGCCATGTTGCCACGTCTACCTCGTCATGCCATGTTGCCACGTCTACCTCGTCATGCCATGTTGCCACGTCTACTATGTCATGCCATGTAGCCATGTCTGCCTTATCATGCCATGCTGTCCTGCCTGCCATGCCAAGTCAAGCCGCTATGCCTGCCATGCCTAGTCAAGCGGCCACGCCTTGCCATGTCACCAAGTCGGCACGCCTATCCCGTCATGCCAAGTCGCCATGACCCCTGAGCCTGCCACAGCTCCACCCTCAGAGCCTTCCACAGCAGTGCTCACGACCACGGAGGTTGTTCCCCAGCCACTGTCCGTGCTCACGACCACGGAGGTCGTTCCCCAGTCATTGCCCATGCTCACGACCACGGAGGTCATTCCCCTGTCACTGCCCGTGCTCACGACCACGGAGGTCGTTCCCCTGTCACTGCCAGTGTCTACGACCACAGAGATCATTCCCCTGTCCCTTCCTGTACTCACAGCCACAAAGGCTGTTCCCCTGTCAATGCCAGAGCCCATGACCACAGAGGTCATTCCCTCATCACTGTCTGTGCTCACGACCATAGATACTGTTACATTGCCACTGCCTGTGCTCACAGCCACTAAAACTGTTCCCCTGTCACGGCCAATCCCTGAGACTTCCACAGCTTCACCCTCTGAGCTGCTCCCTCCTGACCCTGTCCCTGCCCTATGGCTGCCTCCCAGGCCTCCTGACCCTGTTCCTGCCCTGTGGTCACCCCCCAAACCGCCAGACCCCGCTCCCTTCCTGGAGCCACTTCTCTGGTCACTGGCTCTGCCCTGGTCTCCTGCTCCACACTTTGTCTCGCCAGGCCATGCTCCATGCCCTGTCTCGCCAGGCTATGCCTCGCCTATCCATGCCTCACCAAACCCACCACCGGTCATGGTCTCCAGCACCCTTCTGGTCCCCTGGTTTCCCTGCCACACTGCCCATGTCCACCTCTGCCCCAAGGTCCAGGTCCACATTTGCCTCCAGACCCACCTTGGCTGATAGCTCACTGTTGGAACTCTTGTCATGTTTTTTGGGGCCGCACCTTGTGGGGGCGATATGTCATGTTTAAAAGTGTTTTTGTTCATGATTTGTTTTCATGCCTTTTATTTTGAAATTAGTTTACTTCCTGTCCCTGTTTCTGGTCATGTGTCCTTGACATGTGATTTCCTGTTCCCCTCATTTGTTCCTGTCATGTGAGTATCTGGTTTCATGTGTCTTATCTTATTTTCAGTTCTGTTTTATTATTGATAATGTTATCATGTTCATTAGTTTAGTCTCATCATTGGTTGTCTATGTCATGTGGCTACCCATGTCCATGTATTTAAGCCCTCATGTTTGCCATTGTCCTTTTGTCAAGTATTGTGTTGGTGTAACGTTGTGTCATTGTTCTTTCTTCTAGTCAAGTCATTGTTTAGAGTCAAGTTTAGGTTCTGATTTATATTCTGTTTTGTTTTCACTTAGGATTCACATTTTTGGATATATTGCACTTTCTAAATAAAACTGCACTTGGGTTCCTACTTTACATCCTCGCCTCGCTTGTCCTGCCAGCATCAACGTTACAATATGGACATACCATATTTTTTTTATGTCAGCTACACATCCAAAATAGCTGAAAACGGTTTCTGAATCACTTTATTGCCGTTTTGAACATCAGTAAATCAATCCTAAATGTCATCTTCAGATTGGTCCTCTTAGAAGCATATAACCAAAGCTGTTTTTCTAATTTTGAATATACACAAAAGCAAGCAACAGACTTGTCTGTGATTGTTTACAGTGCTCAACAACTGCAAAAACACACATTAAATAAAAATGTATTTGACATTTTTAACACAATAAGAGCCGATGTACATGGACTGCTATAATTGACAACTTTTAAGATTAGTTAATTGTGGCAGCTGTAATTGTAATCTTGATTATTTATTCAGTTAATTGTGCAGCACTACGTTTAATGAACCACAGTTGACCTTGGCGTTGTGCACTTGGTCTGAAGAGGTGATGTGCGCCGTGTGTCTTAACACTTCCTAAACTGACATTGTTCTTTTGAATATTTGATTACGCATTGTGTCATGTACATTTGAAGTCAGAAGTTTACATACACTTAGGTTGAAGTCATTAAAACAAATCTTTTAACCACTCCACAGATTTAATATTAGCAAACTATAGTTTTGGCAAGTCGTTTAAGACATCTACTTTGTGAATGACACAAGTAATTTTTCCAACAGTTGTTTACAGGCAGATTGTTTCACTTTTAATTGACTATATCAGAATAAGTCAGAAGTTTACATACACTAAGTTAACTGTGCCTTTAAGCAGCTTGTAAAATTCCAGAAAATGATGTCAAGCCATGATAACAGTTACCAATTAGCTTCTGATAGGAGGTGTACTGAATTGGAGGTGTACTTGTGGATGTATTTTATGGCCTACCATCAAACTCAGTGCCTCTTTGCTTGACATCATGAGAAAATCAAAAGAAATCAGCCAAGACCTCAGAAAAAAAATTGTGGACCTCCACAAGTCTGGTTCATCCTAGGGAGCAAGTTCCAAACACCTGAAGGTACCACGTTCATCTGTACAAACAATAGTATGCAAGTATAAACACCATAGGACCATGCAGCCATCATACCACTCAGGAAGGAGACACATTCTGTCTCCTAGAGATGAACGTAGTTTGGTGCAAAAAGTGCAAATCAATCTGCGGACCTTGTGAAGATGCTGGAGGAAACAGGTAGACAAGTATCTATATCCACAGTAAAACGAGACCTATATCGACATTACCTGAAAGGCTGCTCAGCAAGGAAGAAGCCACTGCTCCAAAACCACCATAAAAAAGCCAGACTATAGTTTGCAAGTGCACATGGGACAAAAATCGTACTTTTTGGAGAAATATCCTTTGGTCTAATGAAACAAAATTTTACTGTTTGATCATAATGACCATCGTTATGTTTGGAGGGAAAAGGGTAAGGCTTGCAAGCCGAAGAACACCATCCCAACCGTGAAACATGGGGGTGGCACCATCATGTTATGGGGGTGCTTTGCTGCAGGAGGGACTGGTGCACTTCACAAAATAGATGGCATCATGAGGAAGGAAAATTATGTGGATATATTGAAGCAACATCTGAAGACATCAGCCAGGAAATTAAAGCTTGGTCGCAATTGGGTCTTCCAAATGGACAATGATCCCAAACATACCTCCAAAGTTGTGGCAAAATGGCTTAAGGACAACAAAGTCAAGGTATTGGAGTGGCCATCACAAAGCCCTAACCTCAATCCGATAGAAAATTTGTGTGCTGAACTGAAAAAGCGTGTGCGAGCAAGCAGTTACACCAGTTCTGTCTAGAGGAATGGGCCAAAATTCCAGCAACTTATTGTGAGAAGCTTGTGGAAGGCTACCCAAAACATTTGACCCAAGTTAAACAATTTAAAGGCAATGATACCAAATACTGACAAAGTGTTTGTAAACTTCTGACCCAGAAATGTAATGAAAGAAATAAAAGCTGAAATAAATCATTCTCTCTACTATTAACATTTCACATTCTTAAAATAATGTAGTGATCCTAACTGACCTAAGACAGGGAACGTTTTCTATGATTAAATGTCAGGAATTGTGAAAAATTGTGTTTAAATGTTTTTGGCTAAGGTGTATGTAAACTTCTGATGTCAACTGTAAACTAGTTGAAGACAGTAGCTTGACTGTGCAAAAATCCACTGTAGCTCAGTTATAACTGCTCATGTAAATGTACTGACTATTTTCAAATTTCTACTTATGTCTCCTGTTTCAAAATTCAATACTCTTTCAGTTCTCATCACATTGTAAATGCTTGTATGAAATAATAAAAAAAATAATTTCCTCTGTCTCCCCCCACTAATCTAATACTGATCTAACATGATCGTAAATCTAGTTTACTTGTTCACATACCCCCCGTCTTATGAATTATTTGCACTCTGCATGTAAACAGCATGCTTTGGAATGCACATTCATCTCCACCAGGTGTAACCTGTTTTTCTCTCCAGCAAATCACATATTGTTTCAGAACACTAAAAGATTTAAAGAAAAGAAACATTTCTTTCTTTAACTTCCCTCAGCCCCCCCCCCCCCCTCTCTCTCTCTCTCTCTCTCTCTCTCTCTCTCTCTCTCTCTCTCTCTCTCTCTCCACTAGCTCTTTGTCAACTCTTTGGGTGGATTCCCTGCTGACTGTGTTTGTCATGGTAACAGGCAGCAAGGCAACAGGCCCAGCCACTTGCACTTCCTGAGTAAGTGAAGCAGCCTGACAGATCTGCGTATGCGCAGAGAGAGAGAGTTTGTGTGTGTGTGTGTGTTCAGACAGGGTTTGGGTGCGATTCTGTCAGCCTGGATTAGGTTCAAGCACATTGCAGCACTGCCTACCGCTACCGGCCTTCACTTTATGCTAATGAGGGGAGGCCTCAGGAGCGGGCTTCCTTTTCTCTCTGTCTCTTTCACTCACTCCTCCTTCTCATTTTCTGTCTTTTCCTTGTGGGCCAGAGTGAAGACTGTTTGTCCTTTTTCATGCTTACATGTTTCACTCGAGAAATGATCCTTATTCCAACCTTTAAGGTGATTTGATTGAAATTAGGGCTGTCAGTCGATTACAATTTTTAAATGAATGAATTACATGATATGCATATTAATTAATCAAATTAATTGTAATTATTTGCATATATCAATATTTGCTGAGAAAGCCCCTCAAATAACAATAATTTATTATATAAGGATTAAATAATTATAATTTAAATAATTATAATTTAAATAATTACAAATAAAATTTATATATTATAAAAAATAATTCATATAATTAAAATGCATTACATTATTGTGGCAGACGAGTTAAGCATTGACAATTCATAAATACATAAAGTGGCTTTAGAATCCAATATATTGTTTATTTCCAAGTTATTGAACATTAGCCAATCATTGGCCTACAATCCACAGCAATCCATTTTGCAATTGAATGCGTCAATCTGTCCGAAATTGATGAATTATAAGGGCTTGGCTAAGGATGCGTCAATGTACACCTGTGTCGCTTATGGAGCGTCTCACTTTGGTTGTGTCGTGTCATAAAAATGCAGTTTTTAGGTCGCTGTGTCAAGTTTAACGTAGTTTGAAACATAGAAAAACATGTCTTGAGATCCCTGTGTTCGGATTTGTGCTCCATCAAGCTGTGTTTATGCAAAAGATCGTGTTCTGTTCTCATCTCATCTTGTGCTGTCTGCTGTCAGTGAGTGTGGTTTGTTCTCTGTATAAGCTGTGCATTGCCTATACAGCTGGAGTTTCACTTACTGCCCTCTGGAGAAAACAGGTGGTACTTCAAGCTTGAATTGCTCTGATGGTATGGAGACATGATTAATTGCTTGAATTTTTTTAACTAGTCATTTTTTATATAATTAATCGCACTGAATTAACACGTTAAATCGACAGCCCTAATTTAAATGTGATTTCTGTGCCTTTAGCGACACTAAATTGAATTGCAAAAATGATTTTTTTCAGACAGGTTTCCCTGAACACTCTCTTCGTCTTTCATTGTTCGTTATTTTAACATTAAAAACTTTACCTTTTAATTCAAAATATAATCCAAATTGACACTATTTACTTTGTAGATACACGTTCTTGGTCTTATTGTGAATGAGTCATCAGTGCATGTTATTCCAAGGAAAAAAATGTATATATTTGTAGTAGTTCATCAAGTAAGGTATAATCAAAAGTCAATCAGTCAGTCAATATCGCTATAGTAAAATAAACCCCAGTAGGGTGGTCAGGTATCACCCTGAAGCATTTATCTTGCAGTAATGACTGGCGGACTGTAAATTGTCCATCTTATTACAAGACTACTTGACAAATAAATAAATTGATTTGAGTTTAAATGATTTTATTAGTTTCCTTGTAGAGATCGCAGAGTGATGCGAGAAGTAGAAGAGTTCACTTACAATAAGCGGATGACTGGTAAAATATCACCTAATATTTCATTTTTCTGAAATATCACACCAATGGATGGCACGATTGACCAATGAGAAGCGAGTAATCCAGAGAGCCGTGTAATATAATGCAATAACATGTTCCACTTCTGAAGCGACTTTCTTCAACATCTGACATCACCAAGCTGCCTTATTTTTCAGCCCATTCTCTAAAACCACCTGGCTCCATTCTGAAATGTAACGCCCATTTTTCACAATCTAAGCAATTCCTAAGATCAATAATTTTTCTTATTGAATCTTGTTTCACTCGGAAATACACTCACTGAGCACTTTATTAGGAACAGTATGGTCCTAATAAATTGCCTGATGTGGTCTTCTGCTGTTGTAGCCCATCCGCCTCAAAGTTTGATGTGTTGTGCATTCTGAGATGCTATTCTGCTCACTACAATTGTACAGAGTGGTTATCTGAGTTACCATAGCCTTTCTGTCAGCTCGAACCAGTCTGGCCATTCTCCATTGAACTCTCTCATCAACAAGGCATTTCCGTCCACAGAACTGTCGCTCACTGGATGTTTTTTTGTTTTTTGCACCATTCTGAGTAAACTCTAGAGACTGTTGTGCATGAAAATCCCAGGAGATCAGCAGTTACAGAAATAATCAAACCAGCAAGTCTGACACCAACAGTCATGCCAAGGTTGAAATTACTGAGATCACATTTTTCCCCATTTTGATGGTTGATGTTAACATTAACTGAAGCTCCTGATCTGTACCTGCATGATTTTATACATTACGCTGCTGCCACACGACTGGCTGATTAGATAATCTCATGAATAAGTAAGTGTACAGGTGTTCCTAATAAAGTGCTGAGTGTATGTTGGATTTTAGAAGTAAAATGGGTTGCAAATGCAGTTTCATGTATACTTAAACATAGTAGATTATCAAATGACCCAAACCGCCAATACGTGATAGAAACTTTTCATTAAAGTGTATTTTTCTAAAAAAAAAAAAAAAATGTCCCACATACATGTCACACTAAGTTCAAGCATTAATATGTACAATGTAGCACTCTTTGTTCTTTCTCCATCTCACTTAATATCTCTTTCTCTCACCCTGAGCAGAGCTGTGATGACTCAGTGTACTGTAATATTACGATGGCCTATGTGATCCATTATAAACCTCTAGTATCATGAACCTACACTGCTACAGATGGCAGCACTGCTGCCTAACATTAAAGCTCAGAACAGGTAACACAGACACACACGCTCCTCCTCTCGTCCCCTTTTCCACTAAACACTCAGCTGGATCCTGTCCTCCTGCATCCAGCATGTGTTTGAGCAGGCAGTGATCAGGGCTTTGTGCTCTTGTGACACATTCTTACCGTGAGTACTTACTGAAAGTCTGACACACATTTGCCTCCCTCATAACTGCAGCACAGCTCAGGAAAGAGTAGTCAAAGCTGTATTCCTGTAAGCGCTCCTGCGGTAACGGCTCATCGCACACATGACTCAAAAGTGTGAATTCTTGAGTTGCATTAAAGAAACCCAAAAATGAAAATTTTATCATAATTTACTCTCCTTTATGTTTTTCCAAACCTGTATGACTTTCTTTTCAATGGAAAACAAAAGATGCATAATTTTAGGAGTGACAGCCTTAGTCACCATTCATTTTGATTGTATGTCCTGTTGGAGATGCTGTTGCTGCTCAAAGATCTCTGATTGTGTTGAGATCTGAGTGTGCGTGTTAACACACAGTGCCATTCACTTATATTGTTACCTTATCTGATTGGCACAGTAGTAATATGACACATTGTGGGCTCTTTCCTCTCTGCGATGGCTGCACAGAGACTGTACTGACTCTCACCCTAGCGGCGGCACCGAATGCTAATATGTCTACATCTTGCAGGGCAATATCATAGCAACAAGCCACAAATCTGTTCATTGAAACAGTCCCTTTTATTTTATGTTTGGATGTGTTTGTTTTGCATCTAATTGTTTTTAATCTATATGCAAAACATGTTTTAGAACATGATTTTATCCAACACTAGTTTACACCTACCACCAGGGTCACAAATTAAAGGGATAGTACACCCAAAAATTAAAAATTCTCTCATAATTTACTCATCCTCATGCCAGAACTTTGAATTTCCAAAAATCACATAAAGGCATCATAAAAGTAATCCATAAGACTCCAGTGTTTAAATCTATATATTCAGAAGTGATATGATAGGTTCTGGTGAGAAACAGATCAATATTTACATCCTTTTTTACCATAAATCTCCACTTTCACTTTCACATTATTTTCCTTACTTTTCTTCATGCATATCGCCACCTACTGGTCAGGGAGGAGAATTTATAATAAAAAAGGACTTAAATATTGATCTGTTTTTCACCCACACCTATTAAATTGCTTCTGAAGATCAACCACTGGAATCTTATGGATTAGTTTTATTCTGCTTTTATGTGATTTTTGAAGTTCTGGCCATCATTCAGGTGCATTGTAAGGACCAACAGAACTGAGATATTCTTAAAATCTTTGTTTGTGTTCAGCAGAAGAAAGAAAGTCATACACATCTGGGATGGCATGATGGTGGGTAAATGATGAGAGAATCTTTTTGCAAACTATCCATTTAACCAGGGCTTAAGGCAAAAATGCAACTGTCAATGACAAAAATTAACCAGACATTTAAGTAGGTGTGGCAAAAATACCACAGTTGTGAATTCCTGCTTATGTATGTTAATTAAGTTTTGATATATTTCATAATATTGCATTCTATTTATGGTTTTAGACACTGTAACTTGTAGTTGCCAGATATCTGTTTTTGCTGTCTCACAGGTGACTGTAGTTGAATGTGAAACTATTATGAAGTAGTTTTAGGTGAAAAATATGTTGATATTTTTAGGGAGGAAAATGGTCAATGAAAAATGACCCTGACAATCAATTCCAGGGGGGAAATATTTCCCCTTTATTTAAAAAAGCTAATTTCTGACAGTGCCTATAACAAGAGTTTCGATTAGTCAATTTGATTTTGTCTGTATAATATTTGGTCTTTGTGAGTGCTTTTGTGAATGATCAAAATTTTCTGTTTTGATGTTTAGCTGGTTGTTTCCTAGAAATGTTTGTGTTTGATACACCCAACATTTTCAGCTGTTTTTTATAACTTTTATGTAGAACAAGGTTTTTTTTTTTTTTTCCATCATTAGTCATTAAAGTGCTAATCAGCATAAATGAGTGGCTGTGTGGCTAACACTCTCTCTCTCTCTCTCTTCTTTCTAAGCAGATATATGTTGGGTAAAGGGTCAAAGCGGAAACTAGATGAGGATGAAGAGGGGCTGGAAAGCAAAGCGTTGGCGGCAGGGATTGGAGCGTTGACCGACGGCCTCTCTAAGGTGTCCTACACCCTGCAGAGGCAGACCATCTTTAACATGTCCCTGATGAAGCTGTACAACCACCGGGCACTCACAGAACCCAGCCTGGAAAAGCGTGTTCTAATCAACAACATGTTAAGACGCATCCAGGACGAGCTAAAGCAGGAGGGCAACCTACGGCCGCTCTTCTTTTCGCCCTCCCCTCCGCCCGACGACCCCGTGGACGAGAGTTTCTGCGAAGCGCAACCTGCCTTCAGCGTGTTGTCCATGGTGGCACCGCCGCAGTCCCAGTCACCCGCACTCTCCGCTCCAGTCCCTACGCCCCCCTTGCCAGGACTGTCAAACCCTGCTCCTCTGGAGGCCTGTCTCACCCCAGCCTCACTCTTAGAGGATGACAGTGTCACGCTTTGCACATCACCATCTCCACTAGCTCCTCCTTCTGTGCCCAGACTCCCTCCCTTAGTGGCCAGAGACAGCTTCTCTTCTGCCCTGGATGATATTGAGGAACTCTGTCCGTCTCCTTTACCGCCAACTACAGCATTGCCCGGTGCTACCTCTTCCCATTCCTCCCTGACTGTGGCCCTCCATTTGCCCTTGTTGCCCCCCACCTTAAACTCAGGGGACTCCAAAGACTGCAGTAAGCCTTGCTGCCCAAAGCTTGAAGGGCTGGTCCCGCTGCCTGAGGAACGGCCAGCAGTCCCCAATGCACCTGAGGCCAGATTGCTGGAGACCCTTCCTCCTAACAACCTAGACATGAACACCTCACCCACCTCCTCATCCTCGGGCTTTCTAACAGACCTGGCCCTGGACGACATTCTCTTTGCAGACATTGACACATCCATGTACGACTTTGACCCCTGCACCTCTTCCTCAGGTGGTGCCCCCTCAAAACTGGCACCAGTGGTGACGGCGGACGAGCTCCTCAAGACTCTGTCACCCTACAGCGGTGCTGCTTCTTCGGTCACCTCAAACCAGCCTTTCAAAATGGACCTCACTGAACTGGACCATATTATGGAGGTGCTTGTGGGATCATGACCAGGTTTGGAGGGAATTGGGGAAGAAATGCTAAACCAATCAAAGAATTTTTAAGTACAAACTGAGAATGAAACTGAAGAATCACTTTGTGAGTGTTTTTGTACAGTTTTTAAAGACAAGGAAATTGACATTTTAATGGTGATGTTGCCCAGTACTACTTCTCAACACTGTGCATGCACTGTGCTTGCCTTTTCCAAAAATGAACATGAAGAAATCTTTGGAACACACTTTGGCTTCTGGCATATCTGAGTGCCTTCATCATTTATGACCTCTTGGTAAATTTTGGTCTATTCGTCCTTGTGTCTGTTTCTTTTCATTTCTAATTGAACAAGACGAATCGTCAGAGGAGTAGTATCTTTCTACCCCCTCCTCAGCAGACAGGTGCAAGAATGTGCAAGTACAGCCCTATTTTCGTGTTCTTTTATTTTCACGAAGCACAATGATTTTTGAAAGAGGAACTTGTTTTGTGTTCATGTTTTTCTATACAGAGTTAATGCCTCTAGACATTATAGTAATATTTAAAGTGGTCTGTAATTTTGCTGTCAGTCCTTCATTCATTTTCGTCAGCTTCCATTTAAATGTTAAAGTGAAACATGAAATGTACACATTTATGGAACATGCTTTTCCTTTACCAGGTTATTTATACATCTGTGCAGTGGTCAGATATTTACAGTCAACCAAATTTCTTGTGATCTGCCATTATGGCTTAGATTCCATGTGTTTACATCTCAGCTGGCAATAAGTGAACCTTTCTTCTGATGCACAATGTTTTACAGATACATTTATTTGATACGGTGGGGAAATTATCAAGCCAATGCTACAACCCCTTTAATGTATGCAATCAATGCTTTTCTGATCAGTAATAAGCAAACCATCACATTTTTGCACCCATTTCCTTGTTATTTGTGTCAAGCCATCATCATAACTTCTCTTTTTTGGCTTTTGTTTGGGCTTCACATTACTCCTGACATTGTGGCTCTTTCAGTTTAATGCTACACTAATGCACAGCAAGAGGGTCTATGCATGTTTGTACATGCAAAGATGAAAAAACACTACATAGACACCTGTGTTCATGGTTGCTATTCTATGAGCCCATTTTCAGCAAAATTTCCATCGAACTCTGTTTGCCAAACATTTCCTTCGTATATGTCTCTCACAAGTACAACGGTACATTTCTGTTAACATACTAATGCATGCAGGATTATAACTCATAATTGTACAGATGTCAGATATATGATTTTTTTTATTTTTTGTTATGGTTTGCTCTTATTTTATCTTATTTATACAATTGTTTGAGTTTTAATTAATGTTATCTGTTCATGTTAAATCAGATTTTCTCTCTGTTGACCTGCTGGGTTTTCTCTTGGTGCTGTTTGGCCAGTAGAAATGGTCACATTACATTTAAATGGAAGATTATTTGGGGGAGTTTAAAGGAATGTTACAGGGTTAAACCAATGCATTTTTAGCATAGTGTTGATTACCACAAAAAGATTATCGCCCCTTACTTATAAAAAAAAAAAAAAAAAAAGAGCAAAAAACATGGTTACAGTTAGGCACTAACAATGGAAGTGAAAGGGGCAAGTCTATAAACATTAAAATACACATTATTTCGAAAGTATAGCCACAAGATGTAAATATTATACATGTTAACATGATTTTATTGTGATAAAATCAAGGATTTACCTGCGTTACGGTGGTTATTAGATTACAGGGTTTACCAGCATATTGTAATTTTGAATATAACTTCAAACAGAAGAGGTTAGAAAGCGATTATATCACACTAAAATTATGTCAACACGTATAATGTTTACGTCTTGTGGCTATATTTTTGAAACTGTGCATTTTTATGTTTTTGGACTGGCCCCATTCATTTCCATTGTAAGTGCCTTAATGTAACCACAGTTAGTGCTTTTTTTCTTCTTCTTCTTCTTCTTCTTCTTCTTTTTTAATAAAAGAGAGTCAAAATAATTGTTTGTGGTAATCAACATTATGCCTCAAATACTGTCCAGTGAACTTTTACTGAACCCAGATCATTCCCCTTTAAAAATGCACACATGATATTCATGATATTTGTTCACCAGAAGAGTTCAGAAGTCTTCTAGAGATGTGCTTATCGGGTGACATTTTTTCAGTAAGCTTTGGAATTTCATTCTGTCCTATTGTCATTCCCTCTCCCAGTATAGAAGAGTATTCTGCATGTACAGTATGTGCAATAAAAAGCACATTATATTCGCTAAGACTCCATAAAACACTGAATTTGATTGGTTTACCGGATTGGTTAGAATATTATTTTATGTGCGGTTCACATGTTTGAATCAAAAGGAAAGGGACCATTTATCATATCAGTTGTATTAGTTTCATAGAGCAGTCTGCTGTATTGCACTAGTTGTCATTAATAATAATGTTATGGGTATACAAACTGAAAAAAAAAAAAATACTATGCACAATATGGCTTTGTGGTATGAATCAATCAAACAACCATTGCAGAGAGCAATGGGGTAGGGAAGAAAACATATTTATTATCACGAGTTAAATGTCTTTTTAAAAGGTATCTAATTCATCTTGTTCAGGTGTGGCCATTAAAAATCTGACATTTTAACATACTGTCAGAGAGACCTTTCCTAGAGGCAACAATTTTAGATTTGTTACAACCCAGAGTTCAAACGAGAGATTGTCTGAGAATTTTAAACATGAGTGAATGAGAGCCATGCGTACAATACTATGGAATCAAAACTATGATTAATATTACTTATAGGATTTTTGGATTTGGAGTGTGTGTTTTTTTGAAGTTATTTATTTTTACTTTCTGTGTAAATATATTTAAGCTAACATCCAGATTGTCATTTGTACAGAATATGAGATAGGAATGTATTATGCTTATGGGAATGTATCACTGCTTATTAATTGGGGTGGAAGCCATTTAAATTTAATTTCATCTTGTTTTAATAATGCATTATTTTGTGTCTTGTTTAGTTTATTGTATTATAATTTGGGGTGGTGTTTGTGCTAGTCTCTAGGTCAGCACTCCCTGCCCCATTTAATGATGAGTATTTAATGTTTTTATGTATTTCAGATTGTGTGCAAGGGAAAAGGTTTGTGAAGCAATACTTTATTCTCTACAAACTTCATAATTTCAATCTTCCAAATCCTCTTACTGAGAAAATGTTTTGATAACCCTCAATGCCAAATGTAAAAAGAAAAGAAGCATGATTTCTGATCTTTGTTCTTATTTTTAAATGGTATCTCAGTGTCTTCAGCCCATGGTTCAAGCCACACATTTGGCAAAGTTAAAGTTAAGTGGTTTCAGGATAGTGACCACTGGGATTATTTGTGTGTGTGTGTGTGTGTGTGTATGTGTGTGTGTGTGTGTGTGAGAGAGAGAGAGATAGTGGTGTGGGGGGTCTCAACCCTTTTTCTGCTCATCAAGAAAGTCTGTATCTTCAGGCTTTGGAGCTGTGCCTTTTTCTATGCAATAATACCGACAATTTCATTTTTGAGAAAAATAACCCATCAACTGTTGATCACTGTATTTGCATAAAGGTGTGGACTGTAGATATATATATATATATATATATATATATATATATATATATATATATATATATATATATATATATATATATATATATATATATATATATATATATATAATATGGACATGTGTCTATGAATTTGAAACAGTCTTACTTTTCTAGTTTTATATCATACAATAAACAGAAAAAAATTACAACTGTCCATAATTTCTTTATTTACTGTACATTTTCAATACATGTTTATTTTGTCCATGACTACAAAGAATTTTAAGTGCAATCAGTAATTTTTTTCCATAATTAAAGAGTTTTACCTCTAAGAAATTAAAAGTAGCCTACTAAAATATGTTTCAAAACATGTACACTCAAATGAAATGAAGAATCCAGTCATATCTGACTAATAGATGCTGTTTTTTTTTTTTTTTTTTTTTTACATGATCACATGACCAGCCATATATGACTTATTTTGTCTTGGTAACCTCCCCATTATCTGACACTTTTACTCACAGAATAAATTAATCATGGCTGTCTACAAATAGCAAACATTTTTAAATGGCTTCAGTAACCGAAAACTATTATCTTTTGCATGATGATGCATCCCAACCACTAGGTGTCAGTATAAGTCCAAGATGACTGCCATAACAGGCAGCACAAAATAAACAAGAATATTTACTGAATGCATTTGAATGCTGTAGAAATGCCATTATAATTAAAGATCGTATAGCCTCGTGCGACCCGCGTCCACATGTGTAGACGTTGTATTTTGGCTTCACTATACGCAACACAAAAATTTAAATTCATTTAAACTGACTGAATACTGTTCAAAACACTCTAGACTGTCATTTAAGGGTTAAACTTCTGTCACACCGTGTCACGTGACACAACAACATGACGTCGATTTCCGTAAAGCACTTATACGGTTAGATGAGCCAAAGTTTTTTCATTGAAACCTGTTTGGGTGTAAAGAGTAGCATCTGTTTGATATGCTGCTTTAAAAATGCATTCATTTTTTTGTGTGTCAGTGCGCTGCTAAACAAAATGTCCACATACATGGATTTTGGGACATTATTCCCTCAAAAGTTATTTTGAATAACTTTCATCATTATAACATCTGTGGGTCATTTCACTTCATTTTAATATAAATATTATTATATTTTATTTTGTTATCACTGTACAATACGGTTCTATTCATTAACACTAGTAAATGCATTCCTATATTTACTGTGCATTATCACATTGAGAATCAATGGGATCATCCAAAAGATTAAAAATTTTGCTGTCAGAGGCTTTGTATAGAGTTCAGATTAAAATAAGGTGCATTTCAAACTGTTCTGAGACCAGTGCCTACAGACTTAATGGGAGGTTAAGTCATTCACTAAACAGGGAGCAAGGGAGCATCCTATAGCTCTCTATGCAGCTAAGTGCATTCACTCCTAAAATCTGACCAAAAGTTCAGTTTCAGGCTGCAGATGATGTTTGGACCACTCAAAATGTTTAGCAGACTTGGGACAATGGTAATCAGTACATAGATTCAGAATTTATAATGTATTTTATTTTAACATGGTTGGCAGTGATTGGATGATGCTGGCCATTACTTTGAATCAGAATTAATTATGCTAATTTCTGATTCTCAAAAACATAAATACCAACACTTTTGGAAACATAAACAATTTGATTTAAAAAATCTTTCTATAGCTTGGTATTATTAAAAAAATCACATTTTTGTCCTGCTGTCCACATATGTGGACATAAAGTTTTAGGAAAACTATTTGCTCTAATTGTTTTTTTTTTTTTTTTTTTTTTTTTTTTGCTTGTTTATTCGGTGCTACTAGTTACAAATCAAAAAGGGAAATGGAAAATGCACTCAGCAGTCACGCTCGTTCTCAGGAGGATAGAGACTAAAATGTATAATGGACATTTGTGAAAGATCCATAAGTGAGAGTGTCTTCCAGTTCTCTCTAGTCACAACTGCTCTGCATAAGAAAGCAGACATTTCTTTGCATCAACAGTTGCCTCCATTTTGCACCCATGACTCATGGGCTAGTAGCAGGAGTCTATTTCCAGTATTGGGGCCACACAGCTGTGTAGCAGGGACAGTTTTAGCACGTCTGTGTATGGGGGGAGGCAAGCTCAAAGCATGGCCGAACTGACCATAGGTCAGTTAAACTGTCTTTCCCCAGTGTATCGTGTTGCTTTTTTATGAGTGGTGAGTCAGTGCTTGTCTTCAATAGGACCACTCACTGTATCAGTCTCACTTTTACTGTTTGTTATTTTTTCCTTTATCTAACTCTCCAGTTTCTTCTTTTCCCTTTGTGTCTCTATGTGTACATGACCTTAATCCAGTGCCATCAAGAAGGGCTTGTGTTCATTTTACAGTCCCTCTGTGGTCAAGCTTCTTAATAAGTTTCATGTTTTTTTTGAGCAGATAGCAAGTGAAGTATTTGCCATCTCATACTGTTTTGTTTCCAGTAAGCACTATGGGGCCTGTCTCATATAGCTGACTAATTTGTTTCAGTTAGCATTCGTCCACTCCTTTTAACATATTTAGTTGCCCTAGTTTTATCCACACATGAAGAAATAGGTCAAACCTATTAAAAAATAGGTAAAAAATGTTTTGTGTGTTTCCTTAACTACAGCTAACTGTCATGCATGACTAGAACTTAGATTTAAAGGTACTGTAACTTTGTTAGTCACTTAGTTCACTTCTGCCAAACTTTTAGGCACTGAATTGGACCTCTCCATAATCCCACCTTCCAAGTACATGGTACAAAACTCTGACTGACAGGCAGAGAGCGACTTAAAGTAGATTTGGCTAAACAATAACATTCTGTGGTCCGATTTTTTTTTTGGAACACAGACAGCTATAGGTGTCCTGAGATATAACAGGGGGATATTTTCTATGTGCTATTCAATAAAATAATCACTGGTTTCAGGAAAGACTCCAGAGCTAAGTAACTACTCTTTGTCAACTCTCCATTTATATGTCCACAAAGTTTGGACAAAACATCAGAGATGATCCAATGATCCATAACACAGTTGCCGAACTGGCTTGAATGCTTAACAAACAGTTTAAGACCAGTTGAAAAGAGTAAAAAAAAGACAAGGAGTGAGTTGAACATCTGCAGTATGTTATGAAAATACATTTAAAAATCAAATTTAAGGAGATTTGGATGTGAAGCACTTTGCTAGTTTTAACACTTTTAATGATATAAACTGGTGAGATTCAATACACTCTGTTTCATAACTGTTCTAGGAGGACAATATGTCAAAGAATTCAAAATCCTCTGGCTCTGGAGACATTAAAAGACACTTACGTGCTCAGGCTGACACCCCCAAGTGGGCCGCGAGCCTGGGAGCCAATTTGGTCAGAGAGATGCGGGAGATGCGGCGAGAGATGCTGGGCATGTCAGCAATGCTGGCGAAGGTCGTTGCTGACTTGGAGGATCTTGCTGTAATACATCGATCAATCACTGCCATGGAGACAAAGTTCTCTGAGGTGGTTACAAGAGTGGGGGATGTCAAGAAATGGATTGATTACCTGGAGTCATCAGAGAGGGAATTACAGTATCTGCTAATCCACTAGCGACCAAGGTGGATTTGGAGCATGTCTGGGAGAAGTTTGAGGACATGGAGAACTGTAGCCGGCAGAATAACATCCGTATTGACGGAATTCCTGAGGCCGAAGAGGGTCAGGATATGGTGAAATTCCTGGATGGGCTCCTTCTGAATCTGCTCAACATAACCGGCCATAGGCTGGAAATTGAGCGCGCTCACAGGGTTCTGGCTCGGAGATCCGCAGACAGGCCCCGATCAATTCTGGCCAAATTTCTGAGATCATCCGATAAAGATCTTGTGTTATGCGAGTAAAGGAAGACTTTCTTGGAAAAACCACAGCATTTTCTTGTTCCCAGACTTTGTGAATTCGACAAGAGAGAAACGTGATCGATTCAAGGAATGCAAGAAACTTTTACATCAACGGAAGGTGCTTTTGCACTGATATTCCTGGCCAAATTGAGAATAGATGCTAAGGAAGGCTATAAAACATTCACATGCCCACAGCAAGCGATGTCCTTAAAAAAGTCAATGGAGTGAGTAAGTTATCTTGTGGTACTCAGGTTGCAGCCAAGTGGACCAGCTCACTGAACATCCACTTGAATGTTCGAGGAAACTGAGCGTTTTTTTTTTTTTTTGTGCTGGTTACGACTAGCAGCTGGAGTTTAGTTTGTAGAGTAACACACCTTCAGGACAGTTTTATGGATGAATCTACACGCTCTTTGTGTTTATTCCACCTATTGGCTGGAGTTTGTTTTATAGATTATCTTTTGCCGTGTAATTCTGTCTCACAAAATTTGTATAGAAACACCAGATTTGAGTAATCTGATGGCAAAGTTGTCACGGGTGTTCTCGTAGGCGTGCATGGACTGTTTGAGTTTGAAGGGATGGACACCAGTTGGCGCTGTCGTGCGCGGGGTTAATGCGCATGTTTTTCTTTTTTCTGCTTGTTTGTTTTTGGGGGATGTCCGGGGTTTGATGGATGCACTAATGTTGGAATGTGGTCTTTATAATCTTGTTTTTGACACACAATCTATTTTTTCTTATATGTCAAAATGTCAAATGTAAATATGAGTGGATTGTCTCTCTCCATGTGGAATGTGAATGGGTTGGGGCACCCCACAAAAAGAAGGAAGGTTATTTCTATTCTTAAGCATAAGAAATATGATATAGTGTTTCTTCAAGAAACGCATCTTTATCTGCAGGAAGCTGAAAAATTTGGGAGTATATGGGGTGGGCATGCTTTCTTTAGTGCTGGCTCGAGTAAGAGCAGGGGAGTCATTACGCTGATAAGTAAACATCTACAATTCAAATGTCTCAAACAGATTAAAGATACATTTTAAAAATTTTTGGCTAACCGATTGAGTAAAGTTATGACAGCTCTTATACATATAGATCAGGTGGGGTTTATTTGGGGCCATAACTCTTCTGATAACATTAGGCGTTTCATTAATGTCATGTGGGCAGCGGCGAACGATCAGACTCTGGTCTCTGCTATCTCGCTTGACGTCGAAAAAGCATTTGATATGGTAGAATGGGATTATCTTTTTACAATTTTGGAAAGGTATGGATTCAGGAAAATTTTTATTGGGTGGATTAATTACTTTATTGACACACGTTAGCGGTGGTTCAAACGAATAGATTAATTTCAGATTATTTCACTCTGGATAGGGGCACCTGGCAGTGTTGCCCTCTTTCCCCCTTATTGTTCTGTCTTGCCCTGGAACCATTAGCAGCCACGATAAGGAGGATGATTTTCCAGGGGTGGTGGCAGGAGGTGTGGCGCATAAGCTTTTGTTTTACGCAGATGATAATTTATTATTCGTCTCCGATCATACTAGATCTATGCCTTGCCTCCACAGAATTATTAATTCCTTTTCTAAGTTCTCAGGATACAGAGTTAATTGGTCTAAATCCGAAGCTTTGGCTCTGACAGCGTACTGCCTAGTAACAGCTTTTCAGTTGGGCACCTTCCAGTGGCCCAAACAGGGCATTAAGTATTTGAGTATTTTATTCCCAGCAAATTTGTGTGATTTAGTTGGAGTTAATTTTGACCCTTTAATAAAAAGGTTTTCGAGTGATGTGGGCAGGTGGGCTTCATTACATTTATCTATGACTGGGAAGGTTAATGTTATTAAAATGAATTGTATTCCAAAATTCAACTACCTGCTACAATCTCTCCTTATAGATGTCCCCCTGTCTTATTTTAAGCAATTTGATAACATAGCGAAGTACTTAATTTGGAATGGTAAATGTCCCAGATTACACTTCAGTAAGTTACATAGGCTGATTGACAAAGGTGGCCTAGGCCTACCCAAGATATTGTTTTATTTTTATGCATTCGGTCTCAGACATTTGGCTCATTGGTCACATCCACCTGAGAGAGCTCCTTCCTGGTTTTGTATTGAACAGGAAGTTCTTGCCCCTATCTCGCCATTGCAAAGCCTTTCTATCAAACTAACCAGAGAATTTAGGTTACACCCCATTATCTCGCATTTGCATGCGGTATGGACAAAAGTGTCCAGAATATTTAATTCAGACATTTATTTAAATATAGAGTTTATGGCTGAGCCCAAAATGATGTATTGACAAGTCCCCTTTCTTTTGGACAGAGTGGATTGTGAGGGAGATTAATACGCTCGGTGACCTATATGAGAGTGGAGTGTTGAGATCCTTTGAAAATAAGGTTCAACATTTTGGGATTCCCAGATCTCAATTCTTTAGATATTTACAACTGCACCACCTGCTCTGTACTATTTTTGGGAGTAGCATACACCCCCCTAAAGCGGCAGACACTCTGGGAGTGGCGATTACTGCCTTTGGAAAAGGTCATAAGGCATCAGTGTATTACTCCCTGCTAATTCTGGGGGAGTCTGGGGAACAGAGCTTCAACTTCTCTCAAGAGATTATGGGAGAAAGATTTAAACTTGGTATTGGAGGAGGGAATGTGGGCTAGGATTCTAAAAAACATCGTCTGCATCTAGAGATGCAAGGGTGCGCCTTATGCAATTTAAGATTTTACAGCGATTATATTGGACTCCCTCCAGATTATATAGTCTTGGTCTTAAAGACACACCCACCTGCTGGCGATGGCAATCAGAAGATGGGGACACAACTCATGTTTTTTGGTGGTGTGTTAAGATCCAAGAATTTTGGTTGAGGGTTCAGAGTTTTATATGTGACGTATTGGGCACTCAAATTTCCTTTTTAGGCGATGGGGCAGTCATTAATATAGGGGATAAATATATAAGAAATTGGGTTCTAGCCAGTGTTATGACCAGCAGACAGATTATCCTTAGGGGATGGAGGTCGGCTGCAGCGCCCTCATTTTGAGAGTGGTGCACAGAGATGGGCAGGGTGGAAGCATTGGAAGAAATGTCAGATAGAAGGCTAGGCAACCTGGAGGTATTTAATAGGAAGTGGGGCAGGTATTTCACTTTTTTGGAAGGCTCTCAGGGAGGGGCAGTGGAGAGGGATTTATAGTTTTAAATGTATGTGATTATTATTTTTATATATATATATATATATATATATATATATATATATATATATATATATATATATATATATTTTTTTTTTTTTTATTTATTTATTTATTTTTTATTTATTTTATTTTTTTTATTTGTGTGTGCATTTTAGCTTTGACCACAGGGATGTTTGTTGGGGGTCAGGGTGGGGATGGTGATTGGGAGGGGGGAAGGGAATAATGGGGGTTAAAAGTTGATTCTGTACATATACAGTTGTGCTCAAAAGTTTGCATACCCTTGGAGAATTGGTAATATATGTACCATTTTTAAAGAAAACATGAGTAAGCAGGCAAAACACATTTCTTTTATTTCTTATGGGATTCATATTCAACTGTAGGTTATAACAGAATGGCACAATCATAAAACAAAACATGGCAATAAAGAAAAAAATGAAATGACCCCTGTTCAAAAGTCTGCATACCCTTAGTTCTTAATACTGTGTATTGCCCCCTTTAGCATCAATGACAGTGTGCAGTCTTTTGTAATATTTGTCTATGAGGCCCCAAATTCTTGCAGGTGGTATAGCTGCCCATTCGTCTTTGGTCATCTTGCATGAACCGCATGTTTGAGATCTCCCCAGAGTGGCTCAATGATATTAAGGTCAGGAGACTGTGATGACCACTCCAGATCCTTCACCTTTTTCTGCTGTAACCACTGGAGGGTCAGCTTGGCCTTGTGCTTAGGGTCATTGTCGTGCTGGAAAGTCCAAGAGCGTCCCATGCACAGCTTTCATGCCAAAGAATGCAAATTGTCTGCCAGTATTTTCTGATAACATGCTGCTTTCATCTTGCCATCAATTTTCACAAGATTCCCCGTGCCTTTAGAGCTCACACACCTCCAAAACATCAGTGAGCCACCACCATGCTTCACAGTGGGGATGGTATTCTTTTCACTATAGGCCTTGTTGACCCCTCTCCAAACATAGCACTTATGGTTGTGACCATAAAGCTCTATTTTGGTCTCGTCACTCCAAATTACAATGTGCCAGAAGCTGTGAGGCGTCTCAAGGTGTTGTCGGGCATATTGTAACCAGGCTTTTTTGTGGCATTGGCGCAGTAAAGGCTTCTTTCTGGCAACTCGACCATGCAGCTAATTTTTGTTCAAGTATTGTCATATTGTGCTCCTTGAAACAACCACACCGTCTTTTTCCAGAGCAGCCTGTATTTCTCCTGAGGTTACCTGTGGGTTTTTCTTCATATCCCAAACAATTCTTCTGGCAGTTGTGGCTGAAATCTTTCTTGGTCTACCTGACCTTGGCTTGGTATCAAGAGATCCCCAAATTTTCCGCTTCTTAATAAGTGATTGAACAGTACTGACTGACATTTTCAAGGCTTTGGATATCTTTTTATATCCTTTTCCATCTTTATAAAGTTCCATTACCTTGTTACGCAGGTCTTTTGACAATTCTTTTCTGCTCCCCATGGCTCAGTATCCACGTGAGAGCTAACAAACTCATTGACTATTTATACACAGACACTAAACTGCAATTTAAAAGCCACACATATATATATATATATATATATTACTCAAATTCAGATGGTAGGCTACATCAAGTTAAAAACAAATAGGTCATATGGGTTCAGCAGATAAATCATTTAACAAATTATTGAATTAGAGGATATTTAATTTAGGGGGATTGGGGTCTTCAAGCCCCTGTTTGGTCTAGTAGTAGCAGGCCAAGTATAGTAATTGGACAAAAATACAACACAGTGATTTTGCTTCATTCTTATTTGTGACATAGCTGACAAACCTGTCCAAGAAGTCGGCAAGGTGTCCCCTTCCCCCTGTTTCCTTTTCTCACTCTCCTGGAGCATGGTTTCTAAACATGATCTTCACCATACTTTTAGTGAGTGCCTATTACACCGTTCCAGTCAAAATAATTATTCTGTGAACTTTTTTATTAATCAATGATTCTCCACCTAGAATAGCACACAGTTGGTTTGTGTGAGGTACAAAGTAAATAACCCATGCAGCTACAATTATAATTTGATTCTTTAAGTAGACGATCTTCCTTGTTTCTGTGGAGGCAGAGAGAGAGAGAGAAGAATTGAGAGAGACTGCAAAAGCCTTGCTCTCCCCCTCTCTTTACTCTCCCTTCGCCCTGTCAGGTTGGCTTTGTGCAAATATCTGAATGATCTTGTTCTGCTGTAACCAGGGAGTGAAAGAAGCCACACATACTCTCTGCCAACCACAAGCTCAACTCAGCAGACACATAAGCAGACACACAGACACGGCAGCGCATGACTGTCCCCGCTGGCTGGAATTTTAATTGAACAATAAGGCAGCTTCCTCACCCAGCCTTTGGGTAGAATATAATATATGGTGACACTTCAATTTACAGATATTACATGTTGCTAAAGCAAATTACAACAGTAGCAACAATAACCATGTGTAATCACAAGCAGCTTCACAAAATAAATGCACAGTAAGTTTCTTATTTTTACTTGGTACTTAGGTAAATACAGTAACATGAACACTGAAAGGTAAGTGTGCATATATTTACACTAGCTGCAGAATCTGAGTAGTCTGGTCATCTCTTTAAACATCATAAATGAAGTGTTTCAACAAAAAGAGGCATTTGTTCACTGGATGTCTTAGAAACATTCAGAGAAATGTAAATTTCAGTTTTCATATCAAATAGTTGGACAAATACTTTTTCGTATGAAACAGTTGAACAATTACTTACCCAATTTGCATTAAAAAAAATTGTAATTAACATTTTTATTGATTCATATGCACATGACAGAGAAAAACTCAACACATATACAAAGAATCAACATTTTACATTTAAACCCCTTAAATACAATCCCACCCTGACCCCCAACGAACACCTCCGTGGTCCCACATAATACCATACACACACAACCCAAAAAAAATAAAAATAATAAAAAAATAATAATTTAATAAAAATAAATACAATAATAATAAACATACATGATTAAACTAAACTGCACTCTCCACATCCCCTCTGTGAGAGTCCCCCCAAAAAACTAAATATTTGCCCCATTTTTTATCAAATAAGTCCCTAAACCCCAGCCTTCTACTTACCACTTCCTCAAATGCAGCTACCCTCCCCATTTCCTCACATCACTCCGAAAAAAGAGGGTGCTCCATTTGACTTCCAACCCCTTAAAATTATTTCCCTGCCAATCACCAGAGACTGGTCAGAACCCAATTTATCCCTCAAATTCATGACCGCCCCATCACCCAAAATACAGAGTCTGGGACAGAGCAAAATTTGAACTTTCAAAACGTCACACAAATGATTCTGAACCTTTAACCAAAAATCTTGTATCTTAACACACCCCCAAAAGACATGGGTAGTGCTCCAACTTCTGATTGGCATCGCCAGCAGGTGGGTGTGTCTTTAAGACCAAGCCTATATAATCTAGAGGGGGTCCAATAATATCTATGTAAAATCTTAAATTGCATAAGGCGAACCCTTGAATCTCTAGATACAGACTACAGAATCTTAGTCCACACTCCATCCTCCAATACCAAATTCAAATCTTTGTCCCATAATCTCTTGATAGAAGTTAAAGCTTCATCCCCCAGACTCTGAATTAGCAGGGAGTAATACACTGATGCCTCATGACCTTTTCCAAAAGTAGCAATCACCTCTCCCAAAGCACCTGCCACCCTAGGGGGGTGTGTGTTACTCCCAAAAACAGTACAGAGCATGTGGCACATCTGTAAATACCTATAAAACTGAGATCTGTGAATCCCAAAATGATGACCCAAATACTCAAAAGATCTCAGTATTCCACTCTCATACAGGTCGCCGAGTGTAGTAACCCCCCTCGTAATCCACTCTGATACATAATTTGGGGTTCAGCCATATGCTTGAGGCAACATTTAAATAAATGTCCGTATTAAATACTCTGGCCACTCTTGTCCAAATCATGTGCAAATGTGAAATAACGGGTGTGTTTTAACTTCTCCGGTTAGTTTGATAGAAAGGCTTTGCAGTGGCAAAATAAGGGCAAGAACTTCCTGTTCAATAGAAAATCTGGGAGGGGCTCTTTCAGGTGGAAGCGACCAATAAGCCAAATTCCTGAGACCAAACGCATAATAATAAAACAAAATCATGGGTATGCCTAGCTCACCTTTGTCAATCAACCTATGTAATTTGTTGAAATGTAGTCTGGGACGCTTACCATTCCAAATAAAGGACTTCGCTATGCTATCAAATTGCTTGAAATAAGAGAGGGGGACATCTATAGGGAGTGACTGTAGTAGGTAGTTGAATTTTTGAATACAGTTCATTTTAATAACATTAACCTTCCCAATCATAGATAAATGTAATGAAGCCCACCTGTCCACATCGCTCGAAAACCTTTTTATTAACAGGTCAAAAATAACTAAAACTAAATCAGACAAATTTGCTGGGAATAAAATACACAAATACTTCATGTCCAGTTTGGGCCACTGGAAAGCGCCCGGCTGAAAAGCTGTTACCGGGCAGTATGCTGTCAGAGCCAAAGCTTCAGATTTAGACCAATTGACTTTGTATCCTGAGAGTTTGGAAAAGGAATTAATAATTCTGTGGAGGCAAGGCATAGATCTAGTGGGGTCAGAGACAAATAATAAAATATCATCTGCATAAAATGGAAAATCATCCTCTTTACTTATCACGGCTGCTAAGGGTTCCAGGGCAAGACAGAACAGTACAACCCTGCCAGGTGCCCCTATTCAGAGTAAAATAATCTGAAATTAATCCATTTGTTTGTACTGCTGCTACAGGGTGTCTTTAAAGTAACTTAATCCAACCAATAAATGTACTCCCGAACCCATACATTTCCAAAATCTTAAAAAGATAATCCCATTCTACCATATCAAACGCCTTTTTGGCATCAAGTGAGATGGCAGCGACCGGAGACTGATCATTCGCTATTGATCACATGATATTGATGAAATGCCTAATGTTATCAGAAGAGCTACGGCCCCGAATAAACCCCACCTGATCTATATGTATAAGAGTTGTCATAACTTTACTTAACCTGTTAGCCAAAATTTTTGACAAAATGTTTACATTTAGCTGGATCAGGGAAATTGGACAATAACTCTTACACTCGCTTGGATCTTTGTCCTTTTTAAGAATCGGACTGATCCGGGCTTGTGTCATGGTTGGTGGAAGCTTTCCGTTCTTTAATGATTCCGTATAAACTTCTAGTAAAAGTGGAGCCAATTCTGTAGTATAAGATCTAAAAAATTCAGCGGCAAAACCATCTGGCCCCGGAGCCTTGCCCGTAGGTAAGGCTTTAATTACCTCTTCAAGTTCCACCAAGGTTATCTCAGAATCCAGATAATTATTTTGCTCAGTCGTCAATTTAGGGAGTTCTAATGGTTCCACAAATTTTCTAATATCTTCATCAGTAGATGAAGACGTGGAACTATAGAGATCAAGATAGAACTCTTTAAAGGCATTATTAATATCAATGGCCGAGGTAAATATTTCACCACCAGCAGATTTTAATGAGGGAATGGTAGAAAAAGACACTCTCTGCTTTATATATCTAGCCAAAAGCTTCCCTGCTTTGTCCACCGACTCAAAGTATGACTGTCTTGCCCTGAATAACCAAAACTCCACTTTCCGTGACAAAATAGTATTATATCTGTACTTCAAACTAGGCAATTCTCTGAGGCCATCAGACGACATTCTGCACTTCAGTTCTGCTTTGGCACTGTTAATATTCTCTTCCAACTCCACGAGTTCTCCGGCTTTGGATTTTTTGGTAAATGAGGCATATGTATGATCCGACCCCTAAGAACCGCCTTAAGTGCCTCCCAAGCCACGCTCACAGAAGATACTGAGGACCAGTTGGTCTCCATATAAACACTGATTTCAGTCTTTAACATTTGTTGGAAATCAGGATTTTGCAAAAGGGATACATTAAAGTGGCAACTATATGATTTCTTTTTCTCCGTATGTGGCAACACCTCTAAACTCACCAGGGAGTGATCTGAGACTAAAATGTTTCCAATTGAGCAATCAACAACAGATGATATGAGGGACTTAGATATCAAAAAGAAATCTATTCTAGAATACATTTTATGGACTGATGAAAAGAATGTATAGTCCCTACCAGATGGGTTCAAAAGTCTCCAAATATCTGCAAGACCAAGATTTGTACACAACCTGTGAAGCGTCAGTGTTGCTCTAGGGGCTTACACACTTTTGCTTCACTATGGTCAAGGACTGAGTCCATCAAAAGATTAAAATCTCCTCCCAATATTATATCATGAGGGGTGCCAGCGGCCTGCAACATCCCCTCAACATCTATAAAAAAGCCCTGATCATCAGTGTTAGGTGCATAAATATTAGCCAAAATCAACCTTTGCCCTTGAATTTCAGCTAAAACAATAATGACTCTTCCTGATTTATCTTTAATCTGTTTGAGACATTTGAATTGTAGATGTTTATTTATCAGTATAATGACCCCCCTACTCTTACTTGAGCCAGCACTAAAGAAAACATGTCCAGCCCATATCTTCCCAAATTTTTCAGCTTCCTGCAGGGAGAGATGTGTTTCTTGAAGAAACACTATATCATATTTCTTACACTTAAGAAAATAAATAACCTTCCTTCTTTTTATGGGGTGCCCCAACCCATTCACATTTCATGTGGAGAGAGATAACCCACTTATACTAACATTTGACATTTTGATATAATAAAAAAAAATTGTTGATATAATAAAAAAACAAGATTATACAGACCACATTCCCATTAGTGCAACAATTAAAACCCGAACTTCCCCCCGAACAAAACAAACGGAAAAAAAGAAAAATGTGCGCATTAACCCCGCGCACGACAGCGCCAACTGGTGTCCATCCCTCTAAACTCAAAAGGTCCACGTGCGCATGTGAGAGACCCCGCGACAACTTTGCCATTGGATTGCTCAAGTCCGATGCTTCTGCACAAATTTTGTGAGGCAAAATTACATAACAGGAAATACTTTGTAAAACAGACCCCAGCCAACAGGCAGAATAAACAAAAAGAACATGTAGATTCATTCACAAAGGTGTGTTCCTCCACAAAACAAACTCCAGCTGATATAAAGCCATTCAGTTTCCTCGGACAGACAAACAAGTGTTACAAGTGTTCAGTGAGCCGGCTGTTTATGAGTATGGCAGATGACGTAATCCTTCTAATATCCCTTAAAAATACTCCACAAAAACAAACTCCAGCCAACAGGAGGCATAAGCACAAGGAACGAACAGATTCATCCACAACTGACCCAAAGAGTGTTATTCCACAAAACAAGCTCAAGCCGCTAGGTGGAACCAGCACAAAAAGAAACGAAACGGGCATCCCGGTCCTCGGAGGCAGCGAAAAAAAAAAAATACACCATGTCCACTCAGCCCGTCAACTTTATAAAAGACGTCCTTTATGTGAGCATGTAGATATTTTGCGGTCATCCATAGTGTCCATTCTCAATCTGGCTGGGAATTTCAGTGTAAAAACGATCTTCTGTCAATGCAAAAGTTTCTTGAAGGAAGTGTCTTTTCACAAAACAAACACCAGCCACTAGGCGGAGCCAACGCAAAATGAAACAAAAATGGCGTCCAGCTTCCTCAGAAAATCGAGAGTATGTTCAGTGAGTCAAACCACTAATATAAGAAACTTCAGATGGCTTACTCACTCCAATGTATTCATGAATGAGAGTGCCTGGTTGGGACATGTAAATACTTTGCGGCCATCCTTCGTTTCTATTCTCAGTTTGGCCGGAAACATCAATACAAAAGCGATGTCAAAGTTTCTTACATTCCTTGAACCGATCGCGTTTCTCTCTTGTCGAATTCGCAAAGTCCGGGAACAAGAAAATATTGTGATTCTTCCAAGAAAGCTTTCCTTTGCTCCTCGCCTGGCGCAATACGAGATCTTTATTGGATGATCTCAGAAATTTGGCCAGAATTGATCGGGGCCTGTCTCCCTCAGCAGATCTGTGAGCCGGGACTCTGTGAGCTCGCTCGATTTCCAGTTATGTCAAGCAGACTCGGGAAGAGCTCGTCCAGGAATTTCACCATATCTCTGCCTTCTTCATGCTCAGGAATTCCAACAATCCGTATGTTATTCCTTCAGCTCATATTTTCGAGAAATTCCAGTTTTTCCAGAATGCATTCCAAGTCTGTTTTGGACGTGGGCGGATTAGCGGATAATTCCCTTTCCGAAGATTCCAGATAATTGATTCGTTTCTCAACATACGACACTCTTGTGACCAACTCAGAGAATTTTGTTTCCATCACTGTAATCGATCACTGTATTACAGCGAGATCCTCCAAGTCAGCAACAACCTTCGTCAGCATCACCGAGATGTTGGACAGTTGACACTGGATTTCATCTCCCAGTGTGCTTTCTAGATCGAGTACCCAGCTCTCAGGCCCGTCAGAGGCCTCAGCTTGAACATGTAAGTGTCTTTTAATGTCTCCAGAGTCTGAGGATTTTGACTTCTTTGCCATGTTTACCTCAAAGAGCAAATATATAATTGGGTATATTGAATCTCACCGGATTATAACATGAAAATAATTAGAAAAACTAGCAAAGTGCACAGAGCTAGTTGCTCACATGTCTGCTTCTTGCATGGTGTCACGTGCCCCCCCCCCCCCCCACCCCAAATTTGCATTAAATTAAAGAAACAGTCATTCTAGTCTAAACACATCTTTAATGCTTGGTGTATGATGGCTGGGGCCCACACTTATAATTTTGTCCCAGGCACATTGCAATCTAACAATGGCCCTGCATACATTTAATTTAAGCCTATTTTTATGATGTGTTATCTTCACTTATATTGAAGTTGTGTTATTTTTAGTTTGTTATAGATTACACAACTCAATTCGATGTCAATTTGTTATGAAATTAAAATGTGTAAATCTAAAAAAATATATTTTTTGAGCAAGGACTGAGAATGAAAATGATGGTGGATAATTTTGCATGTCAATGTGAGATTTAAGTGCAGTGCATATATATGGACCTCTAACACAGGAGCTAAGAAGTTCCACTAGTATGAAATACTGTGTAGTGTAATGTAACTGTGAGCTTGTGCTGGGTTACGTTTGTACCAAAGGTCACTGAGAGTTAATTATTATGAAGGACGCTGAGATCTAAAGGATGGAGCTGTAGAAGACTGTCAGGTTTTTGAAACCTGTTACATAATACAGGGGATTCGCTCTCAGATGCCTCGTTCAGATCTATGTAGTCAACTGAATGTGACATGCACAGACCTTATCAGGGACGGGGCGAAAAGATAAAAAAGGGCACTGATTATTATTATTATTTATTTATTTTTTTGAATTAGTATTTATAAATACTTAACTAATTTCTTTGCTTTTTGAGTATTAAACCATTTTCTTGTATACACAGTATATACTGTACATCATTTTTTCAATTATTTCTTTATCACAAATAATAGCCTATTCTGTTATATTTCTCACAAAAAGCACCATGGTATTACACTTGTTTATTTATTTTCAGACATGGTCTGTGATAACCCCATGTTTTATGACATGTGTCATAGTAAAACCATGGTATTTTTAAAGTACCATGGAGTACCATGACAGTATCATGAAATATGAACATGATCAATCATTCAGTATCATGGCATTACCCTGGTAACGTGGTGCACGGTTTGAAGGTGCAATGAGAAAGTGTGAAATGCTATAGGGTCCTTGAATAACGTACAACATTCGAGTAAGGGCAGCCGGTGGAGTTTCTGGTGCCCCCCTAGTGTATGATGGTGCCCTACGCAGACTGGGTAATAAGCGTATAGGGAGCGGTGGTTCTGTGGAAGCCTAATGGTATTTTTCTGAAAGTGATTAATCTAATGGCTCATTAGTTTCAACAAAACCAAACTGGCTTTGGCTGAACCAGACAGCTCCTTCAGTTTATGTCAATATTCTATAAAAGACTAATTTAATTTATATCACTGAAAACGACGCGACTGCTCCCATTATAATTAATAAATCTGTCTACACTAGAGGTACGCGATGTTGGAAATGCGGCAGCAATCGAGTAATATTCTTTTGATGAACTTACAACACAATACATGGAGTGGACTTTTTATCTGACCTGTTACTCGTCTGACGTAACAGCACTTCGATGTTCTGGGGGAATTCAAAATGGCATTTTTTACTTTCTTGAAGGGCACTGCTGTGGGAGGGGACCCCACTTGAAAGCTCATTCAAAATGAAAGTGAGAAAATGAATCTTTTCTCGGAGGGCCCTTCCACAAGACTGTTAGCAAAGGGTACATTCATACAGTACTGCCATGTTTCCTTCAGAGTACCCACTTCTAGGACTCTGCACTTTGGCGTGAGTATAGGGCATAGGGAGGATCACTTGTGATTGGAATCTTCCCCTGATCTGCTGAAGCACACTTTTAAAGGCACCTCCAATTAATTTTCTTTAATACACCCATGATCATGTTGTCCTAATTTGTATGTAGCACCACGGGGTCTTAGAAAAACAGTATTTCACCCCCTCTGTGTACTTGTATATGGCTGGTGTGACAATAAAGCTCTCTTGAATCTTGAATTTACAAAGAATTCTCATAATAACACATTATTACTGTTATTGTGAGTTGTGAGATTATGACGAGATTTCAATTTTGTTTTATTTAACTATTTTAATTTAATTATTAAAATGTCTCCCCTTTTTCTGGACAACCAAAAGGGCACCTTTAGATTTGTGAATGAAAGGGGCAGGGGCTTGCACCCCTAATGCCCCTGTTCTGTGCACGTCAGTGGTCAACAGTGTTATGCTGGAAACAGGGAAGTGTGTTATTATGATGGGTTTGCAATGGTGTGGTGGGCAAGTGGTAGTAGATGTGTTCATGAAGTTCATGTGATCTTGTATCTGTGTCTGCATGTGTGTGTGTTTGTGCGTTGAGGGGAAAGGCCCTGAGTGAACAGTCAGAACAGGAAGTAAGAAAAAGACCACACACAGCTGCTGCATGGAGGAAGTGTGTAGGAGCTTGACATTCAAAAAAACACAAAAAGCCATATTCAGTGAGGGAGATAGAGACAGAGAAAAAAAGCAACATATCGATATATGGGAAGTAGACTGAGAGAAAGAAATCTTGACATAGAAAATTATAAATGTTTTATGTTAAAAAATCTTGACCTGGACATCTTAGGATGCATTTATTGGACAACAGCATTTAAACAAATAAACAGCATTTATACACTTCTAATCAACTCACATTGCATACAAGCTATACATTATATCAGTCCATTCCTTAATAATCAAACCCATGACCTTGGTGTTGCTAGTGCCATGCTCTATTAATTGATCACTATAATCACACAGGAAATTAACCCTGAATTAACCCCATACTGCTGAATTACTGACAAGTGCCATGAAATAATCGCATTTACATAAACACTGCTATTTTTGCTTTAAAATGACATTTACTCAGCTGACGGTTAGATTTAGGGTTGGCCTTTGGGTTAGGGAGTAGGATTAAAAAAAATCTGTATTCCTGTAAACTGTAACACGTCATTTACTACTAAAAATACAACTCGTTTTTGGTGCCATGCTGTGGGCATTTCCCCTCAAACAAAATTTCCCCTTCTTGTTTGTTTTGATTATTGGTGGGGTTACCTCCTCCCCATCCCCCCTGGAATCTACGCCCCTGGTAGAAGAAAATCATATAAAGCGGTTTGAAAATGCCCACTGATTGGGAAACGCACTTTTGTTCTGCAGAGACATAAGTCTCCTGAATTGTGCTACAGGGAAAACAGCAGATGGTGATTTAAAGGTGCACTAAATAATTTTTTGTTTATGTTGCACTGGTCAAATCATCTCGGAATTCTACTGACGTGGATGCTGCAGCATGCAGAAATGCGCTATATGCACTTAGCCATGATTGATTTATTCTGCAAGTGAAATTGTTATATAATAGGGGGATTTGCAAGATAAATGAAGCAATATTTGGCTGGTCATGTAATCTCAACATGGCAGCCCAAATGAGGCGACCCGCTCCATGTAAAATAAAACTGCTTTTTTAGGCTACTGCAATGGCTGGATTCTTCATCTCATGTAAGTGTACATATTTTTTTTTTTTTAAATGTTTAAGGTAACATCTACTGTATTTCTTTATGTGTAAAACTTTTAAATGTGTAAAAAAAAAAAATACTGATTGCACTGCTAATGTACTCCCTATTCTAAAAACCTGCTTCTCAAAACAGCTTTCTAAACACCAGATATTCAGCAACATTTTCTATGGTTAGCCGTATTAGTAGCTGATGGTTGGTGTCAGTTAAAGGACTGGACGTTGGTATCATATGAGACAGGGGGGTGAGGTGTCCGGCAGAAATGGAAGTGGCCAGAGCAGTGCGGGCAGTGCCAAGTCCGTCTGTGGTGCTTTCCGCCTGAGCAGGTGAGAAGAATGTAACTGTGGGAGAGCGGCTGCAGCATTAACCTAATTACAGTCTGGCACTGCCAAAAACATGCATTAAATTTGCATGCTCAAATACACTTATGGACAGAGCAGGTCACAGTGCATGCAAAATTCTGCTGTCACCCAAAGGTTTACATTTTGTTATAACAGAATTTTCTTCAAAGGCATTTCTCATTCTTAAGGTACAAAATGTAATACCCATGCTTTGACAAATATAATAACATTAATCATTTATCCAAAGCAACTTAAAAATAATAATAAGTCACTTATCTGCTAAATGAATACATTTAAAAGTAATAATAATAATTGTTAGGGAAGGGCCAAAGAATCTTTATTTAATTCAGATATAATATAGGAAAAGGTAACAGCCCAACTGCAGACACCACAGCACCACTATCTGACCAAAACCGCAAGCTCATATTTAGACTGTTAACTGCTCAAGACTGCCCCATGTGTAACAGTTTGTATAGTTGTTTCACAGACAGAGAGAGAGAGAGAGAGAGAGAGAGAGAGAGAGAGAGAGAGAGAGCCTTCTTTTAGAGGCAAAATGATTGCTCGTCATTCATGCCTCCAGTATATCAATAAATATTTAAAGAGGTCAGGCATTTTCCAACAGATAACCTAATAGATCTGTGAAGAACAGTTGGTTTCTGGCTATAATACTTCATTCATACCAATAAAGACAGTTTAGTGCCATACAGATTACACTAAATTCTTAATAAAACCCACTGGGTAATAACCACTGGATGCAAGTTTCATTATTATGATGATCATTTTTTATTATTATTTCAAGGTTGAGAGAACAACAAAAACTATTTTCACATTTTGTCATTGTATTCCATTCACTTCACCGCAGTGTTCAGAGTTGCGGTACATATTCTGGTTATTAAAGGAATAGTTTGCCTAAAAATACTGTCATCATTTACTCACTCTCATGTTGAGCCAAACCTGAATGACTTTCGTTCTTCCATGGAATACAAAAGGAAATGTTTGGCAGAATTTTCACTATTCACTATATAAAATGGAAAAAGTGAATGGTGACTGAGACTAACATTTTCTAATTTTCTGTTCCACAGAAGGAAGGAAGTCTTATGGATCTGGAAGAACAAGAAGGTGAGTAAATGAGAATATTCATTTTTTTTGGGTGAAATAATTCTTTAATATTAATACATTATACACAGGGTTGGGGAGTAACGGAATACAAGTAACGGGAATACGTATTTAAAATACAAAATATAAAAAAGTTACTGTATTCCACTACAGTTACAATTTAAATCATTGGTAATTAGAATTTAGTTACATTCAAAAAGTATTTTGATTACTGAAGAGATTACTTTGCATTTTATTGTCATTTGTTTCATTTAATATTTAGTCCTTTCAGATGGAAAACATTTATACATATAAATGATGTGGTCCAAAGTGCATTTGAACAGCAGTGAAACACTTTCTTATGATGTGTTACATTCATACGAGCAGACAGAGAAGTACGTTTGAAGTAAGTTTGGAGCAGAAGAAATAGAAATAAACCTTGTGTAAATTGTCAGCTTTATGCTAAACTAAAATGCTATTTCTAGCCATTTTACATGCACATGTAACCAGGCACGATCATATTTTTTTAATCAAGAAAATTCATGTTAGATCATAATTTCTTTTTTTCTAGTAAGACCTTTGATATTAGGGCAAAAATCGTATTCTTGATAATAATTTTTGTATTGTTTTCCTGTAAAAATATCTAAAAATCCTTAAAGGAAAATCAATTTGATTTCTCGTTTTAGAAACAACACTGTATTTTTAACATTGTATTGTATTACATTACATTGTATGTATTTTGTCTTACTGAACTTTTTATAGTCAAAGCAAGTGAAAAAGAATCTACCAGTGCTGAAGTAGTAATCCAAAGTACACAGAATACGTTACTGACATTTCAAAAGTAACCCTCCCAACCCTGATTATACAATATTACTAATTAAATCTCTGAATTTATTTATATTAAACATATACAACAGATTTGTTACTCCATTTTTCCTAAAGTAGCATGTGATTTAATAAGCCACGGATTAACCTCATATGAGAGTTCCTAAAGTTAAATGAGTCGTGAAAAACACACTACTGCCACTGTGCCACTAGGGATCTCCCTGTCCATTGAGAGCGTAGCACTCATTCATTCCAAAGATTCGAAAAATATTGCAACAATGCAAATTATTTCCTTCTAAATGAACCAACAGCAAATGCAAAGAAAGAATGTAGTGTATAAAATGTATTTGACCACCAACATTCCATCAGTATTAAACAATACTGAAATACTACAAACACATTTAAAAAAATAAAAATCTTTAGGCAAACAAATGCCCAGATTAGAATAACAACACAAGCAAGTGCTACAATTGTGGCGACTTGTTATTATTAATATTGGTAATTAAGAGGTCCGATGAAAGATGAGCAGATTAGGTCCATATGGGATTTGGGGACTGGATTACCCTCCACCCGTACACTAATCCGCGTCAGTATAATTTCTCTCTCACTAAATGGACAATAGATTTGTTTATTTCTTTCAGTGAATATTTCTGTTTGGGTTACGATTTTCTTGAAATTAAACACCGCATTACATCTCCCTCTCAGTCTGCCACGACACTGACGATTCCTGGGCTGGACCGCCTTTGAATAGCATCTTATGGTATTTTGTTCAAGATGGCGGTTGCGAGCATGGAAAAGGACGCGGTAGTAAGTTACAAAAATAACACTGAAATTCTACAATGTTTTGGATTTCCCTGTTCGCACGTGGGTAGTATAATGTAGCTATTATTAGGAAGGGTCTCTTTCATATAAAGCGCGATAGAAAACCTGTATCCATCACATGAGAGCTGGTGACTTGTTCTCTCTCATACCTTCGGTTACAGAAATTCAGAACGATTTGGTTTAAATGCACTACAGACGTGAAGCATCGCAATAGATTTTTTCAGGGCTTTTTTTTTTTTTTTTTTTTTTAGCTGGGTGAACATATTACGTTGTGCTTTATCAGTATCTGATTTTAAACGTTCTCTCTCGGTATTGAATGAATCATATTGCCAACATAGCAGCAGGGTTCGTGTTAAGTGCATTAAACGTGTAAATCTTGTCTTTATTCTCTATCTTTATGGAAGAACACCGAAGAAGTTCTTCACCTTAACAATTCATTCGGAGATGCTGGACTAATCTCTCCCGATAAAGAAGACATCTCTCGTATTCTGGTAGAGTCTCTTTTAAAAACGTTATTACCTTGTACTGTAGTCTACTGTGTGATTTATGTGTCCCCCCATAATATCCCAGACAGTTCCTTTCAGTGGACGGATCAGAGGTGGGATGAGGCCTGGGAAGAAGATCATTGTCATGGGCATCATTGATCCAGAGCCAGACAGGTAGGCTTGCATTGGCGTGGGTTAGTTATTAATGTCCACAACTGAACAGATGACAGACAGAGTCTGTCTTAAAACCTTGTGAGCTGCCAACCTTTACAGCATTTTTGGCATTAGTGCTGTTTAAAGAGTCTCTAGCTCCAGTTTAGTGGATATTGCGGTTACATTACCACTGTGAGATTTATTATATTCCCTGCATTGGGTTAGAGCTCTGCTTGAAATGCACTACACAGGTGTCTGCCGAGTGTTGATGGGTGTTTACATTAGCTGTCAAAGAGACAAATCTCAAAGCAGTGAGAGCATAGGGTGTGTCCTTAGAAACACACATTCAAATAACTGTTTATATGTGGTGAATAATTTGATTCACAGTTAAAGAGGTGAAGGCAATTGGTTATGCCAAGTTAGATGAAAGGACTACTAACAGGGCTCTTTCAGTTTGCAAGCAACTCCAAAAGCAGAGTAGGAATACAGTGAAATATTTAAAGGAATAGTTCACCCAAAAATGAAAATTCTGTCATTTACTCACCCTCATGCCATCCCAGATATGCAACTTTATTTCTTCTGCAGAACACAAACCGATATTTTTTAGAAGAATATTTCAGCTCTGTAGGTCAATACAATAGAAGTGAATGGTGACCAAAACTTTGAAGCGCCAAAAAAAACAAACAAAAAAAAAAAAACAAAGGCAGCATAAAAGTAATCAATTTCACTTTCTAGTGCTTGAGGGATGAGCAGAACACTAGAAAGTGTAATAGAGCTTAAAATCATGATCGCCAAGGAGACTGCTGATGTAAAGACTTGTAGTGAAAAAGGAGTTCAAGTTTGGTCTGTTCTCATGCAAAACCGGTTGGAAGACATTGATTAAACCACTGGAGTCTTATGGATTACTTTTATGCTGACTTTATGCTTTTTGGAGCTTCAGAGTTTTGGTCACCATTCACTTGCATTGTATGGATTTACAGAACTGAGATGCTCTTCTAAAAATCTTTGTGTTTTGCAGAAGAAAGTCATACACATCTGGGATGGCATAAGGGTGAGTAAATGAGAACATTTTCATTTTTGGGTGAGGAAATAGATGCCAAAAGAATCCAGGTATTGTAATGAAGCTTGATCATCAATATAGTGAATAAAGCAGCAACAGTCATAATGTAATAATAGTTTGACATTGAATTTCCAGTAGTTATTATAGGCAGGGATTTTTGTTGAACATGCTGGTCAGCTTTGAGAGTGCAAAAATGGTTCCTGGCCTAGGAGGTAAAGCAGTTTCTTTCTTTGCTTGTGTTTTGCTTTGCTAGTCTTTAAATTGTAATTATCTGCATTGTAATTAAGCATGCACATTTAAGTCCTTACAGTTTCTAAAAGTGTATGCACCCCTGTTAAAATTGCAGGTTTTTGAGCTCTAAAAGATGAACCCAAGTCATGTAAAACATTTTCACCTTACATGTGATAATGCAATCAAATTCAAGTGAACAACAAATGTAAACTTTATGAAAATACATGACTTACAATTACCTGGTTGCGCAAGTGTGCACAACCTTCAAATAATAGTTGGTTGAAGCACCTTTTGCTATTGATACAGCAGCCAGTCTTTTTGAATAGGAGTCTACCAAAATCTTGATTTGTCAAATATCTTCCCCATTCTTTCTTGCAAAAAGTTCCAGATCGATCAGTTTGCAAGGGGATCTCCTGTGCACAGCCCTCTTCAACTCATTCCACATGTTTTCGATTGGATTAAGGTCTGGGCTCTGACTGGGCCATTCCAAAACCTGTATCATTTTCTGAAGCCATTCCTTTGTTAACTTACATTTATGTCTGGGGTCATTATCTTGCTGAAAGATGAAATTCCTCTTCATCTTCAGCATTCTAATGAGGCTGCAGGTTTTGTGCTTAAATGGACTGGTATTTGGCACTATCCATGATTCTCTCTACCTTGACTAGTGCCCCAGTCCCAACTGAAGAGAAGCAGCCCCACAGCATGATGCTTCCACCACCATGCTTCACCGTGCGTATGGTGTTGTTTGGGTGATGAGCATTCTTTTTTTTTTTGCACCAAACATACCTCTTAAAATTATGGCCAGAAAGTTCCATATTGGTTTTATCAGACAGTAAATCATTGGATATTTGTTTTGACAAGTTAGGCAGCCTTGGATGTTTTTTGTTGTTGTTGTGAGTAATGACATATGTCTTGCCACCCTACCACATAGCCCAGACAAATGAAGAATACAGGATATTGTTGTCACATGCAGCAAGGGACCAGTACTTGCCAGATATTCTTGCAGCTCCTTTAATGTTACTGTAGGCCTCTTGGCAGCCTCCCTGATAAGTTCTTGTTTGTTCTTTGGAATGCCATTGTGGTGCCCCATTTTCTCCAGTTGTTGATGATGGCCTTCACTGTGTTCCATAGCACAACTAATGTTTTGGAAATTCTTTTGTACCTCTCTCCTGATTGGTACCTCTTCACAATGACATTCCACACATCCTTTGTATGCTCTTTGTGGCCCATGGCATAAGCAGTAAGATGCAACCAAGAAGAAGCCAAGAAATTCCTTCAGAAAAAGCTGATTTTTATTCAGGGTTAATCAGGATCACTTAATTGATGACCGGATGATTATAATTACCTTTGAGTAAGAGTTTGAATATGATTGGTTTATTCAAAACAGTCACATGCCCCTTTATAAAAGTGTGTGCACACTTAAGCAAACAGGTAATTTTAAGTTTTAAATTTTTCTTAAAAGTTTCTGTTTCTTTGTTCCTTGAATTTTGTTAGTTTCAATATCACATTAAAGGTAGAAAAATATCTGATATAATTTATATTGGATTCATCTGTTATATCTAAAAAACTGCAATTTTAACAGGGGTGTGTAGACTTTTTATAGCCACTGTATATATCAATGGCTAAGTGGTACTAATGCTTAATTTTAGCTCAGAAATTTACAGCCTTTCTAAACAGACTACTGATCTATTTGGTAAGCACTGTGAGGCTCAATCAGTGTAAGAATGGACGCTAAGGCTGAACCTAAATTGCTATAAATTAATTTAAAATAGATGCATGCTTGTTTTTCTCTATAATGTTTGACACATTAGCACACAGTTAGGCAGGTTTATGCTGGTTTGGTGCTCTACTAGATGGTGGACCAGCATAGCCATACTTTTCATGAGTAAAAAGTAAAAATTCTTGCTGGTTAAGCTAGTTAAAGGGATAGTTCACACAAAAATGAAAATTCTCTCATCATTTACTCACCCTCATGCCATCCCAGATGTATATGACTTTCTTTCTTCAGCAGAACACATTGTAAGAAAAATATCTCAGCTCAGTAGGTCTTTATAATTGATGTGGATAGTAACACGATGTTTGAATCTCCAAAAAGCACAGACAGTCACCATTAACGTCATCCATACGACTCCAGTGGTTAAATTAACGTCTTATAAAGTGATACGATTGTTTCTGTTGCGAAAAATATAAATATTTGAGTACTTTTTAACTATAAATCATCACGTTCGGTAAGCAGCAGTATGCGCGTTCATGAGAGGGCTGAGGTCATGAGGTCTTTCCAGCGATGGAATGGCAACATTCCATTCATTGCAGCAGATGCTCTCTACCTCTGTTGGCATTGCCTGGCATTGCCTACATGTGCACCACCACGTCTCCTGAGCTCTCTGTCTCGCTGAGGCTTGTTGGTCCAGCCTCCTCCATCTCCCTGTGCTCCTGGTCCGAGTACTCAGGTCCAAATAAATATGCCTGTGCAAAAACTTTCTCCTCTTATCTCCTCTTCTCCTCTTAAATCAAAATCTTCGAAGACCTTTATTTAAATTTGCTTCAATTTGTTTATGGCGTTCAGTCTGTACAGAGTTCCTCCTACTCAGTTGTAAACAGTGCTGCTCTACCGGGTGTGTCGCACATGCGTCACTTCTCGCGTGAATATGGCAATGCCAGTACATCAAACGAGAGACCACGTGACCTCAGCCCTCTCATGAACGTGCATACCGCTGCTTAACGGAAGCGATTATAGTTGAAAAGTACTTAAATATTGATCTTTTTCACACCAAAAGCAATCATATAGCTTTGTAAGACATGCATTTAACCACTGGAGTCGTATGGATGACGTTAATCCTGATTGTCTGTGCTTTTTGGAGCATCAAAAATCGTGTTACCATCCACTTGCATTATAAGGACCTACTGAGCTGAGATATTTTTCTGTTTTTCTTCAAATGTGTTCTGCTGAAGAAAGGAAGTCATATACATCTGGGATGGCATGAGGGTGAGTAAATTATGAGGGAATTTTCATTTTTGGGTGAACTATTCCTTTAAGATCCCCAGTGGGGACACCAGCAAACCAGCATTGCATGCCGGAGACAAGCATTCAAAACACAACATATGCTGGTCTCAACAGGGTTTACTTGCTTAATGTTTGTTTTCTACACAGCTTTGAAATCATTTTGACATGTGGCCACATTGATGAGAAGGATGATGAGGAGCTTGCTGATGTGGCTCTCAAACTCAGCGCACGATTTACTGACAGACAGTTCTTGAGGAATGCACGAGTTTCGGGGAAATGGAGTGAGGAGGAGGCAGCCATAGCTTACTTCCCCTTCATTCCGGACCAACCTTTCAGGGTAATGAGGAGAAACACTGACATCCACATGCTTAGATCTCTAATCAGCTCAATCCCCATGATTCTGGGAAAAATAGGGTGGATGGCTTAGCTACAGAACCATCTGTATTATTTTAACTTTGTATTTTGTAAAACATTTGATAGAGAACTGTTCAATTTGTAGTCTTAAAACCGGGATAAGAATTAGCAGTTTCTTGTCAGGAATAATCCAGGCTGGGGCAGCGGGTAACGGGGAAACAGGACCGACCGGACCGACAGAATGAGGGAAGGTAATCCACACCAACTGGAACAAGACACAAGACCGACTGAACACACAAGACTGGAAACAAGATGAACTAGCACCGGACAGCACACACGAGGAGTCTAAAATAGGGAGCGATGCACCCATGTCTAAAACAGACAGACATGGAGCGTCCAGATCCCGACACAGACCGAAACCGAACCAGACAGAAAGTCACGATCCAGACACCGTGCTCCCGACATGAAACAAGACGGACCAAAGAGCGCATGGCAGCGAGTACAACGAAACCGCACGCTCACTCAAAGACAAACAATGAAACACAAGACAGACATGGGACGATGATGCCACGGTCCCGTCAGACCAAAACCCAGACTGACAGAGTGACAGCACCGTGACAAAAGGACGCCTCCCGGCTTCCCAAAACGGGAACATCAAACAATACACAAGACAGATAAAACGAGCACTAACATAAAACATAAAACACAACAGAAAGGGAGGGAAACCCAAGAGGGAACTTAAGGAAAGGGGCAGGGTCCTGGAAGGCGGCCACTGGACAGGGTTCAGGAGGGAGCGGCTCAGGGGTCGGAGCCGTGGAAGGCTCGGGCACTGGCAGTGACGGGAACGGCCTCTGTGGCCGTGAACACCGGCAGAGACTGGGGAACGGTCTCCTTGGTCGTGAGCACTGGCAGTGACAGGGGAATGACCTCCGTGGTCGTGGGCAGGGGAACAGCCTTCATGGCTGTGAACACTGGCAGTGACAGGGGAACGACCTCTGTGGTCATGGGCACTGGCAGTGATGGGGAACAGCTTTCATGGCTGTGAGCACAGGCAGTGACAGTGGAACGACCTCTGTGGTTGTGGACACTGGCAGAGGCAGGGGAAAAGCCTCCATGGCTGTGAGCACAGGCAGTGACAGGTGAATGACCTCTGTGTCTGATGCCACTGTCCCGTCAGACCAAAACCCAGACTGACAGAGTGACAGGACCGTGATGTTTCTAGCCATGGGTTCCCTCTGGAAATTCGAACAATCTTTAGAACAACGGTTTATAGTTTATGAGTAAAAAGGTCTGTTGTTAAAAATACTTGAAGTGACTTAGAGATCCTAAGAGATCTAGATTTACATGTCTCTTATTGAGCACTCTATAAATACAATACCATTAGAATGAAGGGATGAAATCTATTACATTGTATTGACTATGTTCTTTAGAATAGAACAAATTTCATTTTTGGAGTGAGTATAGATCTGAGCATCTTACAGGAGCAAGCATGGTTTTGTAAATGCATAGCATAACTTAATTTAATTTAGAGTAATATGTACTGTAGTCTTGAGGGTGTATTGTAAATATAGCATAGGTTTATTCTTCCTAATGGCCAATTACAGAATTACTCCATATGGCAGAGAGTCGTACCACCACAGTGGGCAAAGATGCTTAGAGATAATGAGCAGTTGTTGTTTGTAAATGTTGCTGAAGGCGAACCAAAAATGGGTCACTTCAGTACTGGATCAATCCTTAACTGTTTCGAAATGTTGAGCTGAGATAAGCAGTCATGCAAAGTTAGACAACTACTTCCTTTCAGCACACTTTTCACTATGTGTCTCAGTGACTGACAAAGGATTCTTTTCATCTCATTTCATTCTTCTTTCCTTTGTTTATCTCCTATTTCCATTTATACAGATTGAGATCCATTGCGAGCACCAGCGGTTTAGGATCTTTGTGGATGGACACCAGCTGTTTGACTTTTATCACAAAGTAAAGTCTTTGCTGGCCATTAATATGATCAGGATAGATGGGAGTCTTCAGATCACTAAGCTGGGCTAACCAAGCACATCTGAGCATGCTCCAGAAAGGACTTTGCACAGGTGACTATGCCCACCTGAGCACTTGCCACAAGCAGTGAAGGCCTTGGGGCCGCGCTCGCACAAAGGCATCAACATCATCTGCATTTTCCTTCTCTCAGTCCTTTTCTCTTTTCCCTTCTAACTTCTCATTGTAATGATTTCTGAGTTTTGAATCATAACAGGTTTGTCAAAGGTTGCAATATCAGATGTGTTTCCTTTTCTTCACATCTTTGGTTCACATAGTAGCTTATTTGTTTTTTAATTTCGGTACGTTTCCAGGGATTGCTCTATTTAAAGTGCACTCTGTGGCATTACCATGCATCACTGGGATTTAGCTGCTCTGAATAGACACGGCCATTGTATACGTTTATGTAGTGTAGCAGTGTAGTCTCAAAAATGATCCAAGACTCAGGAAATCAGATAAGGTTGGCTTGCTTCATTTAAAGCAAATTTCAAATGTCTAAATCAGAATTAAATTATGTTAGATATGCTGTCTTGAAGCACTTTGGCTGCTAGAACATGGAGCTCAGATTTGGCATTTGGCGTTCCACCCAGGTTTGGTTTGATGTCTGCGTTGTTTAAGTTCAATTACTGAAATATTTTGGGGGAAAGATAATACTTGATCTCTGAATTGTTTGTGTAGCAGGGTGTATTGCAGACATGTTTTAAATAGCGTACCTTTCTTGTTCATTGCAACTTTTCATTTTTGGGAGATATTGTAGAATGTCATACAAGTATTATTTGAGTTAAGGCTTCAAGTAATTTATTTTTATTTTTTTTTTTAAATGAAGCTTTCAAATTTGGGTGGCTTAATTATCCAGTCATTCTCTTCCAAACCAACACGACACATTATTTTAAAACAAAAGTAGCCTATAATGAAAAATCCTTGGCAACCTTGGTTGTTTTCTGTTAGGAATGAAAGCTTTTTTCCATGAATTCAGTAGTGATTTTGCAAAAAAAAAAAAAAAAATCATTTGAAGTTTACACTGCTATAAGCACCTAGTAAAAGTTGAAGAACATAAATAATAGGGCTGAATTGTTTCTTGAATGTACAGTCATCCACTCATAAGCTTCGGTAGCTTAAGTGAGTGTAAAGTGAGAACACACTAAAGCCTATTAATCCCTCCACCTCCCTTATTCCTTACTCAAACTCCTTGTGTCACTCCTCTTAATATAAACACACTGCCACGGTTCAGCATAGTTTGTGTTTTGCAGTGTTTTCTGCCCATCTGCACCTTTTAGGGACTTCCCATCAATTCTGAATGTGCATAATTGCTCTGTAGTACAAAAACATACCATGCTTCTCATCGTTCAGTATTATAATATTGAGTATTCAGGTCAGTTTTGTAATATTGTAAAATATTATACTTTCACTTACTGCTTGTGTCCAGGAAGACATTGAACACTTCCTGTTAAAAGAGGAAGTATGATGCTGCTCTATTTCTTTCTCTGCTAGAGTGCTTGACTAAATGTCATATAATTTAATAATGTCTGGCATAATGCTTATATATTTGCCAGAGAGTACTTTACACCAGTCAAGATCCATCTGTCCACAACAGAGTTTGATGCATGTCAAATTGAATTTTGAATATTTAATGAGTGCAGTAGGGAACTTTTCTTTTAAAGGGGTCATGACATGAAGAATCAAATTTTCCTAGATCTTTTGACATATAAGAGGTCACTCTACTATAAAAACATACTGTACGTTTCAGAACTCAAAGCTTCCTCCTCACTGCAAAAAGAGCATTTGTTAAAACCAAGCTGCCAAAACAACTTGTTCTCTACTTTGTCCACATTGTGATGTCACACTGTGGTAGACAGTTGCATCTGACCACCCCTATAACACATCAACGCTTACTTCACCTTATCACTTCCATAACCCACCCAGTAGTGGTGTGCAGTGACATGGCAAGAAGAGAGCTGGTTAGTCAAGTGCAAAGAGCCAATTATAACAGTGGGTGTTTACTGTCAAGCCTTAAAGGAGAAGCAGCACCAAAACTGAGTGTTTCTAACAGAGGGTCAGAATGAGAGTGAAAAATGACAAAGTTTTACAAATATATGATTTTTTTTTTTTTTTTTGTGCAAAAAACCTTTGCTAATATTACAAGTGAACCTCAAGCAACATTGTCTTGACCCCTTTAAATCTCCTTATTGTTTTGAAAACAACAATCTGATTGTACTCAAATCAGTCTCTGTCCTGGCTGTTCTCTTCAATTCATGTGCCACAGACTAATCTTTAATCAGAGCTAGATTAATGAGGATCGGTACTGTAACACAAGCAATATGGTCTTTGACCACAGATCTGTCTTTCTCTAGTAAAGCTAGCATTGATCCTCAAATGCAGAGTTAAATGAGACATATTTATGAATTGAAGTCTGTCTCCAGGCCACATTTAACAGTATTACCATTTTAACTGCTACTTCTATATTTCATTCTGTATGATGCTGTTTTAAAGGTAAAGCTGAACATTTTGGGCATCATTTAGTCTCTGAACAGCAAGTACCATATGTGAGGATAAGTGTTACCAAAAGGTGTTACACTTGGACAGTTGAAAAACGGGGAGGGAGAAAGCTTGTTCAAAAATGTAACAGGTGAAGCAAAGCATATAAAGAGATAATGCCAATAGTGTTGACTTGAAACAGGCAGACTTTTTGCCTTTCTCCCTATGATCCTACTCATCTTCTTGATTCCAGATTCTAGTTCTAATGTTTTTTCTTGTCTTGTATCTTAAAATAAACTGTAACAGTCATTCAAAATGAATGTCATGGTACCCAATTGTGAACTTTTGGAATGAAACCTTCAAACTTTGGATGTACATATACTATATAGGGCCTCTAAATGCTTCGTTTTTTTTATATATCTATTTTATTTATTTTTTCTCAACACTTAAGAGTGTTTGCTAGTGTATGTGATGTTTAATCTGAGTGTTAACTGGTTACAAGTTCATTAAAACTAAGTCACTTTGCATGTTATTTATTTATTTTTTAATTTTTTGTCTGATGGATATTCAGAGCTTTCCTTTTAGAGCCTAATAATGTCAGTTTTTAATTTGAGGACTATTTCAGAAGGTTATGTGTATTTATAAAGTGGCCCATTACTTCTAGAGCTAGTTTGTGGTGTTGGATAAATGTACTTGTATAATCATTCTCATGAGTTACATCAATATTTGCAGAGTAGCAGAGAGCTTTCAGAACTTGAAATGTGCCTATTGAATTATGGATTTGGTGTTTTGGATCTAAAGTTCAGAATTCTTACTGACGTTTTACACCAGTAGACTGAAGTTTGAATAGCACTTTTCAAGTAAGTTTAATTTCTGTCATGTAAATGCACTTTTTTAATGTGTGGTTTAAGCAATTGCTGCAATTGTTAAAATACAACAAATAAAACAACAAATTATTTATCATTTGCCAGGGTATTAAATGTTTGCCCCCAGAATCCACTGTAAATACACTATATTGCCAAAAGTATTCGCTCACCCATCCAAATAATTGAATTCAGGTGTTCCAATCACTTCCATGGCCACAGGTGTATAAAAAGAAGCACCTAGGCATGCAGACTGCTTCTACAAACATTTGTGAAAGAATGGGCCGCTCTCAGGAGCTCAGTGAATTCCAGCGTGGTACTGTGATAGGATGCCACCTGTGCAACAAGTCCAGTTGTGAAATTTCCTCGCTACTAAATATTCCACAGTCAACTGTCAGTGGTATTATAACAAAGTGGAAGCGATTGGGAATGACAGCAACTCAGCCACGAAGTGGTAGGCCACGTAAAATGACAGAGCGGGGTCAGCGGATGCTGAGGCGCATAGTGCGCAGAGGTCGCCAACTTTCTTCAGAGTCAATCGCTACAGACCTCCAAAGTTCATGTGGCCTTCAGATTAGCTCAAGAACAGTGCGTAGAGAGCTTCATGGAATGGGTTTCCATGGCCGAGCAGCTGCATCCAAGCCATACATCACCAAGTGCAATGCAAAGCGTCGGATGCAGTGGTGTAAAGCACGCCGCCACTGGACTCTAGAGCAGTGGAGACGCGTTCTCTGGAGTGACGAATCACGCTTCTCCATCTGGCAATCTGATGGACGAGTCTGGGTTTGGCGGTTGCCAGGAGAATGGTACTTGTCTGACTGCATTGTGCCAGCTGTGAAGTTTGGTGGAGGAGGGGTTATGGTGTGGGGTTGTTTTTCAGGAGCTGGGCTTGGCCCCTTAGTTCCAGTGAAAGGAACTCTGAATGCTTCAGCATACCAAGAGATTTTGGACAATTCCATGCTCCTAACTTTGTGGGAACAGTTTGGGGATGGCCCATTCCTGTTCCAACATGACTGCGCACCAGTGCACAAAGCAAGGTCCATAAAGACATGGATGAGCGAGTTTGGTGTGGAAGAACTTGACTGGACTGCACAGAGTCCTGACCTCAACCCGATAGAGCACATTTGGGATGAATTAGAGCGAAGACTGCGAGCCAGGCCTCCTCGTCCAACATCAGTGTCTGACCTCACAAATGCGCTTCTGGAAGAATGGTCAAAAATTCCCATAAACACACTCCTAAACCTTGTGGAAAGCCTTCCCAGAAGAGTTGAAGCTGTTATAGCTGCAAAGGGTGGGCCGACGTCATATTAAACCCTATGGATTAAGAATGGGATGTTACTTAAATTCATATGTGTCTAAAGGCAGATGAGCGAATACTTTTGGCAATATAGTGTATGTTGCAATATGGCACACCTAAAGAGCAGCAACTGGGTGAAAAGGGGTAGTGTATATAGAAACGTGCATCACTGATATCTAAATGGACACTTAAGATCGTTCCTCCAAATGATTAATACTGTTGTGACATTGTAATCAGGATAAACTCAAAGTTTATCTGAAAAATTGGAATGTGTGTGCAATGTTGATTGTACTTTGGTTTTACAGTCTATTTGTTAGGTTTCATTATTTCATGAATTTTGTTACCTCTGTGAGTTTCAGTGCTTTTCTAACCGATTAACTCATCAATAAACCAATCCCTTCAGCATTTGAAGTAATTAATTGCCTCCTATATACACACCTGACAAAAGCTTCATCTGATCTTTAAAACTGACAGTTCTTAAACTTTCTGTAGATTTATAGAGCAAGATTACAGCTCCCTCTATTGGTTGATCTTATTCTGGAGAAAGAAATATTTACAATATATTTTTTGGAACAATGTTTTTTTTGTGTTTTTTTTAAAACCATAGTTAATATTTTTCTTAGCCATGCACAGTGGCCCATATTTCAAACATCCTTAACTGGCAATACAAAAAGAAAGAAGAAAAAAGACTAAATGTAAATAATAATAATAATAATAATAATAATAATTATAATAAAATACAAAATAAATTAAAATGTGATCAAAGTAACCAATAGAGGGAGCTATACGCCAGGGTTGCTAGATCTATTCTTGAAAAAGATCAATAGAAGTTAAATGGTTTCTGAGAAAAAGTGATGCCACATGTGTACAAACGGAGTGTTGTTGGCCAAACCAAAGAAAAGGTGATAACCTCCTCTTTGAGGTGGCTGTGGTGCAGTTAAGACAGTTACAGTTTAAATATTAAGCGAATCATATATAATATCTAATAAAACAATTCAACAACTTATTTTGAATGTATTAGTAATATAATATGATCAAAAACTGTAAATGAATCCGCACACAGAACAATTCAGATTCAAAAGTAATGAGGCTTAAAGACCAAAATCCAACGAGAGATTTATATATATATATAGTTTTTCTTATAATTTGTCCACTACAAAAAAATTACAAACATCCACAAATTGTAACCATTATACCATATTAAAACAGCCACAATACAAATACAATTGTTCAACAAAACAAAAAGTAAAAAGTGCAGAAACATGGGACATATCCAGCACTTCTCGACAACTCGTTTTAGTTTTCATTATGACCAGGGCTTCTGAAAATTATATTAATTCATTGTTAAATAATAATAAGAGTGGGGTGATTATGGATGAAATATATTTCAAAATATAATAATAATAAAATAAAATAAAATGTATATACAAAATGAAAGCTCATCTTTTGATTTTCTACTATATCTGGCATCCGGTCTTTGATGTGACGTCACCAACGAGCGCCAACTAGTACGTCTTCAGTGCTATACAGTGCGTTACTGTTGACCCCACGCAGCAATGGCACTATGCAGATCCACAGGGTTACTTCTCAAACACAGCAGATTAGTGCCATCTGCATTAGCATCTATAAGGCAATGCAGTTCAGGTAACAGGATATATTTCTACTTAAAATAATGCCTTCTTTTTCAATGTCATTCACTAGCTTTGCGAGGATGGAAACCTGCGTCATCCAAGTGCGCTAGCTGTGTGTTCTGACAGCAGAATGTGTGCAAAGTTTAACACAAAAAGGTGTTTTCCACTAGCGTGAACTCAGTATTGTAAAGCAATGTATCTTCTTGCAAAGATGAATTCACTTTGAGCAAACAATAATCAAACAATGAAATTTACGTAACTCATAGTTTGGGGTAAATTATATGTACAGTATATTGAACCTCAATTGTTTGATATTGCAAAAAGCATAAATAAATACATAAAACAGAAAGAAATCCTAAGCATTGCATGATCCCAGGCTACTATATTTTGAAAAACTTACATTACAGTAAGTTAAGCCTTACAGTATTCCTGGTATGTCTGTAATCAATATCTCTAGTAATGGTATGTAATTGCATACAGTATATAAAATGTGTTTATTAATCTAGCTCTTCTGCTACATTTACACTGAGATGTTCATGGTTGCTGTAACTACCTCAACTGTTGTAAGCAGCTTCTAATATTATCATATTAATATTAATAGCCAATCCTGACGTAGGAGGCGGATTTGTCAGAATATGGTTGGAAAAGCAAACGAACAGTTTAAAGTTCCGAGCGCACGCTGAGAATTTATGTGAGAGAGAACGAGTGAGATCTTGCACACGCAAAAAATTCATTAATCTTTGCGAGAAGATACATTGCTTTACAAAACTGAGTTCAAGCGTGTACAACGTTTTGTACTTTATGTGCGCTCAAAATATCATCTTGTGCTCAAATCATTTTTGTGTGCTCAAAATATCAACTTACACGCTCAAAAACGATCTTGCGCGCACAGAACATTTTTGTGTGCTCAAAATATCATTTTGCACTCTCCAAATACAATTTTGCACGTTTAGAGTATATTTATATATATTGCACATATACAACTCCATAGATTTGACGATCTTTAAAAATTACTTAAGTCATGGCACGCCAAAGGCCTCTGTGATTATGTGCACAGCCTGCTAAACTGGTAATGTTTGGAATTATTTTACAGTACCCAGGGGCGGTACTAGGGTCAGTGGACATTCGGGGCTTAGCCCAGACCTTTGTGGATATGGGGCCATCCTTTGATGAAATATCAGAATATAATACACTTTATAATAAAAACCTGAATACATATATGATGTGTCATTTAGAGAGTAAACTAAAAAAAGTCTCACTAACTTTTGTCTCAGATACGCTCAAAGATCAGAAATTGCATGCTTTTAACGTCTATACTTTAAAACACTATTTTGTCCCTTTCGGCTTTGTGTACGGCTCTACAGTTTTCATTGATTCGTCGGGTGCTTAAGTTAATTTACAAGAAAGCAGGTTATAAACAAGCTAAATAATAGCTAGATCAACTCCTTCCTCCTTTTCTTTAAAAATTAAAAAAGTTTGGGTTCCAGTGAATGGGGGCCAATTTTTTTACATTAAAATACTCACTGTTACATAAGTATAACCACAAGACATGAAGGATATGTGTGTAAACATGTTTTTAGTGTGATAAAATCACTTACAAATCTTTTCTGTGTATAGTTATAGCCAATTTTACAACTGTGTTACCATGACGATGCAATGTCAACAAACCCTAAAACTTTACAGCTCAAAAAATACACAAGTTTTAACAGAAGAATTAATGCATTATGCCACAAATGCTGTCAATTTAGCTTAACATATATTGAACCCGGAACATTCCTTTAAGTAAAATTACTGCTATTTAAAAGAAATGGCATGGAGTCATTGCATGTTAAGTTGGCCCCCACCCACATGTCTTTTGCAGGTGGCCAGTATCAGTACATACTGGTTGACAAAAAAGGTGAAAAGAGGAATGTTGGTTTCATCCAGTTGAACAGACCGAAGGCCCTGAATGCTCTTTGTGATGGACTTATGAAGGAGGTGGGCAAAGCCCTTGATGCATTTGAATCTGACACTGAAGTGGGAGCAGTTGTCATCACAGGGAGTGAAAAAGCATTTGCAGGTGTGAAACTCTCAAGACAATGAGATGTATATGTATTTTGTATTGTCATATTGTACTAATTACATGTTATGAAAATGTTTGCTTTAATAGCTGGAGCTGATATTAAAGAGATGCAGAACAGAACCTTTCAAGAGTGCTATGGTGGCAACTTCTTGGCACATTGGAACAGAGTATCAACAGTTAAAAAGCCTGTTATTGCTGCTGTCAATGGGTTTGCGGTAGGTATTTAAAGAGTTACATTTGTGCATCTCAATTTATACGTATGTTTTTAAAAAAAAAAAATTTTTTCCTGTTTACATAGCTTGGTGGAGGATGTGAATTTGCCATGATGTGTGATATAATCTACGCTGGAGAGAAGGCACAGTTTGGACAGCCAGAGATCTTGCTGGGGACAATCCCTGGTCAATTTCTATTTTTTGTTCTGGGCATTGATTGCAGCAGCATAGTTTTAAATGTTTATAGTTAAGAACTGTAACATTCATTTATTTTGTCTCCAGGTGCTGGTGGCACTCAGAGGCTTACAAGAGCAGTTGGGAAATCCCTCGCAATGGAGATGGTTCTGACAGGAGACCGAATCTCAGCTCTGGAGGCAAAACAGTCTGGTTTGTCTTTCAAACTTTTCCTCAACATTATTACTTTTGCAGTTCAGCTTCTTACTGTTTTGCTCTAAAACTATATCATATGTAAGCTCAGTCTCTGAATTTTTATATGTGGGCTTATGTATCAACTTTTTAGGTCTGGTAAGTAAAGTATACCCCGTGGATCAGCTGGTTTCAGAAGCTATCAAATGTGGAGAGAAAATAGCCAGCAATTCCAAGCTTGTTTCAGCTATGGCTAAGGAAGCTGTTAATGCAGGTAAGGGTTTCATTAATTCAAATGATACAAAATATAAACTAATTCTGTGTTTGTACATGCACTGGTCCTCATTCATGAAACTTTATTCAGTGCTACAATTCATAGTAGTAGTTTTTATTATCATTTTTAATGAACAAGGCCCATTTATTTTCAACATTTGATTCATCCATTCAGACCCTGTGATCATCAATAAAGGCATGCATATAGTCTGGAGTATTCATTTAGTAACTGACAGTTTTGTTTGTCCTCTGCTTACAGCATTTGAACTGACTTTAGCTGAGGGCTGTCGACTTGAGAAAAGGTTGTTCCATGCAACCTTTGCCACGGTGCGTCACTTTGCTTTTTGTTTTTAATTAATTCATTTATTTTTCTGAGGAACGAGATTGCTTAATTCTTTAACTTACTGCGTTCTAATTTTCAGGAGGACAGAAAAGAAGGCATGACTGCCTTTGTTGAGAAAAGGAAGGCTGCTTTCCAGGACAACTAGATTTCCAGTGGAAAAAATAGGGTGATTTTTAAACACAGTGATATTTAGTTTGTGATCAAATGCTGATATTAAAATAGTCTACTTTGCTTTAACTTGTTTTACAAGTGTTTGTGGGAAGAAGAAAAAAACAAAGCTGTTTCAAAGAACATTGCATTAGTTGTGTTCAAGACTTAACATGTCTGTGGTTTAGTGGGCTCACATTTACTCATCCCAGTAGTTTATCTTTTCTTGTACATTATTCTTTGTAACAAAGTTCAATGGAAAGGAGGTGGCAAGAACCGGCTTGACAATATAAATAATAGTTTAATAATAAATTTAAACAAAATGACACAAGCATAAACACATGCAGGGCAGCTGCCCATAACTCTCTCTCTCGAACTGCCGCCTGCGGTGCCTGGGCTTGATTAACCTGATTAGGGGCCGGGTGTGACCCGGCCCTGCCCTCCTCCCTGCCACATTCTTATTGACCTCTTTTCTAATCAATGTAAAGAGATTATCAGTGCCCATTGTTATAATGTGTATCGTAAATCCTGTTTGAATTCTTTACGTACAAAAAGCATAAAGGTATCCTACAGTCTCCCTCTGCCTGGTGACCAAGGTTATTATGTAAAAAACTAAATGTAAATAAAAAAAAATAAAAAAAATTTTTTCTTAAACTGAAATAAAAATAAAAATAAAATAAAAAAAATTTTCATGGCTCTGAAAAAACTAAAATAAAATAAAAATAGTCTTTTTACAGTTAACATTTTTTTTATTGATTCATAGATACACAACACATGTACATCTAATCAACATTTAACCCCCACTAATACCCCTCCCCAATCACCAAACTCACGCTAACCCCCAACGAACACCCCTGTGGTCACATATAATAATATATACACACACACAAAAGAAAATATAATAAACATACATAATTAAACTAAACTTCTCTCTCCACAGCCCATCCCCGAGAGTCCCCCAAAAATGCTAAATAATTGCCCCATTGCCTATCAAACAAGTCCCAAAACCCCAGCCTTCTACTTGCCACCTCCTCGAAAGCAGCCACTCTTCCCATCTCCACACACCACTCCAGAATTGAGGGAGCTCCACCTGACTTCCATCGCCTTAAAATAATTTGCCTGCTAATCATGATACTGGTCAGAACCCAATTTTTTTTATGTGTTTATCCCCCAAATTTATGACCGCCCCATCACCCAAAATACAGAGTCTGGGGCAAAGTCAAAATTGAGTACCCAAAACGTCACACAAATATCTCTGAACCTTCAACCAAAATTCTTGGATCTTAACACACCCCCAAAAAACATGGGTTGTGTCTCCATCTTCTGATTGGCATCACCAGCAGGTGGGTGTGTCTTTAAGACCAAGTCTATAGAGGGAGTCCAACAGACTCTATGTAAGATCTTGAATTGCATAAAGTGCACCCTTGCATCTCTAGATGTAGACTTGACAGTTTTTTGAATCCTAGTCCACACTCCCTCCTCCAATACCAAGTTTAAATCTTTCTCCCATAATCTCTTGTGAGAAGTTGAAGCTCCGTCCCCCAGACTCTGAATTAGCAGGGAGTAATACACTGATGCCTCATGACCTTTTCCAAAAATAATCGTAAAAAATATTTCGTTTTTGTTGTTGTTGTGATAGCGGGTTTAAAGGTTTAAAAACCTATCACCTTAACTTGAAGATGGCACTATGACCTATTGCCCTCATTAGCAAAGACAGAGCTGGAGGGAATCACTACAGTACATCATGGAGAGAACAAAGCAGGCAGAAAACTAGGGTAACCAGAAGTCGGTCCTGGTTTTACAATGTGTGTCCCGGTGTCCTGTCATTTCTCTAAAAAATTTAATAATGTACCAGCTTCAGCTGTGAGACTGATTTTTTTCTTTTAATTAAATATCCTCAACGTCCTTGGTATCATGTCTGGTATCGATTGCAGGGGAGAGAAGATATTTTATTGCATTGCACGATGATTTGATGATACTTTCATTCTGTCAATCCACTCAGAATCTATCTGGTTACCATGACAACGACTCACGCCCTTGGCGCTCTCTGCTGCTCTCTGTCATCACCCAATGCAAATTAGAAATGACCAAATGAAAATGCATGTTCAACAATCTGAAAAAAGCCGATCTGTTTTATTTGCACAACACGTGAAAATGTAAATTAAATGTTTTGCTGTCACTGTAAATGTTCACTTTCTCATGGCCACAGTGTTAAATAACAGATTGAAGGTCATATTCATATTCAGTGTGGAATTGTATTTTAACTTAAGTTCCAATGTTGCAAATTGTGTGTAAAAATGTGTTGCTGACAAAAAATTTCAAGCACTGACAAGTCATGTCATTATTACACATGCAATATGACATCATATGGATAGAATAGGCTATATGGAATTTGAACATTTTACAAATATCTAAAATGTGGTTAAAATCGTATAAAACAATATAAAATAACATTTCACATACTAAAATATGTTGTATTGAATTTAGGTACCTTCAGAAACAATATAATATCCAATAATTTATTCTCTCTCTCTCACTCAATCACACACACACACACACACACACACACACACACACACTCTTTTCTAAGTATTATTTACAAACTGTACATTTGGGTATCCAGCTATAAGACCCACGTTGCACAAATGCCTATTTTCCCCATTCTATATGTATCACTTGATATAAAATCTTAATGTAATGAAAAACTAAACTATTAAATGTTTAAACTAAAACTAACAAAGAACTAACACACTAAACTAAATTGGAGCGAAAAATTGAAAACGAAATAGAAATAAAAACTACATTTAAAATGTAAAACTATTATAACCTTGCTGGTGACATTATATGTACTTGACACAAATTCTTACATTACAAGAATAGTGAAAGAGGATGTTAGTAGAAAGACGAAAGCCTTGTTTGCGATCATGAAATTGCCACATGGAAATCACAAAGTATCAAGGGCTGTTTATGATTTCTTGAAAATGTTCGTTTGAATATGTACGGTATAAATAGAGTGATCCAGTCCAGTAAATTGTGTAGTTGTAGTTATAATTCCTATATGACATCTGTTCATGGTTTTGCAAAAAGCCTGTCTCATTAATGAAGGTCTAAAATATCTTACTCTCTTAAATCCTCTAACTTAAACAAAATGCAGTTTTCATAACCACTCTGATTTGACTAATATAAATGCTGATCTGGCAGTTTAATTATTAAAGTAAATTCAGACCTGTAGACATCGCAATACACGCTAGGTGGTGCTGGTGCTTTGGGTGTATTTTCAAGTGAGAATCGGGCCAATCAAGTGAAGTGTTTTTATTTATTTATTTATTTATTTATTTATTTATTTTGCGTGTGTGTCTATGTAGCTATTCACTTTTTATTTGTAAGCATTTTTTATTTAAATTATCTGCTATTGCTCAAACATTTTAGGCTACTGCACAATTGTGTCAAGATATAGGGTAAGTTACAGAGATTTTAGTGTATTTTCTTAAAATTAATTCAGGTGTTGTTCGGGCGAAGTTATTATTATTATTATTAATAATAATAATACTAATAATAATTAGCGTCCGAATAACAGATGGCTTATAAAAAGTCTTAAAGAATTTAAACTTTTAAAAGCCTAAACTTTAAATACTTGTTATTAGCTCATCGCTGACGTTTTACAGTGACAACGGGATAAACATTTCACACTGGAACCATACTTTTAGGCTAATGATGATGTGTAAATAAACCATAATTGATTTCTTCTGATTTTATTTTGTATTTTATTTATTATAATTATTATTTTGCTTATTTTTATGTGTTTTTAATTTAGGGGTTTGCCTTTGTTTTAAAATTACGTTGGCTAAATGCAATTTAATTTACTCAAGAAAAGCAGCATTGCTTTTAAACCGAACCTCAAACTTGTTGATTATTGATGAGTAACTGTAAAATGTATTGCAATTTAATTACTTTTAATAATTGTCCAGGTTAAATATCAGCTGAGAAATTAGAGCCCACTTTTCCGTATCAAAGAGCCATTTTTTATTATAAAAAAAATACATAAAGAATGTATAATAAAAATAGAAAAAAATACACAGCAAATGTAAATATAAGACGAGCCTATTCATCTCAATTGCACATCAACGGAGAGCATTTTCTCACTTGAAAATCTCTGCTTTTTTCGCTTTTGTCTTTCCAACTCTCTCAAAAGTCCATAGCCTAATTGATTTTAATTTTCATTCAATATTCCCTTCAGAGTCCAGCTTTCTTCTCAGCCCCTGGAACAAAACTTTTAAAGGAGGAGAAAAAACTTTCTCTCCACACACCGACACAGCACAAAGGTCTCCTTAAAGACAGCAAAAGAGAAGTTCCGCTTTGAAGTCTATCCCCTGCTAACGAAAGGTCAAAATAATAAATGTAGACCGAATTGAGGCGCTCAGCGCAGACAAAAGGGGCAAAACGTTACATTTTGGCAGAGGCAGCTCCTCATAGCGTGATAAGCTCATTTAAAAAAGCAGAACCAAAGAGGGAGCAGCATGGTTCCTCGGTAAAAGAAAAGAGCTTTGAAATGATCGGACAGTCTTGGCTCCTCCGAATGTCTTTTCTTCCATCAGTCTTCCATCTTTCTACATTTCGCAGCTGCAAAGCCTCCACACACCTCTATTGGAGCAAATTTCCCTGAATTACAACCACATCACCAGAAGTTCCTCTTTATTGGTAGCAGCTACACGTCTGGATGTGTTCTTCTTGATTTAGACTCGAGTTTTAGTTAAATTGTATTTTATTTTTTCTAATTCTATTGAAAAAAATCTGCATTTTGATCAGGCACGTTTCTTAGCATTGGATCATACCAAGGGCAAATAGTTAAAAATAAATTGGAACATAGTAGAGTCAAAAGTATCATGCAGATGCACATCTTTGAAAATGAGTTGAGTGTTGTAACTTGTTATGCTAAAGATGATGTCTTAGTGAAATAGTATCATATATTTCATCAACTTGTTAAAAACGAGCTTAAAGGAATATTCCAGGTGCAATACAAGTTAAGATCAATCAACAGCATTTGTGGCATAACGTTGATTACCACAAAAAAGTTACCTTTTATATATATATATATATATATATATATATATACCTTTTCTTTAAAAAAATCAGAAATCAAAGTTACAGTGAGGCACTTACAATAGAAGTGAATGGGTCCAATTTTTTGAGGGTTTAAAGGCAAAAATGTGAATCTTATTTTATAAAAACACTTATAATTCATTCTTCTGTTAAAACTCGTAGTATTTGAGTTGTAAAGTTGTTTAAATTGTAATTTTTACATTTTAGGGTTTTGTTGACATTACATCGCCATGGCAACGAAGTTGTAAAATTGAATATAACTTTACACAGAAATGGTAAGTGATTTTATCACACTAAAATCATGTTAACACACATATTGTGTATGTCTTGTGGCTATACTTTTGAAACAGTGAGTATTTTAACGTTTCCGGATTGGCTCCATTCACTTCCATTGTAAGTGCCTCACTGGAACCTCAATTTTTGCTTTTTTTAAATAAAAGGAGGGACAAGTCTAAATGTATTTCTGTGGTAATCAGCATTATGCCACAAATGCTGTCGATTGAGCTTAACTTGTATTGAACGCAGAATATTCCTTTAACCGCACTGGTATTTTTCATTACTATAGTGAGGCACACTGGCCATCAGAAATATTCATGGTCTATTTACTGTGATTAAAACGTGTTATGATAACACACGTTGAAACAAACTCTGTTTATTACAATTGTGAGCGTTTTTGAAGCATCTTCCATTGAATATCAGTGGGTATGAGGATCACTAACTTATTACAAAGACGTAGTTGAACACTGAGTAGAAAATCGGTCACTGATTGAGCACTTAAGGCGAGGAGCGCATATTGCGTCGTGAAACGCACCTTGCGTTCGAAACGTAGTTCTGATTGCGTCTAACCAATTGAAAAACACTAAAAGGTCACATGACTCCATACAAACTCGCGTCCGAACTGTCACTGTTTTGAAATGGTTATGCTAAAAGGAATACCATCAATACTTACACCTCAATTATTGTATGTTTTGGCGCAAATGGGTCATGGAGATGAACTAGGTAAGTCTTTAATCAGATCAGAGCGGACTGCACTTAAGACGGACAAACGTCAAGCCAAATCCTACTTTCTGAAGCCGAAGGTTCTTGTCTCAAAAATGCAATTTCTGGATTATAACGAAACGATATACACGTTTTTGTAAACATATCGTGTCATTGGTTTAGATGATAAATCCTAAGTTTGAGCCTGCAGAAGAGGAAGGCAGCGTGCCTGATTACGCAACTTTCGATTTCGATCCTCAAAATGACACTCCTGTAACTTTAGGCTACACGTCACATAGAAATGTCCTGTTTTAGTACCTCTAAGCCAAAGTACATGTTATTGAAAAGCGTTCGAATTAAAACCACTATTCTGTCATAGCTTTGGTCTCTTTTGTTTCAGTAAGAGTAAAGACGATACATTAATGCAGCACTAATTATTTTCTTTTCTTTTCTTTTTTCAGTTCTTGCAGACGCAAATTTTCCAACCGCATCTGTTTGTAAATGTGGTCCAGTGGAGATAAGAGCAGATGGTATGTGTCCTACAAGCGTCTAAAACCCATTTACCAGAAATGATGTAGTATTCAATTTCTACGATGAAATCATTTCATTTCGTTATTAGCCGCACTGTCCTAAAATATCAAATATAGCCATATTAAGATATCATATTAAGATATATACTAATATTTATTACCGTTTTAGTAAGAATAACTATCTGATATTTTAAAAATCATGGTTACCATGGTAATTGTTTTGTAAGAACCAAAAATATCTATTAATCCAGGATTAATTCTTAACATAACGGGTGCATTGAGTAAACAGCCAAAAGTGTCATATTTTGTCACAGATAGTTTTGCATCATTTAACTAAGCAATCAGTTATATGTTGTGTGTTTTACTCCATAAGGTGTGAGTATACCAGAACTGTTGCAGGCAATATTGAAGCTTTTTCCTCTTGATACCTATGATGATTCGGTGGGTGATAACATTCGTAATAATATGTCATCTTGTATTTATTAAATGGCTATACTAAAACCCCAACGTTATTCTCTGTTTTTTTCAAATGAGGAGTTTTAATGTAACTTTTCCAGATTGTAAAGAGAGAGAGAGAGAGAGAGAGAGAGAGAGAGAGAGAAAACAGGTTATGTTTGTCACTGAATAAGGTCTGATTTGTTAGGCAGCTGTCATGGACCTTGTGCAGAGTGACAAACTGAAGGGACTGAAAGTGCCTGTATGGGACCAGTACTCTGACCTCCTGAAACAAGCAGGATCAGATGTAAGCCCTCATATACACAAAAGGTCATATCTCATATGATAGGAAGTTTTCACCACCATTGAAATTAAATTTGACCAAGCCTTTGCCCATGTAACATCTCACTGATATTGTTATACAGGCAGTTTTCAAACTCGTCTTCATAGATTTATGAATATGACTTTCACTTAATTAGTCAATATCACTCTTGTCAAATGTATTAGTTTGCATAATACATAACCATACTGTAATTATCACATTGACAAACAGTGCTGCTGAAGTTAAAGTTTAACATGCTTTTCTTTTCAGGGTAGCTTCAAGTTAGTTGAGCGGTTTGCTTTTTATGAGCGTGCCAAGAATTCGTTTGCTGTAGTGGCAACAGGGTGAGCCCTTTTCTCTGATAACTGATTGGTCTGATTAGCTACTTTTGAACAACATATTTTTAAACAACAGTAATAATAACATAACATCCTTAAATCTCTCCGACAGGGAGACTGCACTGTATGGAAATCTCATCATAAAGAAAGGAGTAATCACGTCTGGTGAACAATGCTGAAAGAGGAACTGTTTTTCAGTACCAGAGTTAGGACACCAAATATTCCTATAGATAATGCACACATAAAAAATATTGAAAAAAGTTATTGTATATTTTATTATAAAAGAATGCGTGGTAACACTTTACAATAATGTTCCATTCGTTAACATTAATTAATGCATTAGGCATCATGAACTAACAGTGAACTATATATTTTTTTACAGCATTTATTAATCTTTGTTAATTAATAAAAATACAATTGTTCATTGTTAGTTCATAGTGCATTAACTAGTGTTAACATATACAAATATTGATTACGATATGTTAATAATTAACATTAACCAAATTAATAAATGCTTTAAAAGTACTGTTGATTGTTAATTCATGTTAACTCATTTGAACAAATGGAACCTTATTGTAAAGTGTTACCGCATGCGTTACCTGCATTTTTTAATTTTAGTAAATATAAATATCCTAACACATTCAGATGATGCTGACTAAGATCGTTTTGTCTAATATAGATTTTCTCTTCATATTTGCAACTGATTTTGTAAAAGAAGTAATGAGACAGTTTCTCTAATATATTGATTCATACAGTTCAACAAATTACTTGGCTGTAACTACCTGTATTTTCCCGGTTCTAAAAAATGAGAGTGAAGTTTTTGTGAACATATGTTAAGGTTAAGTTCAAATATACCTGGTCAAAAGTAGCTGTTTTTTCATCTTCTCCTGTGCAGCAGATGTTTCTCAATCTCCACCTGGCACCGTTTCATTTTGCTGCACTATAATCTGGCAGTTAACACCATCTGAATCAAGCTTGTGAATGTTCTCTTTTTAAGACTGCTTTCCTTAATAAATCCTTGAGACATTTTTCAGAAAGTTGACAAATATTCTGCTTTTCCCATTGTTTTATTATTTTATTTTTAGGCATATATTTAAAAATCATTCAATGAAAATTGTTAGTGAACCATATGGCTTACCAATTACAGTCAAAGCCTTTGTAGTATTGTTGAGTTAGTGACATACACTGAACAGACTTACAATAAACCTTCTTTGGTTTTCTCTGCTTAATTCTATGTTAAATAAAAATCATGCTATAACACATATTAATATAAAGTTGTAAAAATAAACAACATCCAGTGTTACTTGTTTTATCATCGCTTATGTATGATAAAGATCATCCAGGTCTACCTCTGGCTCTGTGTGCACCCTTTTGTAGTGAATGGGAAACATGTTCATCAGTGAAGCCTGCTTGTCAGACTGTTCTCCTCTGACATCTGTGTGATACAGGCCATCTTTGTCCTCCTCAGGGCTTGAGTACATGCGCCTACCATTACCTCCAAATACTTGAGCATCTTTCTCTCCTCTCATTGGCTCTTCAGGAAAGGGCTTTTCATTAAGAGCACAGTCAGCTTCACCAAATATGCCATGGTAAAGATAATCCCTATCCTCTTCTGGTTTGTCATACATCCGTGCCTGATCACGTCCCGGTGGCTGAAAGAAGGTTTCAGGCTGTTCAGCTGCAAGTTGTATGGTAGAGAGCATCTTTATCCTCTTTAGGTCTATTGTATTTCTGCTGTATTTCTTCTTTTACGGCATTCCATATCAACATGTCGGATCGATGTCAAAATCATTACTATCCATGTGCTGTGGTGGCTCCACCTCCTTCATTCCTAGCATCATCTTCCCATTGAAATCGTCAGCTCTACAATGGAAACAGAATATCTCATTTTAGTAATGTTTGATTAAAAACATACAAGATTTCAGAAAAACAAACATCTGTTTTTACAGCTTTTAACTTGTATTCATACTCAGATCCTTTACAGTGTGTAGAAGGCGAGACAGCAAAAAGAACTTACTCCATAGTGTCCTGAGCTGCTTTGCCAAGCACTTTTCCCTGTAAAAGCAACAAGCCACATTTTAGTGCATTTAAAGTAGGCCTATTTTAAACTGTCTTAACATATAAAGTGTACACTGAACTTATCTGTTTCAGATTTACCAGAGGTAAGGGAAAGCGCCCGTAGAAATAACAGATTTTTGTATTTAAAAAATGTTACATTAATTTTTTTAATGTTAAATCTTCACATCTGACAATGTATCAAGAAGGGTTAGGATAGACCTTGTAACAAGGGTTGTAATTAAAAGTGACCATAGTCATTGTTTATTTTTCTTGTCTTTTGTAACATAAGACAGTCCAAATATTTTGCTGTAAATGAAAGAGTGCCCACATAAGACGCTATACATACCCTGGGCCTGTATGGCTTGGCTGTGGTGCTGAGCAGCAGCACTGATAGGCAAATTAGAACAGAAACCTTTTAATGTGGGAAAGAAAACATGAGTGTTCAATTTCATAAACCTTTATATTCAAAGAATAAAGGTAGAAATCTACTTTGTTGAAAACAGGAAAAAAAAAAAAAAAAGAAAGAAAAAAAAAAAAAAACGTGCACTGTGTATAAAAACGTTTTGTGAAGTTGTTTTCTATGCAGCTGTGGTAATAATAATAAATAAATAAAAAGTTCAGCTTTAAACGGACTTTGGCCCTGAACTCTTTGCTAATGGGAATTTTGCTGTTTCTTCCATAAGCCGAAAACTAACAGAAAATAAATAGTTGGCTACAACTGTAAAATATTTGTAGAATATATATATATATATATTAGAATAACTATAAGTATATACTATTATAACTATTATTATTTCAATGCAAAGCTGTGTTCAAAGAACACATTAGTTTTAAATGTATTATATCTGCACTTCACTTATGATCTACATAACTTTTATTATGATAAAGGAAAGCTAGACACTTTTTATTTTTATTTTATTTATTTTTTTAATCTTTGAACCTGGGTTAAAAGTACAGCACTATTGAAAACACAATATCTCGCAGATATCTTATTATTTACAAACGTTATCGACGATTAATAATCTAATAAATAATCTAAAAAAGGCACTGGCAAGAAATTCGTTGTTTGAGGAGGCTTGTGGTATTAGTTATTAATCTAGTTATTGCGGACTACAGTTGTTCAACGGCGCTTAATTTTCTGACGGAAAAAATTCTGTGTAAAGCGCAAAAACAATTTTTTAATTATTAATTTTAAAAAGGATCGGGTGATTAATAGTGTTATTGTTATTTAATAGCGACGCGACTCATTAAGCTTAGTGTTGAGACTGCCGTTTTGACAAAATCTCCAGGTTTATTGGGTGAAATTTGCGCTGTAAAAGGTGGTAACCTGCAATTGTTACCTTAAAGGGATAGTTCACCCAAAAATGAAAATTCTCTCATCATTTATTCACCCTCATGCAATCTCAGATGTGACTTTCTTCTGCAGAACACAAACTAACATTTTTAGAAGAATATCTCAACTCTGTAGGTCCATACGATACAAGTGAATGGTGGCCAGAACTTTGAAGCTCCAAAAAGCACATAAAGGCAGCATAAATGTAATCCATATGACACCAGTGGTTAAATTCATATCTTTAGAAGTGATATGATAGGTGTGGGTAAAAACATTTTTTACTATCTCTTTAAGGAGCCATTTCTGCCTAACCCTCAAAATTAGTTTTGTTGGTGCAACCTATATTCAAGTTGCTTTAGAAATATTAAACAACATTTCTGACTTGAATAAAACCAGTTCATTTATTTATCACATTAAGCTCATTTTTTAGGTTAACATTTTTTGTTTCGGTGTGGAAAAGATGTTTCAGATGGGCGAACAAAGAGATGTTCCACAACGGGTAAAATGCTGTAGGGTCAGGTTTAGGTTAAGGATTAAGGATTAAAGGTTAGTCTGAGACGTCGGGATACTGCCAGGGCTCCAACCACCCAAGTGGTTGTCTTTTTTTCAGGAATCAAATATAAACACAACCCTTCAGTAACTGGGTTTCACCGCGCACCTCATGTAGATGCAGAGCCTCGGAACAGAGGAATAGCAAGCTAAACTATAAACTAATTAGATCATGCCATGTTGAAGGTCCCTAAACAGAAGGAAGGACCCTAAAACAAATGGAATTTATAGATATCTGCGTAAACTTATGTGTCAACAATAAGTAACTATTCTAAAGTGGATGAACATATACTATTGAAAAGGAAGATTGGCTTCTTCTGATTGTGACCTTACATTATATGCAGCTGATTTTCTAATTTGCTAAAAGTAACACAAAACAATGGAAGCTAAAGAATGCAACTCCACGTGAATGTTATTGCCTTCGCTATTGTCTTTTTTGTGAATGTAAATTCAGAAAATGAATTTAAACTGACATACTGTTTATTGATAATTTTTGCATATACTCAGAAATTTGTTTTTGCAGCTTGTTTACTTAATTAAAATGATCTGAGGCAGCACAATTCTAGAACATTTTGTCAACATGATTTCATTGCATTCTATCCATTTAAATTTTTGAAATGGAAGTTTAATTCACCCATTTGAGTTGGGACTACGTTTTGTAGCATTTATGAAACTCAGCAGGGGAATTAGCAGGGTAAACAACTACAACCAATAAATAACAAACTAGTCACACATAAAATTGTACCATCACAACAAAAGGCCTCCAAGACACTGAATGGAGTTTACTCATGAAAGGATGCGTGATAGGCTGCACAGCATCATGTTTATTCAGAGAGCCCCTTTTGTAAATATGATTGCTAGCCCATTGTGACTAACAGCACCCATACCAACACTCTCATCTCCCACAGACCTGAGTCAAAATCTAAACAGCAGCAAACACTCTCAAGCTGTGTGGCAGGGGACTGAAGGCAGACAATCGCTTTGTGATCTTAATTCCAAGTGTTTGGCCTCATTATTGGGCTTATTGAAAGATCAAGAACAAGATGATGTTTACTCACAGCTTGAATGGAGACAGCTTGAGTCACAGTCACCTGGCGGGCTGTTTCAGACTTATAGCTTCTCAGTACAGGAAATGTGTGGCACCTGAGTTCCTCACACGAGGAATTTATTCTCGTCATTATTGTTAGTTTATTAACAAAGGCTTCAAGGCATCTCTGTAGAAAACATTTTCCTGTTCTCACCACTGTGACTTAGTCATACCTTTAATTAAACAGGCTGTGATTTTAATGCAACCTAAGCCTGTGGGGCCCCGTACAGCCCTTTGAAGCTTGTTTCACAGCTTATGAGCCACAATACTAAGTGGTTAAAAGGAGAACGATCAAATCTGTTTAATTAATGTATACAAATGATGGCATTATCTCTGGAGCTATAGTGAAATATTATGGACTATTTTATGATGTTGCATGCTCTTTTATTTGTTGGAGTCTGTTCTAAATGAATGAAGATGTGTTGGGTGACAGTATGTACTATGCCCACTGTAAGCCCATGATTCTGTTAAATAGACCCCTCTGAAACCATAACTAAATAAGAAAAAAATAAAATAAAATGGTTATTTGGTTACTTGACTTGAACAAGAATTGTTGTTCTAACCACAGGAAATAGCATACTTCTAAATTTAACTCCATTTAACTTAGAGAACAGACCCTGAGAAGACAATATACGTGTATAAATGTATTAAGATACTGTACTTTGTGATCTCTCAAAGGAAATTATGGTGCAATAGCAGCAAAACACATTACATTACAATAAATAAATACAGAAATTAGAGAGAAATAAATTCTTTATACAAATACAAATATGAAAATTATAAACTATGTGTATTAATAATGCATACATAAATACATGCATATATGCTATGAATATATACACTGGCAGCCAAAAGTTTGGAATAATGTACAGATTTTGCACTTATGGAAAATATTGGTACTTTTATTCATCAAAGTGGCATTCAGCTGATAACAATGTATATTCATGACATTAATAACGTGAAAAATTACTATTACAATAAACTACTTCAAATAGTTCTCATCAAAAAATCCACATGCAGCAATGACAGCTTTGCAGATCCATGCTTCCTGTAGCACTGCCATAGATGTGGCTGTCTTGTCGGGCACTTCTCACGAACCTTACAGTCTAGCTGATCCCACAAAAGCTCAGTGGGGTTAAGATCCATAACACTCTTTTCCAATTATCTGTTGTCCAATGTCCGTGTTTCTTTGCCCACTCTAACATTTTCTTTTTGTTTTTCTGTTTCAAAAGTGACTTTTTCTTTGCAATTCTTCCCATAATGCCTGCACTTCTGAGTCTTCTTTACTGTTGTACATGAAACTGGTGTTGAGCAGGTAGAATTCAATGAAGCTGTCAGCTGAGGACATGTGAGGCGTCTATTTCTCAAACTACAGACTCTGATGTACTTATCCTCTTGATTAGTTGTACATCTGGCCTTCCACATCTCTTTCTGTCCTTGTTAGAGCCAGTTGTCCTTTGTCTTTGAAGACTGTAGTGTACACCTTTGTATGAAATCTTCAGTTTTTTGGAAATTTCAAGCATTGTATAGCCATCATTCCTCAAAACAATGATTGACTGATGAGTTTCTAGAGAAAGCTGTTTCTTTTTTGCCATTTTAGAGCTAATATTAACAAAGACAATTTAAGCTTCATTTAACGAACCAAATTGCTTTCAGCAGTGTTTGATATAATGGCAAGTGATTTTGTAGTACCAAATTAGCAATTTAGCACGATTACTCAAGGATAAGGTGTTGGAGTGATGGCTGCTGGAGATGAGGCCTGTGTAGATTTGATCAAAAATGACTTTTTTCAAATAGTGATGGTGCTGTTTTTTTACATCAGTAATGTCCTGACTATACTTTGTGATCAGTTGAATGCCACTTTGGTGAATTAAAGTATCAGTTTCCTTCCAAAACAGCAAAATCTGTACATTATTCTAAACCTTTGGCCGCCAGTATATATGTATATACACTACCGGTCAAAAGTTTTGAAACACTTACTCATTCTTTATTATAATTTTATTTTCACATTTTAGAATAATAGTGAAGTCATCACAACTATGGAATAACATTGTAGAGCCGAGGAGGGCGGGGCCGGGCTGGAATGAGACACACCCGGTCCCCAATCAGCCTGATGGGGCGCGCGAGGGATAAAGGCGGCCGGGGACGACAGTTCGAGAGAGAGAGAGTTACAGACAGCTGTACTGTGTGGTTTTTTGGTTGTGTGTTTGTTTAAGTTGTTTATTAAATTATTATTTAAGTTGACAAGCCGGTTCTCGCCTCCTCTTTTCCACTGAACCCCCTTACAAACATAAATGGAAATATGGGAATTATGTTGTGACTAAACAAAATCCAAAATAAATCAAAACTGTGTTATATTTTAGCATCTTCAAAGTAGTCACCCTTTGCCTAGAATTTGCAGACATGTACTCTTGACATTTTCTCAACCAAATTCTTGAGGTATGGGATGCTTTTTAAACAGTATTGGAGGAGTTCCCATCTATGTTGGGCACTGCATTTCTTAATTATTAGTCCAAGTCATCAATTTAAAAAAAAAATTTTTTTATTACATTTTTGTTTTATAATGAAATAAATTAAAATGGTGGCACAATTATATTTTTGTCTACAAAACAAATATTTAAGCATATGCCTTCAGATCAAAAGATTTTTAAGATCATGAGAAACATTTCAGTCAAGTGTTTCAAAACTTTTGACCAGTAGTGTGTGTGTGTGTATATATATATATGAGAATTTTCATCCCACACATTCAGTACATAATGTGTGTTAAAAAACATGCTTCAAAACCCATCTAATTGGTAAGTAGTGTTTCGAGTGTGAATTGTAAGCTGAAATTTTTAAATATCAAAAACACATATGTAGTTCACAGCAAGCACAAATGTTGTTTTTCATTATTTTATTCTGCTGCGGTACCAGGTCTAAACAGAACAGAGTGGAATATGCTAAACAGCCCTATGGTATGATTTCCTGTTAGTGAAACAACCACATTTGTGTGAAGGCTGAGCTGACTGTCTAAATAATAGCACAGTACACAATAATTTTTTGCCATGTCTACATCAAGCTGAAATATGGAATGTTATTTAAATATCGATAATCATACAGCATTTCATTTCTTCGGGGTATTTTCATAGAGTTTGTTTGATGCAATTGCCCTGACTGTTTTTTTTTTTTTTCAAGGTTTTGAGGGTTATCATAAGTAATCCTCAGTGTTATAATGATAAATATATTTCTCAGAAAAATCTTTTTTTTTTTTTTTTTATTTATTTTTTATTTTTTTATAATGATTACCATTCTGCAGTGAGCCATTTAAACTCTTATTTCCTAAAGCAAAAAGGGGGTGTTCACTCTACTCAGATAATTTCCATGTGTTGTTTTTGTTTAAATGTTTATTTTCATTGAATGTTGTTGCATTTGGTTTCCTTCACTCTGAAGTCGAGTACATGATATTATTTTCTTCATTTTGCCATGAATAGTTCTGATCATTTTGACAGCCATAGTCTTATTTATTTTCTTTACAGTTTTTGATTTAGATGTGTATAGATATTGATTTTATTTATTTTTGAAGTTTGTAAAGTAAAAACGAGTGAAGCAAAAGATTTATTTTGGCCCTTAAAAAGCCCTTAGCCTCTGTTATTGTCAATGAGGGTACATTCTCTTATTACATAATGTTCATCATTGTGTTGTTATTTAAAATTTATATATATATATATATATATATATATATATATATATATATATATATATATATATATATATATACAGGATTTTTGCCCTCTGTACATTGTAACTCAAGAAAAATAACTTCTGTGCATAGGGGCATCAGTGGCCATTACTGGCTGTTTTAGTGGCTCCTTCAAACCCCAAGTGTGCTAAACTTGATGAACAGCCACACCCAGCCAAGCTGGCTTTAATTAAATTGACACTACTGTGCCTTTTCTCTCCATCAGCCGCACAGTTGCTGAGTGACGGACTGTAGGAGCTAATGGCCCACGGCATGGAACTAAATTAAGTGCTACAAAGTATTTATTGGGGCCAGTTATGTGGACCTTGTGCCTGATCAAGCACCTTCTCTTGTTGCCAAGGTAATCAGGTTTTGTATATAGAAACATTTCAGAGGAGAGGGACTCAAGAGTGTTTATGTGTAGAACAAAAGAGGGACTTAATAAACAAAAACGTAATATAATTTGCAACATCTCATCATCAATAAAACATGTGTGTTCAAGGATCTCTGCAAGGCTCACTGTTTCCCAGGAGATTTCTCGCTATGACAACAGCTCATCATACCGACTTAATTTGTTTTAAAGGAATAGTTCACCCAAAAATGAAAATTCTCTCACTATTCACTTACCCTGATGCCACCCCAGATGTGTATGACTGCTTTTCCTCAGCAGAACACAAATGAAGATTTTTAGAAGAAGATAGAACTCTGTCAGTTCCTTACAATACAAGTAAACGGGTACCAGCACTCTGATGGTCCAAAAGTCACATTTAGGCAGCATTAAAGTAATCCATGCGACTCCAGTCGATCAATGAATGTCTTCTGAAGTGAATCGGTAGGTTTATGTATGAACAAGTCGATAATTAAAACGTTTTTAACTTTAAATTGGCGCTTCCATCCAAGACTCTGATGCTGTTTGAAATGGCAGGACTCTCGCGTGATGTTTGTTCTTCTGTTGTAAATAAGCGGCGCTTCCAAATTCTCGCGTGAACTTGCCGACGCACTTACATCACGCATCACGTCAGCTGCTGGTAGGAAGCGCTTTTTAAAAGTTAATAACGTTTTAATTATCGATTTATTTTTTACACAAAAACATCGATTTGCTTCAGAAGACATTCATTGATCGACAGGAGTCATGTGGATTACTTTTATGCTGCCTAAATATTACTTTTGGACCGTCAGATTGCAGGCACCCATGTACTTGCATTATAAGGACCTGACAGAGCTCTATCTTCATCTAAAAATCTTCATTTGTGTACTGCTGAAGAAAGACAGTCATACACATCTGGGTTGGCAACAGGGTAAGTGAATAATGTGAGAATTTTCATTTTTGGGTGAACTATTACTTTAAGATAGCTCATGTAAACAGTGTTGGGTAACTTGCCGAAAAAGTAATCAACTACAAATGACTACCAACTTCTCTATAATTGGAATCAGATTTCACTACTCATTACTTCATAGGAAAACTAATCATGTTTCTAATTAAATTTTTTTTAAGCTACTTTTGTAAAAAAAAAAATTCACAGAAATGTTTTTGTTTTTCCGCTCAATAAATATTTTCTCTATATTTCCATCTTGTTAATTGTCATACACACAGCACTACACGTTTCTCCCTTACAATGACTCATTAGTCACTCTTCAGCTGTCACAGAAATGCAAACAGATATACAAATAAACCTAATTCATGTCTTAAATGTATTCTACAAAAAGAATATTATATTAGATATAATTTAACCCAAGCGATGTACTTAAAAATAATTAACCTAATTAACAGTCAGTAACTGTCTGATTACACTAATTTAAAATGTATTGTGTTACACTACTTTTTGACTAAAAGTAAATAGATTTCAGTAACTAATTACTCTGTAATCGCATTAATAGAGACACGTTCCTGACCTTGTACATGCTCACTTGACTTATTTAAAAAAAAAAAATTCATAATTTTGTATTCACTCACTGCTGCATTTACTGTACACCCATTTTAAACAGTTGTTACAGCTACTGGGCTTCCAACCACAAAAGCAGTGTAAACTGTTATTTTCTAGTCCCATCCTTTAGCCGAACAACCCAAGCACAAACACAAATGTCCTTTAATATTTGCTCAAAATCTGAAGTATTACGTAATGATGGTATGTTGTTATTTAGAAAATGACAAACAAACAATGCTATCTCGACTTGTGTGTGTTTAGACAGTTAGATCCAAGACTCCTCAGAAGTGCCTAATGCAACAAATACAGTACTGAGAGCTTGCTGATTTATTCATAAACAATCCTCAACCACAGATGTCAGCAACGTCATCACTACCATATTGCCATTCCCCAAACACCCACACAAACCATATGCCTTTTGTAGACATGATTAGTTATCAAATCTGAATGAAATATCTTGATTTAACAGCGGCACAGACATGCATTTTTGTCTCATAACTTTCAAGGGCAGACTAGATATGATCTCATTTGCTCATAAAATGTAAACCTGGATTTATTTTTCTTGGGCTGGGTCCAAGCTCCCACTGTGTACGTTCTCCTTTGAGTCTCCCCAGGAATGTTCCAGAACTGCATGCTGCTCTGTCACTGCAGCTAACAGTGAAACACGAGTTCTGTGTGAAACTCTGCCCATGCTTACTGCTGCCACTCTGCCACATGCATGTAGAATCTATGCTACAGTACTTGCCTTAACTATACAGCTTATAATTATACATTTTATATAGCATGCACAGCATTCTAATGCGGCTTTTTTTTCTACCATTGTGGATTCACAGAATGTTCTAATTCTAACAGTACACCAATCCATTTTGTTACTGTATGTGTACGTTAACTTTTTTTTTTTTTTAAGGATTAAAATAAATTCACTGTGTTGAATGTTCTTAGTGTGTTTAAAAAATCCTAACACTTTTTTTGACCTGGTAGAGTACAGATACAGCACACCTCCATTTTAATTATAAACAAACACTGACATAGGCTTGTTTTCCCATACTTAACACAAGCTTTTATAACACTATTTCATCTGAAATGAGCGCCATGTACTGTATATGCAAGTACTGTTCTTTTACAGTAAATATACAGTAAACCCTTCATTTTGAGTGAAAGAGCTGTTAATTGTAATAATTACACATTGTATCTATTGTTTCTGATTCTCACACAGAATCATGCTTTATATTCTAAAAGATTTTTATTTCAGAATATAAATGTTTGCATGGCAGATGACAAACAAGTGCAAAATTCCATCAACTTTAATTGAAAAGGTCCCCACACATATCACAGACAATTAGCAATGGTCTTATTTGATTTGGGCCCTTAAGCAACCATCTATCAAACATTTAGTAATGCCCTATCAACCACATAGCAATAACCTAGCAATGCCCTATAACCACCCAAAACTGTCACAATTTATTTTACTTATTCATTTATTGTTGTGGAGAGTCCAAAGGCATTTCTAACAAATACAAGATAAAAATGTGTTTTTTAATGTTTTTAACTCTTAACACGGGTCAAAAATGAGCCAAACATAACAGGAGGGTTTTAAGCACGACTGGCACCACTTCTATGAAATTTTTTTAATTTTATTTTATTTTTTTAATTTTCACTGAATCTGTGGACTAAGCACGGTGAAAATAATCAGATTTATTTATTTTTCTGGCTCCACATTTGCAGTTGAACACTATTTGTTTTAGTTTGGTCAATGCGCACTCTGTGGCATTGGACTGAGACATGTTACCTACATTCCTTCATGGATGTGTCCTTAGCAAAATTGCTTGCCTCACTTTAGAACTATATGTGTCACCCACATTTTTCTTCTCTGCCTCAGTTCAGCATCTCACCAATTAATTTGGCTGACTGTTTTGACGTATCATCATAAATATGTGAAACCACAGGTTGTATTGAATTATCAAAGCTGAATATACTTTGGATACATTAAGGGCTAAGTGGCATAAAATGATATTTACTGGTTCATGCTGTCTAGTTCTAAAATACTTATTTGCCAGATTTTATTCTGTTACATTAGTCAGCTTTTATGACTTAGAACCCCTAATTTCCAGTCCAGCAGATTTGAACATGCTGATTTTCTTTGCTCAAAAGCCTTATACACTCACTGAGCACTTTATTAGGAACACCTGTACACCTACTTATTCATGCGATTATGTATTCAGCCAATCATGTGGCAGCAGTGCAATGCATAAAATCATGCAGATATGCAGGAGTTTCAGTTAATGTTCACATCAACCATCAGAATGGGGACAAAATTTGATCTCAGTGATTTCAACTGTGGCATGACTGTTGATGTCAGACTGGCTAGTTTGAGTATTTCTGTAACTGCTGATCTCCTGGGATTTCTCTAGAATTTACTCCAAATGGTGCCAAAAACAAAAAACATCCAGTGAGTGGCAGTTCTGTGGACGGAAAAGCCTCATTGATGAGAGAGGTCAATGGAGAATGACCAGACTGGTTCGAGCTGACAGAAAGGCTACAGTAACTCAGATAACTGCTCTGTACAATTGTAGAGAGCAGAATAGCATCTCAGAATGTACAACACATCAAACCTTGTGGAGGATGGGCTACGACAGCAGAAGACCATATCGGGCACTTCATTAGGACCATAGCATTCCTAATAAAGTGCTCAATGAGTGTATATTCATTTCTAACCAGATCACTAACATCTTAATTTGTGACATTTTATTTTAATAAATAATCATTGGTGAGGTCTGATTTTAAAGACAATGGGCTTTGTTATTGCAACACAAGCAGAACAAATTCATTGTAAACCCTAATATGTTAGCAGAACTAAAAAAAATAATAATAATTTTTTTTTTTTTTTTTAAATAATATAACTCAGATTTTGTACTACACATGCATGTTAATTGCTCTAAACTTGAAATATTATGTATAAGCTAACTCATACATTCTAATGGCACTTAATTTTAAATTGAACTCTTTAGATTAATTTAAATATTTCTAGTATAGAGAAAACCTTACTAGCTAGTTTTTAGTTAGTACTAGTAACTAGTTAGTACAGTGATTGCTAGCATGCTAAATGCATTCTATTGTACTTCATGATTTGATTAGCATAACAATTGTTCAACCTCACTGTGTAAAGCAATATACTGTTCTGCAATATTAAGTCATACCTGTCCTCAAATTAAGCTCAAGCTCCAGTGTTCTCCATAATGGTAAATCCCCAAAATTTTAACATAACAGAAACTCTATTAAATAACACAACAAAACATTAAACAATATCTCCCCTTTACATTCATCGTGCACAAAGACACATTATATAACACTTTATTTTAACATTTACTCTCCCAGTGGAGAGCCATGCAATGCATGATGGAAAATAGAAATCCCCTGCCCAGTTTCAGTTAAATTTAAGTTCCTATAAATTTAAAGAGACAAGTTCAGTAAACTTAAAACAATTCAGGTTATTTAAAAGGTGTAAGTTTCATGAACTCAAAAGAAAGAGAAAGTTTTACATGCTCATCAAGGTTCATTTATTTGAACTAATTTGTATGATTACTTATTTTGAGCATTAGGGTTTACAGTGTTTCTGTGTAAATGTACGTAAAATAATTTATATGTAAAAGAAATGTTGCATTCAATTTAAAGGGACAGTTTACATACAGATACATTTATAAATGGTTTACCCTAAAATTTATTGCTTACATTTCATGAATAAGGCTCAATAACTTTTCTTTTTCCTTGAAACAATTGTAGCAACATTTTGACATTTGTGCTGTAAAATAAATGATTTCTACTCAGAGAAGACGGCTTCAAAATAAGCAAGTGATGGCTCAGTTTCTGACAATCAAAATGAATGTGTTATAGCTTTGAATAATCAAACATCAGTATAATCTCAAAATCTTTCACAAATCACCCTGGCTAGAGGTACATCTTTGTGTGTGTTTAAAAGAGCATTTGGAAGTTGTTCAAAAGTTTTGTGACTGCAAATTAAAAACAGTAGCAGACATGAACACCACTAACTTCCTCCTCTGAACGAAGGATGGCTCCATGTCGTCTACTTCTTCTGTATGAATGTTCTCCTATATTGGATCCATGTGTGTCAGTTTTCACTTGCATTTCAGGGGGGAGACTCTGCTTTCTAAACATGCTGCCACCCAGAGGACATTTGTATATATTTGTATTACGAAAACGGGCCGTATGTACTTACAAGTGTTCTGCACCCCCACCACTGAGTTGTGCATACTTGAATCAGAAAAGAAAATGTGATTTTTTAAAAAAGTATAAATAAAAATAAAAACAACTAAACATCTATATAAATAAAACTGGCTTTTGACAATACATTTGAAAAAGCAGTATCAATTTATTATTTATCATGCGTAATTAAAAAAAATAAAATAAATAAATAAAAAAATAATACAAAAAGGACACTCTGTACCAAGATCTGTTATAAATGTTTCAATTGATTTTGAAGTAAGACTTATATTAATGCTCTATTTTGTTCAGTATAATTTAAGAGACTAACTTTCAAAAAAAACAAATTCCTAAATTATATGAACAGCTTTTAACAACAAAATATTTCACTAAACGCAACAGATAACAACCAATAAACCCATTTTCTACTCCTTTTTTATTCATAATTCACAGTTTGATGCCCAACAGCTCATTTATTCCTTACTAAAACTGGCCTTTATAACTACAAATAATTATGTGCATAAAAGTTTCAGATGAGGATGGAAAAAATGTGTTCTGTACCTTTTCATAATCTCAATATCATCATTAAATGGCTTTAAGAACCATTAAATTAGCTAAGTCTGTTTAGTTCATTGCTTGGAAGAGGGTTTCAAAAAACCTTACATTTACTAGTAAACAATTTACCCAAAACTAAGCATGGCTAATCTCTAGCTTTCATCATTGTAATGAGAAGAACAGTAATTGGCTACTTTGTTTGACCTACTTTAGAGCACAAATATTGTCATTAGTCATAGACCAAATCCTTTAATGACATCCTGTCATTACATTGAAGCTAATATGCTAATGGTACAAATGAATTATAAAAGAGCAGCGTTGGTTTTCATTACCGTTGGGCTTTTAGCGAATAGCACAATGCTTTAATATAAACCATGCGTGCTTTCATTTAAACCGTGGAGAAAATGAGTGCCAGCTCAGTTTAGATGAGGCCTGGTGAATCGCAGGCAGGGGATTGTTGTTGGATTTTGATTTCTGTTATGATAGAGTAATTATCAGAATTCACTGAGTCAGCCTGAGCACTGGATAAATCATACAGGGTCAAATTTAAACAAATAGCCCCGATTAGTGGAAAAATCATTTTGTCACAATCAAGCTGTTGTGATAAATTAGGTGTTGTGTGTTTATACTTACAGTTTAAACTTATTATTAAAGTAGAAATAGATCCTTAAGATAACAATTGCTTTAAACAGTGTTACAGTGCAGCAAGGGCTTAGATTGCAGCAGGGTGTAGGTAACCCCCCCACCCCCAATAGTCAAAACAAGCAAGTACAACCCCACCCCCCCATGCTGGAGCGGAACTACAATAGTGTGCTTTTGTCATAGAGAGAGTCGTTTTTTCATCCACAGTCAACTGTTTCTTCACTGGCCCCAGAATAATTGCAGAGTGCCCTTAAAGTGTAAAACTAGTGTTTTAAAATCTTGAAAAGGAACAATAAAGAGTAAAGTGACTTAGAGCTGTCAGCAAATAATGACTGCTGGCAACTAAGCGTGACACACTCATATTGGCATAGGTATGGAGCAAATGTGTGCCAAGAATAAATTGTCTGTCTGTAACTATTTAAAGGCAGAATTATGGTGTGATTTATGCACAGAAAACTGCATTGTGGGCTCGAACATTTTCCAAGTGTTGCAGCTTGCAGCAATTTAAATTATATGGGGGGAAACCACCAAAACGACTTTCTGACTGTGGTCCCATATTGAAATTGATATATTTATTTGGATTAATTTGGCTCAAAGGAGTTGTTATAAATTTTTAAAATCTATTTAAGGTCTGCACAGGGGCTTCCACAGTAAACATTTCAAAAATTCTACGCATGTGGAGTTCATGTTCCACAGATGGCATAACTGAAACTGAAAAAATGCTTTGATTTGTTCCAACAGCATTATTAGGCTTAAGCTTTTTTAATTAACACAGCAAATCACCAAATTTTGAATGGAGTGCAGCAAGTTGTAGTCATGCCAATAGTCTCCTTAGGAGTCCTAGAAGTACGTAAAGACCTATGGGTCAGATTGTCCAAAGCCTTTTGTACAACCCTGTGTTTCCACAACTGAGCTGATGTGTAATTCCATCCATAATACACTGTACAATGTGATGAGGACTAAATCACATGGCCTAAACATTAAGGTCACATTTTCCAAAAAGGATTATTCACACATTTTATGGTAATGAAGGTTGATATGCCTCACATGGATGACTGATAAATGCAATACAATTGTCATCAGAGTGCAAGGCATGTAGGGGTCATAAAAAAAATAAATAAAAAATTCATAAGGATTGCTGTGAGTTCATAACAAGTAACAAATGGGCCCTTGGTATAAGTATGTAGTTATGGAATATTTCTCACAGCTGAATGGAGATTTAATAACTGAAAACAAGCAACAAGCAAATTCTTAGATGTCTAAGTTATGCGTCCTTCCAAAGATGTGGCCACAAAGTAGGGTGAGTTGTTTGGCCTCTGTGGTCTCTACCTCACATTTCTCATTGTAATAAATTCCAAATGTGATATAAGTGTTTTAAAACATTTAATGAGAGCAGTTGACCTCTTAACACAATGACAATTTAAGTACTGTGAAATCAGTTTCATTAATAGTATTGCTCCCCTTAACGGGATACAGTGGTTCACTAAAAAATTTACATTTTGTCATCATTAACTCACCCTCATGTTGTTCCACACCCATATGACTTTCTTTCTTCAATGAAACACAGACGGACAAGTTAGGCAGGATGACAGCCTCTGTAACATTCACTTTCACTGTATGGAAAAAAGATAAAAGTCAGTAAAAGTGAATGGTGACTGAGGCATTTGGCCAATCAACTTGTGTTTGTGTGTGTTACACTTAAGTCATACAAGTTAAGAACAACATGAAGATGAATAAATGATGACAGAATTTCACTGTGAACTATCCTTTTAAGTAAATATGTTTGTTTGGGACTTTTCTTTTAAAATATTTTGATATTTTATTGGGTCATAAGCAGTGTAGATGACCGTATTACACAATCTAACCCTTAAGGCTACCAATTGGAACTCTTAAGAAGACTACTGGCATGAATATGATTCATATGTTGCACTTCATTCAAATTTCAGGGATTTGCCGTGTTAATTAAAGAAGCATAACTTTATGTTTAGAGCTGGTTGCTAGATGTACGTTAGCAATTGTATAGTATTATCAATATAGAGAAATGTAGAGAGGTTACAATCATGGACATATAAATTACATATATAAGGGTGTAATTTTATATTGACAACCAAGTTAGGAACGCAATGGAAATATGCATGTGCTGTCCATGTGGTAAATAGATAAGTACTGTGCTCAGTGTCAGCCAAGGCCGCAGTAGAATTCCACATTTGCCAGGCATATGAGAGTAATTACAAATAACTCATTTGGCAGTCTGTCTGGTAATAGTGAGGAAATCGGTGTAATGTTTGGCTCACGAACCTTGGGGCCATACAATTACCATTTACAACTTGTTTGTTTTTTAATACAAAATTGCTAGACACGCCTCATGTAATGGAGGGCTATCTCAATTCATTACAGCAACACCTTTTTAATCTCTTTCTACTATCTGGCCTGTGGGTTGAATTGTTAACAAAGAGTTGTGAAATGACTTATTGTGGTCTCAGCATTATATTAATGATCTTTTCTCAAAAATAATTTTTTATCAGTGAACAGACCATAACAAAAGTAATAGCAATAGCAAAAGTACCATTGACTTTATTAGACATTACAGCCTGATAGAGACTGTTATAATACAATATAATAGAATATAATAGAATAGAATAGAATGTGTAAGGGATAATCTACAGTTAACCAGTCATTATCACAAAATAAACCCTGGCAGGGTGATCGCTGGTTGACCAATCAGAATAGAGTATTCCATAACATAACATAACATAACATAATGGCATTCTAAGTAGTAGCCAGTAGTAGACATTCTGAATTTTTGAGCTGAAATTGCCAGCTGGAGTGTTGCTAACATGTGTTAAGAGATCCAAAAATACTGTATATTCTCTGTTTTATTTGAAAATGATGACTCTCAGTCACTAACTTTCTTGACTAATTATCAGACATAATAAGGTATATGTCAGAGCCATATTAATTGATGCCTAAGTATACTTCTAGTTTCCTTCAGTGTAATCCTTGATTTAACTTACAAATTCAAAGAAGTTCTTAAGGTGGTGAAAAAGACCCTCTTCAATTAAGTCAATGAGCAGTTATTAGCATAATTTGAAACTTTGCCAGCAGATAATAAATGCATATGTTAGGGTTTTAACTGCTTCTTAAAAGAACAGGAATTACAAGCCATTAAGTTGGACCTCCATGAGAGACTGATGACAATATAAGACGTTCTTATGATGAATGGGTTGTGGTATCTGCCATAAAGTCACATTTGATTTTCATTCAGAAACATCCAGTGGGCGAACTTCACATCACAAGGCAGTGCTTTATGCAGTTACTTGGAAGATGATTGTCAAGCTAAGATTAACTGACAACAAAAAGACCAAGCAGCAGTGTAATATAAATGAATAACATCTGCCCATGAAAATGACACTCTTGTATGAATATAGTTTTAGCAATTGTTTCTGTAAGAAAGTCTATGTAGAATAGCTCCTACAACACTGTGTACATTCAACTCCCTCAGTTTCACTTGTGATTTACAGCTGATTTCCTTTGCCTTTAAACATCTCTGCCCACAATGTCCAACAGTATAACCTTCACGGAGTCACAAAAGATTAATTTACCTTTTGAGTAAAACAAATAGATCTTTTGATCTGTCTGCTAGATTGTGGGGTCAGAATGAAACTCTTACCATACCTTATACCAGTTGTTCTTAACATGTGGGTCGCAGATTTTTTCTGATAAGGTCGCAGACAGGTCCACATTTGGACCCCCCCCCCCCCCCCCAACATGTTGAAATTAAAACTATGCCATTGACTTTAAGTTATAAGTAGCTTGTATTTTCCTATGTCATATCAATCATTTTGTATATAGCTGGACCTATGCATTTCATGTTCGTTGTAATGAATTCTAATGTTTGATATTAAGGACATTAAACAATTTTTTCTACTGTGTTAGGTTGCTACTTGGTGTCTAATGTAATATCTGTGTCCTGAAGCAGAACTAGTCGAGAACTACTGCATTATACCATCTTTAATGGCTATGGATGATGAACTCATGGACATTCCATTGCTGAACATCTTAATAGCATGTGATTAGACTAGACAGATATTGGTTCGAGAGACACAACAGGCTCATATGTAAGTTCGTATCTCATTTACTCTGAGCTCCACAGGGGTAGTGGGAAAAAAGTAAAAGTGGAGCAGTTGTATTATCAGAGGCCCCAACTCATCTTTAGGGGAGCCCGAATCTGGCCATTGTCTGCGAAGAGTAGTGAGCCCCACACTGTGGCGCCATGCATTTGAATCGCTGACATGGCAAAAACTGTCTGGGTCACAGAGTCAACTGGCACCAGTGGTAATGGCCGGCAAGGCAGGGTGACAGGAGGGTGGGGGGTGCACTGAAAGCGTGGGGGGTGTCTTTGAGGGCGTGCTACATAGTACAGCCACTGCCGGGTATCGAGGCCATAATGGCGCTGCTGAAATACTCCCCTTCTTCCATGATGACAGGCCAATCTTTGTTCAACAATGCTCTGTAATTTGTGAGGGGTCCTCGCTGTGAGAGTGAGGATGGGTAATTAAGGGAAGAGAGGACAGTCGGGGACACACACAAGCCAACAGTGATGACAGCCATCAGCTGACTGCTGTATGGAGCCTTGTTATATGCTCCATCATCATGGAACAAGAGAGCTGGGCTTATAGTGGCAGAGGAGAGTGGGGGGGGGCATTCAGAGACAGTTCTTCTCGGGGGAGAGAGGAATCAGGGAGAGCAGTGCAGGGAGCATTGTCCTCAGGCTTTTCATACGTGGGAAAAGCCTTGCAGTTGTACGACGGGAAGTTATTATGAGGCCTCGTTCACCCCCCCCCCACCATTACTGTTACTGGCCAACAAAGCCAGCTCAGTCTCGGAGCCTGGCATTGACATGTCGAGGCCGAGCTCTCGCCACAGTCCTAACTGCTGAATTAGGAACTTTCATTTGGCTATTAAGTCATGAATGGGATCTTCCCTCTGCTGGCTCTTTAAATGTGAGGGTCTGTGAGCCTTTCAGTGCAGTTTGGGCACTATACTTAGGGGAAAATGATTGGCTCTATTGTGGACTGAGATAATCTCTCTTGTCACTTAACAGCTCAGACTGCAGTCAAAGAAGTGATACAAAAGTCCTATTTAGTAAAAAGGCCATCACTAACACTAATACACAGCTTGGTACCCATTTGTGTTGTAAATGGACATTAAGCTGCTTAAGAACAGAATATGATATGACTTTAAGAGAGGGAAGCCATTGAGACTGGTCAGACTGTCAATATGTCCTGTAGCTCATGGCAATCACTGGCTCCTGCAGCAAATCTAATGAATTTCAGCCATTTTCTTGCAATATATTTTTGTACCACTTTGTATTAATTGTCTTTAACTGCTATATACAGTATTTACATTTGATACAATGTACTTTATCTGTTGTTCTGTAAAACTTTCACAAGATTAATATTTTTACAAGATTTCATATTAGGTTAAGTTGTGTCAATAATCAGGGCCAATAATGTAATAACAGATGTAATTTAAATGTGAGCACAATGTATAAACACATATGTACACAATAATTGTTTTGTTTTTTTATCAAATGCTTAAAGGAGTATTCCTGGTTCAATACAAGTTAAGTTCAATCAACAGCAATTTTGGCATAATATTGATTACCACAAAAAATTATTTCAACTCTTCCCTCCTTTTCTTTAAAAAAAGAAAAGCAGCAAAAATCATAGTTACTGTGTAGCACTTGGAAGTGAATGGAAATGAATGGGGCCAGTTTTTGGAGGGTTTAAAGGCAGAAATGTGAAGCTAATGATTTAATAAAAGAACTTACAATAATTATTCTCTTAATAACTTGTATTATTTGAGCTGTAAAGTTGTTTTTTAAGTTGCGATTTTTTGCAGCATTATGTCGTCATTGCAATGAAGTTGAAAAATTGGTTATAACTTTACACAGAAAAGGTCTGTAAGTGATTTTATCACACTAAAATCATGTTAACATGCATATTGTTTGTCTTGTGGCTATACTTTTGAAACAATGAGAATTTTAACATTTACGGATTTGCCCCATTCACTTCCATTGTAAGTGCATCACTGGAAGTCAGATTTAGTTTCTTTTAAAGAAAAGCAGGGGCATGTCGAAATTGCTTTTGTGGTAATCAAGATTATTCTAAACAGAGTTCATGGGTAATCACATTGGGCACAATTCTTCACACTTCAAGTTTAACATCACATAATCTTATTGCCCACACACTGTTGCAGTGGATTCCATTTTTCCTCCAGTGCTTCACAACAGAGCAGATACAAGCCATATGAGGGTGAGTGTGTGTCTGAAGCTGCTTGGCACAGTCGTGGGCAGACTGCGGCTTCCCCCTCACAGACAGCACACTTTCAACCACACTTCAACCCTCATATTCACCATGAGACCGCCAATCTGATGACAGACACTTGATTTACGATTGCTTTGCAGATTTTTATTGCAAATGTTTAACGTGTCACAAACCACTCATGGAAGTCATTTTGGCATAAGCGGTGATGACTATATTAAACGTACTTGCGTTTTTCCAAAGCAATGGCCTAATGATATGCTTTCAGCATCTTCTTCTCTTGAGTCTAGAGTTTGGGTGCTGCTCTGTCAAAGATGGCATTGCATCAGTAATAAAATCCAATACCTCACAATTTCTTAACACACACACACACACACACACACACACACACACACACACACACACACACACACACACACACACACACATGTTGGTGCAGCTATCATTATGAGGACTCTCCATAGACATAATGATTTTTATACTGTACAAACTATAGATTCTATCCCCTAACCCTACCCCTAAACCTAACCCTCACAAAAAACTTTCTGCATTTTTACATTTTCAATAAAACATCGTTTAGTATGTTTTTTAAACAATTTGAATTATTGGGATGCTAGAAATGTCCTCATAAACCACATTTATAGCATAATACCCTAGTAATTACCAGTTTGTAACCTAAAAAAAGTCCATGTAAACCACTTAAACCATCCCCCCTCCCACACACACACACAGAGATATATTAAATTTAATAGTTCAACTCTGGTGACTTTGAGAGAAGCATTTTTACATTGTCTTGAATATGTAGCATTCATGTAATTACTGGCCACAAGCCACAATCACATTACACAGCACAAGTTGAAGTTTCTCAAAGTTACCTCTCAAAAATGTAGGCTTTTGTTTCACCTGATTGTAGGTAAATATCCACTTCATCCAGCGCTGTTTGTTCTCTGTGTTCTTAAGTATCCGATACTGTTTTTTGAATTAGAAACAGCTCAAAACTATTCAGTGCTTTGAATGAACTGAATCGCAAATTGCGAACTGGCCAATTCACTGAAAATAACCAGCTCAAAAGAATGATTTGTTCGCAAATCAACTCTAGATAAAATATAGTATAAAATATAATATATAAAATAAATATTCTTGTCATGATTGCTGAAATATTCTCAGGGAAAATGTTTTTCAGGTCAGCTGGAGTGCTAATGGTACATACCATACAGCTGCAGGTGCTATAGGCCTGTAAAACTGTAACAGAATATGTATACACACACATTATGGACGGATGGACAGACGGACAGACAGACAGAAAAACTGATGGATGATGGATGGATGGATGATAGACGGATGGATAGATGATAGATGGATGGATGGATGGGAAGATGGATGGACAGACAGACAGAAAGACAGACAGAGAGACAGATGGATGGATGGACAGACGGATGAATGATGTTGGATGGATGGACAGACAGACAGACAGACAGACAGACAGACAGATAGATAGATAGATAGATAGATAGATAGATAGATAGATAGATAGATGGATGGACGGATGTACTGACGGATAGACAGACAGATAGATGGACAGACAGATGGATGATGTTGGATGGATGGATGGATGGACAGACAGATGGATGATATTGGATGGATGGATGGACGGACAGATGATGGTTGGTTGGACGGACGGACGGATGGATGGACGGACTGACAGACTGACAGACAGACAGACAGATAGATAGATAGATAGCAAGTAACAATTTTAAGTTAATAATGTAGCTGGTTGAGTGAAGCTGTGCAGTAACCTGTGGAAGCTCACTACATCAAAAAAACCAGCTATGCCTACGGGCTACCCTGCATTTTAAAAGTCCCCTTAATTAGGCTCTTTTAAAATGCCTAATTATACATTTATTGTAGTTCACAAACACACATAGACACACTCTTGCACACACAAACAAACACACCTTCTCTGCCACTAACACATGCATTAACATATGGTAACACTTATATCCATTTAATAGCTATTTACTGTGATCTGTATTTTTTTATTTAAACACATTTTCCACTCAGCGAATGCTAGTTTTTCAGAAAACCACTTTTTCTGTTTTAAATTACATGATTATTGTGCCAACACTTAGAACATTAGCTGTTACATCTGCGTGTGAAGTGATGTGCACTTGTGTATTGGAAAAAGTCGAACAACAATTACCTCGGTAAGGCTGGAAGAAGCTGATGTCAGACTATCAGCCCCTGCTCTCCTTAGCAACACTGGGCTGCCCTGATAATAAACCAGACTCTCCCAGTGAAGAAAAAGGCTCTTTGGCAGAGTGTGAATCATGCAGTTTTAATAAACATTCATGAGAGCTGGCCAGGCTAAACCTTTGAGGTCAGCGGTAGTTCTTCCATCTACTGCGAGTCTGAAGCGCTGCATACTGAAGGCCCTCAAAAATGAAACATGACTCTGAGGCAGCACAACGGGACATGTGTTCGCTCTTACTCTAATGTGAAAATGGACACTCATACATTCAGCTGTGACCTGTTTTATGGTTTTACACAGTCATAGAGCCCTATAACCTCTAATGGGCACAAACTTGTGCCACAGAACCATAACACTTCACCAGCTGTTTCACAATGTGAAAGAATGTGAAAAACTTACAATAACAATTACACAGCACATGGAAGGAAAAAAACAATGAAGAACAAAAACATTGACACTTTACATGCATCATTTTTGCTTGACATACAAACGTGCACTCTGACCGTGTATCCACTACATAATTTTTAGCTTCTTTGTAAATTACCTAAATTATTGCAATTAATATTCCCGATTATTATATTTTATCATATTTGTTTGTTATAATTGTAATATTTCCATGTACAAAATAGGATGGATAAAAAGCAGGCAAGGAATCACTTAAAAACTACCTCACAAAGAACTATTAAAATAATGTTTTGTTTGAGAGGATGACAGATATAACTTCAGGAGGCCTAAACCGGTCCATTAAGCATTTGGTGCTTTGTACTTTGGCAGGAGAATAACAGCTGGCAGGCTGGGCAACCCTCATTTGGCTCTCAAAGAGTGAAGAATTAGTTTTTGTTTTGTTTTTAAAAAAGGTAATTACTCAATTCAGAACTGGCATGTTCTAAATGTATATGTAATAAGAACCTTGTTGTTAAATATACTTGTCATTCTAACCAATCTAATGAAATTAGATAATAATAATAAGCTTCTTACTATTACATCTGCGATAGTGTTAGTTTGCCCCATGGTATTTTAAAATATAAGTACGGTAGGGTGTTCCATAATTCATTGAAATTAATATTGCAGTATGGCAAAAAATTGAGTGATTGTGTCCTACTTTTCTCAAGACAGTATATTGTTAAAAAACTTTCTTAGAAAATCTCCAAATGCCGAATCTCCTGACATACTCCACCCGTAATTCCCAGACACTAGTACAAAAAGTGATCTGTGGGTACAATTATCACACATCTTGTCATTTAAACAGGGGAATGTGAACTGTACTCTGTGGCTGTAATTTCTCAATGATAAATTGAAACTATGTCCTTTTGGCTGGAAAAAAATGTGCAAGATTTGAGAGCACCATTTGTCATCATTTGGCTAGCTGGTGATTAAACTGGAGTTTTCCAGGAATCGAATGACACATACATTAGAGCAAGTTTCATATTTTGGCCTCTGGCTGCTCCTCTGCTTAAATGCGTATTCCTGAACTGAACTAGGAAATTGGAGGGATCCTTGTAAAAAATGGTTTGTCAGGATACAAGATGATTTGTTTAACAGTATGTTATCAGGAATTAATGTATGCATTAATAAACTCTACATAGACTGCGGGTCTAATTAATTGCTGATTGAATTAATTACATTGTCTAAACTAAATGGTGATTGAGTACTTTATCAAGTATGTGGCCTCTAATATACATTTCATTAACATAACACTATTCACAGCAATGTAACATTAATTAATAGTCTTTGAATTTGAGACAAAAGAGGAGCTCACCGTAAAATTGGTTGGAGAAAATAACAACAAAGCAATAATTCCCACTATGTGCAGAGACACTCATCTCTTTTTTTAGTGGACAGAGTCAGCATGGGGTGGAACACATGGCCAGCGCTCAGTCAAGTGAAAGTGTTTCCCCCATGCTGGCATCTGAAAAACCCATCTCCAGGTCCCACTGTGGCCCCTGCCTACCAGCTGGAGCCCCCTGACCTCTCCATTGCTAGCAGGCCCTAAGTGCCGTCACTGAAGAGGACACATAAATGGATGCACGGATAAACCAGGACCCCATGAAGCCCTTTTGGGACTGCTGCACATAAAAACAGACAATGATCTAATATTAGAAGGAATTCTGCTCCATCATTTTTTGTTTTATGCACTACAGTAAAAGGAAAGTCTATATAATTATAATATTTCTGCTCCAAATAATTGCCAAGATATAATCATTTAGTAAATGTTGCCTGAGACTTTCCGTTTTTACTTATTTATTCATGTTGATCCAAACCCATACAACTATCTTTCCTTCATGGAACACAGTAGATGTTTGGCAGAATGTTAGCCCCATTCACTTTCAGTGTATGAAACAAAGATGCATTGAAAGTGAATGGTGACTGAGGCTTGATATCTCCTTTTATCTTCAATGGAAGAAAGTCATACAGGTTCGGACCAACATGCGGGTAAGTAAATGATGACAGAATTTTCCTTTTTGGATGAACTATCCCTTCAAGGATATCTTCATAATAAAGATAATTTTCTCTATTCATTGAGCTCAAACCCATCTGTAAAAGACAACAGTTTCCAAAACAGTTTTTATAAAATAAATCACACGAGGACCTGAGATAGCTTTTGAATTGAAATATTTCAAAAAGCAAAAGGCACTTTTATTGCCTACAACTGTTTCTCTCAAAATTTGGTCTTTACCTACAAACAAACAAACAAACACAATAGCATCTATAACTATATATTTTAAGTCTAATTATGGGTTATTTAAAGGAACAAAATTGATTGGACACTGCAGACCAAAATGCTCTGAGAAGAACGTAACTCTTGAAAGCAGGCCTGCAGGCAGACAGCCGTAAATTCCCCTACATGAAAACCTTTTTTCCTGTACTGATATCTCCCTCTCAGGCACTAAATCTTCACTGCTAACTCAAGGCCATTAGAAGCAAACACAGGGATTGCTGACTAATTGATAACGTTACGATTTGAAACATTCTCAGAGGCCCTAATTGAAAACATTAGGGAGGAGGACTGGGGATGTCTGGGGAACGAGCAGAGGGAATCGAAGGGGGTCTTTGATCTTGTAGCTTGTCTGTCATCCTGTTTTCCTTCAAGGTTTCCTGGTTTGTTTCAGTAGACTCAGGGAGACTCTTGGGGACAGGACGTTAATGGATCACTTAAAAGAGACCTATTCTTTATGAGGAGGCTAAAGCGTTATCAGCTGGGTTAAAGACAGTCGGGCCACAGAGCTGCATTTATGGAGAAGAGGGAGGGGGGCTGACAGATAACCCTACTGTGTATTACAGTAGCTTTTTTGCTGGGGAGTAACTACACTCTTCAAGGAGGAAAAATGGGAGAAAAGCATTACAGAGTTCAGGGCATTGTTTGAATCAATTTGTCACATCCATGCAAAAGCAAGTTTTTACTGAAGGCAAGAGCAGAATGCAAGCATCATGTGTTTGTGGGTCCATCCAAGCATTTAACAAAACTCAGTTCTGCACAACCTTTGTTTTCAAAATTGGTATTTAAGACGCTAACCAATGGATAAAATGTTGGATTCCTGACACCCACTTCAACTGAATCAATTATCACTCTGCTGTTCTAAAAAACACTTGATGTCTAATCATTTACATGTATTTTTTTAATTCCAAGTGTTTGAATGAAAATTTACTAGATGTATCACATGAAAGCCAAACAATCCTGTTTTATTCATTGAGTTAAAAATGTCATGTGTTTAAAATTGGTCACCTGTTGTACATCACTTTCTAAACAGAGCAGATGAAATAACCCCTGTGGACATGCCCTTGAGAGAAATGTGTTTATTACCCTAAAACAACACAGAACTGTACCATGTCATGTGTATCTTGTTCCAACGTTTTACAGATTCTGTGGTTAGCCTTGGGTAGTAAATAGAGCTTTATACATATTCTTCTCAAAGGGATAGTTCACCCAAAAATTATACTTCTGTCATTATTTACTCACCCTCATGTTATTCCAAACCAATATGACTTGCTTTCTTCTGCAGAACAAAAAATGAGATATTTTAAAGAATTTGTCACACAATAGCAGTTGACAATGACTCACTTTAAAGCTTAAAAAAGTTCCCAAAAGTGTCATAAAAGTAGTCTGTGCGACTTGTGTGTCATATTCCAAGTCTTCTGAAGACATACGACCTCATTGGTGAATAAACATTATGATGTCATGATACAAGAACAAATTAGGTTTGTTGGTATTGACGTGTCACCATTGTATGGAAATCAGGGATCACGACATTCTTTAAAATATATCCCTTTGTGTTCCACAGAAGAAAGTCAGTCATATGGGTTTGGAATGATATGAGGGTGCGAAAATAATTTTGGGTTTAAATATTCCTTCTCTGATTAGAAAAACCCAATGAGTTTTGGCTGTGTGTTCAGTCTCCATTCTCTTGTATGAACCACATTATCAAATTCTCATACATTCTAATCTATGTTGTTTAAGCAACATGAAATATATCTCATTAGGCAGCACGATTTCTTATCAGCGAGACACAGTGGCATCAATCATACAGTAAATGTATTGACAGAGCATAATAGTAAAATAAGCTCCACCATAGTCAAGAACGTTTTTATTTGATCTTGACCAGTCCAGCATTCTTAGATCTTTCTACTTGATCCAAAGCAACAGCAGAAAATTGTTGTTTCTCCTGTGCAACTGTGCATTTGGATTACAAATGAAGCCTGAATATGATGGGATAAATCTTCATCCAGTGTTTTTTGACATTGTATTAGCAGCAGTCATCTCAGTCGAGTAAAGACTGCACAGAGGAGGACTCTACTGAGTACATAACACAACATGATTCTCCAAGCTGTCCAGGCTCCGGAGCACAGTTGGCTTTGATAATGAGATTCCAAATCACAGTTGGCTTTGAGCAGAAACATTTACTTAAGATAAATTTTTGTTTGCGTGTCAAAGCCCCATCCATTCCAATGGCTCTGAATTATAGTGGAGATCATGCTGTTCCAGCATGAAATGGTGCCTGCAACAGAAAGATCAGATTTCATGAATTTTGCTCTTTCATCCTTATGAAAAAAATGTGTGTGCCGTCCCAAAACATTATGAAGGGCAATACACTCCTTTAAAGTTTGCTTAGAAAGCACACTTTATTATATCTTAAAGAAAAAGCAGAATTCGAGAAAAATAATGATTCCATCAGATTGTAATAGCAAATTCCACAGGCAAAGGCAATTTGCTTGGTGGTGAGGAATCACTAAATTAATATTACAGTTGTCATTTCAAATGTTCCTTATCTCAGATAAATTTCTAAGATATCTCTGTTGACTTTTCCACTGTGTCTTTTTTCCATACAATGAAAGTGAGTCTGACATTCTCCCTAACATCTCCAGTTGTGTTCCACAGAAGAAAGTCATCTGGGTTTGGAACAACATGAGAGTGAGTAAATGATGACAGATTTATTTATTTTTTGAATGATCTATCCCTTTAAGCTAGCTTTTGTTTATCATATAAGTCTGAATTGAATTTTCCTAGTTACAGATAACCTAACCCACAAATGATGGCATGCCAGCACTCCTGTTTGCTTCCCCAGGCCTTCACACTTTAATTGGACTGGTGCCACGGCTACAGAGCAATAGAGATCAATGGACTGCATGGGCAGTGGAGCGTCCGTGACCCATACAGTTAGACTCTCACTGAGCGTCTGCCTGTCTCTCTCTCCTGCCTCAAGCTACATGGTCTCAGTTTATCCAGACATGCCAATCAAACATGCCTTATCATAGTGTGACTCAGTATGGGTCCTCACTCAAACTAAATTGTACCTTGATTGCATTTTGTAAGCTATATCTTTACAAAGAAATAAATTTTGTTTAATTCTTGAGTGCCAAAATATAATACAATTTCAAAGTCAGTAATTGCATTCAGATCATGTTGCATATTTTCATGAAATCAATGAGACCTCTATTTAGAGATATTTGCTCATTCTTCATCTAATACAATTATGACATCATTAAGATCTATTAGGTTGCCATTATGTATTATTTTTGCAACAACAAAATATCAAAGGACAGCTGGCATATATATATATATATATATATATATATATATATATATATATATATATATATATATATATAATATAACTGTAGTTTGTGAAAATCCCAGGAAATCAGCAGTTACATAAATACTCAAACCAGCCCATCTGGCACCAACAATCACGCCATGGTCCAAATCAATGAGATCACATTTTTTTCCCCATTCTGATGTTTGATGTGAACATTAACTGAAGCTCCTGACCCGTATCTGCATGATTTTATGCATTGCAGGCACATGATTGGCTGATTAGATAATCGCATGGATGATTGTTGGTGCCAGATGGGCTGGTTTGAGTATTTCTGTAACTGCTGATCTCCTGGGATTTTCACACACAACAGTCAATAGATTTTACTCAGAATGGTGCCAAAAACAAAAAACATCCAGTGAGCGGCAGTTCTGTGGTCGGAAATGCCTTGTTAATGAGTGAGGTCGACAGAGAATGGCCAGACTGGTTTGAATTGACAAAGTCTACGGTAACTCAGATAACCGCTCTGTACAATTGTGGTGAGAAGAATATAATCTCAGAATGCTATTCTGAGATGCAGATTGGCGCTGTTTTGGCGGCACGAGGGGGACCTACACACACACACACACACACACACACACACACACACACACACACAGATATATATGTAACCTTGTACAACCCCACGTACACATGCGTGGACATTGTATTGGCTTCGCTATACGCAACGCATTATTTAACTTAATTTAAACCGACTGATCTCAGCTCAGTAAACTCTGGGCTGTCGGTAAAGCAATAAACTTTTGACATACAGAGTCATGTGACAAAACCACATGCCGCCGACCACAGCAAAGTTTGTCTTTCGGTGAAACGGCAACAAAACTACATCTGGTAAGAAACCTAATTACGTTTTTACATTGTAACCAGTTTGAGTCAAAAGATTAGAGTCTCTAGTTCATCCGATATGCAATCTTAAAAATGTGAGTAATTTATTGCAAAACGCCACACAGCTAAATACAGTGTACACTAATGTGTGCAATAGCACAAAGTTTTCATTACAAATCCTAAATATGTGCATTTTCACATCGAGGAAAAAAAAAAATAATTCTTTCAGAGGCTGTATATAGAGTTAGGATGAAAATAAGGTGTATTTCGAACTGTTCTTAGACCAGTGCAGACAGACACCACCCTGGAGGTTAAGTCATTCAATAAATAGGAAGCAAGGGACCATCCTATAGCTTTACTATGAAGCCAAGTCCATTCACTTCTATTCACTCCATCCTATCAAAAGTTCAATTTCAGGCTGCAGATGATATGTCTGAACCAATCAACATGGTTGGCACACATCGGACAATGGTAATCAGTATTTAGATTCAAAATGCATAATGTATCATTTTATTTTAATGTGGTTGGCAGTGATTGGAAGATGCTGGCCATGACTTGTATCAGAATTAATTATGCTAATTTCTGACTGGTAAAATACTTAAGCACTGGCTATCACTTGTTTGTTTGACAGTGCAAAGAGAGAACATTGAGATTTTGTTGCCAAAGTAGAAAAAGACATTGTAACATAAAGGTCAAATCAAGTCAAATAATTGTATTTGTATAGTTTTTTATTTGTGCTTTTCCCAATACACATTGTTCCAAAGCAGCTTTACAGAAAGCTGTAATGTCTGTTACGTCTCAAAAACTTGAATAACCAACACTCCTGGAAACACAATAAACAATTTTATTTCTACTGCTTGGTATTATTTAACATTTCGCAACTTAGTCCAGCTGTCCACATATGTGGACATATATTTGTAGGTAAACCATTTGCTCTAGATTTTCTTTTTTCTTTTTTTTTTTTTTTTTTTGCATGTTTATTAGTTGCTACTAGTTACAATTTAAAAAGGGAAATGGAAAATGTATATATATGTACAGTTGTGCTCAAAAGTTTGCATACCTTGGCAGAAATTGTGAAATTTTGGCATTGATTTTGTAAATATGACTGATCATGCATTGTCTTTTAAGGATAGTGATCATATGAAGCCATTTATTATCACACAGTTGTTTGGCTCCTTTTTAAATCATAATGATAACAGAAATCACCCAAATGGCCCTGATCAAAAGTTTACATACCCTTGCATGTTTAGCCTTGTTACAGACACACAAGATGACACACACAGGTTTAAATGGCAGTTAAAGGTTAATTTCCCACACCTGTGGCTTTTTAAATTGCAATTAGTGTCTGTGTATAAATAGTCAATGAGTTTGTTAGCTCTCACATGGATGCACTGAGCAGGCTAGATACTGAGCCATGGGGAGCAGAAAAGAACTGTCAAAAGACCTACGTAGCAAGGTAATGGAACTTTATAAAGATGGAAAAGGATATAAAAAGATATCCAAAGCCTTGAAAATGCCAGTCAGTACTGTTCAATCACTTATTAAGTGGAAAATTTGGGGATCTCTTGATACCAAGCCAAGGTCAGGTAGACCAAGAAAGATTTCAGCCACAACTGCCAGAAGAATTGTTCGGGATTACAAAGAAAAACCCACAGGTAACTTCAGGAGAAATACAGGCTGCTCTGGAAAAAGCCGGTGTAGTTGTTTCAACCATTATGATATATTGTTTAAATCTTTATGATTTAAAAAGGAGCCAAAAAACTATGTGATAATAATGTGGCTTCATATGATCACTATCCTTGAATAAAAGACATGATCAGTCATATTTTCAAAATCAATGCCAAAATTTCACAATTTCTGCCAGGGTATGCAAACTTTTGAGCACAACTGTACATATATATATATATATATATATATATATATATATATATATATATATATACAGTATATATATATAAAATAGTATATATGTGTGTGTATAAAATAGACATTTTATTCTATTTTTAAGATGTCAATTTTTACTCAATTGGATTTGAGAAATCTGTAACTAAATTAAATTAATACAACAAATATATTAAAGTTTTATTAATTTAATTTTGTTAAAGATTACTTAATTCAATTTGATTGAAATTTGGTTTGATAGGCTAAAACATTTTTGTGTATATGTCTCTGATCCTACACACACACACACACACACACACACACATAAATATACATACATACATAGTTTTAGAAGCAACATGTTATATGTTATGTTTCTTCTACATGATAAACCACAAAGAATCTTAACAAGATAGATAACACAGATTAGATATATTTTGTTAATCTGTGGTTCATATCATTTTTAACCTACAATAAGATATCACTTGTATTGAGTAACACACTCCATTCATACATTTATTTCAACAAATCTGAGCCAATCCCTTAATAAAACCTAGAGATTCTGCACTGTTGAACATGCTTTTACCTTCTAAAAGTGTTCAAGAGGGCAAGTCCACATTCAATTCCATTTGAGGAAGAGATAGTAATTCATATCAACAAAGCTCTACATAGGAAGTTCCTCGGCCATTTGCTTTTGAACCTCTGGGTTTGCTTTAATGTGGGTCAGCTTGGAGGTGTACTGCAGAGGTGTGGGGTGATATTACAGACTGGGAGAGAGAGTGTTTGCTCTCTGCTTATTATGGAGAGGAGCCAGTCTTCTCAGAGACCGTGGGGAGAAGATGGCAGCACTGATAGCAGCCACATGGGTTCCATCAGACTAATGGAAGCAGGCTGCTCTGCACCAAAACTGAGCCCTCAAGGATGTGACAAAACCAATTGATTTAAAGGCAATAGAAACAGTACTCAAAAAATGACATTTGTACCAACAGCCCTTAATGCAAAGCAGGGTTGTTTACAGCTTAGTAGGTGTGTATGGCTGAATATATATTTTACTTTTACTGATTAGAGAGAAGTATGAGCCTACATGCCGCAGGGTTTCAGGAATAGAGCTTCACTTCAAAAACACACGAGTGATGAAGGCATTCTTTCCAGTGCAGGAACCTGAGTATGATATTACAATATTCCGAGTGATTCTGCACTTATGTCAGATATATTTGGTGTGCTAGAAGATGTTGACCGAGACACGGATGAACAAAAGTACCTCTGGAAATGACAAAGCTTCACATCCAGTGTGGAATGTTTTGATATACTGCAAAAAAGTGGTATAATCTGCAATAATTACATCAAGAATCTATTTCTACTTGATCTAAATCGTAGAAATAACTTTCATTGGTGTAATCTAATTTGTCAGGTTGATTTTGTCAGATAAAATAAAATGTTTGACTTGAATCAAACCAGTTTATTTAGATATTACCAGATGAAGCACATTTTTAGGTTTGCTGAATATATTTATAGTGGACTGAAAAAAAATGTAACCTAAAAATTTCTGGTTTGATTCAAGTCAAAAATATTCTTTAACATCTCTGAATCAAACTGAATACACCAATAAAACAAATTTTAAGGGTTAGAAAGGTAGGGAAAAAAGGTAGAAATTCTTAAGGTAATAATTGCAGCTTACCAGTGCAGTTTATAATGTCACTGCATGTAACATGATCAGAGATAATAAAAAATAAATAAAAAAATGTAAAAAGTCTTTTTAAAGGCTTTGGCTAAAAAAACAAACAAACAAAAAAACAAAAAAACATGAATACATGAGTAAACTGTTTATCATGATGTTTGGTACAAATAAGTGTTTCTGTAAAAAATGCCTTGCAAAGTAACCTAAAAAATTATGTGATAACATCTAAAGTAACTGGTTTTATCAATACTGATTTTATTAAAGTTAAAAATATTATTTAATATCACTAAATCAACTTGAATACATTAGGTTACAAAAACAAAAGTCAGTTTTAAAGGTCAGATCAGGTAGAAATTGCTGCATAAGGTTTTTACTGCATACTTTTTACAGTGTAAAGTAAGTTTATAAGATTTTTTTTTTTTTTTGACAAATAATCTGGAACTATTATAAGCAGATCACATGACTGGTCACCATATACCATATAAGACTTCAAAGAACAAGCAGTGCTTAGGAAGTAAGTACTGAACAGAGCTTTCTTTGGAATGTACATCTGATCAGCTTAAGTGTTTCATCTCACTCATCTTCAGATTGTGATGGAAATGATAGCTGTGCTAGTGCTCTCTTAACATAAGAAGGAAAGAGGCAAAACAATAAGGCTTTCAAAAAAGGTCCCCCTCATTCAGAGCAGATTAACACAGGTCTTCTCTAAAAAGAGATATGACAGGTTAAACAGCCAGTGGTCAAAACAAGTGGTTGACCTAAAATATCGATTTTCTAATTGTATGTCATTACACTAAACTGGACATCCTTGTGTTTGATGGGGCAGGGAGAGATGGGGCTCCCTTATCCAGCCTGCACATTGTTCAGAGCCATTGTCCTCATGATTGTCTGGCTCCAGACCTCAGAAACCCTAATTACATGTCTGCAAAAACCACATACAATACCAGAGCAACAAGGCAGCTTATCACTTCAGACTCTCCATGTCCAGTTTTCATCCCCATTGTTTTGCTTTTCTCTGTCTTGTGTCTAAAGTAAAAGGAAACATATTGTGTGCTTTTTTACTGTAACAAATAAAGCAAACATTGAAATGTAGATAGATAGGTAGCCAGATATGTTTCCTATGATTTAAGTGGGAGCACAGGGTTCAATTGGTTTCTGTTTAAATTCAAAGTAAAGGGGAAGAAACAGTTTTACTTTTGTTTTTTTCTTTTGACAGAAAATGTCAAAAGAACTGTCATTATTTACTTACCCTAATGTCATTCCAAACCCATATGACTTTTTCTTCTTCTGCGGTACACAAAAAGAATGTCTCTATCACTGATTTCCATTTCAGCAGCAGTTAATAGTGACCACGGTTTTGTAGCAGAAAGCGGCATTCTGAAATGTCATGTAAACAAGAATGCCGATTTCTTTGCGTAGTTTAAGGGATTAAGAGAAAGCGGTTTAACACACCCAGGTATCTCCCGGAGAATGAGGCTTATGTGTCCATATAAACACACATACAGCATTCTAACAGGTTTTTGAAGACTGCACATGTGTGTGAACAGACCGGATAACAAACGTCACAGAATTGAGCCGAACAACAAGTCAACACAGTGGAAAGAATTCAAGAATTCAAGAATTCACAGTACAGTGGCAAAAGCACATACACTATAAATGATGCCCATTTATACACACCAATGTAAAATACTGACTGTCCCTTATGTTTGTGTATATCCGCTTATACATTGGGGGAATCCCGGAGTTTTACGTAAAAGGGAAACCCCACTATTGCAGTGCAATTCAGCTGTAGGTCCTGATATAAAGCTAAGAAAACAAACACAGAAACAAATCTGGAATATCTGGAAATAAAGCAAAGCAATAGAGTATAAAAATAGTGAAGTCTTCCTTGGATACCATGTTTGTTATTTACACAAGCGTCACGGTGAAATTTGCTGTGAAGAATGCTGCTTACTGATGGAGCCGGAAGTGTACAGGAGTAAAGAGTACTTTCTCGCAATACACCGATTTCTCGCAATAAGCCACTTTCTGGTGTTCATATAAATGTAGTCAGTGACTCACTTTAAAGCACCAATATCAAAAATGGCATCACGTCAGTAAGATCAAACATTGGTCTATTGCAGGACTTATGACCAAATGTCATGACAAAAGAATCAATGAGGTTTGATGTTATTGACGTGTCGACATTTTTGATTTGGGCTCTGTATCTGAGTTGATCAATGATTTGATTTGAGAGTGAATAACAACTTAAATTTAGGTCTGTTCATAGAATGATTGTATGCTTTCAAAAGACTTGGAATATGATGCTCGGGTCACATGGACTACTTTTATGACAATTTTGGGTGCTTTTTAAGCTTTAAAGTTAGTCACTATCAACTGCTAATGTATAAAAATCAACGTTCAAAACATTCTGTAAAATATATTTTGTATTCCCCAGAAGAAAGAAAGTTATATGTGTTTGGAATGACATGAGGGTGAGTAAATAATGACATAATTTAATAAGGACCTTCATATATCTCTTTATTAAAATTATATGGATGGGAACTGAACATTTCTATTAAAAATGCATGATGAAATTGATAATTAATAAAAATGTTTTTAAAGATCACCAGCTTATACAAGAGATTACTCATAAAAGATGCAATGAAACAGTACATAAGATCCATAAATTGCTTTTCCTTATCTGGTGTTTCTTCAAAGGCTGCACCAAAAGGCCATTTGAGTCAGTAATAGGACATGACATACAGAGAAAAACATACAACCAAGGTCAAATATGCTGCTTGTTAAGATAACGAATGCCCCATGTGAACACTATTCTGTACAGCTCTCACATACCCGCTCATGAAACTGAAGCCAAATAGCAGACGTTCGCACTACACTGTATTTTATGCTGAATATTGCCCAAGTTTCCAAACATTCTGTTTCATCCTACATGGAAAAGACTCACACTCCCTTACCAAACTGACACAGAAGAATGTAACAATGTAACAGTCATAAATATGAGATGTTGCCGGCATATATTTACTAAGCGATTCTAAAATCAACATAGTTTTAGTATACATTAAACAGGAATGTTTACTTTATGCATTTAGTCTACCACTCTCTGTCTACTCTACAATATTGTGAAAAATTAAGTTTAAGATTAAAGATTACGTTTTTGCAAAAAGACAGTGTTGCACCCCATAGCATGGCAATGAAAATAGGAACAATTTACTTGGCCGTATTAAAATAAAACAGGCTACTAAAAGTTAACAGGAAAGCTTGGACTCTTTTTAAACCGTGCCTCATATTAACAATGCAGAACTTAGTGATTCTTACTAAACTGGATTATAATTGCATTATTGGTTTACATAGCCTCCTGAAATATCCCAAAGGGAAGTTCTTTGGCACAGACTTGCTTTAATATGTCTCAAAATTGTTACCAGCTGACTTGGCTTCAGGAAATGCTTATCTTAAAAACCTCAAAGCAAATAATACAAGTAGCATGCAATATTCATAACCCTGTTTGGTTTTATTGCTGTCCATTCAATGGCGACATGTAGATCAGTATTTCATTACATGTATTTTGTTTAATACTTTGCACAAAGTCTGTGATATCATTTAGTCTCATCAATCTGTCGTCTCCCGAGGCTTAGTTTTATCCATGCTACTATGAAAGCATCTCCTGAACTTCTAACCCTCCTGAGACTATCATCAGAGCCTTGTGGAGCCAGATCAAACCTATAATAGCCCTGTGTTTTTTCTCTTTTCTCAGTATGAGACAGGACACAGTGTCTTCAGGCACTAGTATAAAGTACACCCTACCAGCAAACTTAGATCTTAAATATTAAACTAAGGAGGTATTTCACCTTTACAGCTAAAAAAAATGCATTTTGTTTACAGCTATTTTGAATGAGTCAAATGGCCAAATCTGTACACCACTGGATAGATCAACTTTTTTGCATTACATTATGCTTGACTTTGGGCTGATGTGGGAGAGATTTCATTTGTTTTCTTTTTCAGATAGGCTGAGAAAGACAAATTATGTTAGGAAGGTGACATCATACATTCTGAAGCATTCTAAGGGCACAGAGGAGAAAGTCTGGTCTGCACGTCTGGTGTCAACCTGGTCTTCATCTTTATCATTAGGTACTTCTATGGAGCAAAGAATAATAAAGTTCTGAAGGTTCATGGTACAGAACATTAAGTAATATAAAACTAGCTGTAGAGGTTAATATTTTCCCCCAAAACTGAATACATAAGTGAAGAAATATTCAACATATAACATGTACCATGAACCCTCAACATGTGCAATGAAAAGTACGAAAACTTTGGGTAATTACACAGAAATCTGATTATAAAACTTGGAACTACAGGAACATATTCAAGACAGATCATAATAATAATAACAACAACAACAACAACATTTTGAAAAGTGTAATTTGGGTGGTATTGAGCTGAATTAGATTCAGTGCATTTTCTGCCAGTTTTTGCTGATCCAGGTAGTTTTGTTGTAAAGTTGTAATGCATGTTAAAGCACATGTAATTCCATTTGTGTTCCATCACCTTAAATTGTTTGTCTAAGATTCCAAGGTAACTAGTAAATAGAGTAGTAATTCACCTTATCGAATTGTGAATGTAATTAAGAGAAAAGTAAACAGCCCCGAGCAGGCAATAACAAGTGGAGTTGATTCAAGAAAACCCTCCGAAAGTACTTAGTGAAATTAGACCAGAACTGATAACATCTACTTACCAAACTTAATTAGTTTAGGCACTCAGATGTTTCAAAGCATTCCAGGCTGTCTATGGTAAGGCTGTCCCATCTTAGCGTTTTGTTCTTGGCACACACGCAATGGTTTTTTTTTTAATCACTGCTATTTGTCATACCAAGACATGCTATAGCCTACAACGAATACAATGGATGATATTTTAAACCACTCTGTGTTTTGATCTAAAAAGGGGAACAAAAGATCCCAACAGAAGATCTATGACATTAATTGCCTTCATGTAAAAATGTTTAAAGGAAAAGTTCACTCAAAAATGGAAATCTGTCATTATTTACTCACCCTCACGTTGTTCCACACCAGTATGACTTTCTTTCTGATGTGGAACACAGATGGAGATGTTTTAATGAATATCTCTGTTTAGCTCTACAAACAATCATTTATTGTCAGATGAATGTGCTTCTCTCATAGCGCTCATGGATGCACAATGAACGTAAAGATTTTCACTGAAAAAGGACTTAAAGGGATAGTTTAACCAAAAATGAAAGTCCTCTCAACATTTACTCACCCTCTTTCTTTCTTCTGCTGAACTCAAACAAAGATTTTTAGAAAAATATTTGAGCTCTGTAGGTCCATACAATACAAGTGAATGGGTACCAAAATTTTGAAGCTCCAAAAAGCATATAAAGGCGTCGTAAAAGTAATCCATACGACTCCAGTGTTAAAAATCCATGTCTTCAGAAGTGATATAATAGGTGTGGGTGAGAAACAGATCAATATGGAAGTTCACCCAAAAATAAAAATTCTCTGACAATTTACTCACCCTCATGCCATCTGAGATGTGTATGACATTCTTTCTTCTGCAAAACACTTTTGAAGATTTGTAGAAAAGATCCAGGCTCAGTAGGTCCTTAGAATGGGAGAGGATGGTGATTAGATATTTGTAAGTCCAAAAGCACAGATCGTCAGCATAAGAGTAATCCATCCTAACTCCAGTGGTGACATTAATGTCTTCTAAAGCGAATCAACCACTTTGTATGCGAAAAAGAACAATATCTAAGCACTTTTTAACTAAAAAAAGATCGCTTTCAGTCAGGCGTTGACGAATGGGTGAATTTACCCGAGTGCTCCTGTGACACAAGTGTGTTGGCACATTCTTTCGACTCATTCGTTGTATGTCTGTCACGCATCAGTTCACGTGCCATCGCGCTGGAGATAGAATGGATTACTCTTATGCTGACTACAGAGGTGGGTAGATTACCCAAAAACTGTACTCAATTAAAAGTACAATTACTTTAAAAAAATAATTTCTCAAGTAGAAGTAAAAGTACTAACATAAATAATTACTTGAGTAAGAGTAAGAAAGTATCCAATTAAAAGAGTACTCAAGTAGTGAGTAACTCGTTACTTTCACAAATGACATAATGAACGTTAACTCCCCTATATTCCATTACATAATACACACTGAACATGTACTACAGAATTATTATTATTATTATTAATGGAAATTCTGTCATCATTTACCATCATGTTGTCCCAAACCCATATGACTTTCTTTCTTCCATGCAACACAATAAGGAGATATTAGACAGAATGTTAGCCTGTCACCATTTACTTTCAGTGAATGCGTTTTTTTTCTCCATATTTTGAAAGTGAATGATAAGTGAGACTGTCAGTCCCTTACATTCTGTCTAACATATTTTGTGTTCCACATAATACAAAGGGTCACACAGGTTTGGAACAACATGAGGGTAGGGAAATTATGACAGAATATTAAATTATGGCTGAGCTATCACTTTAAAGGGATAGTTCACCCAAAAATGAAAATTTGCTGATAATTTACTCACCCTCATGCTATCCCAGATGTGTATGACTTCCTTTCTTCTGCAGAACACAAATTAAAGGAATAGTTCATCCAAAAATGAAAATTTGCTGATAATTTACTCACCCTCAAGCCATCCAAGATGTATCTGAGTTTCTTTCTTCATTAAAGCAGAATTTAAGATTTTTAGGATTTCATTTCAGGCCTCCTCCTTTAAACAATGCAAGTGAATGTACTCCATTTTTTTGATGGTCCAAAATGCATATTTAGGGTGCATCAAAATAATCCACATGACTCCAGTCGACAAATAAAGTTCTTCTGACTCAAATGATTGATTATTTTAGAAACAAATCAATACTTATATACTTTTTAACTACAAATGTTCACTTCCGTACATCTCTGTGATGCATGATCATGAGAGGGATGACGTAAACTCATTGGTAAAGTCACGCGTGGAGGCAGGAAGCGCGTCATTGTTTACTAGCACAGTAACTTGAAACATGCACAGACGACAGACCAAGCGCCGTTCACGAACCAAAACAGTCCAAAACAATTTCAAACACGATATCGGATGATTTTGATTTCAGGAGAGAAGAGGAGATGGAGTTTTTCACCCAACCCTATCTATTTGAGCCCGAATACACCGATGAGGAACTGAGGTAGATGGAGGAGGCTGCAGCAGCAGCGCAGTCACAAGTCTCGGGGAGGCAGAAATCTATGGAGACATGGTGGTGCACATGTGGTAAATGCCAAACCAATGCCAACAGAAGAAGAGAGCCTGTGCTGCCACGACTGGACCATAGCAATCCCACCGTTGGAAACAATTAGCGAGGCAGCCGGTGAGAACACTCCTAGTCCTAGCTGCATTACCGAACATAATGGTTTTCCAGCATTACTGAGCCCCAGCATTTTAGAGGTGTTTTTCAGTTTGCCACGAATAAACTGGAAGCGCCGTCCGAGGCCAGAAGGACCCAATGGCACCCTAGCAGTAACTGGGGTTACTGCTGAAGGGGTGGGCTGCGGTGGAGCCAGTGCATTCACCGCAGGAGGGACGCTCTTGGCGATGAGTAAACGGGGTGCTGGATCTTGAGCCGCGCCGGGGCAGGATATGCCGGCTAGTATCCGTCTACTGCTCCACCATCGAGAACTGCTGGGCAAAGTCCTCGATGGTGTCGCCGAATAGGCCCGCCTGGGAAATGGGGGCAGCAAGGAACCGTGTCTTGTCGGCCTCGCCCGCCTCGACCAGGTTGAGCCAAAGGTGGCGCTCCTGGACCACTAGTGTGGCCATCGTCCCCCCGAGAGACCGCGCCGTGACCTCCGTCGCTCGGAGAGCAAGGTCAGTCGCCGAGCGCAGTTCCTGCATCAATCCCGGGGTGGAACTACCCTCGTGCAGTTCCTTTAGTGCCTTGGCGGACTTGCAGGAGAGCCATGGCGTGCAGGGTGGAGGCGGCTTGTCCAGCGGCACCGTAGGCCTTGGCCGTCAGAGACGACATAAACCTACAGGCCTTGGATGGGGGCTTTAGGCACCCGCGCCAGATGGCGGCGCTCTGCGGGCATAGGTGCACCGCGAGTGCCTTTATCCGCCGGGGGATTGCCGAATAGCCCTTGGCCGCCCCACCATCGAGGGTAGTGAGGGTGGGGAAGCTGAAAAGATTGGGACCAGGCAGTAAAAAGTGCCTCCCGCGACCTTGTCAGCTCTTCATGCACTTCCGGGAAGAAAGGAACGGGGGCGGGGCGTAGTTTTGAGCGGCACCGCGAGCCCAGGAACCAATCACCAAGCCGCGAGGGTTCAAGGAGAGCAGAGGGTTCCACTCTAGCCGACGCTCGCGGCTGCCCGGGAAAGCATGTCGTCATCTCCGTGTCAGCCTGTGACTGGACAACCATTTAGAACAATACACTTATACAAATACAAATCTACCGCAAAGACAATTAAACTTTTGTACAGCGCTCCTTCTCTTGTAAACAATGACGCGCTTCCTGCCTCCTCCTGCACGTGTGACCTTACCAACGAGCTTACATCATCCCTCTCATGAGCGCGTGTCACAGAGATGTACGGAAGCAAACATTTGTAGTTAAAAAGTATATAAGTATTGCTTTGTTTCTAAAAATAATCAATCGTTTGGGTTCAGAAGAACTTTATCGTGTGGATTATTTTGATACCGTACATTCACTTGCATTGTTTAAAGGAGGAGGCCTGAAATGAAATCCTAAAAATCTTTTGATGAAGAAACTCAGATACATCTTGGATGGCTCGAGGGTGAGTAAATTATCAGCAAATTTTTATTTTTGGGTGAACTATTCCTTTAAGATTTCTAGAAGAATATTTTAGCTCTGTAGGCCAAACATTTGACGCTCCAAAAAGCACATAAAGGCAGCATAAAAGTAATCCATAAGACTCCAATAGTTAAATCCATATCTTCAGACGTGATATGATGGGTGTGGGTGAGAAACAGATCAATATTTGTCATTTTTTGCTAGACATTTTTCTCCCTGCCCAGCAGGAGGCGATATTTGAATCACTAAAAACACAAGAAGAAGAATGTGAAGGTGATCTGTTTCTCTGTTTCTCATCCACACCTATCGCATTGCTTCTGAAGATATTGATTTAACCACTGGAGTCTTATGGATTACTTTTATGCTGACTTGCATGATTTTGTTTAGCTTTAAAATGTTGCCACCCATTCACTTGCATTGTATGGACCTACAGAGCTGAGAAATTCTTCTAAAAATATTCATTAGAGTTCAGCAGATGAAAGAAAGTCATACACATCTGGGGTGGCATGAGGGTGAGTAAATAATGAGAATTTTAATTTTTGGGTGAACTATCCCTTTTAAGAGCTCTTGTCAGATCTGGATGAATTTGTCAATAAGAAGAGAGGTTTGGAAACATTTCTAGTTATTATTACGGTGAAAACATGAAAATGTCCCACAAGGACATTATATATATTGCTGAAATATAAACCAAAGCAAGATTATGCTTTAATAACACCTACTTTTGCTATTTCATAGCTTTTAAAGTCCTGCGAGGATTCTTATTTCAGTGTAGTTACAGTTTTCATTGTCGAAAGAATTTAGATCATTAGTTCTGTACAGCAGTACCGCCGCTCTCTAAATGCAGAGTACGCGGCCCAGTGAGTAGGGCACCAACCCCTGTCGCGGAACACTCGCTGTGTCTGAAACAACCCCCTATCCACTATATAGTGCACTATTTAGAGTGTTCGCCATTTTGTAGGAGTGTCAGAATTCTGAGTGAGCCACTCATTCCTTACTTTTGTTCACTCATTGTTACCCACAATGCACTCTAATTCCGAGTGTACATTTGATGTGCACTCGACGACAGTTAATTGCCCACAATCCACCATGGGGAAGATGTACAAGCTGGGAGTTTACTGCTTACTTCACTCCTGCAATGTTTTATTTCATGCTGAATGTATTAAATTACTTTTTGACAAATCATTACTTGATTAAAATAACATAACATATAGAGAGGCAAAACATACAGATACATTTTAAAATGTACTCTTTATTTGATAAAATGTGTTTACTCTTTATATTAAAGGTGCAGTATGTAAAAAATGTTATGTAATATTTGCCTTTTTTTTTGCTAATGTGTGAACGGCTTGTAACGCAACTTAAAAAATGAACCCTTCCCAGACTTCCTAGGTTGCCTATTGAAGCCTGTAGACTGATTTTTATGTGAAGGGAGCGGGTCGCTTTTGCTGGGAAAATCCAAAGGATGTGACGTTTATGCGTGCTCCCGAGAGCCTTGCCTCAGCGCTTCTCTTCCGCTGTTCAACAGCAACAACAAACTGCAACACTAGGTAACGTTATCTTAGAGATGGCATCCAGCAAACGTCCGGCTCCCAGCACGACACCGACTCCTACACAAACTCTGAGTAAGCCAAAAAAAAAAAAAACATTTATCTACTGAATCTCATCTGGCTAAGCGGGAACGTGATCATGGTCGAGCGAAAACTAGAGCGAACATCGGCAGGGCATTTGATTCCTGGAGGGACCTTCGTCCGGTTTTGGGGATCAAAGCCGACCCTGAATTGGTGTTCTTATTGGACAGGTAAGCTTACATAACTGCAAAGCATGTGAAATATAGTGCCAGAAGGATTGATCTGTGTAATTTTTTGCTAACTTGATCTTGCCTGCTAATGCAGACGAACTGCAAGCTACCTTGCTTCGTAACTTTCAAATAATTTCAATGATCTTCTCTTTATACTAAAAGTCAGGTATACAGGATAAATTTAAGCAAATACGCTGGTTTCTTGATTGTAGTACAACATATGACATACAAAACATACAATAGTGCAACATAACAGTGCAGTGCAACAGTAAACTGTCTGGTATAGTTCGGTAGTATGTAGCTGTATGTGTGTATCAGTATGTTATGTTAGCTCATAAGTAGTTTTAGTTTAGTCTCAAAGCTTTTAGTAAAACAATCATAGCTGTGTAATTTGAATTATGCTACCTCATCTGTCAGCATGATGTCGGTGAATCACATTCAGTCTCTTTGTACGTTACGTCATTGTTTTGGTCTATGCTCGCTCGCTCACGTCCCAATGGAGTGTGTGCACGAGCACGAGCAACAGGTAGCTGGCTGCAGTTCACTTAACGGCCACAGGTGTCATTAATAACAAGGGTTTCTGAATCTTACATACTGCACCTTTAACATACAGTATATATTAAAAATGACAAACAGAATGAAGATGTATTGTATTAATAAATTATTTAATAAGAATAACAAGTAAGGCCCAAGTATTTATAATGTCATATGTGACGTTGTTTCTGCGACAGCCACAGAGATCCGACACTCGGTGTATACGGCAGCGTCCGAATTCACTCACTCATTTCATTCACTCACTGCTGAGATATAGTGCACTCACTGCCATTCACTATATAGGAAATAGTGAACGATTTCGGACACAGCCTCTCTCTTCGCCATAAGATCTCATCTCTCACGCGCGTGCCTCGCGTCCCTCGCTGTGCATGCGCAGAAATGCTGTCTGCTCTATTACTGCTGCCCCATTGAGCAATAATTATGTGCAATTCACAGTCTAGTCTTTTTATATTTATCCAACACATCCTACCTCTTCTGCCATTACATTCCCTTGCACTGTATATAACAGATTTGTATTTAGTTTTGCACTACGTATGTGTGTATGTATGTATGTGTGTGTCTGTATGTATGTATGTATGTATGTATGTGTATATATATATATATATATATATATATATATATATGTATGTGTGTGTGTGTTTGTATATATATATATATATATATATATATATATATATATATATATATATATATATATATATATTGTCTTATTGTGTATTCTATATATACTTTATTTTCTATTAATTATTATTATTTATTTATTTATTATAATTTATTATTATCTATGTCTTGTTGCTGTTTTGTATTGTTGTGCACTGGAAGCTCCTTTCACCAAGACAAATTCCTTGTATGTGTAAGCATACTTGGCAATAAAGCTCATTCTGATTCTGATTTTGACTCTGTTCGCACTCCATTTGTCAGTCACGTGAATGGCAAAGCAAATGGCATTTACACTTAACTTGGATGTTTACATGGATTTATACAGTTAATCAGCCCGAAGTAGCTGTGATAGTTTCCAGTAAATGCATAAATACTCCTCATGACATGCGGGACAAAGTGCACTGATATATTGCTGCACTGATTTTAAAATGTACACTTAAAAACTGATGTCATAAGAGCCCAGTTACATTATCACTCTGAAAATGACCATCTCATTACACAGAAAAGCCCACGTTAGGATTAGAGCCAAAACTTACCTCAGCGTGCTGCCTTAAGTTGGAGCTGTGATTTTAATCGTGAAATATCTGCTTGTCTTGGTGTTAAAAGAAGGCATTGCATGACGATACTATTCTCTTTTTCACTGTGCGGAGCGAAGAAAGTGTTTCATTTTGAAGAGTTTGATGCTGCAGTATTGATGACTTGAGTGACAGTCAATGTCAGCATGCGCAGCTGTGAGAACTTCCGCTCTCGTAAAAGTCCCATTCAATAATCTCTCAATAAATTACACATTAACTAAAATTAAACCCAGTAATGTAACGACAGGAATGCCGCCAATTGTAAAGAAGTAAAAGTAAAAAAAATTAATTAGAAATTTACTTGAGAGAGAGTAAAAAGTACCCACTTTTAAACCTAATCTAAAAGTACATTTTTTCCCCCAAAAGTTACTCAAGTAAATGTAACGGTGTAACTGTAGCGCATTACAACCCACCTCTGGCTGACTATCTGTGCTTTTTGGACCTACAAATATCTAATCACCATCCTCTCCCATTCTAAGGACCTGCTGAGCCTGGAACTTTTTCTACAAATCTTCAAAAGTGTTTTGCAGAAGAAAGTCATACACATCTCAGATGGCATGGTGAACTATCCCTTTAAATCCTTTTTTTACTATTGATCCCCACTTTCACATTCTTCTTCTTTTGTTTTTGGTAATTCACATTCTTCGTGCATATCGCCACCTACTGGACAGGGAGGAGAATTTATAGAAAAAAAGGACTTAAATATTGATCTGCTTCTCACCCACAACTATCATATTGCTTCTGAAGATATGGATTAAACCACTGGAGTCATATGGATTACGTTTACGCTGCCTTTATGTGCTTTTTGGAGGTTAAACCTTTTGGTACCAATTCACTTGCATTGTGAGGACCAACAGAGCTTAAATATTCTTCTAAAAATCTTTGTTTGTGAGTAAATAATGATATTCATTTTTGGGTGAACTATTCCTTCAAGATATTCCTTCAAGAGAGAGAGAGAAGGGACATGATTAAGATATACTTGATGTCCAAAACAACAAAAAGCAGGTTTTTCTTTGATATTGCAGATGACATGCAAAACACGAAAGCCGAGGGGAGACACAGGCACACTGGTATGAACTGAGAAGCCTGTGTTTTCTCAATATGGCCCCCACTCCCAACCTCACTGATGTGAGGGAAAGTCACGCAGTGGTGACTTTGGTCCGTCAGCATCAGGGAGTCCAGCTCCCTTGTCCACGTAAGCCTCTTGATATGAGTGTGAAAGCTGTTGTTAATAAAAGTTTCAAAAGGAGAGATGAAAAGGAGAAGAAATTGAGCAGCCTGGGCAGCATTATTCCCGCTCTGTATGGTGGCTGCCCTGGCGGAGGTGTTCCACCAACCGCAGGGGCTCGCAGAGGTCGCTGGAGATGTCGCCACCATCGCCCGAGGGCAGGGGCGAAATCGCTCGCCTCTCGCAGGCTTCAAAGAGCTGGGCAATTACACTCAAGTAGCCAAATGAATAGATGTCTCAGCTTGCCAGCAGTTTCTTCAGACAAACAGAGGAGGCCTTTGAGAGCAAGAGGAGGGGAGAGCCGCACCTTATGAGTAATGTGTAGCAACTCGTTTGATAATTGCAGGGGGAAAAAGCTGCCCGTCTTCTCTCCGAAAAAAGCAACTTGCACCAACCGTTGGCTCTGATCATAGACAGAAAAACCAGAGAGAAAAAGGACGAATGGCAGTACTCCATGTGAGCAATGTTGTTTAGAGAAGGCGCCCATTGTAAATGCTCCTCTCGAGCAGTGGCACATACGAAGTCAGCTTCCCATTGAGTGGGCTGAAAAGGGCTTTTGATTGGAAATTGCTCTGGCAGGAGAGCACACCTGCAGAGAGCGGTCTATAGAGCCTTTTGGACGACCCAGCAGCTGCCAGAGCTGTAAGTCTGGGCACCTAGTGGGCCGAAGAATAGAAGCTCTGGAGTCTTTCAATGCAAAGCCACTTAGTAACAGAAGGCATGTGCCAAGCTTGCAAACACAGAATGAAAAGTGCCCTTCGGAGTTGACTAAATATCAGGGGGGCACTTTTTAAAAAAACTCCTCCAGCCCTCTTTCCTTGGTCCCCCCTCGCACTTCTATTTGTGAGAACAATAACAGACCTGAGAGCCCAAACCACAGAAATATACCAACAATCGCCAGGGAGAGGGGTGAGGAACTCAGCCGGAGTGTGGAAGCCATCAATTACACAGAGCAAAAGTTAAAAACCCAGCGGGACCGACGCATTAGAATGCAGAGATATGCACGGCTGCAGGCAGTGGAAGGCTCTACTGTGCTGTGGTCGGGATAAAGAAGGCCCCAAAAATGTACTCTTTGGAATATGGACCATGACTGAGAAAGTTTGACCACAAGTCTTGATTTTATGCATGGTTCCATCTTCCATTGTTTGGAAAGATATCTTTAAGAGGGAGTCTTGTATAATGCAAAAATTGCTCTCCAGAAACAAAACTTGAAAAAGAAAAACCACTTGTTTAATACAAATATTCCATGCAGTACGTTGCATATAAACACCATAAAGCAAGTTCATCTCCTGCTGTAAATCAAACGCACACATTTAAAACTGACACAAAATTAGATTTAACAAGACTTGTACTGTATACCATTTGGAAAGTCTTTAAAGTCTGACAGACTTCACAAACAGTAGAGTGCCTAAAAAGGGATCAAAAGCAGTTGACTGTCCGGGCACTGAGGTCCTGGATTCCGTTGCGTTTTCTCGGCTGAAACCTTCTGAAGATGCCGCTGACACATAGAGAGCCATGTGCACGAATCACACAAAGCATTGTCAATTGAAGCATCTCCCAGCAGCTAATTTATGATGCCCTCAAAGCAATTTTCACAGTCAGAAAAGTGCAATTGTATTTTCCAGCTCATTAAACCCAAGCACAACAAAGCTTTCATCCTCCCGCAACCCCCTCCCTCCTTTTCCACCCCTCCAACCCGCAGTCTGCATTTCAAAAGAGGCAACATGAAAACACAAGCCTATGCTAAGTGTAAAATAAACATTTTGCTCTCATTTCTCTGTTTTTATGGTCAGCACAAGGAATTTGTCTGTGCATAAGGCATGGATGAGAGCGCCACAGCTTGAAGTATTCATAAACGTGGAGCCGCTTAGATTCAGTGAGAATTTAAGGCTTGTTTATTCAGAGGGCCTCTCTGCTCTCCTCCCTCCTCTTTGTTCTGGGTTTCATGGGAGGACTTGGAAATTGTAATCTCAGGACAATCAGGCTGACTTATTTGTTCAGGCCCTGTCTCACTCGTAATCACAGTAAACCCTTTAAATCAAGTGAGTACCTGTTAAAGAGCCTCACTGTGAGGTGCATGCATTCCCCTGCCTCGGAAAGCTCCCTCCTTGAAACACTCTCAAGGGCTTAATAAGTGTTAGCAGTTAAATCAATCTCACTTAAAAGTGTGCTTGATAGATGGGCATTGTTCAGGTTTGATCTTAGTTTTTATGACTTGATCTGACTTGAAGAATTTAGTTTCTGACACTTTTCTTTTTGTTTCTTTGCAAGTAAAGTAAGGAATAATGCTAGAACATGCTGACTATAACTTATTTTCTTATTGTCTTTTTTTAAATGTAGCTTAAAAACAAGAACTGGCATATTTGTGACAAACTGTGTGAGAAAAAAGGATTGCATTTGCAGTGATAAAATAACAAAAACAGGGAATTATTAACAAATTAAGCTTTTTTTATGTTTTTTTTATTTTTTTATTTACATGATATACAAACAATTGCTTTTGGAGAGGTTGACAAGGAATGTCACTGTGCAAAACTGCACAAGAATTGCCCCCCTTTAAATAAATACTGAATTTCTGCTCATGAAAATGTGCCCTGAAGTGCAGGGTTCCTGTCAGGCCTCAGTCGAAGTTGGGCTGAAAGACCAAAAGGGATCATTCACACAGTGGCAGACACTTTTGCGAAAACTAATTCACTGCACAGATAGCCATTGAGGACAGAGTGAGACCAGGACAGAGCATTCGAATGTGTGGTCACATTCTTCGGTTACTTGCTAAACCACAAAATGGCCACAATTAGTTTCTCATCCCTATAGTCAAAACTATGTGACCACGCTCATTGTCCTTTGCTTTCCCTCAAAAATCTTGGTTCAAATCCACAGCTAGAGTCCAGAAAAATTGCCTCAATTGTCCGTCGTCATCTTTGTGGTGCACCTTAAGTGTTATTTGTTTTTAGTTCAATGGATTCTAAACCTCTACTGGAATAGAAAAGAGAAGAAGAGCGAGTGACTCTGGAAAAATGCCAGTAATTGAAAAAATATGCCTAGTCTGTCAGGGCTTGCTATTATAATTGATGATAAAATTGAACTTTCAAGCATTTCCCTCACCGCGTGCTTTATAAATGATCCTGACATGAAAATGACACTGCAAAACTGCAGCTCATATTCTCTAAATCTATTTGCAGTGCACATAAGATCCTCTCATTAAGCAACATGTTCTTGTAACTCATGCTGTGTTCATCTTTACAAATCCTTTTTTGTATGTATTTTTCTGATAAAGCATTTCATGTGTATATATACAAATAATTTTCTTTATTTATCACACATTTTTGCACATATACAGTGAAATTCTTCTTTTTCACATATCCCAGCTGGGGTCAGAGTGCAGGGTCAGCCATGATACAGTGCCCCTGGAGCAGATAGGATCAAGGGCCCAACAGCCCTTGGCAGTGCTGGGGCTTGAACCCCCAACCTTCTGATCAGTAACCCAGAGCCATAACCGCTGAGCTACCACTGCCCCTAAATACAGGGGGTTGTGGGTTACATATATATATATATAATGTAATATACAGTATATAAGTGGTAATAGAAAAGGATGGATGTGTACACACACACACACACACACACATATATATATATATACTGTATGTACATCAATATCTATATAATATAATATAATACATAAGCTATGTGTTGTACCCAAGAGAGTCTTTCATTTAGTTTTAATGCTTTAAAAGATGTTACGATTGAGTTTCTGTTTAGGTTTGAGATTTCAGTTACTTGCAATAAAACAGAATTGTAATTTTATTATGCATACATTCCAAATATGTACTTGATCATTTGCATACCACAATCCATCAACTAACAATTTTTTTTCATCTATCTATTCATTATATATTATGAACTCTCTATTTTCTTAAGCAATGACCATCTTATCCAATTTTCGTGAGAGCACTAATTCTAAACACAATTTTCATGCCAGTAAAGAGCAAGAGGGTGTGGGTGGGAGTGTTTGCGCTATCTGTGGGTGTATACGCACAAACTGGGTGTGTATTGTATGTACTGTAAATGGCACAAGGCGCAAATTGCTATTTTCCTGAGAAATAGGTCCTTGCCCTACAAGGTTTCAAAAGCATGTCTGTTTGCAGTACAAAGTCTAAACTCAGTCCCTGCATTTGCAGTTTGGAGATTCCACCAGCAGGTGGTAATAAAGTTCATGTCCAAACTCTGAATATATAGTGGAACATTATATCCATGACGATCACTGTTGTAGCCATTTTATGAAACAAATATTTATGAGATTTTTGTTAAACTATCCTTAGGTCATGGTTTATTTTTCAGTTATTATGTTTATATTTACAATTGTATTGATCTAATTTGCATTGGTATTTTTTCACCTGTTGTCGTACAGTGGTTTTTAAGGCTGCAGCAGGGATCGGTGGAAGAAGTTGGAAAGGGTAAAAGGTTTGGATTTCATATAATTTTTTTTCCCACTACGTTATTTTTATTAAATTTTCATTTCATTTTAGATATATTTTTGGTTACATTTTTTTAATGTTTCAATAAATAAATGAAATGATTCAAAATCAAAATCGACCGGTAGAAGTGTTCCTATACAATCTCTGTTAATACTAGACAGGGTTTGTGTGTAAGTAGATGAAAATTATTAACAATACATACATTCTCTATAATTTAATGGTGCGTAAATCAAAATACTGAGGAGAACATTTTCCACGTGTATAAAAGGAGTGTGTCAATGTCATAGAAAAGAATGTAATTTTCTATTCTTCTAATTCATTGCATACAGTCCATTTACATTACCAACTTCAAATGAATGTGCTGTTTTTGTTTATATTGCTGGTGCTTATGGACTATATAATAGGACACAAACGGTGCCAGAGAAGAACCTCATTGCAGAGAACCAGAGAAGAATTAAATTGCACTTGACCCAGCCCATTAGCACTTTGCAGGTACAACTTTGCCAGTCACACTTGCGCCTAGACTTAGCGCATGCTTGCACGAAAATACAAAAACTTCCTCGCTATGCCTATTGACTTTGCGTATATGACTTATGGCATAGTGCTGTGCTTAGCACTAACTAAAATAGGTTAGCCAATAGGTTAGCTTAAAATAGGTAAGCCAACGCTAGCCAATGTTTCTCTACATATATGACTGACAAATGGGCAGGCCGCATTAATAGGTGTAGGTACCCAAGCAAGAGGCTCTGTGGTGGGTTAAATCTCTCAGCTGGGATGCTCAGCAGTTCATGGGCGGCTTACCCTTATAATTGTTCAAAAACATGAGTTCGACAATTGAGCTAAAGCAGGCAAGATTTTTCTGTGGGGAAGTCAAATGGCTTTAGAAATGGGGCCATGATGTTACCCTAAACTGATTGGGTCAGGTCAAGCTCTTGTTAAGTCAAATAAAAGGTCAAGATACTTTCTACTTATCCGTGTCACCCGAGGCCTCTGTTTTAAGTGCCCCCTCTGGGCAGAGTAAAAAAATCTTAAGGAAACCCTATGCGCATGGACATAAACACAAGACCAACTTGCCAAAGCAGTTTCCCTTTCGGTGTAGTTAAGCATTTATGAGGCCTGACCTCCGCCGGTTTCGCTCGCAGCAACCCATTGGATTCTGGTTTAAAAGGACTGCAGAAAAAATGCTGGTCACAGAGTGAGGAAAGACCACTACAGGATTAACTTCATTTTTCTAAATCATAATAATTGTACTTTGTTTAAACAAGCAACAAAATAGCTACAACTATTTTCACAAATATTAAAAGCATATTAACATATTCTATGCTTATGTTTCACAAAAATAGACGCACAAATAGATGCACTTTCTTTTAAGTTGGTTTGGTTAGAGAGCATCTCTGAAGAGCCTTAATGTAAATTTGAATGTAATGTACAGACTCAAAACAAATAACTTAAAAATTAAATATTCTCAAGTGACAAGAAACATGAGAAATAATAGAAGAGAGACAGCAAAAACAAATTAATAAACTGAAACAGTAAGAGACACCTTAGTGAAGAGAGGTATGGTTTTGTTAACATTTGCACAGCCCTTTTTGAAGGCCTGGGACTCAAATTGCTGCTCTTGTTTGCTGTCATTGATATAGCAATAATCATTATCCAAGAGGTAATTCTCCCCAGACTTGGCAAAGGCATGATTGTGAGATGTAAATGATAGTTTTAATTTTCCCTCAGCGGGATACAGCCGTTGTGGTCTGCCTACTTCTGTCACATCAACACTTCATTTTGGCCACCATTTCACAGAGGGCTATAACTGTGTCCCTTTGTGCCTCTGACAAGCTACTCCAAGGGTTTAAGGTTCCAATTGTCTCTTTAAATCCCTAGAACAATGCTCTGATGTAATCCTGTTGGAGCTTGATGCCACTTGCTGGATTTTTTTCATGTGAGTGGTCAGTTAATGGACATCATGTGTCTTGTGTCAACAAATTAATCTTGGATTGGACTGACTTCCCAAAGTGCTCTTTAGCATTAAAGTAAACAGGTGCTCTACAAAACATGATTTTCACTGTTGTGACCACCCTGGTAACACAATGAGGGTTTAAATGATTATGCATTCTCACTGCTGTCTTATGCAGATTGCTTAATAGATTGCAGTTTCTAACATGTTTTAACGAGGAACAATTAGCAGGATCACATATTATTCATTGCTCTTATGTTTAATGGCTCTAAAAGCATTTCAGTCTCTAGCTGACTGAAGTTTTTGAATCAATGCACTGAATCAGCCAACTTTCACCCACACTGTGAAAATGTCCATTCTACTCCTAGGCGACCTTGAAGGACAGATCTGCTTTTAAGGTCTGTAATGACTTCTGACATAGTTTACTTGCCTCCACGCTGTGACAGAAATGTCTTCTGGAGTCAAAGGCGGAAATATCTGAAACAGGGCACCACTTTGGAAGCCTAAAGCCAAATATTTTGAGATTATACTTCAAGAGGGATTTTTCCTAAAGGTATATGTATAAAAATGCAAAAGATAATAGGATAAATATATTTTTTTATTAATGTTTTCTTGACCAAATTAAATCAGTAACCAATAACCATTAAACGACATGGACATACAAAATGGAAACTAAACTTGAATCTTGGGTGAGAACCATATTTGCACAATAAACTCAAGAGTTGCCAAATTTAAGTAGAGCCATGGACAGACTGCACCCCACTAAGACACAGCTTGATGCAAAGATGAAAACACTCAAAATTGGACTACTGTAATGTGCGTATGTAAATTGATCTTGACAAGCCAAAGTACTATCCACAGAACAAGATCTGATTAAAAAACAAAAACCTTGAAGCCAAAAGTTCAAGTTCTGTGCCTTGGAGTATTCAAAAACACTGATCTCATTTAAAATGGTTACTTATATCCTTTGAAACCTCTGCAAACATTTTCTTTGATCGACTAAAAGCCCATGATTATCATAACATGATGCCATTACAATCTGTATGGATATGCCGCAAGATTTAATGTTTGCAGACAGTCCATTTTAGCCAGGAGTATGGAGATGCATAGACTTCGTTATGAAGATGGAAATCTGTGAAGATGACAGTCAGAGATTTTTAGAAGTATTGCTTTCTCAAAGGTATTCATGGTCCAAAGAGAAATGGGGCACAGATCAGAAAGAACACTAACATGCTAGGATGAGATCACAAAATAGGGCTGTAAAACCACAGAGATGAGATAGGGATGTGACCTTAAACTCCATAAAGGACATGAGTAGGGGGTTTGTCCTTTCTGTACTATGGCATCACCACACATCTGTAATTGGTTCAACGTAAAGCATGTCAGCACGGCTGGAGAGGGTATGAAATGTCTTGAACTATTAATGTCAGTCGGGCCAAAACGATGGCAATGGAACTTGAAGTTTAGCTATAATTCACACATTTGTGTAAGAATAATATTCCAGCATGTGAGATGTTGGCTTTTTGCTGGAATATTAGTCTGAATTTATTGGCATTAAAAAGGCATCCTCTTCATCAAATCTCATTCAAGGCCATGTAAATCTTAAAGATTTCCCCCCATTTTCTATAATTTGCTTACTAAATGAAAAAATAAACATACTGAATATAAAACACATCACTCTATAACTTGCACAACTTTGCCCAACAATTTTCCTTTTGAAAAGATGCTTTTTTCCAACTACAAGAGTTTCTCTGCAATCAACATGCAATTCTGCCTGGTTTTATTTTTTTAAACATGAGAATCAAAGCTAAGGATGCATGAGAAATCTATGTAACCCCCCTTGGACATAGACAAACATTCCTTCAAGAATCAGATCTTTACAAAACTTTGAACTCATGCACAGAGGGCTAACATAAACAGTATTGTGCTGCTTAAGAGCAATTGTTCCACTGGCAAAGCAATAGTCAAGTCATGAGGGATTCCAAATAACATTTTGAGTTTACATTTTGAGCAATTACTAACCTCAAGAAAAGTAACAGGAAAAATTAATTATTCAATAAAAAAGTTTGAGAGTCAAGGGAGACTGGAGGAAAGTTATGCATGACACTGAAATTCCCCAGAGATGAAATAGCGTCCTAAGATGACGGCAAAGGAAATTACTTAATAGCTATAAAGAAGAAAAAGGCAACAGTGATGTCCTCAGACAGAAAGCTAAATGGGATATTTTAGCATATCAACTTTGACCTTGGCTGCCTCTAAGCAAACAAAAAAATCCTGGTTTGTTAACAAGTTTTAGTGATTCAAGTGTTCTCTCCTGAATGACTCTCTAGACCAAAATAAGGATTCACCAAATATTCTTTTTTTTTTTTTTTTTTTTTTTTACTAGAGCAATAGCAAAACAGATTTTTAAAGCACCTTATCTGTTGTTTCTGAGACATAGTCACTCTATAATCATCAGTTTTAAATTAACATAGTTTACAGGTGAATAAATGGCCCTGAATGCACAGTTGTATATACATTAAAGTTGTTTGGGCACTTGTCAGCTTCTGCCATTTTGGGGTAATGAGTAGCATACACACTACACTACTTACAGTATTTTGTTTTGTAATAAATCAGAGCCACTTCCTTAGTGAATGTTTCAATATGTGCACTGGTTTTGAAGAACACTTGGAGTGGTATTCTCATGGGAGGAGGTTACATGGGCCTAGCAATTACATTCACCAAGAATTTTGCTGAAATACCACCTTACGGAGAGCAGTGTGGATCAGCAGAAAAAAATGTGTTCCACTTTTTTCTCACCAGTGTTCTTGGATTTTAAGATATTTAAGATCCACGGAGCAGGAAGTCCAGATAACACATTTTTAACACTGCAGTTATAGAGCTGCATGGTTACCTGATTCATAGTGTTTGACAGAGACAGACAGACAGACAGACAGACAGACAGACAGACAGATAGATAATATAGTTTATACCACAATAAAACACTTTTTGCAGTATAGCCCTTATAAGGTATTAGGCATAATTCTTGACAATTTTCTGCAATTGTCTATTAAATATTTCTAACTAATATTTGACTATACCAGCGACTCTTATTTTAAAATATCAAGCATAACATTATATAAAATCCAATAAACCGCCATATAACATTCTTTGAATGAAGAATCAAAGATCCATAGAAATTAGGCATCAGGATAATAATAGGCTAACATTTGACCTATATGGGTCGACTTGAATTGTCGAGGTGAAACACAATAACTTATAACTTTCTAAAAGAGTTTTCAGCTATTGACAAGAAAATATTTTTACAATAACACAGTGAATAGCATAATTTAAATTCTAAATACCAGAAGAAAATGATTTTTTCAGTTTTTTTAATTGCATCAGATTAATGGCATAATCCAAATGCAGGTCTATGGCTACTTTAAAGATAATAATAATAATAAAATAAATAAATAACTAAGTGTTATTTATGCTAGGACTTTAGTACTAACAGCTAAACAAATTAAATTCAATACAATTTAACTTTAAATAAACAATAATTTATTAATAATTCGAATCATAACGAGTCACACATTAATTATTCAGTTCATTTACCAGTGTTGGCACACATGCCCAAATCCGGTTTTAAGTACAATTTGTATTCACTGTAACCTTCTTTTTTCTGTTATATTTACAAAGAAATCTACAGAGTAAATAAAAATGATCAAGTCTAGCCCTTCTGCAAGGAGACATTTAGTGAGGCAACAGTTAACAGAGTGGTGCGCGCTGTCTGTGGGAACTGATTGCCCTCTGGCTATTGCCTTGACATTAAACTCTTCGAGGACAATTGGTTAAGTGGAGTTAACTGTTGCATATTCTCCCTGAGGTAGCTTCCTTTTTGATCTTGCCGAGACTGGCGCCTTTCAAAACAGGGCTTGTCTGCGTTATGAAATGCTTTGACTTACGGTGAGGGGTTGCCAGTTGCGCCTCAATGGAGGCTTTTTGCAGTCTTAAAGGGCCAAGACAAGCTTTAAATTGCCGTAATGCACCGTGACAAAATCATCGTCAATTCAGTCACACCGTTCTGTCATGTCACAGTATTAAGGAAAAAGTTGAGAGTTGTTTTTGCAATTGAACACTTTTCTATTTAGTAATATTTACGCTTTATTTTTGAGGTAAAGCAAGCCTGATGCAATTTAGAACAAATAAATTTTGTTTAACATGTGCAACACACATTCGAAAAATTCACTGCTACAAATTTAAATTCCGTGGTGTATATATATATATATATATATATATAACTCTTCAACTCCGATGTCAAAATTAAATCACATGTGCGATAAAACAAAATTTGATTCCATTAACCGGTATTTTCATAAAATAAATAATAAAATAAAAAATAAATAAAATAAAATAAAATCTCACAAAAATTCTTAGACAAAGAGGCAAAGAAGTGGTTTGTTTCGCTGTATGTTTTCAATAAGAGTTCAGTTAATGAGTGCGGAGGCCCGCTATACAGACATATACCCTCTTAATTGCAACAAAACTTCTCAAATGGCTCCTTGACTTCAAGACTGGAGCCCCCAGAGCAATCAATAAACCACCTCGGCAAGACAAGTATGATTAACCATGCAACATTTCTTTCAAAATCATTGTGACGTCTCAAAGGAACTGCTCTGACCAATCAAACTGAGCATTCGAAAAGTCATGTGGGTGAAATGTCAAGCCGATTGGAGGGCGGAGAGGAAAAAAAGCGAACTTTTGGAAGTTTATAGCTGGGAGTGCGCTCTGCTAGGAGATCGAGGCAAGCGTCGCAAAAGCGCGACGACAGAAGGGACGGGCAGTGCTGGAAAAGTAAATTCAGGACGATTTCAGATATTCTTGTTGTATGGCCCCTTTATCGTTCGTGATGAATTCTATTCAGGGGCACCTTTCCCAAGAAGGAAAGCTACAGGAACGCAAAAGTGCGGACAAAGAGGAGGCTCAAACCAACGATAAAGCGACTGTCAAAGGATGTAAAAGCAAGGCTTTGAGTCTTCCATTCAGTGTGGAATCTTTAATATCAGACAGAACGAGCACAAGGACTTTATACGCCTCATCTGAATCGGGTATTATATCTCCGACATCCGGTGCAGATGAGCGGCTGAGGCTCTCGCCCATGGCTCTTTACGCAGATAGAAAGATCCCAATGGAGAGCGTCTCAAACCTATCCGACTGCAAGAGAGGAGATATGGAGGAACTTGGCGACAAGGGACAGAGCGGCTGGTTTCAGACACCCTCGTACACCTCTCCGCCAAGTGAGTGGTCAGAATTTACAGCTCAGTAGGGAAGCCTGTCATCAATTTGGCACTTTAATGCAACGACGCATGACTTATAGTAAAGATGTTTCAGCTACTTAAACGCAAATAGACTGGTTTCCACAAACACTAATTATATAAATATTTCAGTAAGCTAATTTATTATTGAAACCAGTCAAAAAAATGTTTGCGTGACAGTTACAGCCAATTATTTGGTGTCATCCAAGGGCATAATAATGCTTCTGCAAAGAATGCCTAAACTTGCTTATTTTGGGGCATTCCATTTTAGCTGAGAGTATGGAATGGATGCACTGGAATTAAATTTGGGATATATACCTTTAAAGTATAACCTGATTCCATACATTTAATGTAGGCTACATCCTGATAACGCAGATTATAAAGTGCAAACCCGACAGAAAAAGTAAGAACCATCTACTATGTGCGGCAAATCATTCTCAAATTAATTTGTGCAATGTTGTTTTGCAGGGCATTCAAGTCCACCCCCGTGCACCTTGAGAAAGCATAAGAACAACCGAAAACCTCGGACCCCGTTCACCACCTCGCAGCTACTTGCTTTGGAGAGAAAATTTCGTCAAAAACAGTATCTCTCCATTGCGGAGAGAGCGGAATTTTCCAATTCACTCAATCTTACTGAGACTCAAGTTAAAATTTGGTTTCAAAACAGACGGGCGAAGGCAAAAAGACTCCAAGAGGCCGAGTTAGAGAAACTGAAACTTGCAACCAAGCCATTATTACCTGCGTTCGCCTTTCCGTTCCCACTAGGAACACATGTTGGTTCTCCATCCCTCTACGGACCGTCCAGTTCCTTCCCTAGACCTGCGTTACCAGTCCCAGGACTTTTCGGTGGGCCAGTGACCTACGGAATGTATTACTTGTCTTAACCGACTGAAGCACGTCATTTATATAATTCACCGTCTATAACTGCTGCGTTTTTGCCAGTCAAAAGACGAGTGAAATAGCAAATTTGTTCTCTTTAAAGAACTTCAGCAGTTATCCCAGTTTAAAAGAAATTATTTTTGTCATCTACAAAGTTTACTCCAAAAGTGAGTATCCCAAAATTAGCTTAGAGGGATAAAAAAAAAAGAGACAGCCTTTAAGTGTGCAATGTATTTTTCCCTGAATACAAACTTATCTGGTATAATATAGAATTATGCAGACATACAATTATGTAGCTAAATGTCATTTTTCCTAAGAGAAATAACACTTCCAAGTGATTTTTTTAAACCATGACTGAGGGCACATTTTCAGCCGATTTGGGAAGTTTCTGCCAGCATCACTTGTAGATACGAGATGTGCAAGAAAACACCCAATGTATGTGCATGGTCAGAATCACTAAAATAAAAACTGATTTCAGTTTGACTAGGTCCTATGACATTGCTACTTTCCATTACTTGGCTATAGGCTAACTAATTCGGGCCTAAGTGGACAGTCAATGTGAGCAATTCTTTAAATGAATATACGTCATACCTTCACGTAAACCAAATATTTCTAAAACCAAATTATTACAAAGATTGTACCCCTTTTTTTTTCTTTTTGTTTTTTAATAATTTGACAGATTTCCCCATTTTAGTTTTAAATACGTTGCTCGTTATTTCATTGGACTTTACTATGAAGAGGAAATAGAGGATAAAAAAAACAGCATCGCCCGTTATCCCATAACTTTACTGAAAAGTAAAAGTAAAAAAAACGTAATAGTTTTTTTGTTGTTGTTGTTGTTGTTTTTCTACGTGCTGTTGGATTCATTGAGGATTTTGGCCTGTTTTTTCTTTTTTTCGTCTGTTTAGCCATTATCCCTTAGTAGGCTACACATATGCTAGTTTGCTAGGTTTTAAGATTAATCACTAGATTTTTATTACTGTAAATACACGTATATACTACAGATTTTGCATTCCCCTTTTGAAAAAGTTACAAATAGGATTGCTGATATTTATACACTGTTTGCATTTATCTTGTGTAAATTATTGTATATTTTATATGTATATACAAATTAGAAAAATAATCTTTTGCATTAAAAAAAAACCCACAATAAATCTCACAAAGACTGATGTGTAAAATGTCATTACTAAGATGTTTAAATTTTTTTGCAAAATTCAATTGAATGATTGCCAGGTGTTTTTTTGTTTTTTGTTTCTTCAGCAGCTGACCTTCGTGTTGCTTCGCACATTACAGGTTTAGAGAACCGACAATTAGGCCTATTGCATGCGTTTCATTTAGTGGAGAAGGAAAAAAAAATCAACGCTAAGTGGACTTTAAAATGTGTGACGAGTAGCGTGAATAATATCCATGAGACACGAATAATGCAACTAAATTTTAATAAAAAAAAAAAAAAGGAGCCTACAAAAAAATGTAAATAAGTTTAAATTTGAACAATATTACGGCTGAAATTAGTTAATACTTTACTTTAAGATTAAGGCTCATCCTAAAATAGTCTATATTTAAGATAGGAGTGCTAGAACCTTTATACGCTGTTACAAAATCTTCAGTTTCTCTGTGAAACCGATTGCAGAGCACGCGTTCGTTTTAATGCATTTGTACCTTTTATTAGGTCTTATTCGACTAAGACACGTCTAAGCAGAGTCTGTAACATAAATTTGACATTCATTGAAAGCACCTTTAACTAAGTTAGATCCCGAAATCATAAGGCTTATTTGAATATGTAAAACATATTTATTTATAACTATTTTGAAATTATTTAAATTATTTTTAAAATATTCTGCTTGTATAACTTTCTCAGAAGCAACTTCTCAGCACTGTTTTCGATCTGATAATGCATCTCAACAAGAGCCAACCATATAAAAGGAACAGAAAAAATTGCTTTAAGAAATGTTTTATTGCAAAATCCTGCTCTGAAAAAAACAAATGGTAATTTTACCATGCATGTGGATACATGACAAATATTCATTAAATGAAAGCTTTGGCCTACTTCTTCCTTCTTCCTACTCTGAACCCTCTGACTGAGCCTTGACCAAAGCAAATGGATGGCGGAACTCTAGAAAGATAATAGTCGACACAGATAATTCTTATAACAGAGTCTACAAGGCAATGATGTTTAATATTTAAATATTTATAATACGATAATGAATCCACCCACTTGTATGAATATTGTGGCTTTGGAATAGTTGCATGCACTGGATTGGTTTCTACAGTCTTCAGGCTTTCTGGCTCTGAAGTCAAGGAGAAATCCATTGACTCAGCGTTCTCTGGCTGACTAGTTGCAGAAACCTCCATATGAGCATCCTTCTGTTGTGGAACCTTTTTTTCTCGAATTCTGTTGTACCATACAGAATTACGTTTATAAAAAAATAACAAAAAAAAGTAAACTAGGAATTTCCTTATTCTAAAATGTGCCATAATTTAAACTCGGTATTCATTTCAAACCTTCCACTTTTCTTTGATTTGTCAAATCTGAAGTTTGCAGGATAGCTATGCGTTCTGATTAGATGATTTTTCCTCTCTTTGCTTGTTATGAATTTCAGTCCACATCCCTCAACCAAGCACTCATACTGAAAAGCAAGATACAGTCACCATACAGACAACATTTGAGACAAATGAGCTGAGCATAATATGTTAGTTTTAACAGTGGGTAAATATTTTACTTTACAACTGGTATGTTTTGTTCTCCAAAATATTTTTTTAAGTTACATGCCATTGAAACTCTTGCATCATGAAACAGAAATGAACAGACAGAAACCAGTAGGAGGCAGCATTTCGCTGCACAGATGAGATGCTTGATGTTATTCAGATTGGTCTCATGTTAGTACTGTATGTGCTACTACAAAACAACAGAACTTATTTACACGTTTTTTGGACATTCACAGCAGTCGTTCTTACCTGGAAAGCATATGCCCAAAGAATTCATGCAAGACAGCCTTTAATGGCATGTGTGGCAACAATTAATTGCTTGAAATTAAAATTCACAAATAACTGCTTGGCACATATTTCTGAAGACAGCATGGCAAGTACATCCTCTTAGGAACAGGTGTACTGTTCACTAATGTTCAAATGCCAAATGAAACCACAATGACAGTATCATCAACTTCATCAAACTGAGTTATATTAAATTATGTATAACAGTCTGACACTAGTCAATGCAAGCTATTGTGAATGAAGTGACCACTGCACTCCATACGACAACATTACAACTAACTTTCTGGGGTTGCTTACGATATTACCATGCACTGCTTCTCCGCCATGACCTGGAAGAGAGAGTCATGCCACTCCAAGATGTGTATGTCCAGTAGTCGATTTGACGGAAAAGAACGTTTGCAGTTGGAGCATACATGTCGATGTAATGAATTGTAGTGGTGTTCGTATCCTTCCAATGTGTCAAATAACTGTATGCATCCCGCAATGTGACATCTGAACTCAGAAATGCTAGGAAGAGAGTTGAGAAAGTGACACATTAGCCCCACTATACCAGTTCCTACTACAACACAACTACATGATAACTATTTTAATGTCTTTAATGTTATGGCTTGAACAAGTATGATGAATAAAATGATAATCTGCCAAAATGATATCTACTATTCATATAATCATTATTAACTGAGCAAAGTAATTACTTGCCCAATTACTAAACAACATAATGTAGCATAATGAGAGCAACATGTGACACTCACGTTGGAGGCTGGTAATCATCAGCAATAGACGTTACGACATCTTGTAGATACATGTGCCGATGTATGTCCCCATCCTGTTGAAGAAACATTAAGAACAAAGCATATTGGTAAATAAATTAATCGCACACTCATAACGTTACTTGTCATTTTCAAACGTCTTCACCACTCTTAAGTAACACATTGCGAACTAAATTGGCAGAGGGGAGACAAAACATTTCAAATTCAATATTTAATAGAGATAAATTAAACTCTACTGCTGATAAAATCGTCTTGTGTAACAAGGTGCCTACTTCAAAATATTCATCCTCTACAGCAACGCGAATTCGTTGAGGTCTAAATCTGAACGGTGAAACAGCATTTTCTGCTTCTCTCTCTTTTTCTTTTTGTTGAAATGCAAACTCGAATTCCCTTTTTTCAGTTACTGGTATCTTATCTGCAAGAATTCTTGGTGTACCAGACCCCAAAAGTTCAATTAATTCTTGTTGCAGCATTATATCAACATACTGTTTTCAGTACAGCAACTTAGACGCTCTCAGAATCCCTTCACTGTCACTGATAGAAAACCCGGCGCTTCCGTGTCAAACCCCTTTCAAAATAAAAGCCTCTTGACTGCGCGCATATTCACGCATTGCGAAAGGTTTACATATAATAATAATAATAATAATAATAATTATTATTATTATTATAAGAAGAAGAAGAAGAAGAAATTTATATTTTATTTTATGTGCCAGGACTATGTCTTATCTCGTGCAAAAAGGTTTGCAAGACTACTATAAGACACGCCCATTACAAGTTATGCCCCCCTTCATATGGACTCTTTTTATTATTATTATTGTGACATATTTCATGTTCACAAAATTTCAGTATAGAAATTACAGATTTACATTCTTCTTCAAGTTAAGCAGTTAAAAAAAGAGAAGAAAAAAGTAAATAATAATAATAATACTAATAAAATAATAATAAATAAAAAAGTAAAAAACATAATAATAATGATCATAATAATAATAATTTCACCCTGTGTGTACAATTAAGGGGGGCGAATATAAGATGCAGTAAGGTATAAAGTTAGGGGCTTTACAATACAAAGAATTTCTCAATGAAATTGAGTAAAGTGTCATTCTTCTCATTGGCAATTCATTTTAAAGACTTTCAAAAGCTCAATTTCAACAAAAATAAATGAAATTTTGGTTGGCAATTTGCACATTTTTGTTTATGGATATAATGTTTGCCATGCAGAATATAAAAGTTTACCACATACTCCACAATCTTGTTCTTATTAGCAGGGACTGAAAACAAAATGTTTTTCGTTTCAGTTCGTTCTGAGCAAAAACTGTATTCTTTTGTTCCGGTTCAGAAGTTCCGCAGCCTCCTCTCCAAAAGGTTACTGATTAGAACAAAATAAAAGAACGGTTAATTACATTCTTTTAAAATGACAGTACTTTGCTCTAATGGGTGGGTGAAATTGCAGTGTTGCCAGATCTCAGGAGAAACAAGCAATATTGTCTGGAAAAACAAGCCCAAAATAAGCAAAAATAAGCCTTTTGTGTGTGTGTGTGTGTGTGTGTCTGTGTGTGTGTGTGTGGTGGATTTATTGGCATAGAAATCATAACAAGAAGTTAATTAACAGTTAAGTATAATTTTCTTTACAGATCTGCTTCTGAGTCAAAACCCGGCAGCATCAAATCTGTATTAATGCATCATATCTAACAGTACTTCAATGAAGACTTGGAAACAACTGAGAAATGTAATTTTTACCTCTAATAATGTTTTCCTTATATCTGGAATAGCTGTGCATGTGTATATAGTAATTATACATAGTTGTTAAAATGGTCTTCATTCGGAGAATACAACATCCACAACGAACAATTAGGCAAAGAAATGTGTGACGCCGCAGTTTCCTTCTGAAACAAAGAACATGTTTCATTTTTTCAGGCAACATGAAGTGCAGTTCCAAAAATTTACTGTGATAAACCCTTTGGCCTTTGGTTTCATAAAACAATTATCAGAGCAAAATTAACCATTACAAGCATTTAAAAATAAAGTTTTAACTCCAGAACAATTGAAAATCACTTTGTTCCGGTTTTCTGTTACGTTCTGCTAAAAAATTCATTTTTGTTCTTTGAACGTTTTTAGTCCCTGCTAATTTGTATAAGTACATATGACATCTTTCAGAGATAAATTGTAGACCATTTATCGTGGGTCAAATAAGTAGGAGCTAACATCAAACCAAAATTTTGAGGACACATGACAGTTATGAAATAAATGTCTTCCTCATTTACACCACAAAATGCACATTTGCTATCAATATCCATATATTTAGATAAAGCAGGTTTACAGGGGTAAAGTTTATGTAGGATTTTAAAGTGCACATGTTTGAAATACAAAATTTTAACCAAGCTTTTTTCCAATCAATATCAGAGATTTGAGCATTCCAAAAGAATTTCCCTCTAGGAGAAATCTTATGCTTTGACTTAAATATTTGTCGAAAAAATTTGTTGTTACAGGGTGAACTGAATAATCTGAAGACATCTACTATTGCAACAGTTGGATGTCACATTCATACACTGTTTTTTTGTGTTTATTTGGAGTCTCGCAGCAACCCTACACCTAACCCTAACCACAAAGTTTAAAAAATGTATTCTGAAAAAATGTCAAATTAAAAGTTATATTGAATACAATCATACAGCCGTATCACTAGGTGGCGACAGTGACGAGAAACGTGATGAAAATGAAGAAGAGAAGAAGCTGAGTAAACTGAACAACGTTTTTTATTATTGAAACAGCAAACATGGTAAACATGTTCAAATATAATACAGACATTACGAAAAAGAAAAAGAAAAATCATTTATCTTTTAACTAATATAAATAAAAAAAAATTTAACAAATCTTTGTGCTTTACAATTTTTACACACCTTTATCATCTTATGGTAACACTGCAATTATATCAGAAAATACATTGAAGTTGGGTTTATTTTCCTACCATTACATCTTATGTATAAAATATTATATACCTTGTATATGTTATAATTTATTGCCTTATATACCTACTTTGTACACTTAAAACTGTCAATATACCATTTTTTATGTTTTTTTATTTTTATTTAATTTATTTAATTTTAGTTTTTATTGTTCTGATGTTTTGCTGTCATATTGTACTTATTACAGCAATAATAATAATAATTATTATTAAATTAAAATAAACTTGTCCGCATTAGCCTTGACCTGGATCAAAAGAAAACTGCACCTGCACAATATAACCACACGATGTCAGCATAATCTAAGAACTCCGCTCTTTCACTTTTAGAAGTAGGCTCATACATCAAGTAATATTCTTTGGAAAATAATCCAAGAGCATTTAGCTACAGTCGGTTCTCAACCGGGAAGTACATTTGCTGTTCATTTGTTTCATTCAAATACAAATAATTATTAATATTAACGTTAAATTAATCAGTTTTCCGTTAACGTACATAATAGTGCATTTATTGACAATAAACACATATTGAATGTATTTAAAACAAATTAATATATATATATATATATATATATATTTTTTTTTTTTTCTATTGCGGTTTCACGAACATACTGAGAAATTTACAGGTCAGTTGACTCATGATGAGTTACTAGTTTGCTGTTACCGGATGAAGGAGGTCGTAAACTTTTTTTATCAATTTGCCGGATATCTGAGGCGGAGCTGTAACTTTCAAGTAACCTAGTTCTCACATCAGCTGCCCCTGAGTCCGTCAGAGGCGAGGAGCCGCAGGACATTTAAACCATGAGATACACTGGATTATTTATATCACTGCTTTCTTTTGTTTATACATGGGGTGAGCGCAGAGTATTTTTACAGAGCGAATCATTTAACTTTTGCGTGATGTGGCTAAATAAAAAGCAGCCTTTAATTTGCCAGACACAGATACTGATTAATTGTTTACTCACCTCGTGTTTTTTAGAGAACCTTGAGGCAGCAGATCCAGCTTTACCTCATGTGATGCACTATGATGTTGTCCGACTTCAGGCACTTAAAGAGCGAACGAAAAGGAGCGTCTTTTCTCTCAAGGTCCGGCCACATTCAATCTACTTTTGAAGACTGAAATGTTATTGGTATATCTTAGATTTATTTGTTTAAAGAAAAGCTGATGATGTAGCTTACTTTTATTAATTTATGAAGCCTATGCTTGCTTCCACCCCGTTAGACCTATCCTGAAAAACTTGAATATGCTCTTGCTGTGGATGGGAGGAACTTCAATATTTCTTTGCACAGAAATAGGTGAGACAATCATTAAAATAAAAACAACGTACTAACAGTATGCTGGGGAAAATGGACAATCTGTGACTTGTTTTCACACTCAAACTAATGGAGTTTCATCACATGCAGGGAGCTTTTAGGAAAACATTACACTCTGGCACATTATAACGAAGATGGGATTTCGGAGACTTCTGGCAATATTGTACGTTTAAACAATAAAATAGCTTATGTGTGTCTTATATATTATGTTATATAGTTTGTAAAATATATAGTACTGTTTAATAATGCTTTTTAATCTATTTTGCACACTTCAGGACCACTGCTACTATCAGGGATACATCCAAGAAATAGAGGATTCTTCTGTTAGTGTTGGTCTGTGCTCTGGAATGCAGTAAGGAAACATTTTAATGTTGAGTTAAATCTGATGTATGTTGAATATACCCTTAGTTTACTTTTTTGTACAGTAATGAAAAATATGGTCAGATATTCCAACATCACAGTTGAATTTCTGTGAATAAACAAGGTGGAAATCATATGGTCTCTTAAAAACCAAACAACAGTTTTAAAATGTATATTGAATGCTAGTTTATCAGTCATCGATACACTTCTATACTTTTCTTAATATTTGTTCAATAATGGCAATAGTGAATAGCTGAAGTATAATAGATAGACCTACAGCATATACGTTCTGTTCTAAGTCCCTTTTATTATACAGTGGCAGCAAAGGGTGTGGTAAAAGATTAGTAAAAAATAGTTAATTGTGCCAATGTATCTTGTGGCTTCAAAAAGTACACTGTGCCTTTGGATAGAATTCTCTGCCAAATGACTTCATATTTATTGTCTGTACAGTTCCCACAAATGTCTCATGCTTTAAAGGGAAAGTTCACCCAAAACTGAAAATTCTCTCATCATTTACTCACCCTAATGTCATCTCAGATTTGTATGACTTTCTTTCTTCTGCTAAATACTTTAGATGATTTTTAGAAGAATATCTCAGCTCTGTAGGTACATACAATGCAAATGAATGGTGATCAGGACTTTGAAGCTCCAAAAAGGATATAAAGTCAGCATAAAAGTAATCTATCAGACTCCAATGGTTTAATCAATGTCTTATGAAGTGATCCAGTTGGTTTTGAGTGAGAACAGACCAAAATATAACACATTACTATACATCTTGTCAATGCAGTCTTTAGGGACGATCATGATTTCAAGCTCGATTACACTTCCTAGTGCTTGACGCATGCTAGATGGTGCTATAGGAAGTGTAACTGAGCTTGAAATCATTATTGCCAAGGAGACTGCTGTCAAGATGTACAGTGAAAAAAGAATTATATTTTGGTCTGTTCTCACCCAAAACCAACTGGATTGCTTCAGAAGACATTGATTAATCCATTGGAGTCTGATTAATTACTTTTATGCTAACCTTTTCTGCTTTTTGGAGCTTTTGGAGTTCTGGTCACCATTTACTTGCATTGTTTGGACCTACTGAGCTGAGATATTGTTTAAAAATCTCAATTTGTGTTCAGCAGAAGAAAGAAAGTCATACACATCTGGCATGGCACAAAGGTAAATGAGGAGAGAATTTTCAGTTTTGGGTGAACTAATCCTTTAACTCAGGTGCCTAACTTCTCCCTCTTTAAAATATCTTTTTTTTTTTTTTTTGTTTTTAAGAGGATTTCTGAGAGCAGGAAAGCAAGTTTACTTGATTGAGCCCCTAGAAGAGTCTGTGGATGGTGACCATGCTATATACAAACAAGAGCATTTAAGGTCCAAGAGGGGGGCCTTTGGATACATTAATGACACAGTCTACGACCTTGGTCCAAGGTTTAGTGGACTGTATAAAAGCAAAAACATGGTAATAACTAAGATTGTGATAGAGTATATGTGATAGTTTTTACAATTAACTGTTTAATGAGAATAACTTTAACTTTATTTCATTTGCTCGTCAGAAAAACAAAGCCCCCAGTGGAGGACAGCGGATTGTTGAGATGGTTTTGGTTGTTGATCATAAGGAGGTAATAATAGAGTGTAATGGGGAAAAAATTATTGGTTTCTACTGTGTTGTGCTTATAATTGTTAAAAATATATACTTTCTTTAGTACAAAAGGTTTGGGAGTGTTAAGAATATTGAAGAAAGAATGATGTTGGTCACAAATCATGTGGACAAGGTACAATTCTGGTTTTATATTAATGTGTTTATTGTGTGATTCTTAGAATATGATTTATACAGTTATGAAAATGTTAGTTTTTTGCTTTCACTTTCAGCTCTACCGGCCTTTAAACATACGTGTCATGTTGGTAGGACTTGAGATTTGGTCACAAAGGGACATGATTGATGTCAGCCATATACCGAATGAAACTCTGGAACGTTTTTTAAAATGGCGTCAGGAAATTCTTCTCAAGAGGAAGAAGCATGACAATGCCCATTTTATTACGTGAGTCATTGGCTGCCCATCTTAATCATTCTCTGTGATGCGAATACCACATTTGAACTTTCACTGAATCCTGTTTGCTTAAAAACATGTCTTTAACCCTGGTTTTTGGTTTGTTTTGGAGAAAATGCCTTAAAGTCTCTCATTTTCATTCAGTTCTATAGATTTTCAGGGATCCACTGTTGGGTTGGCAACAGTGAATGCTATGTGCTCTCAATCCTCGGGTGCTGTGAATGAGGTATGTTTACGAGCATGTTTTTACATCAGTAAATTTAACGACTAAAAAATTACAGTTTCCTTATTACTAAGTAAATGTGTTTTGAAGTGAGCTGTGTTTGTGGTATCATTAATGAATCAAGTTTTTCTTTACAAAGGACCATAATGACAATCCTGTTGCAGTGGCTTCTACCATTGCTCATGAAATGGGACATAATCTGGGCATGTCACATGATAATACAAACTGTGGGTGCTCGTCTAGCAATGGCTGCATTATGCAAGATAGCATTGGGTGAGGCTAATTGAAAACACTTTTGATTAGCATATTCTTATGCAATGACACAAGAAACATGTGACCATGATTTTTTACTCTTATACCGACCATAATGTTCTCTTCCCACAGGTATGTTTACCCTGACTCCTTCAGTACTTGCAGTCAAGCATCCTTAAAGACTTTTTTGCAGAATTATGACTCCAGCTGTCTGCTAGACATGCCAAATGATGGTGAATTATATGGGGGCCCAGTGTGTGGGAATGCTTTTGTGGAAAAAGGCGAGGAGTGTGACTGCGGAACGGTTAAGGTTTGACATGTTGGTTTATAATACGTTTTATATAAGTTTCCCAGTTCTAACTTTAATTATGACTTCACTAAAATAGCTGTATTTTTTGAGTATATTTACTCTGACAAAAGATCCTTCATTTTGTTGATACAACATTTTTTATTTTCATCTGATCATAGGAATGCAACAATCCCTGCTGCAATGCCTCCACTTGTCGGCTGACCAAAGATGCCCATTGTGCACATGGGGAGTGCTGCCACAATTGCCAGGTATCAGCAAATGCCCCTTAAATCACTGCAGTATATCCATACACAAGACATAAGTAGTATTTGTAATTTAGTGCCTTTATTTGTCTCTTGTTCATCTTCCCTTCTAGCTGATGCAGTCAGGCATTCTGTGCAGACAAAGTGGTCATGACTGTGATTTGCCAGAGTACTGTACAGGAGAGTCAGCCTTCTGTCCCAAAGATGACTATAAGATGAATGGAATCCCCTGCAATTTTAATCAGGGTTACTGTTACAATGGACAATGTCCAACACATCAGGAACACTGCAAGTTTCTGTGGGGATCAGGTACTCTTCTCACTGAGCCAATATTTTTTGCCTAATACATTTCACACAGAGATCGAGGAATGAGAAATCAAACTTAATAATATAAAGTCATTATCGCATAATATGTTTAGATGCTGATGTAGATGCCGATACCTGCTTTCGTCACAATTTATATGACGGAACGTCCAAGTCCGCTGAGTAAGTGTAACTCCTATTGTAACATGAAACCTTTTATTTGATGGCTGAGGATCAAACATTTTATTTTTTCATCAAGAAAGCTTTGTTCCCTATCTGTCACTCACTCGACGTTGTGTCGATGTAGTGACACTAGGGGTCGCCCTTGGGAGCCCCAAACACCTCTGATCTTTGAGAAAAGGCCAATGGGAATTGGCGAGTGGAATTTGCATGCCACTCCCCTGGACATACGGGTATAAAAGAGCTGGCTCGCAACCACGCATTCAGATTTTTCTTCAGAGCCAAGCGGTTGTGTTCAGCGAGCTGAATCCTCTGCCATTCCATTCACCTCTAAGAAAGCTGTTGGATTTACTGCGCATTACAGCGGCTTCTCCCCCTCGTGCACCGGTGGAGTGCAGAGAATGCCCCTGGGCGCTTCGAGAGTCTAAAATAATATATATTCTTTCGATAAAAGAGTATATTTTCCCTACTAAAAGAGTGGCACTGACGGAGAGCATCTTTCTAAAGATGCCTTTCCGTCTGTGTTTATTTCCTGGTTGCGGTTGTTACCTCTCCACTTCCGATGGCCACGATCGCTGTCTTACATGCTTGGGCGCTGCCCACGCGGAGACAGCATTTGTGGACAGGTCATGTTCTCACTGCGAGAACATGACCATGGCAACGTTGCGGCTTTCTTTCGTTAGAGGGAAGGCCACCCCAGCAGCTCCCCGCCTCGATCCTTCTACCTACGGATTTGAGGCCGCGTCGGTTAGCACTGGGTTAGCACTCCCCAGTGGGAGCCACTCTGCCAGGTAACTCCCCACGGACCTCCCATTCCCCAGTACACTCGTTTGCCCCGGTCGAGTTCTGGGATGAGACCGCTGGCTCATCTCAGGGCGAGTTCGCGATCTCATTCGGCACTCGTGAAGTGGATGAGCTCTCGATTGCAGCATCGGAGAGCGGGCTGGTCCAGTCTGACGCTGAGGACTTGACTGGGCTCCCACCTTCGGGAGCGGTCACCCAGTCTCAGGCCGACGTGGAGCTGGCGGCCATGCTTGCCCGGGCGGCTGCGAGTGTCAGGCTGGAGTGGAATCCTGGGCTCAATTTGGTCGAGATGAGGGAGGCTGACAAGGTACGGTTCCTTGATGCCCCCATCTCCCAGGTCGGCCTATTTGGCGACACCGTCAAGGACTTTGCCCAGCAGTTCTTGGCGGTTAAGCAGACGGAGGCTACTCAGCATATCCTGCCCCAGCACGGATCAAGATCCCGCACCCCGTCTGCTCGTCGCCAGGGGCGTCCCCCTGCGGCGACGACACCGGCTCCAAGGTGGGCATGGCACCGCGGCACACATCACGTGGTCATCACGCCGATCTGCCGCTACCTTTTCAGCTCTTGGATGGGCCTTGCATTCCTACGGGCAGGAGTCCCCTTATTGCAAGTACCCCAGGCGCATTGTGGTTACGACAGATGCCTCCAAGTGTGGCTGGGGCGCCGTGTGCTACGGGCACGCAGCCGCGGGCTCCAGGACAGGTCCGCGACTGCGTTCGCATATCAACTGCCTCGAGTTGCTCGCAATGTTGCTCGCCCTGCAGAGGCTTCGGCCGTTGATCCAGGGCAAGCACATGTTGGTCCGGACGGAAAACATGACGATGGTAGTGTACAGTAGCCGCCAAGGAGGCTTGCGCTTGCGTCTCATTGTCGCAACTCGCCCGCCGCCTCCTCCTCTGGAGTCAGCAGCGACTCGTCCTCTCTCAGGGACGGGGCACCATCTGGCACCCACAACCAGACCTCTGGAATGTTCATGTCTGGCCCTTGGACGGGACACGGAAGACCAAAGTGGCATACCACCCACGGTGGTAGACCTGATCACTCAGGCTAGGGCTCCCTCTATGAGGAGCCTATGTGCCTTGCAGTGGTGTCTGTTCGCTAAGTGGTGTTCTTCCTGACGCGAAGACCCCCAGAGATGCGCAGTTGGGTCGGTGCTTTCCTTCCTGCAGGAGAGGCTGGTGGTGCAGCTGTCCCCTCCACCTTGAGGGTGTACGTGGCCGCTATGGTGGCGCACCACAATGCAGTTGACAGTAAGTATTTAGGGAAGCCCGACCTGATCATCAGGTTCCTAAGAGGGCAAGGTGGTTGAATCCTCCCAGACCACGCCTCATTCCCTCATGGGATCTCTCCGTGGTCCTGCGGGGAGCCCCGTTTGAGCCCTGGAGTCAGTTGAACTAAAGGCAGTCTCTTGAAGACTGACCTCTTGACTGAGCTCACATCCATCAAGAGGGTAGGGGACCTGCAGGCGTTCTCTGTCAGCAACACGTGCCTGGAGTTTGGTCCGGAATACTCTCACGTGATCCTGAGGCCCCGACCGAGCTATATGCCCAAGGTTCCCACGACCCTGTTTAGGGATCAGGTGGTGAAGCTGCCCCAGGAGGAGGCAGACCCAGCCTTTTCGTTGCTGTGTCTGGTGCGTGCTTTGCACATCTACTTGGATTGCATGCAGAGCTTTAGAGGCTCTGAGCAGCTCTTTGTCTGCTTCGGAGGACAGAGGAATGGGAGCGCTGCCTCCCTTGGGGCTTCGGGCACACTCCACACTCCACTACACCAATGGCACCTCTTTGGCAGACATCGGTAGAGCAGCAGGCTGGGCAACACCCAATACCTTCGCAAGGTTCCTCAAGCTCCAGGTTGAGCCGATTTGTCCTGTGTATTGTCAGGTACAAACAGGGGAGACGTGTGCTTTTACCCCCCAGCCATGTCCACGAGACAGTGGACCCTGGATGTCCTTCCTCCTTAGCCCTGTGGCAGGCGAGTTCATGGAGAAACTCGATGGTGGCCCAGTACGTGTGCTATTAGGCCCTGTACTGGTATAGTTGCTCCACATGCGCTGGTTACCTGTCTGTAACCCCATGTGATGTATCTTCCGTGAGACGGTTTCTGCATTGGTAAACCCACGTCTTCCTTGGGCTGAGTCCCCTCTGCCACCGGTCGCTGTGTTTGTAGAGCTCTGCCCCCTCTGGGTAGGACCTACCACGGGGACTTCTCCACATGCGACACTGTCGACAAAAACTCAGCAAGACCATGTGACGTATTTCCACACATTACCTCCCCTTTGGGCAGGGTGTGGTCTCCACAGTGTCTTCCCCTTGGGAGAGACACCCCCCCCGACGCGGACACTTACGGCCCCCAGTCGATCGATTTCCACTCTTTTTTGGGGAGAAAAAAGAGGAGAAGAGGCCATGGCTGGAATGGCCTGTCCCCATTTTTTGGGCAGTTGACTTGTCACCGAGGTGCAGGGGACCATACGATGCTCGTAGGAGCGTTGGGGGAGGTTACGTGACAGCCAGGTGTGCTGGCTACGAGGCACGCAATGGTTTGCCTGTCTTGCACCGCCAGTCCACGTAACACAGTTCAGCTAGTTATGGCATTTCATATAGGGACCCCTAGTGTCACTACATCGACACAACGTCGAGTGAGTGACAGATAGGGAATGTCCTGGTTACTTTAGTAACCTCCGTTCCCTGATGGAGGGAACGAGCCGTTGTGTCCCTCCTGCCACAACTCTGAAATACACGCTGAAATGGCCGGGACCCTGTCTCGGCTCCTCAGCACAAAACCTGAATGAGTGGTTGCGAGCCAGCTCCTTTTATACCTGTATGTTCGGGGGAGTGGCATGCAAATTCCACTCGCCAATTCCCATTGTCCTTTTCTCAAAGATCAGAGGTGTTTGGGGCTCCCAAGGGCGACCCCTAGTGTCACTACATCAACACAACGTCTCGTTCCCTCCATCAGGGAACAGAGGTTATGAAAGTCTGATTGACATATTTTTATATTTTAAAAAACATTTATACGATAATATCTTATATCCATTAGGCACATGAAATGTGGGAAAATATACTGTTCTGGTGGGAATGAGTTCCCCATAACAACAAAAAAATTGATAGTAACCTTGCAATCAAGAACCTGCTACATGGCTTTGGATTCCTCGCCCACAGAAGATTTGGGGATGGTTCCTACAGGCACCAAATGTGGTTCTAATAAGGCAAGAAAATAAAATATCATCTGCTTACAGTACTGTGCAAAAGTCTTAGGCACATTAAGGGCCAATTTACACTACCCCAAAAATACTCCAACAAGTGTGTTCACCCTGTTGGCATTTGTTGGGAAGGTTTGATAATGTAAGTTATTCTTCTCAGCATTCTAAATCCAACTGCCAACTTTAGAATGTTGGAGTTTGTTGGGGCAGCGTGAGATGTTTCACAAAAACATTTGTCTTACGATGGTTATTTTCTATCTTCTGCTTTACTTTCAGTAGGAAATATCAATTTTAGATTCCCAAACATTGCTTTTGCAAATAGAATAGAACAGAATAGAAGTATAACAAGGAGTCCTCTCAGTCTTGGGTTACAAGAAGAGACAGAAGCAATTGAGACATAGAATACATAGAGCTGTGGCAAGTTCTCCAAAACGCTTGGAATAGCCTATGGCCAAAAAGCTTGAAAAACTGTGTGCAAGTGTACCAAGGAGGAGTGGTGCTGTTTCAAAGGCATTGTGTTTAAGTTTAGTTTTTTTTTTTAATGTTTAATGCACTTTTCATGTAGTTAATTAAAAAAATTAATCATGACATTATTTTTGGAAAACATACTCAATATAAATTTTTCACAACTGCTTAAAACTTTTGCACAGTACTGTACATAGGCTACGTATATTGTCTGATGGCATTGCTATCTTTATGTGTACTTTATTAAAGCAGTCCACAATGCAAAAAAAAAAAAAAAAAAAAAGAAGAAAACAAATTAAAAAAAAAACATATTTTTTCCTATCAACAGGTGTGTTACAACAACCTTTGTTTGGACATTAGTATATACGGTACTGAGAACTGTTCTGATAAATGCAACAATCGTGGGGTATGTTATTTTATTTTATTTTTTCATATCTGTGTGATATATTTTCCCCTATATTTGTACTGTTAGAATTAGGAGAAAGTATTGTTACAAAGTTTGTCATGTTTTGATATTGTAAAAGTCATTATTGTTTAAATATGCAAAAGGTGTTTAAAAGGTAGAAGTAGATTTTAATTTTCCTTTGAGATTTATGATTTTTCAAAGTGTCTTACAGATACTAAAGCTTGTTACTGACTTGTATTATAAAGGTGTGCAACCATGAAGGAAAGTGTCACTGTGATCCAGGTTGGGCACCACCCTATTGTGACGTTCAACTGTCCGAACTTCCAAAAAGTAAACCATTTACATCTTTACCATATAAGTACTATGTCATGTAATATGAGTGAGTCAATCCATTCATTGACCAAAACTCATTTTGTCACAGTGGACAGCAGAGATGATGTCAAATGTGTGCTTTTGATTTACAGTCAAACAAGCTTTAGTCATTGGTGTGACTACATCTGTAGTCGTCTTGGTACTGATCATTATCATTGGAGCACTGTTGTGTAGCAGAAACATAATAGCAGAAATTAAAAAGAAAAGGTAGGATCTGAACTATCAGTTACTGTAATCATTACTTTGTGGTTGATTGCATTGCAATTATAATACTATTAATGATGGACATTATGTTTTAAATTATCATCTGAAAGGTCTTTGAAGGACACCCACAGTTCCTCTGGCCAGTGCAATCCAGCATTCCAACTGGGCAGTGCAAAGAACAGCCCCAGATTTGCACAACCATGCATTAGTCAACCAACATTCCTTGAAACATCCTCGTCACTGACCTGCAAACCTCTTCATGCTTCAGCTGTGCCCTATAGACCAGCACCACTGGTAAGATCTTTCATTTGCCTTGAACCAAGCTGTTTAGTTTGTGATTACATTTTAGAATAAAGGAAATTAATCATACGTTCATATTGAATACCTACACTTTTCTCATTATTCACAGCCTCCAAAGGACTCAACACAAACCAGGATGCAACAGGTAGTTAATCTTAAATAAAAAATGAAACTACCTCCTCTCTTAAAATGACTTCATGTAATTATTTCAATCTATTCTTGATTAGATTTTCCTATATTTTATTAGATTATGAAACCCTCCGTCCCACCTGTTTCCTATTTTCATCCTACTCAGGTAAGGTCTAGAAATATTGTTTTTGGTTTAATTAAGTTGAAGTGCTAGAAAAAAAAAACATTCTTTGCAAGAGTAAATTATGCACTTATGTCATTTCTAAATTTTGATTCAGGCCAAACCCCTGTTACCTAAACTGGAATCTAAACCACTTCCTCCTTCAAGACCTTTACCACCACTGATGTCCAAATCTGTAAGAGACTATTTCTACTTTTTCCTAATTTAGTCAATAGCTAGCATGCCACCCTACTGACATATAGTTGAAGACAGAAATTTACATACACTTAGGTTGATGTCACTAAAACTAATTTCTTAACCACTCCACAGATTTAATATTAGCAAACTATAGTTTTGGTAAGTCTTTTAGGACACCTACTTTGTGCATGACATGAGTAATTTGTCCAACAATTGTTTACAGACAGATTGTTTCACTTTTAATTGACTATATCACAATTCCAGTGGGTCAGAAGTTTACATATACTAAGTTAACTGTGCATTTAAGCAGCTTGGAAAATTCCAGACAATGATGTCAACACTTTTGACAGTTAGCCAGTTATCTTCTGACAGGGGGTGTACTGAATTGGAGGTGTACCTGTGGATGTATTTTAAGGCCTACCTTCAAACTCAGTGCCTCTTTGCTTGACATCATGGGAAAATCAAAAGAAATCAGCCAAGACCTCAGAAAAAAAAATTGTGGACCTCCACAAGTCTGGTTCATCCTTTGGAGCAATTTCCAAATGCCTGAAGGTATCACGTTTATCTGTACAAACAATAGTACGCAAGTATAAACACTATGGGATGATGCAGCCATCATACCGCTCGGGAAGGAGATGCATTCTGTTTTCTAGAGATGAACGTAGTTTGGTGCGAAAAGTGAAAATCAATCCCAGAACAACAGCAAAGGACCTTGTGAAGATGCTGGAGGAAACAGGTAGACAAGTATCTATATTCACAGTAAAACGAGTCCTATATCGACATAACCAGAAAGGCTGCTCAGCAAGGAAGAAGCCACTGCTCCAAAACTGCCATAAAAAAGCCAGACTACAGTTTGCAAGTGCTTATGGGAACAAAGATCTTACTTTTTGGAGAAATGTCCTCTGGTCTAATGAAAAAATTTTTTAACTGTTTGGCCATAATGACCATTGTTATTTTTGGAGGAAAAAGGGTGAGGCTTAAAAGCCGAAGAACACCTTCCCAACCGTGAAGCATGGGGGTGGCAGCATCATGCTGTGGGGGTGCTTTGCTGCAGGAGGGACTGGTGCACTTCACAAAATAGATAACATCATGAGGAAAGAAAATTATGTGAATATATTGAATCAACATCTCAAGACATCAGCCAGGAAATTAAAGCTCGGTCGCAAATGGGTCTTCCAAATGGAAAATGACCCCAAGCATACCTCCAAAGTTGTGGCAAAATGGCTTAAGGACAACAAAGTCAAGGTATTGGAGTGGCCATCACAAAGCCCTGACCTTAATCTGATAGAAAAGTTGTGGGCAGAACTGAAAAAGCATGTGCAAGCAAGGAGTCCTACAAACCTGACTCAGTTACACCAGTTCTGTCTGGAGGAATGGGCCAAAATTCCAGCAACTTATTATGAGAAGCTTGTGGAAAGCTACCCAAAACGTTTGACCCAAGTTAAACAATTTAAAGGCAATGCTACTAAATACTAACAAAGTGTATGTAAACTTCTGACTCACAATGTGATGAAAGAAATAAAAGCTCTCTCTATTATTATTCTGACATTTCACCAGAGGTGGGTAGAGTAGCCCAAAACTGTACTCAACTAAAAGTATTTTTTTAATTACTTTAAAAAAACAAATTCTCAAGTAGAAGTAAAATTACTAACATACAGTGCATCCAGAAAGTATTCACAGCGCTTCACTTTTTCCACATTTTGTTATGTTACAGCCTTATTCCAAAATGGATTAAATTCATTATTTTCCTCAAAATTCTACAAACAATACCCCATAATGACAACATGAAAGAAGTTTGTTTGAAATCTTTGCAAATTTATTAAAAATAAAAAAATAAAAAAATCACATGTACATAAGTATTCACAGCCTTTGCCATGACACTTAAAATTGAGCTCAGGTGCATCCTGTTTCCACTGATCATCCTTGAGATGTTTCTACAACTTGATTGGAGTCCACCTGTGGTAAATTCAGTTGATTGGACATGATTTGGAAAGGCACACACCTGTCTATATAAGGTCCCACAGTTAACAGTGCATGTCAGAGCACAAACCAAGCCATGAAGTCCAAGGAATTGTCTGTAGACCTCCGAGACAGGATTGTATCGAGGCACAGATCTGGGGAAGGGTACAGAAAAATGTCTGCAGCATTGAAGATCCCAATGAGCACAGTGGCCTCCATCATCCGTAAATGGAAGAAGTTTGGAACCACCTGGACTCTTCCTAGAGCTGGCTGCCTGGCCAAACTGAGCGATCGGGGGAGAAGGGCCTTAGTCAGGGAGGTGACCAAGAACCCGATGGTCACTCTGACAGAGCTCCAGCATTTCTCTGTGGAGAGAGGAGAACCTTCCAGAAGAACAACCATCTCTGCAGCACTCCACCAATCAGGCCTGTATGGTAGAGTGGCCAGACAGAAGCCACTCCTCAGTAAAAGGCACATGACAGCCCACCTGGAATTTGCCAAAAGGCACCTGAAGGACTCTCAGACCATGAGAAACAAAGATTGAACTCTTTGGCCTGAATGGCAAGCGTCATGTCTGGAGGAAACCAGGCACTGCTCATCACCTGGCCAATACCATCCCTACAAGTGAAGCATTGTGGTGGCAGCATCATGCTGTGGGGATGTTTTTCAGCGGCAGGAACTGGGAGACTAGTCAGGATCGAGGGAAAGATGAATGCAGCAATGTACAGAGACATCCTTGATGAAAACCTGCTCCAGAGCACTCTGGACCTCAGACTGGGGCAAAGGTTCATCTTCCAACAGGACAATGACCCTAAGCACACAGCCAAGTTAACAAAGGAGTGGCTCCGGGACAACTCTGTGAATGTCCTTGAGTGGCCCAGCCAGAGCCCAGACTTGAACCCGATTGAACATCTCTGGAAAGATCCATCCAACCTGATGGAGCTTGAGAGGTCCTGCAAAGAAGAATGGGAGAAACTGCCCAAAAATAGGTGTGCCGAGCTGTAGCATCATACTCAAAAAGACTTGAGGCTGTAATTGGTGCCAAAGGTGCTTCAACAAAGTATTGAGCAAAGGCTGTGAATACTTATGTACGTGATTTTGGTTTTTTTTCCGTTTTTTATTTTTAATAAATTTGCAAAGATTTCAAACAAACTTCTCTCAAATTGTCATTATGGGGTATTGTTTGTAGAATTTTGAGGAAAATAATGAATTTAATCCATTTTGGAATAAGGCTGTAACATAACAAAATGTGGAAAAAGTGAAGCGCTGTGAATACTTTCCAGATGCACTGTAAATAATTACTTGAGTAAGAGTAAGAAAGTATATAATTAAAAGAGTACTCAAGTAGTGAGTAACTCATTACTTTCACAAATGACATAATAGACGTTAATTCCCCAATATTCCATTATATACATTTAATATGTATTACAGAATTATTATTATTAATGGAAATTCTGTCATCATTCACCATCATGTTGTTCCAAACCCATATGACTTTCTTTCTTCCATGCAACATAATAAGGAGATATTAGACAGAATGTTTAATATCTGTCACTATTAACTTTGTGAATTTTTTTTTCTCCATATTTTGAAAGTGAATGATAAGTGAGACTGTCAGTCCCTTACATTCTGTCTAACATATTTTGTGTTCCACATAAAGCAAAGCGTCACACTGGTTTGGAACAACATGAGGGTAGGGAAATGATGACAGAATATTAAATTATGGCTGAGCTATCACTTTAAAGGGGTAGTTTACCCAAAAATGAAAATTCTCTCATCATTTACTCACCCTCATGAAATCCCAGATGTGCATGACTTCCTTTCTTCAGCAGAACACAAATTAAGATTTTTAGAAGAATATTTGAGCTCTGTAGGCCAATATTTTGATGCTCCAAAAAGCACATAAAGGCAGCATAAAAGTAATCCATAAGACTCCATTAGTTAATTCCATGTCTTCAGAAGTGATATGATAGGTGTGGGTGAGAAAAAGATCAATATTTGTCATTTATGCTAGATATTCTTCTCCCTGCCCAGCAGGAGGCGATATGTGAATCACTAAAAACACAAGAATAAGAATGTGAAGGTGATCTGTTTCTCTGTTTCTCATCCACACCTATCACATCGCTTCTGAAGATACTGATTTAACCACTGGAGTCTTATGGATTACTTTTATGCTGACTTATGTGATTTTGTTTAGCTTTAAAATGTTGCCACCCATTCACTTGCATTGTATGGACCTACAGAGCTGAGAAATTCTTCTAAAAATCTTCATTTGAGTTCAGCAGATGAAAGAAAGTCATACACATCTGGGGTGGCATGAGGGTGAGTAAATAATGGGAATTAAAATTTTGGGGTGAACTATCCCTTTAAGGGCTCTTGTCAGATCTGGATGAATTTGTCAGTAAGAGAGGTTTGGAAACATTTCTAGTAATTATTACAGTGAAAACGTGAAAATGTCCCACAAGGACATTATATATAATGCTGAAATATAAACCAAAGCAAGATCATGTTTTATTAATGCCTTCTTTTGCTATTTCATAGCTTTTAAAGTCCTTATTAAAGGCAGATTCTTATTTCAGTGTAGTTACAGTTTTCAGAGTCGAAAGAATTTAGATCATTAGTTCTGTACAGCAGTACCGCCGCTCTCTAAATGCATATACGCAGCCTAGTGAGTAGGGCACCAACCCCGGTCGTGGAACACTCGCTGTGTCTGAAACCGCCCCTGTCCACTATACAGAGCACTATTTCGAGTGTCCGCCATTTTGTAGGATTGTCTGAATTCTGAGTGAGCCACTCGTTTCTTACTTTTGTTTACTCATTATTACCCACAATGCACTCTAATTTCGAGTGTACATTTGATGTGCACTTGACGATGGTTAATTGCCCAAAATCCAGCACGGGGAAGATGTACGAGCTGGGAGTTTACTGCTTCCTTCACTCCTGCAATGTTTTATTTCATGCTGAATGTATTAAATTCGTTTATGACAAATCATTACTTGATTAAAGTAACATAATAACATATAGAGAGGCAAAACATACAGATACATTTTAAAATGTACTCTTTATTTAATCAAATGTGCTTACTCTTTATATTGACATACTTTATATATTAAAAATGACAAACAGAATGAAGATTTATTGTATTAATATATTATTTAATAAGAATAACAAGTAAGGCCCAGGTATTTTAAAAGTTCATATGTGATGTTTCTGTGACAGCCCCAGAGCTCTGACACTCGGTGTATACGTCAGCGTCCGAATTCACTCACTCATTTCGTTCACTCACTGTTAAGATATAGTGCACTAACTGCCATTCACTATATAGGAAATAGTGAACGAGTGAACGATTTCGGACACAGCCACTCTCTTCGCCATACGATTGCCTCACGCCCGCACATCTCTCACACGTGCGCCTCAAGTACCTCGCTGTGCACGCACAGAAATGCTGTCTGTTCACGCTCCAGTTGTCAATCATGCGAACAGCAGAGCTAAGGCATTTATTTACACTTAACTTGGATGTTTACATGGTTTTATAGTTAATCTGCCTGAAGGAGCTGCGATAGTTTCATGACATGCGGGACGTGGGACAAAGCACACTGATATATTGCTGCACTGATTTAAAAATGTACACTTAAAAACTGATGTCATAAGAGCCCAGTTACATTATTACCTTGAAAATAACCATCTCATTACACTGAAAAGCCCGCGTTATCATTAGAGCCAAATCTTACCTCAGCGTGCTGCCTTAAGTTGGAGCTGTGATATTAATCTTGAAATATCTGCTTGTCTTGGTGTTAGAAGAAGGCGCTGCATGACGATACTATTCTCTTTTTCATTGTGCGGAGCGAAGAAAGTGTTTCATTTTGAAGAGTTTGCAGCACTAATGACTTGAGTGACAGTCTGTGACAGCAGCGCGCAGCTGTGTGAACTTCCGCTCTCGTAAAAGTCTCATTTAATACTCTCTCAATAAATACGCATTAATTCAAATTAAACCCAGTAATGTAACGACAGGAACGCCGCCCATTGTAAAGAAGTAAAAGTAAAAAAATTTCATTAGAAATTTACTTGAGTGAGATTAAGAAGTACCCCCTTTTAAACCTAATCTAAAAGTAAATTTTTTTCCAAAAAGTTACTCAAGTAAATGTAACGGAGTAAATGTAGTGCGTTACTATCCACCTCTGCATTTCACATTCTTAAAATAAAGTAGTGATCCTAACTGACCTAAGACAGGGAAAGTTTTCTATGATTAAATGTTAGGAATTGTGAAAAACTGAGTTTAAATGTATTTGGCTAAGGTGTATGTAAACTTCTGACTTCAACTGTAAATCCTATTCATTAATATTATGCCTTCTTTGCTTTACTAATAGGAGGCTAAACCAAAACCACCTCCAGTGCCTCCTGCAAAACCTGCAGGGATACATCCAGCACATGCTCCACCTAAGGTAAATTTACACAATGGTGTAGATTTGGCTTGAACATTGTGGGGGTTGCAACGTGGAGCATTTATTTGTTTCCATTGATCATGGTATAACTATTGGGGGGGTTGTAATTGCTTGTTTTGACTATTGGGGGGTGGGGGGGGGGGTGGATCTACACCCCTCAATTTACATTTTGTGTTTACATGTTTTATTGCTTGCTTTTCATTTATTTGGTAACAATTTCTGGAAACCATAAAACCACTTTTAAGTGTCTTAAAAACCGAACTGTTAATTTATTCAAGCTGCCTGACAGTCTAGTTGACTTAAAAATGTAAATGAACGACTGAATGTCAAGGTTTTAATGACCTTTTGCATTCACTGTAGGCAATCCAGAAAGTAGCACTGAAACCTCCTGCCAGGCCCAGATGACTTGAAACAGTCTGAGTTTGAGTCGTTCTTTTGGGGGCTTCAGAAGAAGCTTGGGATGCAAAACCAAGGGAGCAGTTCATGAGCTGAACAAAGCTCATATTTCTTTGTGGTATGGCTGTGAATTACAAGATGAAGTTAAAGGAGATGGTAAAACAGAATGAAGCATTTGCACTCACTCGCTCCCTTGGTAATCTTGGTACAACCTGTTTATTTCCGTTTCTGTATTTTGGCCATTTTCTTTTTATTTACTGTATGTTTTTTTATTATATATATATATATATTATATTATTTGCAGAAATTTACAGCCATTGCTAGTTGTGTGTAAAAAAAACAACCAGCAAAAATATCAATACAGGGCATCTAATGTCCACTTAGTTAACTCCATGCAAGTGTACATAGTCCCTCTTTCACAATCTCATTACTCCCAAGCAGCAGAGAAAATATTCTCATGTGTTTTAAAACTAAAGCCAAATATTCTTCAAAAAGAAGCTTATTATTTCCAAAGGCATGAGTTCCAGTGTTGGGGAGGCCAGGGTTGGTTGGCACACTTTTCATACTTTGTTGAATATCTCTGTTGGAACAAACGTGAAGATACCCCAAGTAGGTACAGTATTTATTAATACAAATATTTACTCACTTTTGTTAATTAATGGTCAAAGTTATGTTGTGCGTTTGTGCCAACCAAACCCAAATGGGGTTAGTTGGCACAGGTTGTCTGGTTGGTTGGCACAGTGTTAAAACACTATAGTTTTAAGAGAGAAGCAACACACAAAAAACAAACAACAGTTTATTTTAAACCAGGACAACATAACAACACATGTTTGTCTTCTATCGTTAATATGAGTAATGATTATGTAATTAATATGATTTTATTCATATGATTTTTTTTTAAATTATGAACAATTTGTATATATATAAACTTATCTAAATCTTTAATTAAACTTGTTTAATATAAATGTAAAACTTTTCTAATCTCATAAATGAAACAAACTAATTGTATAGCTGGCTTGTCTTAAACTGTGAGTATGTGTAATAAGCATAATAATAATAAGTATTATTATTACATTATTTTATGTTATATATGTGTGTTTAGAGGTATGAAGTTATATAACGGTTATGAATCATTCTCTATTATTTTTTTATAACCAGTGTGATAACCAACCCCAAAATCAACATGCCAACCAACCCCACTCACACTCATTAGATAAATGATGTAAGCCAGCTAGCACACAGTAGCTTATCACAGGCTAACAACTCTTATATCAAAATAAAGCTGATGCCCATCACTATTAACTCAAATTAATATATTTAAAAAATCATTCTTGGTATTATAAAATTTTTAGCAGATTAGTTTAATTGTTGTTACATAGATAAAATGCAACGTTGCCTTTGCTATAACAGATTTTAACATTCAGATAGAATCAACCAGTGTAGGTCAGGAAAATGAACATTTACATATTTCAAAATGACCAGAAATTGCCTCTGTGCCAACCAACCCCAGTCTCCCTTACTTTCCGTCTCTCATTAGATAGAAGAATTTTAAGCAATTTCTTTGTGGACATCAAACCAAAGCAACCTTGTAAAATATCTTTTAAAATACAGTGAAGATAAAATTTTCAGTTTTACACATCTTAATTTGTTTCATTGGATATATATGAGTCCTATTAATTGGGTTTCTAGTTTGAACAAAACCTCTGGATTTCACAGTGCCACACAAATCCCAGTCCATAAAATAGCATATCAGTGGCCACACTGAGAGTAGTTGTTTACATATATTTGCATATTTCTTTATTTATATGTTTCCGAAACCTTTACTGTTGAGTTTACTTGTAGACATAGTTAGTGAGTTAGACAAAGGCAAAAATGTGTTTTTTGCCCACCTAATCTTTGTTCAATCATGCAATCTCAGCTGGTCTGATTTTACTCTCTGTAAATCTGAAAATATGTATTGATTATTATGTCTGTTTGTATATTTGTTTACTTTAATAAAGTGTTTTCACATTTCTCTTGTAATTCGTTGGCAATCAATCAAGTTTTTGTATTTATATTTAGATTATATTTATATTTATATTTGTCTTCAGAAAACGACTAAAAACACATCTTTTCCATGAGCACTTAACCAGTAACTGAAGAAAAAAAAAAGAAATTCCTGTTGCACTTTATTTTGTTTTGAATACTATTCTGATGCTAGTGAAACTTTGTAATACAGCACTTTTCATACCACTTTCTCCTTAAGATGATTTGCTTATGCTTTCCCCTTTGGATAAAAGCGTCTGCCAAATGAATAATTGTAAATGTAATGTAAATGTAGATATATCGTTAACACTACACTAAAGTTATTTTTGTTAAAATTGGTGAATGTTTTGGGTATCATGAACTAACAATGAACGTTTTTTACAGAATTTCTTCATCTCGGCTAATGTTAATTTATCAAAAAAATTTTAATTGTTCAATTTAGTTCAAATGCATTAACTAAACAATGTTATTGTATACAACTTTTAATGTAAAAAATATATTAGTAGGCCTATATGTAGAAATCAGTATTAGCCTAACCAAGATTGCTAAATTCTGTGCAATTATCGTTCGTTGTTAGTTCAGGTTAACTATTGCATTAATTGCTGCTGTTAACAAATGCAACCTTATTGAGATATTTTGAATCGCATTTTCAAGAGTAATGGAATGACCTCTGTCGCGCCCTGTATTAAAACATCCACGCTTTCAATTACGCAAAATTTTGTTTTAAAAGATGGACAGGACTAAACAATTAGACGAAGAAACTTTGAAAGATCTCTATGCATGGATAGACAAAATACCACTCTCCAAACCGAAATGGAATTTAACATGAGATTTCAGCGATGGAGGTATTCAGTTCCTTTAATAAATAATAATAATTAAAAAAAAGACTATCCAATAAACTATTAGCTAATTATTGTTGACATCTTAGGCAGGTTAATCCTGCACTTGAATAATGACTAGATAAAACAGGCCGTATTGTTTTCCTATCTCATCTATTTAGCCAAAATAGCCTAATACTTTTATTATTATACTATTGGCTAATTATCGTGTAATTTTACTCTTCTCGGTATAAGCACATTTTTATTGAGGAAGGACTATCAAAAATTATTTTAATGATTTTCATATGCAGTTATGGCTGCAGAAGTAGTGAAGCATTTCTTCCCTAAGTCAGTGGGGCTGCACAACTACACACCCGCACATTCCGCGCAACAGAAGCTGGGTAACTGGAGCACTCTGAACAGGCATGTGTATTTATTTGTCCTCCACGAAGACAGTAATGCAAACACACACTGCTTATCTGACCCCCACATGTCGCTTGACACATTCCCTGGAGGATTGCAGGAATGTGACATTACACCTCAGCAATAACACTGGACATGAGATCTGAACGTTAAACACTAACTGTGTCTCAATACTGTATATAGTTAGTGACTCTATAGGCAGCATTTCTGGGTATCATATGTCGACAAGTAAATGCTTGACAAGTGCATTTACTTTTTTAGTTGCAATAGAAAAACTTCATAAAAATAAAGAAGGGTAGCTCAGCGATTACTGACCCTGACTACCACCCCTGGAGTTGCGAATCCAATGTGTGCTGAATAGTGATGTCCAGTGCGTGAACGAACCGTTCTTTTGAACCAGTTCTTTTTAGTGAACGAGTTGAACTATCTCACCAAATCGGACTGAATCGTTTGAAACAGTTCGCATCTTGAGTCAACACTGATCCACAAGTTACTCTGTCTTAACCTGTCTCTCGGATGTGTCTGACACTCCGAATTGAAATGAGACAATAACCGGGAGTAATATCATCCTAGAACTGGTGATATCTGCTTTTGCCAAACCTTCTTTGCAATTAACTGCTCCAACTAGTTCACAAATCGCACTGAACGCTCGGGTCGCAACAGCTCTCGTGTCAACAGTATAATGAGTTGCTCGTAACAGTTCTCGAGTCAACAGTATGAGTTGCTCATAACTTACAGTTCTCGAGTCAACAGTGCACTGATCCGAGGACAGCAGCTCTTGAGTCAGCAGTACATTGAGTCGATCACAGCAGTTTGCGAGTCACCAGTACACTGAACTGAGAATCGCCTCTTTCGAAGGTGTCTGACATACTGAGAACCGATGAGCTGCTGACATTGAGCATGTGTGTGATTAAGGGGCAAAATGTATGTTTCATGTGTATTTTGCTGAACAACAGAGAGTGTAAAAAGTAAAACATACTGGAAATATGTTTATGACTTGATTGTATTACCGTTTTATCAATGTATGAAGGTGATCCAGTCTCCAGCTCTCAAGTCAACAGTACACTGATCTAAGGACAGCAGCTCTTGAGTCAACAGTACATTGAGTTGATCACAGCAGTTCTCGAGTCAACAGTACATTGAGTCGATCACAGCAGTTCTTGAGTCAACAGCACTCTGATCTGAGGACAGCAGCTCTTGAGTCAACAGTACATTGAGTCGATCACAGCGGTTCTCAAGTCAACAGTCCATTGAGTCGATCACAGCAGCTTTTGAGTCAACAGTACATTGAGTCGATCACAGCGGTTCTCAAGTCAACAGTCCATTGAGTCGATCACAGCAGTTCTTGAGTCAACAGTACACTGATCCGAGGACAGCAGTTCTCGAGTCAACAGTACACTGATCTGTGGACAGCAGTTCTCGAGTCAACAGTACACTGATCTGAGGACATCAGTTCTCGAGTCAACAGTACATTGAGTCGATCACAGCAGTTCTCGAGTCAACAGTACACTGATCTGAGGACAGCAGTTCTCGAGTCAACAGTACATTGAGTCGATCACAGCAGTTCTCGAGTCAACAGTACACTGATCTGAGGACAGCAGTTCTCGAGTCAACAGTACATTGAGTCGATCACAGCAGTTCTCGAGTCAACAGTACACTGATCTGAGGACAGCAGTTCTCGAGTCAACAGTACATTGAGTCGATCACAGCAGTTCTCGAGTCAACAGTACACTGATCCGAGGACAGCAGTTCTCGAGTCAACAGTACACTGATCCGAGGACAGCAGTTCTCGAGTCAACAGTACATTGAGTCGATCACAGCAGTTTGTAAGTCACCAGTACACTGAACTGAGAATCGCCTCTTTCGGACAAAATACTGAGAACTGCTTATCAGTGAGCAGCTGATGAGCATGTGTGAACCGAGGACTTGAATGAGGGGGCGAAACGTTTCAGTCGAGAGATGTAAACAAATTTTACTATTGAGTATTGTGCATGCAGATTATATCTGAAGTTGTGATGAGCTGGATCATGGTTTCTGTGAGAAACAAGGGTGAGTTGATTAAGACTAGTTTAATCATTCTTTATGCTTTAAACGTGTAGAACATCCACGTTTGTATATCAGTGTCAGTATTGGGTGCTTTAGGTGCAAAACTTTAATGGATGTATTGTAAGATCACTGAATGAAACACTGATGACAATAAACACCCTTATTATTATAACTTAATTCTATTAAATGTTATAATCAGCAATATGTCCTAACATATGGCTTTACTGAATGTGTTTGTGCATGTATTCTATGACACCGGCGTATTAGCATTATATATAGTTACATCATTACATGATGACGTAAATGAACTGGTGAATTGGTTTTTTGAACCAGTTCATTGAAACGAACCGTCCAAAAGAACCAGTTCACGGAAAAGAATCGGACTTCCCATCACTAGTGCTGAGTGAATCCAGCCTGGTCTCCTAAGCAACCAAAGTGGCCCAGGTGCTAGGGAGGGTAGAGTCACATGGGGTAACCTCCTCGTGGTCCCGATTAGTGGTTCTCGCTCTCAATGGGGCACGTGGTAAGTTGTGCATGGATCACAGAGAATAGTATGAGCCTCCACATGCTGTGAATCTCCGCGGTGTCATGCACAGCGAGCCACGTGATAAAATGCGCGGATTTACTGTCTCAGAAGCGGAGGCAACTGAGACTTGTCCTCCACCACCCGGATTGAGGTGAGTAACCATGCCACCACGATGACCTACTAAGTAGTGGGAATTGGGCATAACTAATTGGGGAGAAAAGGGGAGAAAATAAAAAAAATAAAATAAATAAAGATGAATGTTTTAGTTGTCGTCTGAACTGTGTTTTCTAAATTAAATGTCACATTGTTAGTTCAGAATTGAAAAGCACAAAAGTAGGGTACAACAAGGCTAAAGGCACACCTTAATTAAAATGTGCTTTTTTTTTCTAGTCACAAATTGTATCAAGTTTGAAAACTAAAATTGCATTTAATTATTGATGGAGCAACATATTTGTGTTAAAAGAAATAATGAAAGGTTGTTTTGATTAAAACTCTTTTTTTTTTTTTTTACCCAACATTTTGGGTAAAAGGCCAACAGAGGGGTTATACTGACATAATGTAAAAACAGGGACAATAGTTACAGGGAAAAATATTTTCAACTTAGGGCAGGCAAATATTTTTGAGACATTAAGATGCTTTTTTTTCTTTGAAAAAAAAAAAAAAGATACTGCAAAGATACTGCTTATTCAAAATAACCACTTCAGAAAAGGGTTAACCATTTCAGGTACAACATCTCAGGTATACTATAAGCAAATTAATCTCCATTGTAATTGGATCAGTCAATGTGAGTCCACTTTGAACATTTTTCATAAATCTATTCGGCCCACTTAAGAAAAACAATGTGTTTTATGGGGGCCTTTAGCCCCTGCGACAGGGGGGCTTTTAACCCCAGATACTATCCTTTCACTTATTGGATAGTTATTAAACATTTGTTTTAATCGCCTTGATGTTATGATGAATAGAGGACCCAGATGCAGGTAACAGTTCAAATGATATTTAATGGAATATAGAGTGGTTAAACACAGCAGACAGTCCAACAGCAAGAGTAATACAAATGGCGATGATGATGATGATGATGCTTGGCAGGCAATGACTGCAGTGAGGTGGGAAGATGAAGGCAGAGATGACCAAATGCAGAGGGTACTGAGAGAGATATATGACTGGAGCACAGGAAAAGAGGTAAAGGTAAATCCAACTAAAAACAAGAAAAGCACGTGAGCATGAGAGAGACAAAGCACAACACACGAGAATGATCCGACAAACACAACTCACACAAAGGGCTGCTTATAAAAAGGGAAAGGAGATAACATGCAGGTGTCACGTTAATCAGGCAGCGGCTGGTAATAAGCGTTGCTGAGCAACGCCGGTGCGTTATTAACGCCACACCCACAACACCACAAGTGAAGCCGCACAAAACAAACCGGGGCTGAATAATCCTATGCCACTTGAACAAAACTGAAAATAACAAATAAGTATTTTGTCTTAAAATAAATGTGGTAATTTCAGGGATTAGCTACATAAATTTGCAACATGTAAAAAAAAAAAAATTTAAATATTAGATCAAAGTACCTCAAATTCAAACTTTACACATTGCACGCAATGATCTCCTGGATCAGGAATAGTTTAGTGATAAACAGGTGTTTTTTATTTATTTTTTGTGGGTTTTTTATTTTTATTTTTATTTTATTTTTTTACTGTTTAGTGAGAAAATACAATCAAAAGTGCCTTTTAACCCATAGGGGCCTTTAACCTTGTACCCTACATACTGTAGTTTTCTCATTTCAGAAAAGTTTTCCCAAACTGAATTTCCATATAACTGAGGATACATTGAAGAAGATGGTGGTCAGCACAGCGGGCTACATTGAACCAGTCCTTTGCTCTCTGAGAGAGAAGATTGAGGAACAGAAAGCAGGACAAGTACTAGCTGGCACACAGGTATATTTGTGTGTGTGTGACAGCCAAGATTACCAGGTAGATTAACAATATCACATAAAACTGTGGCCTAAGCATGACATGACACATCACGTGATATAATGCAATGTGACACAAGGACTAACATGACAAAATGACACATGAGAACCCAACACAAAGATACACACAGCATAAAGTTGCAATGCATTCTCTTGCGTCTTCACAAATTTCCTGAGGAAGGAAATGAATGATTGATATCATTCATGCATCACTTCTACGCACTCAAAAGAGCAACTTCACTACTGACATCTTTCCATAATCACCACCCACCTAAATGAGGTAGTGGATGTCAAGCCAGTGTTTTCACCAAACATCTTGGTTTTTTAACTCATGGGGAGAGATATGAGCTGTACTGGGATGGTTGTCTCTTTATATGGATTGTGATGATTCTTTTTTTATGTTGTAAGAAATGGCCTTTATCTTTTTTAGGAAGATAAGCATTCTGTGGTCATAGATGATCTGATTGCCACAATACTCTGAATACTCAGCAAGCTGTTAAAAAAACTTTGAAATTAGCAATTTACATGTCAGCAAGTTTCAATAGGGTTATTTATGTCCTAGGTTAGGGTTAAGCTTCAAAGAGGAATAATTTTCTTAAAAAGAGGAAGTGTCAAGATATTTGCATCAAGGTAGTCATGTAAATGCAATGTTTTCTGCTTCTAATACATCATGAACTAGAGCTATCTTTCATTTCATAACTTTATTTTGTCCTGATCATTTTTGTCATGTTTTTTGTGACTTTCTTTCTATAGAATTATGGTTATTTCTAAATATTTCAAAAGGAATGTATCTATTTCTATGAACAGATTTAAAATAAATACTTGAAAGAGAATAGAAATATAAAATAGAAATTGTAACCTTTTCAAATGTGTTCCATTTGTTTGTTTAGCTTGCGAATAGTTATGGAATCAGTGATGAATTGAATGTATGAAAGAATGGAATATTAAAACTGTCAGCTGTTTATGGAAATAGGCCAAATACACTGCATTGTCAGCACCCTCTGTTTTTCACATTTTGTCATCATGGGGTTTTAAGCCCAAAGTATAAGGTTTTGACGCAAGAACGCTTAGCGTCTGCATACAGTCGTTATCCTTTTAAAGTATACTTTATTTGACTCTGCGTGCAGACACAGGTGGTTGGTACATACGCGCCACGACTGCTATGAGAGACTGGACTATTTAACTTCAAGAGAAAGTCTTCGTGGTTAGGGTTAGGTTTAGTGGTAGGGATAGATGTAGGGTTCCTGCGGGATTCCAAATAAACGGAAAAAAAACACTATGTATGAATGTGACATCCAACTGTTTCAAGACTCAAGCATTTCGCAGGTTATTTAAAGGGGGGGCGTAACTTGTAGTGAGCTTGCCTTTTAGCGGCCGTGTCTTGAAGTAGTCCTGCAGGACACAGACAGACCCTTCTCGAAAAATCCTGTACGCACACGCCTAGCATTTGTGTCTGACCAAAGTATGTATACTTCTGCCTGAAGTATACTTTGGGCTTTAGTTGTGACATTTTCTGGTCTGTTCAGGTCCAACTCCCACTTTTCCTGATGGAAAAGTCTCTGCATATCAGCTCCATTCACCAGATAGCCCTTATCACTTCCACCAGGCTCAACACATTTGGCCACAAGCCCTTGAGTCCATTGCAAAACTCAAGCCAACAGTAGACTATTGAGTCTATTATGGGACCAGAAATGCCAGATTGTTTCTAATGTATCATATTATTGAAGATGCAGAGCATTTCTATTGGGAAACATGGGCCCTGTGCTTCTTTTCTTTTTTTTTTTTTTTTTGTTTTCTTCCAGAAGGTGCTGTTCAATTTTAGCTTGTTATTCTAACCTTATTGGATATTTATTAGGTGAGGCACAGCTGGTGTTGATGATTCAAAGCTTAGAGCCAAATAAAATTCTTCAGTTCTGTAGTTACAGTGCACTGCAGTCTGGTGCCCCTTCACTGTGCCCTTTTGACCTCATTGTGTTTAATGGGTTCAAATGAAGTCTAATTTGTTTAGCCTTCCTGGCTAAGTAATTCTCATGAGCTTTAAAATCTTAAAGTATGGGGGAGTACTACTCAGCTGGGGTGAGAGGGGAAACTGATGCAGGGTATTGTAAGGGTAAAATCTCGATGCCTGAATTTAGCCTGTAGGAATCCTGAAGCAGCTTTCTTTACCAAGACTCGGTTTTAGGCTGTTGTATCTAAGCCATGTTATACATCACTTAATGTTTGCCAGTCTGCTAAAGTCCTTTGTTGTTTTTTTTGCCAATGTGTGAACAGCTTGTAACGCAATGTACAAAACGAGCCCTTCTCGGACTTCCTATGTTGCCTATTAAAGCCTGTAGACTGATTTTTATGCGAAGGGAGCGGGTCGCTTTTGCTGGGAAAATCCAAAGGATGAGACGCTCCCTAGAGCCTTGCCTCAGTGCTTCTCTTCCACTATTCAACAGCGACAACAAACTGCAACACTAGGTAACGTTATCTTTGAGATGGCATCCAGCAAACGTCCAGCTCCCAGCACGACACCGACTCCTACACAAACTCAGAGTAAGCTAAAAAAAAAACAAAAAAAACATTTATCTACTGAATCCAGTCTGGCTAAGCAGGAACGTGATCGTGGTCGAGCGAAAACTAGAGTTAACATCGCAGGGCATTTGATTCCTGGAGGGACCTTTGTGTGGTTTTGGGGATCAAAACCGTTCTTCTTATTGGACAGGTAAGCTTACATAATGGCAAAGCATGTGAAATATAGTGCCATAAGGATTGATCCGTGTAAGTTTAGCAAACTTGATCTTGCCTGCACAGTAACTGTCATAAACAATGTTAATCTGTAATTATTCAGTAAGGTAAACTACAATAACACATGAAATGAATGCTAGATGTGAAAAGACCCATTCATTAGTGTAACGTAACTGGGTTATACAGAAAATATATACATTCTATTATTATAGGGGCATAATAATAGATATAATAAGGGGCAGTGGTAGCTCAGTGGTTAAGGCTCTGGGTTACTGATCAGAAGGTCAGGGGTTCAAGCCCCAGCACTGCCAAGATGCCACTGTTGGGCCCTTGAGCAAGGCCCTTGACCCTATCTGCTCCAGGGGTGCCACATCATGGCTGACCCTGCACTCTGACCCCAGCCTAGCTGGGATATGTGAAAAAGAAGAATTTCACTGTGTATGTGCAAATGTATAATGTGTGATAAATAAAGAAAATTATTATTATAAAACAATAGTGCATCAATATATCAAAATATCAGTTGTGATGGAATCACATCAATACTGAATTGTGTCAACATATTTATAATGTACAGTCTATTTTATAAACAGCTGCTGTCATCATCCACCAAATTTAGCTATCAGCTATTGATAAAGCTGGCTAGCATGCTAACTTGACATAGGCTATCGTATAAATGCAGTCAATGTATCATGCAAAGAAAAGTGATTACTTCAAACTACAGTCTTGCATAGTCAGACCTATATCCACACTTTGTTTTCGCCCTGTTCCGCCCTGTTTATATATCAAATATAATATACAGTCTCAAAGTTTGTAGTAAAACAATCATAACTGTGTAATTTGAATTATGCTACCTCATCTGTCAGCATGATGCCGGTGAATCACGTTCAGTCTCTTTGTGTTACGTCATTGTTTTGGTCGATGCTCGCTTGCTCACATCCCTATGGAGTGTGAGCACGAGCACGAGCAACAGGTAGCTGGCTGCAGTTCAATTCACGGCCACAGATGTCATTAATAACAAGGGTTTCTGAATTTTACATACTGCACCTTTAATTACTGAATTCCCATTGTCTCTCTTAAGTTAGTGCTTTATAACCCTATGCGAAATTACTGGTGTAGAATCATAGAGTTTAAAAAAATTGGAAAAATCTCCTAATCAGTTTTTCTGTTTCCTCAAATTTCTGCAGAGAACTGTGATGATTATTGAGACTACTCATACCAATGCAGCCACTGTGAAGAAGGCAGAAAAAGTCAGGTATTCAAGCTTTGCTATGCAATGACTCCAGAATCTTTGATCCCTTAAGAAAGATAAAGCCAGTCGCTTAGGTATAGTGATGTAATATGATGTGATAAAAATTCATTTTGATGTTTAATTATATTTTAAAATTTGTATGTAGGCCTGTGTAAAAATAGATGTATTTACAATGGAGTTTTTGAATGGAAATTTTGCTTTGTGCTGCTGCAACCTTTGGACCAAATGTGGATCCAGCCTTCCATTTGCTCTTGGAGGAGAAGGAACAGGCCATTTTGGCTTTACAGGAGACTATTGAGGTGGGTTACTCAATTTAAAATAAAGTTTTTAAAACTTGAACCAAACCATTGTCATGAAAGGTGCTTCGTGTAATTTTTTTTATGTTAAAATACTTTACACACCACACATTTAATGTGCATTAAACACATTAATAATTAATAATAATTTTCTTTATTTATCACACATTATACATTTGCACATATATGGTGAAATTCTTCTTTTTTTTTTTCACATATCCCAGCTAGGCTGGGGTCAGAGTGCAGGGTCAGCCATGATACAGCACGCCTGGAGCAGATAGGGTTAAGGGCCTTGCTCAAGGGCCCAACAGTGGCATCTTGGCGGTGCTGGGGCTTGAACCCCTGACCTTCTGATCAGTAACCCAGAGCCTTAACCGCTGAGCTACCACTGCCCACATTAATTAAACATTCAAAATATTATGACTTGCAACTCTATGTAACTGAATATTTGAAAAATGTCTCAGTGGAGGGCCTGGGTATTGATGCTGACTACCACCCCTGCAGTTGCGAGTTCTAATCCAGGGTGTGCTGAGTGACTCCAGCCAGGTCTTCTAAGCAACCAAATTGGCCCGGTTGCTAGGGAGGGTAGAGTCACATGGGGTAACCTCCTCGTGGTCGCGATTAGTGGTTCTCGCTCTCAGTGGGGCATGTGGCATTCCAAAGTGGGGAGAAAAGGGGATAAAGAAAGAAAAAAAAATCTCAGTGACAAACACTGTGATGTTTTGGGATCAAGTGAACCTTTAGCATACAATGCCAGCTGGCAAGAGATACAGATGTCATAAAAGGAAATTTGTCATTTCCTGTGCTGTCCTCACAGCAACTGGTCAAGGGCTACAGGCCACATGTTCTCTGAGAAACTGTTTCCTGTTGATGTTGCAGATGTAGCAGCGATTGCTAAATCAATATCAAGATTGAATTTAAGAGTCACAGCTAGTTAAGCAGCTATGATATTTGTCACCTACAATTTTAAAGGGATTATTCACACAAAAGTAAAAATTCTGTCATTATTTACTCACCCCCATGTCATTCCAAACTCATTTGATTTACTTTCTTCTGCGGATACAAAAGGATATAATTTAAAGAATCTCGAGAATGCTAATTTTCATACAATAGAGGTGGATTGTGCTTCATCTTAAAGCCACCGATATATCTGTAGAAGTTCTTTTTTGTTCTTCATTCAGGGGTAAAATGAAGTTCAAAACAGCCAAACAACAGTATACTGTTTGCGAACATTCAGACACTCGCCACACCGCTGTGGGAGGTGTTTAGAAGTACATTTAAATGATGCACTAACACGATATACACTGCCATAATATGTGCCGATTACACTCTGTTATATAAGAATACAGACAAAAGAATGATAAGGCAAGCTACACAAACCACCAAAACAAACTCAAGAACACCTTTTTGGCCAGATTTGTTTCTAAATTACATCACACCCATTCGTTCTTTGATTTTATATGTAGTATATCAAGGCCTTGAAGCTTAAAAAACACCCAAAAGTGTCATAAATTAGTTGCAACTTCTGAGACATATTGCAAAGATTATATGATCACTTTGTAATTTAAAATTTAAGTCATTGTTCACTCTCAAATCAAATATGGTGACACGTCAGTAACATCAAACTCATTGGTTCTTGTGTCATGTCATAATGACGTTTTGGAGCTTTTGGTCTGTTCATCATATAATGTGATTTTATGCCTTCAGAAGACTTGATTATGATTTATAAGTCACATGGACTACTTTTATGATTGTTTTAGGTGCTTTTTTAAGCTATAAATTGAGTTACTATCTGCTGTTATTGTATGGAAATCAGCAATTGTGACATTCTTTAAAACAAAAACTTTTGTGTTACACAGAAGAAAGTAATATGGGTTTGGGACGATATGAGGGTGAGTAAATAATGACACAATTTTTATTTTTTGTTGAACTATTAATTTAAAGGGATAGTTCACCCAAAAATGAAAATTCTCTCATCATTTACTCACCATCATGCTATCCCAGATGTGTGACGTTCTTTCTTCTTTTGCTGAACACAAACAAAGATTTTTAGAAGAATATCTCTCAGCTCTGTAGGTCCATACAATGCAAGTGAACGGAATCCATAAAACTCACGTGGTTTCATAAATGTCTTCTGAAGCGATCCAGTTGATTTTGGGTAAGAACAGAGCAAAATATAACTCGTTTTTCACTCAACAACTTGTCAGTGCAGTCTATAGGCATGATCAAGCTTGATTAGGAGTTTTAGTTTGGTGTGTTCTCACCAAAAACCAACTGGATCGCGTAAACGACTGGAGTCTGATGGATTATGTTTATGCTGACTTTATCTGCTTTTTGGAGATTTAATCACCATTCACTTGCATTGTATGGACCTACAGATCTGAGAACAAATCTTTGTTTGTGTTCTGCAGAAGAAAGAAAGTCATACACATCTGATGTGGCATGAGGATGAGTGATGAGATAATTTTCCTTTTTGGGTGAACTATCCCTTTAAGTAACAATAGGTTAAAATTCTTGAAGCCTGATATTTGCAATTCTTTGAAATGTTTCAATCAAAAGAAAAGCATATTTGGTAACTGTTCTACTTTACTGAAATTGAATTAACTTATGATTTCCCAGTCAAAGCCTGGAAGTATTTTGTCACAAAGCCTGTGACATCAGTACCCTTCTCCGTTCATTTACACCATCTGACACAAGCCTACAACCACCAAACCTGAATATCTCTTATATACTGTATATTTCTTTTTCCTCTAGATTTGACAGATTAAGGTAAACAGATTGGAGCACCTTATGCATTTTAAGGACCTATGCATTGAGGACCTGACAAAGCACTTAGAGTGATACAAGACTCATGATTATATTAAAAGTCCACCATCAGGCATTTTATTTCAGGAATTTAAGTGCATACATATTATTCATGCTTAAGGCTCTTTGTAATGAACTGTCATAAAATATGGTCTGCTGATCATGTGAAATAATTGCATTTACCTGTCCTATTATAAGCAACATTGATTGCATTTTCATATTTGGCTTGTTAAAAGTTAAATAAAAAACATTGTCATAGGTGGATTTCAGAATACTTTAACAAGTACACTGAATCAGCAGAGGCCATTAAAGTACACCAATTTGCTTTACATTGCCTGAACCAAAGAACATTGTCAGTAAAGCCAGAGTGTATCCTTGGGACAAAGTTTCAATTATACCAACAATACATTTTTTGATTTTTCTGGATTTTTTAGGATTTAAGTTGTATTTTGAGTGGTTATTTCTTTTTCTTTTTCTTGTTTGTTTCAATTACAAGAGACCTTTATGTACTGTTGAATAATATTGTGTTGAGATTTACCAGTACATGCAATTAATATCAAAGAGCTTTTGGAGAGTTTTTAGTTTATTAGCTTTGCTGTGTTTGCCAAAATATACATAGCAACTACTTCATGTGTAAATATATACCAAGAACTTAAGGATTTTCCATAGTATCCAGTAAATTCTGCTTTTTTGATAACATATTGAATAGTTTTCTAAACTTATTAATACTTTATTTTGGGATCTTGCTGAGCATGTTATTATCTGTCATTTTATTAAACATAATATAGTGTGGAATTTAAGCTTTTCCAGTGTTGTGGTCTGATATGTTTGTGGCTTATTCTCAATAGCATCCAGATGTCTGAATGCAAAAAGTTTGTATTAAAATGGATTTCATTCTGACCTTCAGCATGGAAACTGACTTATCATCACTTGCCACAGTTCCTACATATGCTCATAAAACTTTACATATGATCATATAAGCCCCTGAGATTCTTCTGAACCCACATCATTATTTCATAAAGTCTAATTTATGACAGAATGGTTAGAGAATGTCTTTAATATATTCATCAACATTCAATAACACATGAATTTAAAGGAATGGTTCACCCAATTATTACAATTCTGACATAATTTACTAACCATTGTGTTGTTCCAAACCCACATTACTTTTTTAGTGGAACACAAGGTTAGGAGGGTGTTAGCTTCAGTCACCATTCATTTCCTTTGTATGGAAAAAAAGATGCAATGAAAGTCAATGGTGACTGAGGTGAACATTCTGCTAAACATCTCCTTTTGTGTTCCATGGAGGAAAGTCATAGAGGTTTGGAACAACATGAGAGTGTGTAAATGATGACACAATTTATACTTTTGGATGAAATATCCCTTTAAATTAGCGCTCTACCTGTTTTGTTAATGACAAATGGTTAAAGGTATATAAGCTGTTGGCCAACAAATAGTAGTTTACGTAAATGCTAAAACAGTTAGCTATAATGCATCCAAAAATTCCAGAAGAGGGATATAGTGAGTTGACAAGAGTGCTGATTGCACTTATTTAAGCTATTGTTTTTGCTCACTGTTCTGCATTCATTAACCACCCACTCACAGGATGTATGCAGAATGTAAAGATACTTTTATAACCAAGTTAGGAATAAACCATTTTTAATCTCCATGAGACTCATATAGGATATTAGAGTGCTCACAGAAACAACCAGTCTGAAGACATGGTAACTGAAGAACATGAAAGTTTTTCAAGGGAAAAGGGAGAAATGTGTATGCCCACCAGTATGTAATAGGTTCTTCAAACCATCACATATCATTTACAAAATGTAATGAGAAACTAATTTGATTTGTCAAGATGTGTTCCTGGACCACTGATATTTCTTAAGACAGGACTGGAATGTTTCACTGTTTGTATCACTCTGCTTTGCTTTCCTTTATTCACTTTGTTTCGGTTCTCTTTTTTTATTATTATTTTCATTGGCGGAGCAAATGAACAAAACAGCTGGTTATATTGTGTCTGAAATGCGAGTTACTCCATTTGAACGTTTATAGAGCTTGTATAAAACCAACAGCACACTCGCAATCATGATGTTGAACTGAATATCAGAACAGCCAATCAATCAATAGCACTCTTTTAAAAATATTGATTACTTACATAGAGAAATACTCTTCGGTGTACATCTGTGGCAGCAAGTCTTGAAACATAAGGAACCAGTAAGTCTCTCTGGTATAGGTACTATATCTTTCACCATGCATAATGCATGAAGTGGAGTATGGTCTGTTATGAAAATTAAACTTAATACCACAGCTTCAAGATTTTCCACTACATCTCAAAGCCTTCTCTCTCCACTGTAGTGTGTCAGTTCTCTAGAGGCAGTTTTGACTGATGAACATAACCAGATGCTTTTCTACTCGGAACTCCTGAGAAAGGAGCTTAATCCAGTCTACAATACAAATATATGCAGGATGAATGACATATTGAAATCCAGAGTGCATAGGAACAGATTTGCTTGGAAGCAGTCCTCCAGGTGTTCAGCAAGTGGGTGATAGTATGCCAATAAGTCACCATCTCTTTTGGGAACCATCAACAGCTTCCACTTTTCACTGCAGACCATTCTTTATCAAAATCAGAGAATTTATTACTTATAATTTGGTGTTTTCTTTCAACAATGCTGTGACGAGGAGGAGGGTGTGGCTGGGCCGCAAGGCTGCACGGCCAGCGCTGAATCAATTGATCAGTGGGAGAGTGAGATAAAGGGGAGCCGGAGACGTCATTTCAAGAGAGAGACGCACGTGGCCTCGTTGCATGTTTGTCTGTGTTTGTTAAATCTGACATTAAAACTTTGTTCCAGCCGGTTCCTGCCTCCTCCTTGCCCATCCTTAAAAACATAAAGTTTTAATGTCAATTTAAAACAAACATAAACAAACACATACATACATGCAATGCGGCCACGTGCGTTTCTCTCTCTCTTGAACTGTCATCACTGGCTCCCCTTTATCTCGCTCTCCCGCTGATCAACTGATTCAGTGCCAGCTGTGCAGCCTCACGGCCAGGCCACACCCTCCACCTCGTCACAAATGCATATTTGGATCATCCTTTCTCTGCTCTCTTGGCCAAAGGATACTTTTTGGAACATTTCTTTCTTTCTTTTTCTTTCTATCTATCTATCTATCTATCTATCGAGATTATTATGAATGATTTCTTACAATTGAGTGACTATTGCTGGATATATCCTGAAAGAGATGTTTTATAGGGGATTACAAATAAAAAGTTGATCATCTAAGCATTCCATGTCTGACCATAAGATTCTCAGCACTCCCAGATGACTCAGGCTGAGCTCTCAGGCTTGGTGAGACTGTTGGGACCTGTGGAATTTGGGGGTTGGTTCCTTGGTGGTACGCCAGCAGTAAAGCTCTCTGAGTCACACTGAATTACAGTCGCAAACATACATGAGCCCCTCAGCATACAGCCTCCATAGAAAGCATTCTGTGAGAACGTCTGGAATGGGACTTGTTCTCGTGAAAAGAGAAAATTAGTGTCTATAGGTCCACACAGTGCAAGTGAATGGTGGCCAGAACGTTGAAGGTCTAAAAAGCATATAAAGACAGCATAAAAGCGATATGATAGATGTAGGTGAGAAACAAACAGATGAATATTTAAGTCATTTCATACTATAAATCTCCACTTTCACTTTCACATTTTTCTTTGTGCATATAGCCACTTACTGGGCAGGGAAGAGATTTCATAGAAAAATATTTAAATATTGACCTGTTTCTCACCCACACCAATCATATAGCTTCTGAAGATATGGATTTAACCACTGGAGTCTTGTGGATTACTTTTAAGCTGCATTTATGTGCTTTTTGGACCTTCAAATTTCTGGTGACCATTCACTTGCATTGTATGGACCTACAGAGTTGAGATATTCTTCTGAAAATCTTTGTTTGTGTTAAGCAGAAGAAAGAAAGTCATACATATCTGGGATGGCATAAGGGTGAGTAAATGATGAGAGAGTTTCCATTTTTGGGTGAACTTTCCCTGTAGCCCTCTAAAGTGAAGACAAAGGAACATTTACAAAATGATTGAGTATAAAGGAGAAAACTGTAATAGAGATAAAGTAACTGACTAAAGTACTGCTGGTACTCTACTTCAGAGGGTGTTTCCAGGATTTGTAGAAATGTCTTTTAGAAATAACTTACTCTATTACCTTTTTGAGTCCTGTGTGCTTGATGAGTGCTTACACCACATAAATCCAGTTTCTTAATGTTTTGTTTCGTCACTTAAGCACAAGAATCAGTTTTAAGTATTTTAACTTATGGTTTTCCAGATTGTGCATACAGATCTCAGATATCCCTGCTTAAAAAAGAAACATAGCAATTTCTCATACTTTGTCAGGTAATTATTATTATTATTATTATTATTATTATTATTATTATTATTTTATATATAATTGCAAAGTGAAATTTTATGATTTAATTTTTAAACTAATATATACTGGTGAACAACATGGCTATGCTGGTCCACCAGCAAGACCAGCACCAAATCAGCACTGACCAACATAAGCCATCTTAGACCAGGATTGCATGCAGCAGAGATCAGCAATCTGTGCTGGGCATGAAACCTTAGGTACAAATATTTCACTCTCAAATATTTACAGTACTTCATTATTAGGCCTAATTCTAATCAAGGGCTTCTTTAAACAAGTACTTTGATTCAGTTATGTTCTTATGTTGTAGAGAAAGAGCATTGAGTAGGTTGTTCTAGCACTGGTATGAATAGAGGTGTGAACCAAAACAAAATCAGTACATTAATTAAGAGCAATGACTAACAGGAGGCCTATGATCCACAACCTGAAATTCTTAACTGCTGTGCTGTTTGGGGTTGAGCTGTAGAGACATTCAACCCAAGTGTTCTTTATGAGAATTTATCAACATTTAGAAGGTTTAGATGATCATGTCAAGTAAAAAGTGTCAAATGACTTGACATTAGTGTTGTTTTGTTGAGATGATAAAAAACACAGTGAAAAAAAAACTGTAGTAAATTCATAAAAATGTGATGGTACAGTTCCAATGAAGAAAAAACATATTTGTTTGACAGAGTTGTAAGGGATAATCTTGATTACTGTCCCAGAGCATCTGTTTCTGCTCAGACCAAGATATGACTGTGATGTCTGAAAGTTTTTTTATGTTCTTTAAATGACTCTTGGAAGATTAATGATTGAGGCGTTTGTAGCACAATGAAAACCACATGCTAATCAAACTGGCTGAAAAGCATATTAAAAAAAAGAATGCTTTATACCAGGTGCTAATTGGCATGTTTATTGTGTTTTCCACCTAAAAGTCACTTCTTTTCTCATAGGATGGTGGGAGATAGGAAAGAGCAGTGTAACCTATGGGATCTGATGATGGAAGAGGTTTGGGTTGATTTACGTGGACGTTAGTTTTGTGTCCTTTACTGCAGGGTAAATGCTCTTATAACAGTCTTCACTCTGTTGAACCATGTGTCTATGTAATCTGCAAACAAGCTCTCTGCTGTCATCAGTAACTTCTAGATCCATCAGTAAATATCTACTCCTCTAAATGAGACTCATCCTGGCCAGTGCACAGAGAGATTACTGTATTTTAGGCATGGCTCATTGACAGTTTCAGAATTCAGAATGCTTCATTTTAATCTTTTAAAAGCCTTAAATATCATGTCAATCTTGAAACAAACCATTTCAGGAGTGCAGGAGTGCACTGATGACAAGCATGGGAACGATTTTAAAGTCAAAAACAGAGCGAGCGATAAACTCAGAGCTCAGACAGGTGTTATCAGAGAAAGATGTTAACCCGGTGACACACTCAGGGGTACAAAGAGACCTCAAAGCATTGCTTCAAATCTTTCCTACCAAAAAACAGACCTGGACTGAGTCAGTATGAGTAAGTGGGTGTGCGAACCGTGAGATAGCTGTTCCTTCCCTTGGGAAGATAAGAGAACCACACACATGCATTCATGTAAAGAATGTTATATGAGTTCAAGCTGTGTAAAAAAAAAATAAAAAATAAAATAAAATAAAATATATATATATATATATATATATATATATATATATATATATATATATATATATATATAATTATTATTATTATTCAACTTTTCTTAAAATCACTCAGAGTGTTGACTGTTCACAGTAGATAAAATAGTGCTATCAACATATTTTTCAAAAAGCCTATTTCTTGAAGCCACTTAAGTAAGGGAACAGGCAGAGCAAATTAGCTTGACATGCTGTTAAAAAACACAACAGAATGTCATGTGTTGCAATATCAGATTTGGGCATGTAGAAATCCCCTTTAGACAGGTCTGTATTATTGGCCTAATCAGAGTAGGCTGAGAGAAGCCAGGCTTATCATATATCATGTCCTTAGAGAAGTTACCCCATGACTCCCTGCTACATTCCGACTGTACGATGCTTCAGGGGACGGAGCGGGGCGATGAGCCAGACTGAACACAGAACACAATTGTTCAGGCTACTGCCAGTGATTCATAAATCTCATCATGGTTGTCATGGGAACAGGGCTGTCTCTTACGCCAGAGTCTAACCAACCACTTTACGAAACCTGGGCACTGCTCATCCTGCAATGGTTGGTCACAGAATTGTAATCAACTCCACCCAGATAAAAAATAAAAAATATCTAGCAAGGATCCTTCTAGGATGATGGCCTACTTTTATTAGCTGGAGATAATTGCAGATTTCAAGTTCCAACAGTGCAAATGTGGCTTATTTTCTGAAGTCCACAGTGCATGTCACTAAACTACGGAAAGAAAACTTGGCCACCAACCCCGAGCTGAGTAAGACTGTGTAAGTGATGTATCCTGTATAAGTCATTTGGGAGTCATTACAATCTTGCTTTTCAGTGAACCTTTTAACAAAACTTTTTTTTTAACAAAACCAGTTTTGTTCTGTTGGCCTTTCCTTCATAAATTTAATGACAATGCAAATGGAATTACATGAAATGAGACTTATGGACTATATGTAGTATCAGCAATAATGTTGACCTGATGTCAACAACAAAAATGACACACAAAAATATAATGTATTCAGTCATGAAGGGATCTGTTGGTCTCTCCACCTACACGCCTTGCCTTAAAGGAAAAGTTAACCCAAAAATGAAAATTATTTGATCATTTACTCACACTCATGCCATTCCAGATGTGTGTGACTTTCTTTCTTTTGCAGAACACAAATTAAGATTTTATAAGAATATCTCAGCTCTGTAGGTCAGTACAATGCAAGTGAATGGGTGCCAACATTTTGACGCTCCAAAAAGCACATAAAGACAGCATAAAAGTAATCCATTTGACTCCAGTGATTAAATCCATATCTTCAGAAGTGATATATGATAGGTGTGGGTGAGAAACCGATCAATATTTGAGTCCATTTTTGCTAGAAATTATTTTCCCTGCCCAGTAGGGGGTGTATGCATGAAGAATGTAAATCACCAAAAACACAACAAAAATGTGAATGTGAAAGTTAAAGTCGAGACTGACTGAGCAGAGAGGGGAATTAAAAGTAAAAATGGACTTAAATATTGATCTGTTTCTAAGACATACCAATCATATCACTTCTTAAGACATTGAATTAACCACTGGAGTCATTAAGGATTACTTTTATGCTGACTAATGTGATTTTTGGAGCTTCAAAATTTTGGCACCCATTCACTTACATTGTATGGACCAAAAGAGCTGAGATATTCTTCAAAAAAATCTTCAGTTGTATTCTGCTGAAGAAAGAAAGTCATACACATCCAGAATGGCATAAGGTTGAATAAATGATGAGAGAATTTTCATTTTAACTCTTGGTGAAGCCACCTCCAATAACAAAATCTGGGGCAGCTTGGACGCAGTGCACCTTCACATTTTCACAAGCACACTTTAATTCAAACATACAGATTAATATTCTCAATTAAGAGGTGCACTGAGTGATTTTTTTTAAATTATTTTTTGCTAACAGCTCAACTTTTAAACAGGAAAAAGGTTAATATAATTTTAAAAATGTTGTAAACATTTTTATTTGTACAAATTATTTTAAACTGATATACACTCATATGAGATGAAAACAGTAGTCAGTCTAGGAGAAAATGCTGCTTTATTCTATATGGTGCTGGGTGCACATTCATGAGCGCCACCATGTTGAGATTATATGACCAGCCAAAGACTAATTGCTTTTTGTCGGTATCTCACTGTATGTGCATGCTTTAATTCGTGGAATAAATTAATCATGGCTGGCATCAGTTACTGCAAACGTTTGCTCTGTGTAATGCTGCATAAACAAAATATTACTGAGTATACCTTCAACAAGATATTTTAAACTTGTTTAAAGGAATCGCATAAGTTCTTTAAAAAAACTAAAGGTCTAACCGCTAAAATAAAACTTCACCTTTTTAATTTTCACCCTCAACAATAGGAAAATATAATGTCAGGGTATTGGACTCTGACAAACATGGACCCTTAATGACTGATATTTACACAGGGGGTGCTGGGGGAGCTCACGCTTCTGTTCTTTCTTTAAGGTCAACTGGAGGCAGACATTTCTGCCCTCTTCCTTAAGTGACTATTTCCTTCCTTTGTCTGTCTTTCTCTCATGGACTGTGAGTAAATCTGAGTCCTCTATCACAAAGTCAAAGCAGGCTCATTTGTTACATTGTGATGAAAACTCTTGACATTTCCTGTATTTGGAAAAATCCCTGACTGAGCCACTCTGAGTTCATTTGCAGAGCAAACACTAATATATGGGTCATAACTGAAAACACTGCCAGTTTAGGTTGATCATCCAGCTGTCTGGATTGATGTACAGTTGCTTTATTTTTGGAGAGTAACTATCAGATTTTTCTCAAAACAAAGTGTCAAAAAGCATGAAACAGATATTGTCATCAGACTGAAGACAACAGCAATTACTGCTCTACTTTTAAAAGCAGTGTAAATGTTAAATCAAGTTCTTTGTCATCCATATAAATGTAAACTAGTGAAAAAGCCAAAAAAATAAATAAATAAATAAATAAATAAAAAAGTTTTTTTTTTTTTGTTTAAGTATTTCCTAGAAAAGCCAATTCTTGTTAAAACTGATGCCTTACTATCATTACACAATCTATGACTGACAACACACTTCCTTATTAGTACATGATGTTCAGTCATCTTCCTTAATGTGCAAGACAAGAAAAGTGATTATGATCACAGAATTGCAAAATACAATTTTAGCGTTAAGGAGGACCATATAGGGAAATTATCTTACCTTGTATTAGCTTCCCACTGACACAGAGAGACAGACAGACACACACATTGGTGTGGCTATCCTTATGAGGACTCTCCATAGACAATGATTTTTATACTATATGAACTATAAATTCTATCCCCCTAACCCTCACAAAAACTTTTCTGCATTTTTTCATTTTCAAAAAACACCATTTAGTATGTTTTTTTAAGCAATTTGAATTATGGGGACACTAGAAATATCATTTAAATGTAATTTCACATTTATAGCATAATACCCTTGTAATTACCTGTTTGTAACCTAAAAAGATTTCCTCATAAACCACCCAAACCTGTGTACACACGCACACACACTTCCATGGTATCAAAATATGTTTTATTTTACAGAATTGAACATTGTCAAAACTTTATAAATTTTGCATATAAATGTTTCAAAATTAGGAGCTTAAATTATGCTGACATACAAAAGTGACATTCACAGAGTTGGTTTATTATAGGGCAGTCAAGTTCTATTCCCTTATTTAATCACAGGGATCATTCAAACAGAAAGATCTGTATTAGACTGCGAGATATTCATCTAAGCTTAAACTTACACCATGAAGGAAAACACTGGAAGAAAAAAGGGGAAGCCACCAAACTGATCATAATGTGATCATGGTAGGAAAATTCAGACTAACTGTATTACATGAATGGTTGTCTCTTTTTCCCTCTTTCAGTATAAATTCCCCCCCAAAAAAGAGAGAACATACTGTACAACTGACAGAGTTGTCTATAGTTGTTAGAGGCTTATTGTAGTGTACCAAAAAAGCAAGTCAATTAAGTTTACAGAGGTCTCTTTCCTGAGAGATAGCACTATTAGACACACTCAAAATCTGGTTTGGATGGTTTGATTAAATGCATTGTAATTATTGGAAAATGAAAGCAACTTAGGCAGATGTGGACACATTTTGTGGCAAGTTTAACCATTCAAACCATGTTTTTGAACATGAGGCTCATTTAGCTCTTTGTTGTCCAGTCTTTTTATTTCCTGAAGATCACTTGCCTCCCCTAGTGGTGACATACTGATGAAACTTTTGAGGCTACAAGACAATTTTATGGACTACCAAGAAAAACATCACAGATACCAACAAGCATCAATATGTTATCCGAATAGTTTTTAAATGTGTAACCATTTTCCATTCACCCATCATAATGGTATATTTATTTGTAGTGCCTAACAAAACTGCAGCCCTTATTTGAATTCAATTCCCATTAAACTACAATTCCTTCCAGTAATGACAAAACAATCAAGCTCAACTAATGTCATACAGGCATTCAGGAACAGACCATGTTTTTTCTATCAGCTGTAACGTCCATCTCATATCTTTTCAAAGGCTCGAGTTCTGGTTCTAGAACCTTTCGAAAACCAGACTTTAACATCTAACTTTATGACAGCCCTATACCCATGCTCAGTGCATGAAACCTCCTATGAATCAACACTTCAAATCAACATCCACAGGCCATCCACAATCTAACAAACTACAAAATACTACACCAAACCCACTATTTTTGAAATTACATAAACTAAATTCACACAGGGAAATTTGGGTGTCAATGTAGTAGAAAGATTATTAATCACAAATCAAGCAGGGAAATTGCAATGAGTGCATGTGATTTTTAAAACAAGATAATTCTTATGTAATCTCTGCAGCTGTGGCTGAACTAATTGAAGGTTTTATCTATAATGAAGTTATTGACCTTAAAAATTAGTAATTGCATCAGCAACTCTTTCAACAACATATTAAAGAAAGGAGATGACAAACTTAGGCTACAAAACAAATATCATCAGATTGTAGCTGCATTAGCCATTGCCTTTGATCTCAATTAGTGTGATGCCTTATCATTCCAGTTATTTCAAAGACAACACATCAAGGTAAACCTCTAAATGTTCACATAAATGCTACAGTCAGCATCAAACAAATATTAAGTATGGATTTGGAAAAGGTAAGCAAAATTTTAGAGCAAAGAAAAAAAGGAAAAGTATGCTTATGTGAGTCAGGGACATTGGAGGGGATTAAAGATTTGGATCACAATAATTCAATCTGGCAATATTTGGTAGCAAAGACTGAGACAGTTCTTGAAAACTTTAGCTTCATCTTAAGACATTTATTTTTTCAGTCCAAAAATAACTGCTGGTAAACCACAGTCTCCATTTCTCAGCTGACTGACTGACTCACAGCACAGTTAGCCAAGCACCCAACCCCACAGCAGTACAAGAGTGAAAAGTATCCATGTCAGCATGCCACACAAAAATCCATACCCCACAAAGAGAGAGAAGGAGAAAGAGGGCAGGGGAGAGAGAGGGAGGGCAGCTCTCAGGAACCTCAGTGGCCTTCTGAGGGTTTGGACTTGGATGCTTTTTTAAGACTCTCTTTCATACTCAAGGACTCCAGCTGCTCCATTGAATCTGCCACACCCTGGCCTGTGGATGGATGAGAGGCGCTGTTGTCTACAAACATGTTGGGGATGTCCTGACCAAAGTAGATCTTGCTGTTTGCTGCAATAGCCTGATATTTCATCAGCTCCAAATACTCCGGTGTGAGCTTTAGCTGTGGAGGAGGGAAACAGTGATCTAGTAAGTGACGTGAGCACATCCTTTGTGAAAGTCTGTGTGAATGTGCCTCCATGTGTTCAAAGTGAACTTTAGTCCCATTATGACATCAGCTACAGCCTCCTATAATCACTTTCCAAATTACACTGCCATGCACAGGCAAAATGCAGTCACTACACATTGTGTCAAAATGTAGCTATGACCGAAATCGTGTCTCTTTAGACAATGATCCATCCTGTGTCAGGCAGGTTTGGCTCAACTATGCTCAAATTCAGAGAAAACAGAGAGTGTAGTTAAGATTGCAGTACCTATAAAATCCACACTAAAAGCAAGTAACCTTGAAGCTATTTTGCTCAGTTTTAGTGTTGGCGTAGTTAACACACTAAAAAATGTTTGTAGTTTTAACAGGAAAAAAATTTAAAAATATTTTCCAACAAAAACTAGAAAAGTCAAAAGGGTAAAAAAAAATAAACTAAGCAACACACACACACGCACGCACGCGGCACTGTGACAACATAGTGCTTTTTACCCTGTTGGCTTCAGCAAATTTTCCAGCAGTGTAATATTCAGCATCGGCTCTTGCCCTCTCCCTTGCCAGGAAAGCAGCATCTGCAAATATCAGATTAACGTGTATGATGAGAAAACACAATGTGTGACATGCTATGGAAATGCTTTGTCAGGCAAATCAGACCTTCTATTTCAGAGATCTTCTTCTCTGTTTCCTTCTCCATTACTTTTTGTTGGAAGTGGATCTCTGCCACCTGAGCCATTTTCTGAGCCTCTGAAATTAGAGCAACAAAAGATGAATGAGCACAGACACTCCAATCCCATATCCACGACTGTTTACATAATTAGCATTAAGCAAAACTGGAGGCTTAGACTTCTACCTATAATAGCTTTTTTTCTCTCAGTTTCAGCCTCTTTCTCCACCACTTTTTGCGTCTGAACGGTGATGAGCAGTCTGGTTTTCTCTGCTTCCCTGCAAAGGATAAAAGAGAGTGATTTTTTAAAAATGGTTCTTGTAGATAGATACATCCAAGGACAGTATATCACAATGTTTCATGATGGTAAGTATATCGAATGTTAGTACATCATTTAAAAAAAAAAAAATGGGGGATGTGCCAGACTGCTCAACTAATCGACTAGTCATCTAACAACTGACTAGTCGGTTAGTGGGGTCGACTACTAACATTAATATTTTTAGTGGTCGTGGTTTTAATGGGAGATGCATTTCTCAAACTAAATGAGAGACACAACTTCTTAGTGAGCATTTTTGCTTGATGATAGCTTGGTGAATATCAGTCAGAGGCACAGTAAAACCCTCTGCAAGAAGTTTCTTCTCTTTAATGCTTAGGTTTAGTCTTTTTATGCATCGCTGCTGTTACTGCCATAAAAGCGCTGCATCAACAGTACACTTCAAGAAGATCACTGTCAGACATTAAATCTTCTGCTGTGAGTAATGTTACCGTATTTGTGAGGTGTTGTGGAGACACTGAAGCCTTTTGCTGATTCTCTGACTGCAGTAAAAAAAGGTTTAAACTGCTTGATGGCGTGAACCAGATGTGTATATTATCTTGCAGTTCTGCTCTTTTGAAAGCGCAGCGAGGATTGCTCTGAAGCACTCTGGTTACACTGAGGTGTGTCATTCTACATTCAGGATGTGCATAAGCGGTTTTGTGCCCCTCTGTATTGTAGCCACCCTTTGTTATTTCTTATTTTGATAGTTTTGTGCAATATAATGTTATAGTTATTTAGCCAATTTATTTGTTGAATATCCGTTAGTCACCACGTAGAAGTGCTTTGCGTCCATTTATTCCTCTAAAAGGCACCTGATCGGGGACACGTGAACACAGCGAAGCCTAATTATACATTATTATCTTTAACACTCAATTAGTTAACTCATCGCTCAAACAACCGACCGACTAGGCGATTATAAAATTGGAAGTTTTGCACATCCCTAAATGGTAGAAGTTTAAAGGGATTGTTCACCAAAAAATAAAAGATGAAAATCTGTTATCATTTATTCACCCTCTTGTAATTCCAAACCTGTATGACTTCCTTTCTTTCATGGAATACAAAAGGAGATGTTAGGCAGAAGGTTAAAGTTCTGAAACATTTGGTTAACGTCTCATTTTGTATTCCATGGAAAAAAGAAAGTCATATAGGTTTGGAACAACATGAGGGTTAGTAAACGATGACAGAATGTTGATTGATGGGTGAACTGTCCCTTTAAATGCAGGTTTTCACTGCTCCAAAGAGCACAATGCTCTGTGAAACTTATTGAAACTATGGGACAGTGTGAGCACTTCAGTGTGTCACGAGCACACAACTCGGTCACACTGAATCTCATCCAAGCAGACCAATGTACTGAGAATATACCAACTTACATCAGCTCGTAGTTTCTTCTGATTGCCTCAGGAATTTTAGGTTTGGTGACTCGCACAGCCTGCAAAATATCACAGAAACAAGACAATTCTATTCAAGCCAAAACTGAAACCACAGAGAGTGAGATAAAAACCTTACCTGAATAGTGAGACCAGGAGCCATGACATTCAAGTCTTTCTGCAAAGCAGTCTTTAAGTTCTCATCAATTATGTCTGTCAAACAAAAACAAGACTAACGCTAAGACTATTTCAAATTTCCATGCAGTGAGACAAATCAATTACACAGCAGAAACTGCAGTGCACATGTAAACAACTCATGACTCAAAGTATACTTGGCAAAATAAACTGTTTGACATATCGGTGACTTACCGAACAGCTCTATGTAGACTTCCTGTAGTGTGTGCACACTGCAGAACTGATTCAACTCATGGTGAATTTTGTTGAAGATTAGCGTCTTGTCATAATCTGCAGTGTAGTTCTTTACTATGTCCACCACTGAGGAGCAAGAGAAGTGAGGACATGAGCAGCACAGAAGCCATGGAATAATTTCAAAAAACAAATCAAGTTACCTTTACCTGCTGATGGAACCAGCATGTTGACCACTTCAATTCTGTCAAAATAGATCATGACACCCCCACTGTGGAAGACAGAATAATTATTGCTTTCATTGAAGAACTCCACAAAATATCCAATATAGTGTGTTTCTACAAGCTACCCTAACCAAAAGCAAATGTGCTTACGCTAATCAATTAAAGGTCAGCTCTTGACCTTTATATAAAAATAATGGGCATTTGTTTATCCATTTTTATGTCATTTTACAGAACATACTTTAGGAATGTTACCAACTAAAGGAATGTTTACCTGGTTCCACAAGGCACATTTTTTATTTCATCCGTTTGCAAAGTTGTCTGTAAGTTTGATTCAAGCATAATAAAAAAAATAAAATCAGCAGAAGAGCCACATTTTCACAAATTCTACAACAACCTCAAACACCCCACCCATGATCATTAAAGCTGTAATAAAGGCATAATGATTTTGTTATTTGGGCTATTATGATTTAATAATGGAAATTGGTACCTGCACTGATCTGTATGAAGTGATGAAAGGCAGCATTATATGATAACCTGGGCCATTAGGATTGGTCAGCAAAGCTCCTCCTCTGAAAAAAAAACATGGCAATTAATTTTAGGTGCTGTAAAAGGTGTAGCCTTTGATTTAGGCATGCCCCCTATTTCCAAAACACTGCACCGATATCGCGGAGACCGACAAAAAGCATCTTCCCACGGTTGTCAAACACAACTGTAGTGAAATAGCACCTTCAACTGACCAATTATAAATCAGAATATGGCATTAAGCCTCAATAATTTGCTGCAACAACACTATGAGAATGAGCAAAATGACTGACAGGCAGAAAGCATCAGAGACCGCGGCCCACGGACACATTTTTGTTTGCTGTTTACAAAGTCTAGACCTCTCACAGAGACTGGTGAGATATCGCATGACACTTATTTCAGTAATGTCTTTCAGGGAGTAAGGACATTTTTTGCTTACCTTTCCATGAAAAAAAAAAAAAAAAAAAAATCAATTAACAATCTAATAATGAACAATACTTTTACAGCGTTTATTAATCTTGGTTAATGTTTATTTTAACATATAGTAATACATTTTTAAAATCAAAAGTTGAATATGTTAACATTAGTTAATGCACTATGAACTAACAATTATTATTTTAATATATATATATAAAATTGTATTTTTTACTAACATCAACAAAGATTAATAAATGCTGTAAAAAATATATTGTTCATTGTTATTTCATGATATTTAAAGAATTTACTAATGTTAACGAATAGAATCTTATTGTAAAGTGTTACCAAAAATAAACATTGTTTTAAAACAGCTTTTTCAAACACTCCCCTGTCTGTCATTGATCAAACAGATAGTCCCACCCCACATTTACATAATTAATTAAGCCAGTGTTGCTGTGTGGGGCTGGATGGGCCGCTCGAAACAAACACCAATTTTTATAGCACTAAAGAGACACAGTGTTTACAGTTTTCAAGGAAATCAACCTATAAGCTGGGATAGGAGAAAGTATTTAATTTCTAAAAGGTTGCACATGTCCGATTTAAGTCAACTTTAGAAAATGCAGTTAGGTTACAGGTATCTAACCTGAGGACATTTTAGTGCATTTATGCCTATATAAACATATTTTACCTCAATGCAAAATATCTCAATGCAAATTCCTCATACTCACCTGTAATAAACTGCTAAATGTCCTTCCTCAATCTTGTGTATGGAAGAATGAAGCAGAATGGCCATCACACCAGCCATTGTTGCAACTACTGCCCCAACGTGTGCCATTATTCTTCACCCAGCACTCACCTGCTAAGAGACAAGTTTACAAACAACAACAACAAAAAACCTGAGCTGATCCTTAGAATTAAACACACAATTTAGGTGAAAAAATGTCAGTTTAGGGTAGGGCCCTGTTCTGCATAACCCCCACTCTCCTCAGCCCACACAACCACAAACCAATATTCTCTGGTGAGCTGCACAGTAAACAAAGATAACAGGTTGTCAAAGTCCAGGAGACCCACCCACAGCCCCCAACACATGTAAGTATTGGTTGCCATTCCAAATAAAAGTCCAATGCAAATATACAAACTACACTACACAATTCTAGACTGATGCTGACCACATTGTGCGCGCGTAGTTAAAGTTGCATGACACCCACGGCTATTTTGGGTAACGAATATTAATCATAAGGCTATCAGTGACCGGCTGTGTTTCGCAACCTAATGAGCTGCCTACCTAGACAGCGTTTATAGGCATCGTAGGCTCGTGCAACATTTTGTTAAGCCAAAAATGCTAGATAGGCAACTCACTAGGGATTTCAAACACATCCTTTCCAGACTTCCTCAAATTAAGTGCTGACTCGCCCATACTACTGTAAATGGCACAAATTTATAACAATGAGTCTATTCTGTTGTGTTCACATATTAGCAATACTAAAACAACCATTTCAGTGCGCTTATGATGATGTGTTCGTTGTAGAAGACACCACACCAGTCAAACATTACTGAATTCAAGCTAACCAACGCCCGCAGGGTGTCCATGCAGGAATAGCGACGGCAGGCTAACTAAGCTAATTATTTGAAATTTAAGCAAAGCTTGTGGCAAAACGACAATCGGTCAAGATAAACGGGATGTAAAAGAGGCTAATACAAGCCGTAGGATGCATTTACCGATCATTCGTTTAGTTAACGGACAATGCTGTCCTTTCACTTTCGCGGAACATTACTTTATTACTCACGAAGCCGTGGCCAACATCGTAGACTGAAGGTTTCCACTGAATGGCTTTGCAGAATACTGATTTCCCTTTCAAAATCGTCCCTTTCAAACACACCTTCAAAATAAAAGTCATGATTTTAAATGAATATTCCGAGTGGACAGAAGTGTAAGACTTTTATATTAGCATTTACATTAATTCTTCTGTTAAAACTAGTGTATTATTTGAGCTGTAAAGTTGTTTAAATCATAATTTTTACAGTTATTTTGAGGTTTTAGTGTATGTTGACATTACATCGTCATGGAAACAAAGTTGTTAAATTGGCTATAACTTTACAAAGAAAAGGTTATTAAGCAATTTTATCACACTAAAATCATGTTAACACACATATTAAGTCTTGTGGCTATACTTTTGAAACAGTGAGTATTTTAACGATTGGCCCCATTCACTTCAGTTGTGAGTACCTCACTACAACCCAGATTTTTTGAAAACATTTTAAAGAAAAGGAGGGGCAAGTCAACATTAATTTTTGAGCTAATAAATTTGATGCCACAAATGCTGTCGATTGAGTTTAACTTGTATTGAACGTGGAAATTTCCTTTAAAGGTGCACTCAGTCATTTTTGTCTTTGTGTCATTTTGGACTTACACTGACACCTAGTGGCTTGGATGCAGCATTATTTAAAATCAATCGTTTTCAGTTTCAGATGCCATTGTAGAAATTTAGTATTCACAATCAGCCAAGATTACTTTAATCAATGAGTGAAAGTGTCAAATAACAGGACAGTTACTGAGATTAAGTGAGTCATGTGATTCTAACATGGCAGCCCCCATGTGCGGACCCTCTCCATGTAGAATAAAACAGCTTTTATTAGGTTACTGTTATGAATAGAGTCTTCATTTTAATGACACTTAGTTTTAATGACTCCTCAGTGGTGGACATAGATTATGAACTACACTGCAGATTATGACATTTTATCATGAGTGGTCATGATTTCCTACATATACTGCAAAATTACAATTCATGTCTTTAGGAGTTAAACTTTTTTAATGATGAAAATATCCTAATGTTAAATGAAAAGAGGGGCTTGTTTTACTCAGTTCTGCCAGAGAAAAACAGTCTGATTTCATTCTGGAATACAACAACACGAAGTGTATATGTGGATGAAACGTAGAAACTAAATTGTTATATTAAAATAAAATAAAAAGATTATTGTGATTGTAACGATATTTTCAAAAATACTGTCATCCAATTGCTCAAACACGCAGCCTAATAATTTTTTTGCCATGATTGAAAAGCATTATTCACTATAACAGTGTCATAGCATAAATTAATATACTAGTCTTGTCTGCTATTACTAGCCAGTAACCCTAACATGACTGTAATAACGTTTCCCATCCACTTGCAAACTTTGACAAGTCAGTGTTTGTTATTGTTCAGGTGGTCTTACAAGGCCATACAAATGTAAAATTGATACGTATAAATTACATAATGCATTAAATGTCCATAAATCTTATAAAATAAAATAAAACTGAACTCTGAGTGCTACATGTTGCTATGGAAACAGACGCACGTTCTGAGGGAAAGCTGACGGACTGAAATGGATGTGTTTGGGAAACTTGGAAGTTCGGTGAGTTTAGAAATATTTTATTTATCAAACAAGGCCAGTTTGTCCCTTCGTTTACGTGACAGATTTGTAGGCTGTACGCTTATCGTGTCAGGAAAACAGAAACAGCTAGCTACTTAGCATTCAGCGAATGTAATAGCAACCACAGCAAATATTTACTGCAAATATACAGTGTTGTGGTAAAGTAAACTAAAGTGCAATATCAATTACTGTTCTCACAAACTTAAAGGAGAAAAAACAAGCAAAACATTAAAAGATCAAATCTGAACGCATACTGCAATATGAGTGCAAACATGTCAATACATACAAAGGATAAGTATATAATGCAATTTATAGGGTTCAAAACAGTGTTACTATGAATGCAAATTTTAATACAGTGAAAAAGACACGCTATTAGCATAACATAAATATATATAAATAAAAATGTCCAACATAAATTTGAATGTCCATGTACTAGAATAAAATATTTGATGCCATGAGTGTACCTTAATTTACTATTACTATTATTTTGAATGGCCATGGAAAATGGAGCAATGTGATAACAATTTTACCAGGTCGCAGAAAGTAGTCCATTAATTTACCTAATGAACTTTCACCTTTTGCTGACCCTTTATGCTTCACAGAGCTAATGTGTGCTTCTAGATCACTTGCACCTTTATTAGCAACTGACACATAAGTGCCAGCTTTACATGTCATACATTCTGCTTCCCACGGATCTCGACCTGGACGAAAGCATGGGAATTTATTGTGCAAATCTTCTGTAAATTTGCACTTTTGTTTGGGTATTGTTTCCACTCAGCTGTCATTTGCTGCTATTGTCAAGCAACTGTTTGATGTCAAACACAACAGCGCTTTGCGCGTTCGCGGAGAAGTCTCTTATAATCGACCAATTGGTGTGTGAGAAGGCGGGACTTACAAAGAGGGGTTAAAGCAATGCAAATATGCGCGCACACACAATGAAGTATTAGACCAGATGCACATCATAATGCAACTAAAGCCGAATCCCGGACATTTTCGCAAATGTAGAAATTTTTTAAGGTCCAAAAAAAGAGGACATGTCCAGGAAAAAGAGGACGTATGGTCACCCTACCCTAAACAATCTGCAACAAAAGCTGATTTTAGTTGGTATTGCTTTATTTTAGTAGATATAAAATTCAGTGTATACAAATTAAATATCTACTGTAAAAAATATTCTTAGTGGTAGTTTTTCTGTGTTTTGCAGATACAACTAAACTTGGCTACACAGCTTTGACATTGTGTGATAATGGTCCTTATGTAGCCTGTGCCTACACATTACCATCACATTATGGTAAAAAGATAAGCATTTCACACGGTTCCACTCACTAAACTATTTTTATATATACTGTAAACATACAACATTATATTATTAAACTGAGATGCTATGTGAAAAGCTGTCCCAAAGCATTTCGTAGTGGTAGTGAGCAATAACAGAAAAAATTATTGATATCAATAATATTAATATTGCAGCACCTTTTGTTCTTGAGCAGCTCCAGTTAATGGAAATGAATTATTGAAGTTTGCTGAGGGAAAAATGGTCTGCTACATTAGAAATAAACTTTGTTTCATAGTGTACAGTATATAGATACATTTGAATGAAACATTTTGCATTGCAGTTTTGTTGTGGTTTTGAGCATGATTAATCTCAACTCTATTAGGAACTGGGAGAGCGGCGTTCCACTTTGTAGCCTTCCACTGATGGGAGAGGACATCACAGCTCTGGTTTTTCACCCCATGAACTGGTTTCAGATTTGTGCTGTAAACTCCAGGTTCCTCACCGTCTGGAATGTTGAAAGATGTGACAACTATCATTTGATGAAGCCTAGGTAGAGGATGTGTCTCTCCAGCAGATGTCACTGATGTCATCTAACATGCATTTAACATGCCTTCTATCAAATAATAATGCATGAATTGTACATGACCTTCATATGCTAGTGAGATTGATTCACAGGCATAAGATTGTAAATTGTGCCAATGATCCTTTCTTTATGTTTGTTTGGCAGTGTTGTTAATTTCCCCGCCACTGATGGTTCAGTGTTTGAGCATGAAGAAAACCCCTGTCATGTCAGTGGGAAGCTGACATACTTAGGTCCTCAGATGCCCATTTCAGCAATCGCTGGACTGAGTGGCAACAGAGCTGACAAATTTTTGGTACTTATTGTATCTTAAGTAGAGTTGTCTTAAATTAATTATAATTGGACAATGGTAGTAATTTGAAGCAATAATACTACCACAGTATGGGAAGGGTCATCATAATCAAAAGGTTGAGGCCTCCCTTTATATTTGGGAATGTCATAAAATAATATAATTTTGTGCCTCAACAGCCTTTGAAATGAATAAAACAAAGGCCGTGTCCAAGTGTCATCTGCTGGTCAACTTTCTCTGACTTGTATATTGTGTGAATGCTGACACTTTGCTCATCTCTGTCTTACAAACCACAAACCTCATGTTAGGAGACTCTCAGCTCATGCTAATCACATGTGAAATTTTAGTGCATTTTGTATGTATTTTAGAATTATTTCATTTTTTTTCGTCCTGATAACGAAATTTTCCAATTGTCTTTTGTTTGAACTTTTCATCACAGATGACAGTGACACTTCCTTGCAGGAAGGCAGTTTCCAGAACTTGGTACTGTAGGACAGCAACCTCTTTGCTGCAGGAATTGTAAGAAATGTTCTTCATCATGGCCCTGAAAATAGCCCAGGCTATACAGTAAAACAAATCTGAGACATAAATTCACCATAATTCAAGGGTATTTGCAAATTCATTGCAGGACGGAATTTTACGAAACATACAAATTAAAGGAAGTAAATTGGAGGTAATGGAGACTTGGGCTTTGGATGAGGCAGTTTCAGCTATATGCTTTTCCCCTGACTGTGAGACACTGCTGCTAACTTCTAGCACAGTAAGTATTTTATCATTTAATTTGTTTAATTTAATATAAATGATAATGTAATTTGTATGATTCATGAGATATAAACATTTATATGATAGAATAATGCTATTACAATTACATATACAATATTATTATATACAGTTATATAATATATATCATTATTTAACATATTTTGTTAAACATTTAGTAATAAATATTCTAAAAGTTAAATGTGATGAACTAGACCTGTGGAACTTGAGAATAACTAACTGCAGACATGAAATTAAAATTACCATGGGATCCATTGGTTAAAAGTAATCGCAAAATAACCAAGAAATATTTGTTTTTAGAAAATGTCCAGCATAATTTGTTATTTAATTAAATGAAATTCAAACATTTCAAGCTTAAGTGTCAAAATACTTTTTGGTTCCATGTATGTCACAACTCCAACAGTGCTTCTCAAAATAATGTGCCACTCCTAGACTCAACAGGTTGTGTGGACGTCCGTGGCTGTATATGTAAAGATGTCCTTCACAGCTGCCTGTATGAGCTCCCTCATACTCTCTGTTCATCTGTCCTGGCCACAAACAAGATATTTGGTTACTGCCAGCAGAGAACAGTCTTAGAGAGATGTAATATCCCTAAGGTTCTGTATTAAGAAACAACATGCAAAGTCTGATGAACTGGTTCACATGTGATAGAGTGGAGAAAAGTCCTCAAATGCACAGAAAGCTGTCAAGTTGATTCCAGAAGAGGAGGCAGGGGGCCATTTTCTGAGCCCTGCATTTCAACAGCTCTTTCCTCACGAAAACTGGCTGGCAACAGTTGGCAGGGCTGGACTGCTGCGCATCTGTGAGATATCTACAATGGTATTGTCTTATCTCTGCAAGTTCTTTCATGTTAATTATCACTGAGCTAGGAGAAACATGTTTCTAGGAAACTGTCCAAATATCTGATGGCTATGGAAATGTGCCTACCTTTGATGTGCAGGACAGGTTTGTACAGCTGCAATGCCACTCATGTTGGCAGGGTGGAGTTGGCTCTGTGTTTTTTCACACCAGACAGTCAGACCCTCATCACCACTGGCCTGAGGGACGGCTCTCTTGTCTGCAGCAGACTCGGGTGAGCTCAGGCCCTCTGTGTTTCAAAAAATGCTCCACCAGCCATTAAAGAGGAGTTTAGTACCTCATAAAAACATCAAATTGACATATATTCAACTATGTTTTTTATCCTGGTAATTTCACAATGTCCTTGGAGCTTTTGAAATTGAACCTTACATATCCTTGTGTTTACCAATGTAACAGGTTAAAGCTTTCTGGGTTTGGCAAAGCAAATGCAGCTACCCAGTATGGTCAGTCGATTGCTGATTCTTTTGAGTCATAGTGTCTTCTGAAAACACTATCCTCACCAAAATGACTGACTGGGATCCACAGACACAGTCCCCATCTAGATGTTCCTCATTTCAAACAGAGAATGTATAGAACATAATCAGTTAAATATTTGTTTAAATATCATTTAAGTATTTAATTGTTTGTTCAGATAAATTATCCTGGCTTAGGAGTTTTTTTGAGTTACTGGGGAATTGTTATGTTCTTTTTTCAATGGCATGATGTAATGCTAAATGGGCTACAAATTATAAACTGCCACAAAATATGAATAGGATTTATCTTGAATTTTTCCTGCAGGACAGTGTTAAGAGAAAGATAAGTGATGAAGTAGAACAAGAGGAAAACTACTCTGCATTCCCAACTAGTTCTACATGGCTTGATAGGAAACTTGATGCAGTCAGCTCTCATCATTTACTCACCCTCATGCCATCCCAGATGTGTATGACTTTCTTTCTTCTGCTGAACACAAACAAAGATTTATAGAAAATATCTCAGCTCTTTTGGTCCATACAATGCAAGTGAATGGTGATCAGGCCTTTGAAGCTCCAAAAAGGAGATAAAGTCAGCATAAACATAATCCGTGTGACTCCAGTTGTTTAATCATCTTCTGAAGCAATCCAGTTGTTTTTGGGTGAGAACAGATCAAAATATAACTCCTTTTTCACTACATCTTGACAGCAGTGTCCTTGGCGATCATGATTTCAAAGTTAATTATACTTAATATATATCTGCGCATGTGTCAAGCACTAGGAAATGTAATTAAGCTTGAAACCATGATCATGCCCAGAGACTGCAATGGCAAGATGTAAAAATACAAGTGAAAAATTAGTTATATTTTGGTCTGCTCTCACCCAAAACCAACACAGAAGACATTGATTGAGTTTGATGGATTACCTAAATGCTGCTTTTATGTGCTTTTTGGACCTTCAAAGTTCTAGCAATGATTCACTTGCATTGTATGGATCTACAGAGCTGAAATATTCTCCTAAATATCTTTGTTTGTGTTCTGCAGAACAATGAAAGTCATATACATCTGGGATGGCATGGGGGTAATTTATAAATGATGAGAGAATTTATATTTTTGGGTGAACTATCCTTTCAAGACATCACGTCCCATCATATTAGCATTAAACAAATAACCTTGAGTGTGACTTTTTGTAATTATGCTAACAGAATTGCAAATTATTTTTAGTTATGTTTCCCAACGACTGTGCCGCGGCACACTGTCAGGTGTTGTCAGGTGTGCCGCGGAAAATGATCATATTCCACAAAATAAATAAATGCATGAAAAAATAAATAATAATTTCAGGGATCCAAACTCCTCACCTATCGGAGAAATTCGCCGTTTTGAAACCATAATCGGTCACTTTTGTGATTGTGAAGAGCAATGATTAATGTGCAAAAGTGACTGATATTTATACACGTTAAAGGTCTTTCACATGACTCGCGTCAGCGCTGCAGAATACACTGAAGTCTATGAAGTGACGTCACTTTACACCAAAGTGTTTTTCACACACACGTTTTTGCTTCACCAATAATGTCTTTGAGAGTACTAAGCAACAAGAAATATTTAAAAACTGTCCAAATTTGTGAAGAGACATTGAATGTCTCATAATTTCTTTTAATTAAATATGACCTTATCGTTTACGAATATCAGAGACCCCAGTTATTGAACTAATTTAAATTCAACAAGAAAACGCTTAGACCTAAACATAAACGAGTCCTTTTATTACTTTCTGCAATCAAAGCAACTGCAAGCTTTTTTCTCTCTTCCAAATACATGTTTTCAATGTTTATTGTGCACACCTTCCGCTTTTTTACGTGGCAAACTCGTAAAATCGCCCCTCTGTGACGCTTTCTGCAACTCTTGTCATGTGGAGGACAATGTGGCGCTTGACGCTGGCGTTGAACGGAGTGTTGACGCCTCGACTCAGCTCATGAGAAATGACGAAAGAACATTATTGAAACTCAAAATTATTATTATTTGTCTATTATTGTGGTCTTTTCTGATAAAAACCATGCTCAGCAGTTTAAATAGGCTATTGTAGGAAAATGAAACCGTAGATCTGATTTGTGTTTATAATTCTTATACTGAAGTCAGTAGATTTGTATACAAGTTTTAATAAAGGAGAAGGTAAGGTCGTTATTGAAACTCACTATTATTAGACTATTATTGTAGTCTTTTTGGATGAAAAATAATGCTCAGACTGAAGGAAAACTATAGATCTGCTTTGTTCTTTTAATGCTTAAACACTATAAAGTCTCTTGGTAGATTTCGGTCATGAACGACTCAAAATGATTCACTGACTCACTCATAGCACACAAGACGCTCATTTGTCGCCACCTAGTGACATTTCCAGAAGGGGTCACTGAACTAATCAGTTAATAAAATTGAACAAATTTGTGAAACAGAAGCAAGCCTCATCAAAATACTCTTTATTTTTCAGCTAATTCTGCACAATCGTAAACTTGAATAAACTTGAATCACTAAAATAGATGGAATTGGTGCTTTTAGTTTATTCTTTAAAATAAATATCCCAAGAAAATGTTTTCGTGGACCAATGATTGTCTTAACTTTTTCACCCCTCATGAGTTTGCATCCCTGTAATTTGTTGTGGCATTGCAAGAACAAATCTACAAATTAGAAAATAAGCAAATTTGTTGTTTTCTCATTACCCATTTAGCGCTCTTGCCACCTGTGACCTCACACAGCGTAGCCTACCTATGTGACTTGTTTTTTACTTTTTTAATATTATTATTTTATTTTTTTGCATAGCCAGATTTCAAACATTACAAGTAAACACGCTACTAAGACAGACAGAAAACATGGACAAGTTCTTGAAAAGGAAAAATATTGACGATGGTTAGCCTATGTGGGATAGTGGTGTGCCGTAGAATTTTTTAGTCGTAAAAAGTGTGCTGTGGCAGAAAAAATGTTGGGAAACACTGTCTTACACAGTAGGGGGTTGAATGTATACATGGTGGTTCCTTAAACAGCAGTTTCTTATACTGTATCTTATGAGCCTAAAATGGTTTAACAAAGGGTGTTAAGACATATCCCTACAGATTAAATAAATGTATCCAAATTCTGAAAAAAAGATAAATGTTAACCACTCATGTGGTATTGGAATTGTGATCAGTACAGTATGTTGACAGGAAAATGTGTTGTAATCTAATCTAATAGTGTGCACTGGATTAGAAAGATTACACAAACCTCAAAGCATTTTATTAGAGTAATGGAATAACTGAAAGATAACTAACCCTATGATCATGACCCCAATGGTTTCCAAGCAGACTACCAAAAATTTAATATCTAAACAGTTTCTCCTAGAAGAGACCCAGCAGTATGCAGAGACAAAGAAGAACCTAAGAGGAAACATAAAGATTCTGTGTGACAGTATAAGAAATCAGCAGCTTCTAATACTAGATAAAAGAAAAATACTTTTATGTATTTTTTGTTGTATAGTTTTTGTTTTATTTTATTGTTTCCACACACACTCTCTTGATCACTTTTGATTTTTGATGATTTATTGTTTATGTTATTTAAGGTGAGGGAGGAGATAGAGATGGAGAATCTGTCTAAGGACCATCTGAGGGAGGTCCTGAAGAGAGAATGCTGGAATTCCATGAAAGTCAAAGTGAAAGCCATAAAAGTCTCTACACTAAAAAGAAAGGAGATTTTATGTTGGGAAAAACTCACATTGTGTAACAATATCCACATCTGTCATTGATTTCACCTGGCTAAACTGTAATTACTAGAAATACTATACTGGTTGCCAAGTGTCAGTCCCTTTGTGACTTCTTGGTTGCCCCCAGGCCTTTCATTCCGAAAATGAGGTGAAGAACTACCCCATGAAGGAACACACTGAAAAACAACTTGAAGAGCTTCATAGGGTTGAGACCATGAGACAGATTGAACAGGCAGATTTACAAGTAAATGCAGTGGTATGTATTGTCAAAAGATACACAACATAACTAACCTTAGCACTGGTTGCACAGTGTTTGTTTTGGTTGAGGTCAGATTCTCAAAATGTGATGCAAATAATATAGATATTCTTTTTTTATCTGTTTTATGCTAGCTCCAAGAAGTGATCCTTGAGAGGAAGAGCACAGACTGTGGAGAGGAGGATGAGGAGGAGGCAGAGAACAGTAAGACTGAGAGTCCTGCTCTGACAGGCAGCTTGAATGCTCTTTATGGAGACGTCAACCCTCATCTCTACAGCCAGTTTCACTTAAACATCAGAGAGCAGAAAATCAACCAAATCACCTTGCTAAAGGAGATGACTTCTCTTGTCATCTCAATAAACTACTAATATTGGGACAAAATGTTTTATGTATGTGTTTGCATACCCCTTTTAAGTATAAAAACTGTATAAACTTTAAAGATCAAATGGGCCTGCACTTTATTTTGCAAAAAAATAAAAAAATAAAACAATTAAGTATTAATTTGCTATATTTTATGGTTGTTTTATGAAGGATGTTATCTACAAAATGAAGACCACATTCTGTGTGTAGAGTCTGTGTACAAGCAAAAGAAACAGGAAATCAACTGTGTTATGGAGAAGAACATGTGTATCTCTGAGATTATGTTAGAGCTAGACCTAAGTGAGACCCTGTGGGAGTCCAGTCTCACCGTTAATGAGTGTCCCGAGAGAGCTCTCACAGTGACTGACTCAGAGGAAGCATGATTTGCATGCTGTTGCGCTCAGTTTATGGTTTTCTGAAATTAATTGAGCCATTTCAAATTGCTGCTGTGGATATTTCTGGGAGAGCAGAGTTTGGCCGGAATTGGCTGTGCCATTTTTTTAAACTCTATAACACATAACAACTTCTTAATCACCCACATTTAACAACATTTAAACACTTTCCTGAGAATTTACACTCCCTGAGCCATTTATTAGGTACACTACGGTCTATGGTGTCACGGAGAAACTCACAGAGGCAGAGAGGTGGACTCAATCGTGGGTTTATTAAACAAGTGAATGAAGCAGTGATGTAAACAACAGGTGAGGCAATCCAGAAACAGATATGCAAATAGCAGGTGAGTAAAATCCAAACAGATGAAAGGTTAACTCACAACCGTCTTGATCTTTGCAGGAAATGTAAACAACAAAGGAGAGTCCAAGCACTGGGGAATAAACGGAGGATAAAGCAACATGAAACTCAGACGAGGAGAACAATAACAAGGTAAGTAATTAACCAGGTATGTATAGACAAAACTAGGGAGTCCGTAGTCTCAGGGAGAACATAGACAAGAACAGACAATGAATGTGTGTGAGAGCTGGGTATAAAAGCAGTCCTGGATTACACTGTGTAACAATTTTTTTTCTTTTTTTTTCTGGGTAGTAAGTGTTATTTCCTAATTGCTTATGCCTCAAAAGTATAGAAAATGGCTATTATTCCCCACAAACTTTGCTTTTGTGACCAGGACAGTGATATTTTGAAATTTACCTTTTCCAATGAGAAAATGGGCGAATTTGTGTCTTTTCGTTCACATAAAGTCAACATATGAATCCAAATTAACATGTATTTATACTAAAGTACGGACTCAAGATGGCGCCGAGTATGGCTGCTGCGTTGCGAGCTCCAACACAACATAGCAATGGTTTGTTTGTTTTGTTTACAATTCTTATGTTTTTTGTCTTGGATGTTGTCTGCCTTATTGTCTACGACAGACAAACACTTTTGGACATTGGATCAGCGATCTCACACCGAAAACCGGACTTCACATTCCTCAATGCCGACCCGCTGTTTACAAACACGCAAGCGGAGCCCTTTGTCTGGGCAGCACGGCCGCGGAAACGCAGGAGGAAAAGGGGAAACAGAGCCGGCGTTCTCATCAGAGTAAGACGCCGCGCAAATCGACCCCCGCTACCCACTATTCTACTGGCAAATGTTCAGTCTCTGGATAACAAGCTCTGCGAGCTGAAAGCGCGGATCTCTTTCCAACGAGAGACGAGGGACTGCTGCATTATCTGCCTTACGGAAACTTGGATGTCTGCGGAGATTCCAGACTCAGCCATTGAACCCGCGGGGTTCTCCATGCTCCGAGCGGACAGAGCGAAAGACCTCTCAGGTAAAACTAGAGGAGGTGGTGTATGTTTTATGATCAACAAATCCTGGTGTGATCAGAGGAACGTACATTCCATCAAGTCTTTCTGTTCTCCTGATCTGGAATTTCTTATGCTTCTGTGTCGACCATTCTGGCTACCGAGGGAATTCACAGCGGTCATTATCACTGCTGTTTACATTCCCCCACAAGCCGACACAGACCGGGCACTCAAGGAACTGTATGGGAGTATAAGTGAGCAGGAAACCGCGCACCCTGAGGCCGCGTTCATTGTGACCGGGGACTTTAATAAAGCCAGTTTAAAATCAGTCGCACCAAAATATCACCAGCACATTAGTTTCAACACACGAGGGGACCAGGTTTTGGACCATTGCTACTCTCCGTTCCGGGATGGCTGCAAATCCCTCCCCCTGCCCACCATTTGGCAAATCGGACCACTCTTCCATTCTGCTTCTGCCCGCTTACAGGCAGAAATTGAAACAGGAAGCACCCACCCTCAGAACGATCCAGTGCTGGTCGGACCAATCAGACTCTACGCTACAAGACTGTTTTGATCGCACGGACTGGGAGATGTTCCGGTCCGCCTCTGATGATGACATCGAGCTTTACGCTGATAGCGTAATGTGTTTCATCAGAACGTGCGTAGAGGAAGTGATTCCGACCAGAACTGTGCGAATCTATCCGAATCAGAAGCCGTGGATCAATAGCGATGTTCGCGCGGCACTTAATGTGCGGACCTCCGCTTTTAATTCCGGGAACGCGGAGGAGCATAAACAAGCCAGTTATGCCCTCCGAAAAACTATCAAAACAGCAAAACGCCAGTACAGGAGCAAGATTGAAGGACAGTTTAACACCACCAACTCTAGAAGCATGTGGCAGGGAATTAACATCATCACGGACTTTAAAGGGAATAAAAACTCCGCCATGAACACCGCTGCCTCTCTACCGGATGAGCTAAATACTTTTTATGCTCGTTTCGAGGGAAATAACACCGCCCTCGCGGAGAGAGCTCTCGCGGCTGAAGCTACAGAGGTTAGTTCACTCTCCGTCTCTGTAGTGGATGTAACCCGATCCTTCCGACAGGTGAATATCCGCAAAGCCGCGGGTCCAGACGGCATTCCGGGCCGCGTCATCAGAGTGTGCGCGAACCAGCTGGCTGGTGTTTTTACGGACATTTTCAACCTTTCCCTCTCTTTGTCTGTAGTCCCCACATGCTTTAAAACATCCACCATTGTGCCTGTTCCAAAACAATCAAAAATAACGTGTTTAAATGACTGGCGTCCTGTTGCTCTGACCCCCATCATCAGCAAATGTTTTGAGAGACTAATCAGAGATTACATCTGCTCTGTATTACCACTCAATCTTGACCCGCTGCAGTTTGCATACCGCAACAACCGCTCCACTGATGATGCCATTGCATCTACAATACACACTGCTCTCTCCCACCTGGAAAAAAAGAACACTAATGTGAGAATGTTGTTTGTAGACTACAGCTCAGCATTCAACACCATAGTGCCCTCCAAGCTAGATGAGAAACTCCGGGCTCTGGGCTTAAACAGCTCGCTGTGCAGCTGGATCCTGGACTTCCTGTCAAGCAGACGCCAGGTGGTTAGAATAGGCAGCAACATCTCCTCATCACTGACCCTCAACACTGGAGCCCCGCAGGGCTGTGTTCTCGGCCCACTACTGTATTCCCTGTACACACATGACTGTGTGGCAACACATAACTCCAATGCCATCATTAAGTTTGCTGATGACACGACGGTGGTAGGTCTGATCACTGACAATGATGAAACAGCCTACAGAGAGGAGGTGCACACTCTGACACACTGGTGTCAGGAGCACAACCTCTCCCTCAACGTCAGTAAGACAAAGGAGCTTGTGGTGGACTTCAGAAGAAAAGACAGAGAACACAGTCCAATCACCATCAATGGAGCACCAGTGGAGAGAGTCAGCAGCTTCAAGTTCCTGGGTGTCCACATCACTGAGGAACTCACATGGTCCGTCCACACTGAAGTCGTTGTGAAGAAGGCTCATCAGCGCCTCTTCTTCCTGAGACGGCTGAGGAAGTTTGGAATGAACCGCCACATCCTCACACGGTTCTACACCTGCACTGTGGAGAGCATCCTGACTGGCTGTATCTCCGCCTGGTACGGCAATAGCACCACCCACAACCGCAAAGCACTGCAAAGGGTGGTGCGAACTGCCAAACACATCATCGGAGGTGAGCTTCCCTCCCTCCAGGAAATATATACAAGGTGGTGTGTGAAAAAAGCTCGGAGGATCATCAGAGACTCCAGCCACCCGAGCCATGGGCTGTTCTCACTGCTACCATCAGGTAGGCGGTATCGCAGCATCAGGACCCGCACCAGCCGACTCCATGACAGCTTCTTCCCCCAAGCAATCAGACTTCTGAACTCTTGATCTCCCATGATCAAAATACATCAGCCCTACACTTTATTACTCTTTTATCTCACACCGGACTGTCATAAATTATATTACTGTTATTATATTATGTCTCTCTTAACAACTGACTATCAACCGACAGCCTGAATGTCAATACAGTACAATACTGTACATTCTATATATATATATATATATATATATATATATATATATATATATATATATATATATATCTTTTTTTTATATATATTTTAATTTTTAATTTTTATTGAATAATGTGTATCTATATAGTATCTATATAGTAAAAAACAAAAAAAACAAAAAACAGCATATTGTATACTGTACAGTGTATGTTATTATTTGTATATTGTTGAGTGTAATTATGTGTATAACAGATGTTTAAATTGTGTTGTGTTAATTTGATGTTTTAAGTTGTGTAATTATGTATAACAGATGTTTAAATTGTGTTGTGTTAATTTGATGTTTTAAGTTGAGTGTAATTATGTGTATAACAGATGCTTAAATTGTGTTGTGTTAATTTGATGTTTTAAGTTGAGTGTAATTATGTGTATAACAGATGCTTAAATTGTGTTGTGTTAATGTGATGTTTTAAGTTGAGTGTAATTATGTATAACAGATGTTTAAATTGTGTTGTGTTAATTTGATGTTATTGTAAATTGGTATATGTCTCATCACTGTCACGACTGCTATGTTGATCGGAACTGCACCCAAGAATTTCACACACCATTGCACTTGTGTATATGGCTGTGTGACAATAAAGTGATTTGATTTGATTTGATTTGATAAAGTAATATTCAAAGCCGTGCTGGTCCATAATGGTAACAAGTACCCGTCTCTTCCCCTGGCTCACTCGGTGCACCTCAAAGAGGATTACAACAGCATCAAGACCTTGCTGGATGCCTTGAAATATGATGAGTACGGCTGGGAGGTCATAGGAGACTTCAAAATGGTGGCATTCCTGATGGGTCTCCAAAGCGGTTTTACCAAGTTTCCCTGCTATCTTTGCCTTTGGGACAGCAGGGACACCAAGGTGCACTACCACAGGCAGGACTGGCCACAGCGGACCGAGTTCTCTGTGGGGAGGAACAATGTCAAGTGGGAGCCACTGGTGGACCCCCAGAAGGTGCTGATGCCACCACTGCACATCAAATTGGGCATTATGAAACAATTTGTCAGAGCTCTAGATAAGGAGTCGGCAGCCTTCAGAACTTCTTCCCTAGCTGTCTGAGGCAAAGGTCAAAGTCGGTGTCTTCGTCTGACACAGACAAAGAAGGATTTTGTATTCATATGTTGTTTTTTTCTGACTTTGTGAACGAAAAGACACAAATTTGCCTGTTTTCTCATTGGAAATAGGTAAATTTCAAAATATCACTGTCCTGGTCACAAAAGCAAAGTTTGTGGGGAATAATAGCCATTTTCTATACTTTTGAGGCATAAGCAATTAGGAAATAACACTTACTACCCTGGAAAATTGTGTTACATAGTGTTATTCACTAATGAAATGCAGGTGCATGTGATCAACTCAGGGGAGAGTGAGCACTGTGTCGGTAGTGAGGGAGAGAGAGCGGAGTGTGGAGTGAGAGAGGGAGTCCGGTGGATCCGTGACAACAGGAGGTACCTCATCCTGAGTTCTTGTCTAAACTTTAGGTGCAGTGGACAGAAGAAGAGAGAAAAAGCTTCAAAAAGTATGAGAAAAAAGCAAAGGAACTCAGTGAGGAGCAAGAGAAATACAAAAAGGTGTGAATTTGATCATATTAAAATCTTAAAGGAGTCATGAAATGCTCTTTTTTCATGGTTTTATTATCTTCCTTGAGGTCCACTGATAATGTTTGTAAAGTTTTTTTCATAATTTAGTAATATATTATCATTTTCCACCCTGTTTGGCCCTCTGTCTGAAACACTCGGTTTTGGTCTAAGCGCCTCCTTAAAACTTCAACGTAAATGCCCACTGTTATGATTGGCTAACATTATGCAGCCCCTCAAATAGAGCCATATTTGAAACTCAGCCTGAAGAGAATGAACCAGCTCAACAAGTTTATAAAACTTAATGTCAGGGTTTACGCATATGCACATCCAACACATTGCATCTTAATATATTAAACTGTTTATCTCAATCACAACTTTTAACACTCACACCCTGTCTAAACCGGACGCGAGAGTCACGTCAAAAGCAATAGAACCCATTATAATCAATGATGCTGTCTTCCATGGAAGCATCCATTGTGGCGACAGTAAACAGATGTCCCGTTCCATTTTGTGGCGCTACTACTGCCAGAAACACAAATAAACGGTTTAGAATGTTCATGTCAACGTGCCCACTGTAGACAGGGTGTCAGCACAATTAACTATTACACAGTCATGACATATGAAATATTCATGAATTAAACTGTTTACTCATGGTTTTTGCGATCGCGTCCAAATATTTTAACTGCCCCATCCTTCAATAACAGTTCCCTTGCAAAGCTTGTCACAGGAGACCCTGAGGCCACTCCTGTGACAAGGAATTGTTCCTCAGTGGTGCCTGCTTTTTCTCCAGTAAGAAGAAGAGAGTGCAATGTGTTGACTCCAAAGAGGCGAAAAGATCAACATCTGCCATCCCAAAATGATCCCAAATGGTCCTCACCACATCTGGGTGGATATGTCATTCTCCTGGCCAGGGACCCCCCTTGACAGCATATTTGCAGCCTGATTCTGCTGCCCTGGACGATACACTGCTTTCAGTGAGAGGAGGTGTGGTTGTGCTCAAGTGAGCAGAGAGTGAGCCACTTTGCTGAGCAGAGGGGACATTAGCCCCCCTTGCCTGTTCACATATGATGTGGCCGCCTCATTGTCCGTCCTCACTAGTACATGATGACCTATGAGGAGACTTAGTGCCAAGTGAATTGTCCTCAATTCCAGCACAGTGATGTGCTGGGAAGTCCCGGGGTATTCCCAGAGGCCTCTGGCCAATGCACCATTGAGCACTGCACCCCAGCCTTCAAGGGAGGCATTCATTGAGACCAGTTGACGCCACAGAACAGGACCCAACTGAGAGCCCTTCATGGTGTTCCTTGGGTCCCTCCACCAGCGGAGGGCTTTTAGCAGTCTCCAGGTGACCAGCATCATGCAATTCAGATCTTTCTGAGGGCAGCAACCGGACCTCAGTAAACACCTCTGGACTGGATGCATGAACAGATGTCCCAGTGGAATTATCTGGGTAGCTGTTGCCATTAGGCCCTGTAGCCTGAGGCAAGATTTCACTGAACCCTCTGACCATACCGAAACATGAAAAGACAGGCCATGAGAAGCTGATGTTGTTCCATTGTCAGGGAAACAGACATGCTCAGGGATTCCAGGGTCATCCCAAGAAACTGAGCTCTCTGAGATTAATTCAGTCTGCTATTCTTCTTGTTCAGCTGAAGTCCTATGGACTGAATGTGACAGATGATCAGCTTCACATGCTGACGACATGACTTTGACTGTGCACATACCAGCCAATCATCCAAATCATCTGGCACAGGGGAACAAGTGCTGCATCCATGCACCGTCTGAAGGTGCAAGGAGTGAGGGACAGGCCAAAAGTTAAAACCTGGAACTGGAACAGCCTGCCGTTGAATGCAAACCAAAGAAAAGTGTCCCTCCCAGATTGAGATATGGATTTAGGCGTCCTTCCCTAACCCCTATGCATGTGAATCAGTCACCCCAATGCACAGCCTGTTTTACTCTAGGGATAGTTATCATCTTGAACCTTAGGGGTCTTAGAAAGCTGTTTAGACCTCTGAGGTCCAAGATGGGGCGATAAGTGCTGACTTTCTTTGGCACTAAGAAGTAATGGTAACAGAACCCGGTCTGTGACTTGTCCCATTCTGATCTCCTCTAATAAAGCTTTCTCTTCTGAAAACCAGAAGTTGAGGACATGATCAGATCCCTTGAAAGAGGGGGCCTGGCTATAAATTCAAGCTGATAGCCCTGGGTCATTGTAGCGATGACCCAAGGATCATTTGTAATGCCTTTCCAGGCTGCCACATGAGCGTCTACAGGTAGCTGCTGCAAACTGTGTTCTGTGTCTAGGCTGTCTAGGGCCCTTGTGCTGCCTTAAATCCTCCAAATGGAGTTTAAGGTCTCCTGGATCTATGGCATCTCACTCCCCAGTTGAATGCTGGCTGTCATTGTGAGTACAATGGTATCTTGAGCAGTTTCTAGCAACTCCCATCGGGGTTTGTACTGAACTGAGGAGAAAACCCCTCTTCTCACAAGCACATGCTCGAGCCTCACGTGCTCTTTGCAGCATCTCAATATCACCTGGCCCAAACATTGCCAAACAAGGTACCACAGGAAATTCCAGCTTGGGCACACAGTCTGCTGCATGCAACTTGGACTGGGAGAGCCATAGGTGCCGCCTTGCTGTTCACAAGTGAGCCATTGATCTGCCCACTGTGCTTGCTTGCCCTTTTGAAACCCTTAACAGGGTAGAAGAGACCTGGGCTCAGTGACTCATTAAGACCCTGCAACAGCTGATTAATATGAAGCTGAAGAATAGCACCCTTGTTAGCCAGGCATGCTGTATGGGCAACATCACTATGTAACAGGTGCAAAATCCTGTCCATTGCCCGACAATTCTTGCTTAGCCCATCCGTCCGGCCAAGAAGAGATTTGGGTGGTGAAATCACAGCAGCAATTGGCTGGTCAATTGAAGGAAGGGGGCCACACCCAATTCTACCTGCTTTCTGGACCGCCGCAAGAGTTTTAAACTCCCTTGACAATGGTGGGGGCTTGGTAGGTCGCTCCCACTAAGCCACAATCTCCCTCTAAAAATTAGGCAAGAGAGGAGAGAGAAAGGGCCTGGATTGTGCTGACGAATCAGCCACATCAAACCGGGATGGAGCAGCAGCTGCCACAGAAACTGGAGGAATATTCAAGGCTTCAACTGCTCTCTCAATGAGGAATCTCAGAGGATCAGGGTCCTGTGACTGGGGACCCAAGTCATCCGAACCATCCTCTGCAGCCTGTGGCTGATCAATACTTTGCTCAGGCATGGCATCAAAAAGAGAACAGTCCAGGGGGGCATTTATCTCTAACACATCTGGCAAAGAAGAGATGGATTCACAATCAGCCTCAGACATACCCAGCACTGATAACCCTGGGCTGGAGGAGGGATTATCATGATACACAGCAGCTGCAGCAGCTGCTGAAACTGAACCCGAGCCCTTGAGGTGGCAAGCAAGATCTTTTAATCTGTTGGGCTAAGGCCGCAACGGAGGCTGCCACAATTTGCCTAACATGCTTTGGCTGGGTAGTACTAGTGGATGTACAAGTGTGTTTATGCTTAAAAAACTGCAACCGAGTCTCTCTTGCATGGGCTGAGAGCATAAAGCAGTTAATACAAACTTCTGGTTGCTCACGGCCCTGCCATGCATGCTCTTTACCAAGACAAGATATGCAGGAGTCATGGCCATCCTGTGATGGCATGGGAGCCTGGCACTGAACACAGGAATACCCACTATGACTCACTATTCTAGACATATTACTGATATATCCTGTATATATATATATATATATATATATATATATATATATATATATATATATATATATATATATATATACAGTTGAAGTCAGAAGTTTACATATGCTTAGGTTGAAGTCATTGAAACTAATTTTTTAACCACTCCACAGATTTAATATTAGCAAACTATAGTTTTGGTAAGTCGTTTAGGACATCTACTTTGTGCATGACACAAGTAATTTTTCCAACAACTGGGTCAGAAGTTTACATACACTAAGATAACTGTGCCTTTAAGCAGCTTGGAAAATTTCAGAAAATGATGTCAAGCCTTTAGACAATTAGCCAGTTAGCTTCATATAGGAAGTGTACTGAATTGGCGGTGTTCTGATGGAACACAACAGACTGGAACCGAACGCGAGAATCTCAAGACACATATTTCCAAGTTGAACATCTTTCCTGACAAAGCATTTAAACAACTCATTGCTTAATCTGAGAAATGCTTATAAGAGAGCAAGATGCAACAGCCAAAGACCTCTACCTACTGTAAGGGGCTGTTCACACCAAACACTTTTGCAACCAACCATTTGTTTTTCTATGTAAATGTGCGATTGACAATCGTCTTTGTTTCCCTTTGTTTTTGTTTATTCAGCGTCTCGTGCAGGAGTGCTGTTTTTTTAAATGATGTGTCTAATTAAAAAGAACTTTAAAAGCATATTGAGACACCAGCTTTCTGTTCAAATGTATTTGTTGCGCTGTGTCTAGCCTTTTTTAGTGCAAGAATGTGATAGATCTGAAGTCATCGTATTACAGTGAGGATAAAAAGACTGAATTGAAATCAGATGTATTTCTGATTTGTTTATATGTTTCTCTCGGCCGCATGAAGATATTAATTTGCTTTCTCACGTCACTAGCTTTAAATATGCAACTTAGCTGGCTAACGAATGCATAAACGTGACCAGCTGGATATAAACTAATGCAAATAGATGGTAATAGATAGTAACAATCGTGACATTTAAACATTTAGGTAGGACTTGCGTGTATTTTTGTCACATTGCTTGAGGTTAGGACCCACTTTTTATATGCTTATTCTCCACACTGATGACCGCCCCATCGCCCAAAATACAGAGTCTGGTGCAGAATAAATTTGAGTGCAAAATTCTTGGATCTTTTTTTGTTATTAACAATTTGTATTGATTCCATGCAGCAAATCACATAAACATAACAGAAAATGCAACATCAAACCACATTAAATCAAATATATATTTTTTTAACCCCCCCATCCGACACAAACAAGCACTCCAGTGGTCAAAAGTCAACTGACAAAGATACACAAATAGACAATAAAACAGAAAATATTTAGAGACATAAAAATAAAATAAAAAATAAAGAATAAATAAAGAAATAATAATAAAAAATAAAAAACCACTAGTCCCTCTCCGCTGCCCCTCCCCGAGAGCCCTCCAAAAATGCCAGATAGCCGCCCCACTTCCTGATATAAATATCCAGGTTGCCCAGCCTTCTAAACACCATCTCCTCAAATACCGCCACCCTGCCCAACTCGACCCATTACTCATGAAACGAGGGCGCACCAGACGACCTCCATCCCCTGAGGATTACCCGCCTGCTAATCATCACGCCGGTCAGGACCCAGCTCTCCATATATTTATCCCCCACATTCAGGACCGCCCCATCACCCAAAACACACAATCTGGGGCAAAATGAAAACCGAGTGTCAACCACTTCACATACGAAGCTCTGAACCCTCAACCAAAACTCTTGGATCATAACACATACCCCAAAAACATGGGATGCATCCATGTCTTCTGATTGGCATCGCTAGAGGGGGTCCAATAGAATCGATGCAAAATCTTAAATTGCATAAGTCGCACCCTTGCATCTCAAGATGCAGACTTGACATTTCTTAGAATCTTAGCCCACACTCCCTCCCCCAATACCAAGTTTAAATCTTTCTCCCATACTCTCTTGAGAGAAGTTAAAGCTCCATCACCCCAGACTCTGAATTAGCAGGGAGTAATACACTGATGCCTCATGACCTTTTCCAAAAGCAGTAATCACCACTTCCAGAATATCTTCCGCTTTAGGGGGGTGTATGCTACTCCCAAGACAGTACAGAGCAGATGGCATAGCTGTAAATACCGAAATAACTGAGATCTGGGAATCCTAAAATGTTGAACCATGCTTTCAAAAGATCTCAGCAATCCACTCTCATATAGGTCACCGAGCATCTTAACCTCCCTCACAATCTACTCTGACCAACAGAAAGGGGATTTATTAATACGTAATTTTGGATTCCACCATATGCTCGAGGCAACATTTAAATAAATGTCCGAATTAAACCCTCTGGACACTTTTGTCCATATCTCGCATTTGTTCGTGCAAATGCGAGATAAAGGGGTGTGACTTAACTTCTCCGGTTAGTTTAATAGATAGGCTTTGCAGTGGCAAAATAGGGGCAAGAACTTTCTTTTCAATACAAAACCAGGGAGGGGCTCTCTCAGGTGGAAGCGACCAATGAGCCAAATGTCTGAGACCGAATGCGTAATAATAAAACAAAATCTTGGGTAGGCCTAACCCACCTTTATCAACCGGCCTATGCAACTTATTGAAATGTAATCTGGGACGTTTACCATTCCAAATGAAGGACTTCGCTATACTATCAAATTGCTTGAAATAAGAATGGGTGACATCTACAGGGAGAGACTGTAGCAGGTAGTTGAATTTTGAAATACAATTCATTTTAATAACGTTAACCTTTCCAATCATAGATAAATGTAATGAATCACACCTGCCCACATCGCTTGAAAAACTTTTTATTAAAGAGCACTTATTATGGTTTTTCAAATATTACCTTTAGTGTGTTATATAGCTGTTTGTGAATGTAAAAAATTGAGTTATTGACTCCCAAAAGAAAGAACAAATTCTGAACACCTGAAATGAGAAACGAGTCGTTAGTAATTTCAGACTTACTTCCTGTACTAACCTACGTAATTTGGTAACAAAAAACCCGCCTCTGGTCTTCACTGGCTGCTCACGAACAGCTTTGACCTGCCCTCAAACACTTCATTAAGTGGTAGACCAATCAAAACAGACTGGTACATCTGACCAATCAGAGCAGATGAAAGAAGGAGTTTAGAATGAATCCTTTAGAACGGATCATTGAACGAGTCGTTTTTGACACTGGGAAAAAAAGGTAATGCTGTAATTTAAATTATGAGCAAATTATCCTGTTTTTTGACCTTGGATGCATGTAAATCTATTGTATGAGACCTTTAAAACAAAATAAGGCACGTTTAAAAACCATAATAGAAGCTCTTTTAGGGTTCAAAATTATCTCTAACTAAATCACACAGATTTGCTGGAAATATAATGCCCAAATACTGAAATGCCCTGAATGCCACTGAAAGGCGCCCGGCTGAAAAGCCGTTACTGGGCAGTACGCTGTCAGAGTCAAAGCTTCAGATTAAGACCAATTGACTCTGTATCCTGAAAACTTAGAAAAGGAATTAATAATTCTGTGGAGGCAAGGCATAGATCTAATGGGGTCGGAGATGAATAATGAAATATCATCTGCGTAAAGCAAAAGCTTATGCACCAGACCACCTGCCATCACTCCTGGAAAATCATCCTCCTTTCTTATCGTGGCTGCTAATGGTTCCAGGGCAAGACAGAATAATAATGGGGAAAGATGGCAACACTGCCGGGTGCCCCTGTCCAGAACAAAATCATTTGAAATTAATCCATTTGTTTGTACCACCGCCGGATGTCTATAAAGTAACTTCAATAAAATATTCCTGAACCCATATATTTACAAAATCTTAAAAAGATAATCCCATTCTACCATATCAAACGCCTTTTCGGTGTCAAGTGAGATGGCAGCGACCGGAGTCTGATCGTTCGCCACTGACCACATGATATTAATTAGACGCCTGATGTTATCAGAAGAGCTACAGCCCCGAATAAACCCCACCTGATCTATATGTATAAGAGATGTCATAACTTTACTTAATCGGTTAGCCAGAATTTTTGACAAAACTTTTACTTTTAAATCTAGCTGGATCAGGGAAATTGGACGGTAACTCTTACACTCGCTTAGATCTTTGTCCTTTTTAAGAATCAGACTAATCCGGGCTTGTGTCATGGTTGGTGGAAGCTTTCCATTCTTTAATGATTCCGTATAAACTTCTAACAAAAGTGGAGTCAGTTCTGTAGCAGAAGGTCTAAAAAATTCAGCAGCAAAGTCATCTGGCCCCAGAACCTTGCCGGTAGGCAAGGCCTTAATTACCTCACCAAGCTCCTCCAAGGTTATTTCAGAATCAAGACAATTTTTTTGCTCAGTCATCAGTTTAGGGAGTTCTAATGGTTCCACAAATTGTCTAATATCTTCATCAGTAGACAAAGATGTGGAACTGTAGTGATCAAGATAGAATTCCTTAAAATCATTATTAATATCAATGGCCGAGGTAAAAATTTCACTACCAGCAGATTTCACTGAGGGAATGGTAGAAAAGAACTCTCTCTGCTTTATATATCTAGCCATAAGTTTTCCTGCTTTGTCCCCACACTCAAAGTATAACTGTTTGCCCTGAATAGCCAAAACTCCCACCTTCCGCGACAAAATAGTGTTATATCTGTATTTCAATTGGGTCAATTCTCTGAGGTCATCAGATGACATTCAGCACTTCAGCTCTGCCTTGGCACATTTAACATTCCCTTCCAACTCCACAAGTTTTCGTGCTTTGTATTTTTTGATGAATGAGGCTTATTGTATGATCTGGCCCCTAAGAACCGCCTTAAGTGCCTCCCAGACCACGCCTACAGAGGATACTGAGGACCAGTTGGTCTCCATATAAACATTGATTTCAGTCTTTAACATACACTATATTGCCAAAAGTATTCGCTCATCTGCCTTTAGACGCATATGAACTTAAGTGACAGCCCATTCTTAATCCATAGGGTTTAATATGATGTCGGCCCACCCTTTGCAGCTATAACAGCTTCGACTATTCTGGGAAGGCTTTCCACAAGGTTTAGGAGTGTGTTTATGGGAATTTTTGACCATTCTTCCAGAAGTGCATTTGTGAGGTCAGACACTGATATTGGACGAGAAGGCCTTTGGGATGAATTAGTCTTCGCTCTAATTCATCCCAAAGGTGCTCTATCGGGTTGAGGTCAGGACTCTGTGCAGGCCAGTCAAGTTCTTCCACACCAAACTCGCTCATCCATGTCTTTATGGACCTTGCTTTGTGCACTGGTGCGCAGTCATGTTGGAACAGGAAGGGGCCATCCCCAAGCTGTTCCCACAAAGTTGGGAGCATGGAATTGTCCAAAATCTCTTGGTATGCTGAAGCATTCAGAGTTCCTTTCACTGGAACTAAGGGGCCAAGCCCAGCTCCTGAAAAACAACCCCACACCATAATCCCCCCTCCACCAAACTTCACAGTTGGCACAATGCAGTCAGACAAGTACCGTTCTCCTGGCAACCGCCAAACCCAGACTCATCCATCAGATTGCCAGATGAGAAGCGTGATTTGTCACTCCAGAGAACGCGTCTCCACTGCTCTAGTGTCCAGTGGCGGTGCGCTTTACACCACTGCATCCGACGCTTTGCATTGCACTTGGTGATGTATGGCTTGGATGCAGCTGCTCGGCTATGGAAACCCATTCCATGAAGCTCTCTACGCACTGTTCTTGAGCTAATCTGAAGGCCACATGAACTTTGGAGGTCTGTAGCGACTGACTCTGAAGAAAGTTGGCGACCTCTGCGCACTATGCGCCTCAGCATCCGCTGACCCCGCTCTGTCAGTTTACATGGCCTACCACTTCGTGGCTGACTTGCTGTCATTCCCAATCGCTTCCACTTTGTTATAATACCACTGACAGTTGACTGTGGAATATTTAGTAGCGAGGAAATTTCACGACTGGACTTGTTGCACAGGTGGCATCCTATCACAGTACCACGCTGGAATTCACTGAGCTCCTGAGAGCGGCCCATTCTTTCACAAATGTTTGTAGAAGCAGTCTGCATGCCTAGGTGCTTCATTTTATACACCTGTGGCCATGGAAGTGATTGGAACACCTGAATTCAATTATTTGGATGGGTGAGCGAATACTTTTGGCAATATAGTGTATATTGGAATTCAGGATTTTGCAAAAGGGATACATTAAAGCACCAACTATATGATTTCTTTTTCTCCGTATGTGGCAACACCTCTAAACTCACCAGGGTGTGATCTGAGACTAAGATTAAGATTGCAAATCTGGTCCACTCCATTCAAACCGAAAAGGAGATCCTCAGCAGAGAGAAAAATTGAGCCTTAAATTTGAAAAGGCACGAACTGTAAAGGTGATCTTCATTTGTAAACAGAGATTCTGTCTTCCATCTGTTCTTCAGCTTTGTTGGTATATAGTTATTGTAAACCGAAAACAGAATCAGAAATTGTTATTTATGGATTAATTTTATTATAATGTACCTGGTGGTGAGCCAAAAATGTCATGCAAGCACAAACTTGCATGCTAATACATTTCTGTGGAAGACTGTTTACCACAAAATGTTATAGTCCATGAGTCACCTCTTTTTCCTGACAGAATGAAATCAGGAAAGAATTTAAAAAACACAAGGAGATTGTTGATGAGTTCAGAGATGAACAATAACAAAGTTGCTGAGGAAAAAGTAAGGTCATGAACATTATCTAACAACTATATCACTGCATAATGTTATTACCAAGGTCTTTAAAAATAATTTTCCATTTTTAAAGCTTCTTGACAAAGGATTTTGCAGAGATTTTTATAATGTTCCTGGACATATTGTTGGCCAGCTCTATAAGCATTTCAAACACAGACCCAGTATTAATTTCAGAGAAGTTGATGAATTATTTAAAGAACTGATGAAACTTTAGTCATGCATTTATGTAAAAGACAAGTGGAAAATGAACAACAGGTGAGAATGGGCAAGTTGCAAAGGAGCTATATGTCACAAAAATCAAATATTTTTAAACGTGTTCCTCATAAATTCATAATCTGGAACTGCCTGGGGTGGTTTTTAATCAAACTTTAGGTCAAACTAAAGGCACTGAACCTGGCAGAAATGCAGGCTTTTCTGCAGTGGAGAATAGATGAGGACGAAAAAGCTCATCTTGAAATAAAAAATCGTATTGATGATCTTAACGGATGAGTCAAGTTCATTTTAAAACATCAGTGGTTTAACAAAGCACATAAAAAGTACATAAAAAATATGGAAATTATAAGTTATTGAAGACCACATCATTGTATGCCTGATGTTTTCCTAGCCTCTGCAAAGAGATGAGGTTCCGATTTGACAGTATTGTACAGACTGATCTACAATATGGTCAGGCAGAAGTGGAAGCTAGAGAGTTCATTGCTGACTATGCTGATGTTCTGCTGATCCATCGCAATGTAGTTGAGGACCTAAACAGCACCATTAGGGTACTGAGAAAACACAGAGTACTCAAATCAATTTAAAGGAATATTACAGGTTCAATACAAGTTGAGCTCAATCAACAGCATTTGTGGCATAATATTGATTACCACAAAATTACATTTTGACTTGTCCCTCCTTTTCTTTGAAAAAACTAAAAATCTGGGTTACAGTGAGGCACTTACAATGGAAGTGAATGAGGCCAATCCATAAACGTTAAAGGTGCACCCAGTAAATTCTGTCTTTGTGTCATCTTGGACATACACTGACACCTAGCGGCTTGGATGCAGCATAATTTTAAAATTTCAGATTCAATTGTAGAGATTTAGTATTCACAGCCATGATGACTTTAATCAACGAGTGTAAGTGTCAAATATCAGGATGGTTACTGAGATTAAGCGAGTAGTATTCGGCTGTTCATGTGATTCTAACATGGCAGCCCCCATGTGTAGACCCTCTCCATGTAGAATAAAACAGCTTTTATTAGGTTACTGTTATGACTGGAGTCTCCATTTTAATGTGAGTGGTCATGATTTCCTGTATATATTTTGCAAAATTACAATTCATGTCTTCAGGAGTTAAACTTTTTTAATGAGAAAAAAATTACTGAGTGCACCTTTAAAATACTCACTTTTTCAAAAGTATAGCCACAAGACATATACGATATGTGTGATAACATGATTTTAGTGTGATAAAATCGCCTACTAACCTTTTCTGTGTAAAGTTTAAGCTAAGTTTTAGCCATGATGATGTAATGTCAACAAACCCTAAAATAACTGTAAAAATGACTATTTAAACAACTTTACAGCTCAAATAATTCACAACTTTTAACAGAGGATTTAAGTGATTTTATCAAAATATAAGCTTCACATTTCTGCCTTTGAACCCTCCAAAAAATGGCCCCATTCACTTCCATTGTAAGTACCTCACTGTAACTTAGAATTTTGCTTTTTATTTATTTATTTATTTATTTTATCCCTTTTCTCCCCAATTTTGGAATGCCCAGTTCCCCACTACTTACTAGGTCCTCGTGGTGGCGCGGTTACTCACCTCAGTCCGGGTGGTGGAGGACAAGTCTCAGTTGCCTCCGCTTCTGAGACAGTCAATCCGCGCATCTTATCACGTGGCTCGTTGTGCATGACACCACGGAGACTCACAGCATGTGGAGGCTAATGCTACTCTCCGCGATCCACGCAAAACTTACCACGCACCCCATTGAGAGCGAGAACCACTTAATCGCGACCACGAGGAGGTTACCCCATGTAACTCTACACTCCCAAGCAACCGGGCCAATTTGGTTGCTTAGGAGACTTGGCTGGAGTCACTCAGCACACCCTGGATTCGCACTCCAGGGGTGGTAGTCAGCATCAGTACTCGTTGAGCTACACAGGCCCCCCGATTTTTGCTTTTTTTAAAGAAAAGGAAGGACTGGTCAAAATTATTTTTTGAGGTAATCAACATTATGACACAAATGCTGTAGAACCCGGAATATTTTGAACTTGTATTGAACCCGGAATATTCATTTAAAATTTGCTGCTGTTTCTTTTTCTGTACATAAACAGAAACTAAGCACAAAACAAAATGAAAGATCACTTATCAAATCAATAATCTTGAATAAATTAAGAAATGTTTTATGTGTAAAATGGGTAAAAGCATGTATAAATAGAGCAATTGGGGGTTAAATAAAATAGATACATATGATACAACAATTTGAGAATCAAAAATGTATTTAAAAAAACAAAGATTAAATGAGAATGCCAATGAAATACACAAAATGCAATTACAATCACTCACATTGTGAATGATTTTCAGTTGTCATTTTTAATTGTAATCATATTAAAGGGTTAGTTTACCCAAAAATGATAAATCTCTGATCATTTACTTACCCTCATGCCATCTAAGATGTGCATGACTTTCTTCTGTAGAACATAAATGAAGATTTTTAAAAGAAAATGTGTAGATCTGTAAAATCTGTAGGTCCATACAATGCAAGTGAATGGTGATCAGGCCTTTAAAGCTCCAAAAAGGAGATACATTTAGCATAAAAGTAATCCATAAGACTCCAGTGGTTTAATCAACGTCATCTGAAGTGATCCAGTTGGTTTTGGGTGAGAACAGACCAAAATATAACTCCTTTTTCACTGTACATGACATTAGCAGTCTCCTTGGCATCATGATTTCAAGCTCGATTACACTTCCTATAGCACCATCAAGCTATAATCGAGCTTGAGTTATATAATCGAGTTATATTTTGGTCTGTTTTCACCCAAAACCAACTGGATATCTTCAGAAGACATTGATTAAACCACTGGAGTCTGATGGATTACATTTATGCTGACTTTATCTTCTTTTTGGTGCTTCAAAGGCATGATCACCATTCACTTGCATCGTATGGACCTACAGAACTGAGATTTTCTTCTAAAAATCTTCTTTTGTGTTCTGCAGAAGACAAAAAGTCATACACATCTACAATGACATGAGGATGAGTAAATGATGAGGGGATTTTCATTTTTGGGTCAACTATCCCTTTAATATTGTATTCTCAATTTGTATAGCTTTTTTGATTTATCAAATTGTTAATTTAATTGTTACTTTGTCTGTTAAGCAATCCACATTTCTTTATCTATTTATTAATTAATTACTTATTTGTCAGTTATCTGTCAGGGTTTAGGAGATCAGAAGATCGCCAGCATGCTGGAGTGTAAAGACTTCCACAAAGGAATCATATAGCAGGAGTGGGAGCACAAGAGAATGAGAATGCTGCTGGAGGATCTCAGCAACAAAGCCATAGATATCCAGACACTGCGTGTTTCGCAGGAGATCCAAGAGGTATGGATTTAAGCTTGAGTCTTTAATTTAAAATAATATTTATTGGTATCATCTTTGTTCAGTTAGTCTTTTATCTGGGTGGGACTGTATGACTGAAAAGAAGGTTAGTATAAGTTAAATAGGTAATACATTTAACTGCCTCAGTGTACAAAACATGTATAATAATAGGTCTGTATTTAGTGAAACTTGAATACTTTAATTTAATTACATATAGGCTAATATTGCCCAAATTGTTTAAAATATTTGAACATTTCTTGTCAGTACCTGAATGAAACAAATAGTCACAACAGGATATCAAAGCAGCTCACAGCTTTGGAGAGGACCAAAGAAATGCAGCAAATGGTACATTTGCTCATTACATTTTAAGTACCTTGAAAAGTATTGAAGATAATGAGGGCTTTGCCAAATGCATAATTTCTCTGCACAGGTATTCCCAAGTTGTAAATTCAGACTGGATGATTACATTCAATGATCAAATTCAATGACAGACATATGTTTGGATTGTTGTTCACTCTTTGCCCAGGCTCATTGAAAGAAAGTCAAGACTTATAAGAAACAGATAAAGCACCTGGACAGACAGGATGCATAAATACAAGAGAAGAGCGCTGCCCTGGATTTGCAAGTGGCTGGCATGGAGATAACTTTTGCAGAGAGAAGAAATGTTTACGAGGCTGTTGGTAACTGACTTTATATCTTGCTCCATTAAAGAGTTGTCCTGAGCAGGGGCAGACTGGCCATAAGGAGAACCGGGACTTTTCCCTGTGGGCCAGCCGTGAAAAGGGGCCGCCGCGATATGCTGAAGGGGGGCTGCGATATGCAGAAAAGGACAGTGACAACATTTTTGTTCAATTGACACAATTACTAGAATTTAGTTCAATTGACCTTACAAAATTTACACTGCAAATCAGTTTCATTTAGAGTATAACCTGAATAATTTCTCCATTGTAAAGTGTTTTGTAATAACCTGCTCTGAAAATGCTTAAAACTGCTAATGGGTTGTTATTATTAAGGCAATAAAATATCTGAAATGAATTTCAGGTGTCTCTGAACTCTTCTTCCGTCCTATCAAAGTGCAATATTTTGTCATCTAACCCAAGGCTATCTATAACCTGCGTCAGACTGATTTTTTTGCCTTGTGTAGGAAATTCCCTCTAATTCATACTGCACAGACTGGGCACAGGACCTCCATTTCTTTATTAGCCTCTGCAGCTGGGTCAGGTCATTCTACCAGAAAAGGCAATAAAAGAACAAAGCAAGAAACAAAACATTTAGTCAGAAAAATCTTTGAGAACATACTTCATTTAGAAATAGATGTTACCTTTTTTCTGTACATTTTGACCATCTTAAATCTTTGCAAGGTTTCTGAAGTCCTGAAGTTCTTCACATAGCTGATTCAAGTCTTCAACAGGTTCAGCTGTGTGATTTGGACAGTCTCTCTGCTCCCTCATATCATTCTGATTCGCATCAGTGTCATTCAGTCTGCTGTAAGTCACATACTGGTTAGTGTCTTTTGGTTGTGAAGTCTGTGGTTGATTGTCATCTTCAATTTTAAGGCGTTTAACCACACTTTGGAGTGACCTGAATGAGTGCCATGATCCCTCAGTGAAGCACTCATGGGCTGAAGGTAAATGAAACAGAAAGACAAGAACAGTCTTCAACTTATACAATCAGTAATTTGAATGACTTAATACATTAAATCAAAATGTTTCTTATTTTTAATGTCTTATTTTAAACAATGAAACATGGTACATACATTATATGGGTGTATCAATAGTATGTTGGTAAGTTCTGAAACAATTATTACTGTCAGGTGACTTGTCATAGACGTACAGTAGCCACTTTTCGTGCTGTTTTGTTATCGACAAAGTGAAAATGCGTTAAAGAAAATGTTTGCTAAATTTGCCGTCTTCTGTTTGTTTCCATTAAAATGGCCTTTTATCAATAAAAATGGTGTGCATGCGCCCTTAAGCCGTTTCCATACAGAAATGTGTGTATTTTGCTAATTGGGTACCTTTCGCCTTCCATGTCCCAAATTTTTTCCCCTGAAGTCTTTGTAAAATGGGGAGAGTATTGAGATAATTTATTGAAATTAGACAGCTTAATGCCATTTTAATTTCACAAGTAAATGCAATCAGAAGAGGAGGAATTGCAGTCAAAATGGAGCTGTTGCCCTTCTGATAGGATTGTAATACTGATCCTGATGTTGCGCCTATCGCAGGTTGCCAACGGTTCCATCCCAAAAGCGAATTGTCATGGCCCTGTTCGAGCTGGCAACCTGCACCTAGTGGGGGAAACTTTTGGTCTAAGTATAAGGACCATCCATTGATGTGTATATGCTGTGTACACAGCTATTATAGAAAAATTGATGTGGTGTAATATCAGGGTTTACATATAAACTCAGCAAAAAAGAAATGTCCTTTTTTCAGGACACTGTATTTTAAAGATAATTTTGTAAAAATCCAAATAACTTTACAGATCTTTATTGTAAAGGGTTTAAACAATGTTTTCCATGCTTGTTCAATGAACCACAAACAATTAATGAACATGCACCTGTGGAACGGTCGTTAAGACACTAACAGCTTACAGACGGTAGGCAATTAAGGTCACAGTTATTAAAACTTAGGACACTAAAGAGACCATTCTACTGACTGAAAAACACCAAAAGAAAGATGCCCAGGTTCCCTGCTCATCTGCGTGAACGTGCCTTAGGCATGCTGCATGGAGGTGAAGTACAGGATGGCAACAACAACTGCCCGAGTTACACCAGGAACGCAGAATCCCTCCATCAGTGCTTAGACTGTCCGCAATAGGCTGAGAGAGGCTGGACTGAGGGCTTGTAGGCCTGTTGTAAGGCAGGTCCTTACTAGACATCACTGGCAACAACGTCGCCTATGGGCACAAACCCACCTTCGCTGGACCAGACAGGACTGGCAAAAAGTGCTCTTCACTGACGAGTCATGATTTTGTCTCACCAGTAGTGATGGCCAGACTTGCTGTTATCATCGAAGGAATGAGTTTTACACTGAGGCCTGTACTCTGGAGCGGGATCGATTTGGAAGTGGAGGGTCCGTCATGGTCTGGGGCGGTGTGTCACAGCATCATCGGACTGAGCTTGTTGTCATTGCAGGCAATCTCAATGCTGTGTGTTACAGGGAAGACATCCTCCTCCCTCATGTGGTACCCTTCCTGCAGGCTCATCCTTACATGACCCTCCAGCATGACAATGCCACCAGCCATACTGTTCATTCTATGCATGATTTCCTGCAAGACAGGAATGTCAGTGTTCTGCCATGGCCAGCGAAGAGCCCGGATCTCAATCTCATTGAGCACATCTGGGACCTGTTGTATCGGAGGGTGAGGGCTAGGGCCATTCCCCCCAGAAATGTCCAGGAACTTGCAAGTGCCTTGGTGGAAGATTGGGGTAACATCTCACAGCAAGGACTGGCAAATCTGGTGCAGTCCATGAGGAGGAGATGCACTGCAGTACTTAATGCAGCTGGTGGCCACACCAGATACTGACTGTTACTTTTGATTTTGACCCCCACTTTGTTCAGGGACACATTATTCCATTTCTGTTAGTCACATGTCTGTGAAACTTGTTCAGTTTATGTCTTAGTTGTTGAACCTTTTTATGTTCATACAAATATTTACACATGTTAAGTTTGCTGAAAATAAAAGCAGTTGAAAATGAGAGGACGTTTCTTTTTTTGCTGAGTTTATATACAGTATCTGCACTTTTAACAAATAGTTGTACAAATTTAAGGTTCGTATAACTACACTGGTTTTGTAGTAATGCCCATATTAAATGTCAAGTACTTGATTATTATTAGCAATATATGCCAATATTCCCCATCTATGTAGTATATAACCTGCCATACATTTTTATGATATGTTCTTAATATTAAAAAAGATAGTAATAGCATATTGCATTGTCATATTAGTCTATATGAAAGAATAATTCAGTTGAGTAAATTTAATAAGAATCAAAATCTCTCAGCTGTGTTTCATCCAACAGATTGACAGAAGCATTGAGGAGGTGATAGAGGAGGAGGTAGTGTCGGAAGGAATCCAGCAGCAGGACAAGATTTTCAGCATTGTGCAGGAAAATGTTGAAAAGGCATTAAGAAAAATACAAGACCCCAAAGACTCCAAAACACAGACAATTTAAAATTGGGGATAAAGTGCTCCGTCTAAACATCAGGAGCCAACAGTGAAAGGGAGGGAAACTGGAACCTAATTGGATTGGACCCTACATTATTGTGGCAATTGACGAGAAAAGTGCTAACAGTTAATCCCAAAATCAACACTGACCACTAAAGCCATTCAAAGAGCAGCAGCCACATATTCCAGGCAAAATAAAATCCCTGCAGGCTTCTGCCCCAGTCCCCACACAAGCTTAAATTCCTGCACTAGCTCCAGCCCCAGCACCAGCACCAGCTCATGACTCAACACCAAAACCTGCTCCAGCTCCTGCTCCTGGCTCAGCTCCCACACCAACTCCTACTCCTGCCTCAGCACCAGCCCCAGTGCCAGCAACTGCCCCAGCACCAACACCAGCACCAGCACCCACTCCTGCCTCAGCACCAGGTCTAGTGCCACCTCCCGCCTCAGCACCAATACCAGCACCAGGTCCCACTCCTTCCTCAGCAACAGCTCCAGTGCCAGCTCCTGCCCCAGCACCAACACCAGCACCCACTCCTGCCTCAGCACCAGCTCCAGTGCTAGCTCTTGCCCCAGTACCAGCCCCAGCTTTGGCACCAGCACCAGCACCAGCACCAACTTTCTCAGCTCCTGGCTCAATAGCAGCTCCAGCTTCCAGCTGAGCAGCAGCTGTAGCTCCTACACCAGCAATGCTGCCAGCTCCTGCACTAGCTATGGCCTATGCTCCCACAACAGCTGCACACATTCACAAATGTGTGTTTCACATAATATCACTTCTTTAGAAATGTAGAGCATTTACTGCATTGTTTTGGCCCTACCAGGGGATACAGTAATTTCAGCATACCAGCTTTTGTGTAATAATCATTGTATGTTGTTTCATTTAGATGTTACAGATGCTTGGAGTGGGATGAAGGCTAATGTGCTGTAGTCAAGGATTGAACCATATAAAATGTTCTATTGGGACATTTTCCAAACAGTGCCTGGAATGGAGTTGGAGAGTGGGGTAAAATTATGTAGGCTTGATAGAAGCATAATTAAATAGAGAGGAAATTGCTGTATAAAAGATCACATGTTAAGAAAAAAAAATAACATTCAGGTGTATAAGACACTGTCACTAATACTTGTACATTTTAATTTACAGGTGATCAATGGTTACCTCTTCAATTTGGTCAAGAAATACAATGATGGCTTGGACAAAAAAGCATTACATATAGACACATTTGCAATGACTGCTGTGTGGAATGGGAAAAGACTGAGATTCAGGGTTAGTTTTTTTTTTCTTTTCTTTTTCTTTTTAAAGTCCATTGCAGTTTGTTGTTATTTTAAAAGAATGCCATATGTTTGAATAAAATGTGCTATTTCTTTTAGTGGGATCCCATCAATTACAACATTTTTGGTATGGCCAATGAAAACAATCACTGGTTTCTGGTTGTAAGTATTATATTATATTATTATTATTTTTACCCCATTCAGGCATGGCTACACTGTGACGAGAAGGAGGGCGGGGCCGGGCCACATGGCCGGCCCTGAATCGGGCTAATCAGCCAGGAGGGGAATAAAGATGAACCAAAGGCGCCAGTTCGAGAGAGAGACACACACGGCCACGCTGCATGTTTGTTTATGTTGGTTTTAAGTTAAGTTTGACATTAAAACGTTATTTTTACTGTTCAGCCAGTTCCCGCCTCCTCCTTGCCCATCCTTATACTGTTACAGTGGTGCCGAAACCCGGGAAGAAGGAGGGATGTGCTGTCGCGGAGTCTTCGCCGCTTCTGTCCGCCAAAGAAGCAGCCGCGGCCGTCTGCCTGGGGACGGAGGTGTCGCTGCTGGCCGCGAGAGCCGGAGGAGCCACGGCCATCTGCCGAAGAAGGGGAGGAGCGTCTCCGTCCGGGAGCCGGCGAACAAGTTTTTCTCTCTCTCTCTCTCTCTGTTACTCCGCCTCGCTCTTTCCCTCTTACCTTTCCCTCCCCTCATCTCTCCCAGGGCTCCAGAAAGGTGGGGAAGACCTGCCGGCAGGCACAGCCGGAAAGGAAACGCCCTCCCTCCAGGAAGGGAGGTGAGTGCGTCATGCCGGGGGTTTCTCCGACCGGTTGATGGAGGAATGTGACGAGGAGGAGGGCGGGGCCGGGCCGTGAAGACACACAGCTGGCCCTGAATTGGGCTAATCAGCCGGGAGGGGGATAAAGACGAGCCAGAGGAGCCAGTTCGAGAGAGAGAGAGACGTACGCAGCCGTGCTGCATGTTTGTTTATGTTGGTTTTAAGTTAAGTTTGACATTAAAACTTTATGTTTACTGTTCAGCCAGTTCCCACTTCCTCTTTTCCCATCCTTATACTGTTACATACACGTAACCAGAATTCTCCCGGACTGAATACGTTATAGCATAAACTTTTGATGTAAGCCACATGAACTTTTTGTGCAGTATCAGAGAGAGGAAAGATTGTATCTTTGAGAATGTATTCCAAAACTTGCATCACTTTAACAAGACACTGACAATACTGTACAATACAATGGCAATAATCATTTAATTATTTAATAATTTTAAAATATTTTGTATGATGAAGATGAAGGGAGGTTGAACAACTGGCTCACTGGTGCAATCAAAGCAACCTGGAGCTGAACACGCTCAAAACAGTGGAGATGATAGTGGACTTTAGGCGGAACACCGTTAGTGCACTGTTAGATCGGTTTCATGCTGAAGAAGTACATTTTTTACATAATGTTTTCTCCCATAAATGTAAACGAGTGTAAATGCCAACATCATCATATATGTCGAAAGGACTGAAGCCTGTCAACCAAAACATGAGCTCACTGATGTCATTAAATGAGTCTGCTTTTTATTCCAACCGTTACTCCTGATCGGAGGCTTCCATAAATATTTAGTTTATACATAGGTTTACGTCCTACCTAAGTTTAATGGTGCAACACTCACATATTTAGTAGTGCGTAAATTGTGACTTAGTGCCTATTTACGCCACAACTCAGGCTAAGTTATAACGTATGTATAGCTGGTGCAACCGGCCCCTGGGCACTACCATCTCACAGGACCTGAAATGGGAGACCCACACTGACTCCATTGTGAAAAAGTCCCAGCAGAGGTTGTACTTCCTTCGCCAGCTGAGGAAGTTCAACCTGCCATAGGCGCTGCTGATACAGTTCTACTCAGCAGTCATTGAGTCTGTCCTCTGCATTTCAGTAACTGGTTTGGTTCAGCTACGAAATCAGACATCAGAAGACTACAAAGGACAGTTCGGACTGGTGAGAGGATTATTGGTAGCCCCCTGCCCTCCCTTTAAGAAATGTACACTTCCAGAGTGAGTAAAAGTCTGGAAAAATCTCTCTGGACCCCACTCCCCCAGCCCACTACCTTTTTGAACTGTTGCCTTCTGGATGGCACTACAGAGCACTGAGCACCAGAACCATCAGGCACAGGAACAGTTTTTTTCCCTTAGGCTATTCATCTCATGAACAGTTAAAACTGCCCCATTGAGCAATAATTACATGCAATACACAGCTTAGTCTATTTATATTTATCCAACATACCCTACCTCTTCTGCCATACATTCCCTTACATCTGTATATAACAGATTTATATATATATATATATATATACAGTTGTGCTCAAAATTTTGTATACCCTTGGAGAATTGGTAATATATGTACCATTTTTAAAGAAAACATGAGTGAGGAGGCAAAACACATTTCTTTTATTTCTTATGGGATTCATATTCAACTGTAGGTTATAAGAGAATAGCACAATCATAAAACAAAACATGGCAACAAAGAAAAAATTTAAATGACCCCTGTTCAAAAGTCTGCATACCCTTGGTTCTTAATACTGTGTATTGCCCACTTTAGCATCAATGGCAGTCTTGTAATAGTTGTCTATGAGGCCCCAAATTCTTGCAGATGGTATAGCTGCCCATTCGCCTCCAGGTCATGCAAAGTCATTGGTCGTCTTGCATGAACCGCACGTTTGAGATCTCCCCAGAGTGGCTCGATGATATTAAGGTCAGGAGACTGTGATGACCACTCCAGAACCTTCACCTTTTTCTGCTGTAACCACTGGAGGGTCAACTTGGCCTTGTGCTTAGGGTCATTGTCATGCTGGAAAGTCCAAGAGCGTCCCATGTGCAGCTTTCGTGCAGAAGAATGCAAATTGTCTGCCAGTGATTTCTGATAACATGCTGCATTCATCTTGCCATAAATTTTCACAAGATTCCCCGTGCCTTTAGAGCTCACACAGCCCCAAAACATCAGTGAACCACCACCATGCTTCACAGTGGGGATGGTATTCTTTTCACTATAGGCCTTGTTGACCCCTCTCCAAACATAGCGCTTATGGTTGTGATCATAAAGCTCTATTTTGGTCTCGTCACTCCAAATTACAGTGTGCCAGAAGCTGTGAGGCGTGTCAAGGTGTTGTCGGGCATATTGTAACCGGGCTTTTTTGTGGCATTGGCACAGTAAAGGCTTCTTTCTGGCAACTCGACCATGCAGCTCATTTTTGTTCAAGTATCGTCGTATTGTGCTCCTTGAAACAACCACACCGTCTTTTTCCAGAGCAGCCTGTATTTCTCCTGAGGTTACCTGTGGGTTTTTCTTTGTATCCTGAACAATTCTTCTGGCAGTTGTGGCTGAAATCTTTCTTGGTCTACCTGACCTTGGCTTGGTATCAAGAGATCCCCGAATTTTCCACTTCTTAATAAGTGATTGAACAGTACTGACTGGCATTTTCAAGGCTTGGATTTCTTTTTATCTCCTTTTCCATTTTATAAAGTTCTATTACCTTGTTACGCAGGTCTTTTGTCAGTTCTTTTCTGCTCCCCATGGCTCAGTATCTAGCCTGCTTAGTGCATCCACGTGAGAGCTAACAAACTCATTGACTATTTATACACAGACACTAATTGCAATTTAAAAAGCCACAGGTGTGGGAAATCATTATGATTTAAAAAGGAGCCAAACAACTATGTGATAATCAATGGCTTCATATGATCACTATTGCTATGATCACTACAATATATATATATATATATATTAGTCTTATTGTGTATTTCTATATATACTTATATTTATATTAAATTACATATATTCTTTTTTATTATTATTATCTCTGTCTTGTTGTATTATCTGTGCACTGGAAGCTTCTGTCACCAAGACAAATTCCTTGAATATGTAAGCATACTTGGCAATAAAGCTAATTCTGATTCTGATTCTGATGTGGTGGCTAGTATAAGATGTATTCATTCTTCACAATTTATGCAATGTATCCATCAGAAAAAATAGCTTTACTGCTAGATCCACTTGAAGAAACAAACATGAAGATGAAAAAATTTGAAAAAAACACATGGTAGGAAGTTGAGTATGGCCTGTATCAGCTTACTCATTGAAAATGTACAACTTTCTCATCATAAGAACGTGTCTGTTTTTGTTCAGATACCCCTCATTGACTAATCAAAGTGTGAGCACTGAACACTACACACACTAATTCACACATTCTATCACATCCTGTTTTAATGGACATTTTGCAGAATAAGTCAAAGAGGGAACTGGATGGGAAGTGTATTGTGTATTTATAAATAAGTACAATATAAAGAAGGCTTCCTGTGACGACAGTAGTGGTGTTTGTGTATGTTAATTCACATGTAAATACTATAGCCTAATGTCACGGTCCTGTCACCTTGTCAGGATGGGTCTCTGTCTGACAGGACCATGGCATTGTCGTCTCTCTCATGTACATTCTTTGTGTGAGCGCACGGGTCCGGTGGTTGGTTATCGCCATGCGCGAGTTACCGCCATGCGCTCTCTGGAGATGTCACGGTCCTGTCACCTTGTATGGTTGGGTTTTGTCTGACAAGGACCTTGGCATCATCATTTCCTGTTTGTTTTGTTCCAAGTGTGTCAACGTTTTTCCCCTCATGTGTTTCAGGTGCCGCTGGCACGTGATATCAGCGTTTCCATGGGAACCCTGACTGTTTCCATGTGAAACGCTGATCATGCCAACTTTCAGCTGCCAGCGGCACCTGCCCCTTGTTTGTTCATGCCTTTATTAATCCACTCGTGTGTCATGTCCAACGCTGGATTGTTAAATGTAGATATGTTGAATGTTTAAGGTTGCTCAGTGTTGCCTGCATTTTTGAGCATTGTTGTTTGATGTTGAGTACTTGTCTGAGAGTGAGTTCTGTCTAGTTGGTCCTGTCTTGTGTATCTGTTGGTTGCCCGCGTGTCGGTGTGTGGTTGTTTTGCTGTGTGTCAGCTTGGCCTTCCTCGGAGGACACCTCGTCTCTGCCCGGGTGTCGGGAGTAAGATCGTCCACTTCAGCTGGGCTATGTTCTGCATCTCACTAGCTTCAACAGAGAATTCCACGAATCTGTTCCTGACTTCCACAACACACAAATTCATCCTACGAACACACTCTTCATGGATTGCCTCCGAGTGCAGCCACAGCACACACGCTTCTGTTATCTCTCCCCGCTGCTGCAGCCGGTGCCGGGATCCACAACATCCAGTGACTGTTCACTCTGCTGTCAATAAATTCTATAAACGCTCATCTGCTCTTGGGTCTGTTTGTTTCTCACTATCGCTCGTTACACTATAATTCTTCTGCAAGTTAATGTTTGAGCTTCTAGATATATTAATCTTTCAAGTACTAAAAATGTATTGTGCCCCTTAGAGCACTGATGAGGAAGAAAGGAGTCAATGTTTCACGATGGAGATGTGAAACAATGCCTTATCCTCATCAGCCAGACTCTTCTTCATGTGGTGCCTTTGCAATAAAGGTGTGTAAATCACAACACCTAGCTGTGAACATTAATGTACATTACAAATTCTTAATCTAAAGTAATTAATGAAATAATAATGTCTAGACTGCAATTTTATGTATTAGAAGTAACACATTTTATATTCAGTTTGCAGAGAAAATCTTGTGTCAGGAACCTGTCACATTTCCTGCAGCAGTGACCAACATGATCGAATTAAGATGGGAGATAGCCACCACACTTCTCAGAGAGTCAGGTAAAACTACTGACTAGTGGCATACCTTACAAAATGTGAAGAACTTGCTTGTAAAAGCATGGCAATCAGTCATGGAAATATAACAAATAAAGGTTGTCTGCAGGCTTGGCTGTAAATATGAAGAGCTTATCATAAAAAATATATTTCCTTTTGAAATGATTGATTTGGTTCCACAGATGACCTAACCAACCTCTGTCACCATTGCGGGGAGGCAAATATGGAGGAGGAATCTCATGAAGACCTGAACTGTGTATATACTGTCAAAGCCCCACACCTAACATTTGTTATTTCCATTTATGTAATTTGTTTATTGTTTGTTTAATTTTGGCACTCTTGCTTACAGATTTCATGTGATACCTGCCAAAAGTGGTTCCACCTTGTATGTGTGGTGAAACCTGCAGTGGAAGAGCCATTCATGTATGCAGCATGCTCCAGTTAGGAAGACAGGAAAAGGGGGTCACTTTCATTATTAATTTATTAGTATTTGTTGATATTGTAGCTAGTTCCCTTACGTTTTGTGTGTGTGTGTGTGTGTGTGTGTGTGTGTGCTTTTTCTCTTGCAGCAGATTTTTGTAATACAGTTAATATTTTTGTTATTTATTATTGATATTACTGGTATTTTTATTTTTTCATAACTTTATAACTTAATATTTAGTTATTGTATTTATTTGTTTATATGCTATTTATTTAGTTTATTGTTGTTGTGGCTATTGTGGTTGTTATTCTTATTTCTATTAGCAATGTAGCTGTAGCAGTAGTAGTGTTATTGTTGTTATCATAAATAATATATGTTCTGAGTTTTGCTACTATAATGGTTATTTATACAGTTGCAATCGAAATTATTCAACCCCCATAGACTGTAAGGATTTACAAAGGTAAGCTTTTCTGATGACCCAGAATTTTTAAACTTTACATCTATATCAGTTGAGTGACACATTCAAAGTCACAGTGTGAATATATAACCGAATATTTCTAAATAGCAGGATTTTATTTTAAAGTACAGCCATGTCATAATTATTCAACCCCTATTGCATGTAGCTGTACTCTTAAATATGTAAGGCTACACAAGTAATTGTTTTAAAACAAAATTAAGTCATCAATCTGCAATGGCACTTAATTAAGTTTTAAAATTTAAGTTTAGCATTGTAAGCAAAAATGTATTTCTATGCAAAAAATGCAATTAAACATTAGCTGTCTCAAAAGCTAATAGAGGAGATTATTTCATAACACAAGAAAGGTCATGGCTAAAGTACATTTCCAAGGCACTTCAATTTCCAATAGACAAAGTTGGCAGCACCATTCATACATTTTTTAAATATGGTACAACAGCAACCTTCTTGGGGTGTGGAAGAAAGCAAAACTTCACCAAGGGAAATATTGACTCCAGTTGACTGAATATTCAAGAAGTAATTAGGAAAGACCTGTGGAGTCCTGGAAGAAGGTTTTATAGACGTATGACACTAAACTGAAAATGAGTTTTAGACCTATGTGTGGAGTAAGATGACAAGGTGATGACAAGAATGACACCATCCCCACAGTCAAGCATGCAGGTGGGTCAGTCCTGTTATGGGGGTGTTTTGCGGCTGCAGGAAACGGCTATCCTGACTATGTGACTGACACCATGGATTCTTTCAGGTATCAGGCCATTTTGGCATGAAAAATGTTATGCCTGATCACTGGAATTTCCAGCAAGACAATAACACCAAGGATACATCCAAGTTGTCCAAAATCTGGTTCAGGGATAGGTCGTGGAATGTCCTTAAATGGCCCTTTCAGTCCATCATTAAAATCCCATTGCAAACCTTTGTTGGGATTTCAAGGAAGAAGTGGCAGCACAGAAACCAAAGAATGTCAATGAGCTGGAAGCTTTTGCTCATGAGAAATGTGTAAAAATTCTAATAGAGAGGTGTCCGAATATTTTAGTTTACTTCCATGTTGTTTCTTCATCAAATAGCAATGTAAAATGTTAATCAAGTCAATCACTGAAACAACAGCGCCACCTTGAGAAACAAATAGCATGTATAATATGTTTGTGTACACGCATATGGAAAACGGATGATTAGCCATTGTTTATAATTCATGGTTGCACAAAAAATCAATGTGATATAGTATTTATTTGTATGAATATAGTACTCATTTCTCTTTTAATAAATAAATAAATAGATATCCTGTGAAGGTAACTTCTATAGATATGAAATAATAATTAAAATATAGTTTCTGGAAGTAAAAAAAAAAAACACTATATCTCAGGTCATACACTTTTGGTACTCAAGCCATTTTAATTGTTTTTGTTTTTACTCTATTTATAAGAGAGAGATTTAGGAATACTGAAGAGGTGTTGGCACAACTCCAAAAAATGAATGCGGTCCCGATGAATGAGGTAAAGACAGGAAATAGGGGTTAGTGGGTTTTTTTTATCTTTCCGCTGATGAAACATTGAAAAAAGTAATTTCAAAGAAATTTCAGTAGACCAAAAACTTCAGATAACATGAGTTGTGGGAAAATCAGATGTGATCTATGAGCTTTTTGATAGGTTTTGAATGGTATCATTCCCATCAAAAATCAAAGATGGCGCTGGTTGACAAGTTGCTGGTCAACCAGGCTGGTCAGTTGGCTGGTTTTTGAGGGGTCATGGTATGGCACTATTTAGCTGATCAGGCTGGGAGACAAGTTTAAACCAGCTAAGACTAGCCAACCAGCTTAGTCTGGTTTTTAGCTTTTTTTTTTTTTTCAGCAGTTAATAAATTAATCTACAATGTTTTGTACACATATTTATTTGCAAATACAGGCATTTGCTGCATCACCCCATAAGCTTTCAGGGCGTAACGTTGGTGTCTGGAGTGGAAGAGGAAGAGAGGAGATGCAGGAGTGGAATCTTTAAATCCTTTAATTACAATCACTGGAGTGGAAACAAACAATAAATCTTAACATCAAAACTTAACTTAACACTTCAAGGACTGACAAACGATGAACAAAACTAGAAGGTATTTATACACAGGTAAACTAATGAGGGAATGGAAGGCAGATGGTGATTAGGGCAGTGAACTATGGGAGATGCAGGGGAAAACTTCAAAATAAGAGTCCTTGAAGAAAAAGAGGGAGACAGACTGTGACACAGGGATACAAGATTATTGAAGTATTTTGTTATTATATTCCAAGGTACAAATGATATTATTTCTATAGTCTGTGTGGAAATTATAAGACAATAATGGTCATAAATTCTAAATAAATTATTTTGGAGGCATGAAACTTTTAGATATAACAAACAGATAAATTAATATGACTTGCTCTAGTTGTGTATTTATTTCATTGTTTGCAGCACCTCATAATTATCATTTTTTTAATTAAAAAAAGAAGACAAAACTGGTGAACGTTTGAACTTATATCAATCATTGAGCATGAATGCCTGTACATAAAGAAAAGACACAGGGTGGGTTTGAAAAATTAGTAATCATGACTCATACAGTTAAAAGGGACTAAAAGGATTCCAGAAGAGAAGAATCAGAGATGAAATTGGTGGTACAGTTTAACTATGTATAAAGTCAGGAAGAAGATGGTGATGAATTGAATGAATCACAATGAATTACAGTGAATCATTATAGTCAGGCGAGTCAGTGAGCAATTTTTTTGCGCAGAAAAAAAAATCCTTGCATAAAAGTTGTGGATGCAAAGAACCATAGGAAATGTTTCTCTCTTGTTATGGCTTTTCTCTGAGATTAAAAGTATAGTTGTAAACTTATCATACTCTCTCACAGTATTTTTTGTAGTGATTTGTATGGGGTCTAATACATCAGTCAGAAAAAAGAGAGCTGCATTAGGGGTGGAGTTAAAGCTTGTGTGAGTCATGTGCATTCTGTATAAACAGGTTGTGGTCAGAGGGAAGAATGTATCAATAGAAAAAATAGGCATATGGATCTCAAGAGAGGCAACACCCTTTTATTCCCTTGGGAAAGGCTTGTACACACATGGATGCCAATTGGAACATCTGTATTGTTTTATGATTCAAATGCCTTTAGAGATAGTGATTCATAATAAGTAGCCTAATATACAGTAAATTACCATAGTATAGCATCAAATCAAATCAGTGTCTGGCAAAAATCACCCCATGATTGTATGTGATTGCCCTATAATAAAGATGATATGCATGAATACTTGCATTCAGAGCTATGGATTGTACTGTTTGAATGGGGATTACTTAAGGTCTTACTGGTAATAAAGACCAAAAATATCCTAATTTGACCCCAGTTCATACAAAAATGTTCAGTTTATAATTTGTTCCACACATTCAGTAAAAAGCTAAATGAATTACTTTAGTCATGTTTCAAAGTTTCATTAAAGGCAAATGTTTGTTTGTTTGTTTGTTTGTTTGTTTGTTTGTTTTGTAGCCAATACAACGAAAGTGTATTTTTGGCAAGTAAATAGTACCAAATATTCTGAAAAGTATATAAGGATGTAGAGCAGACTGGTTTTCTTTCAGAACCAGATTTCACTTTGGACATCAAGTGTCAACCTAAAACAGTACCATGTTGTTCAAGAGTAAACCATAATGTTCATAAAACTAAACATGAAGTGTTTTAAAATGACAATGAACTGCATAGGCCCAACAATATACAAATTTATTAACATAAGCATAAGATGAATAGGAAAATGAACAATTTTGTAAGTGCATAAACAACAGCAGACATGTGATTTACCAGACTAACACATGGAACAAACACTGGGTCAAATAGAAATATTGCAGTATTAGCCATATAAGCCATGTTGTATTTTTTTCTCTACCCTTTTAAAAGTGGATCATATAAACATGTGAACGATTATATGGTCAACTACATTTTATTAATTGCATTTGACATTGTTTTTCGAGGGAGCCTGGATAGCTCAGCGAATATTGACTCTGACTACCACCCCTGGAGTCATGATTTCGAATCCAGGGTGTGCTGAGTGACTCCAGCCAGGTCTCCTAAGCAACCAAAATATCCTGGATGCTAGGGAGGGTAGAGTCACATAGGGTAACCTCCTCGTGGTCATGATTAGTGGTTCTCGCTCTCAATGGGGCACGTGGTAAGTTGTGCATGGATCACGGAGAGTAGCATGAGTCTCCACATGCTGCAAGTCTCCGCTGTGTCACGCACAATGAGCCATGTGATAAGATGCGCAGAATGACTATCCCAGAAGCGGAGGCAACTGAGACTTGTTCTCCACCACCCAGATTGAGGTGAGTAACCGTGCCACTACGAAGACCTACTAAGTAGTGGGCATTGGGCATTCCAAATTGGGGAGAAAAGGGGATAAAAATAAATTTGTTTTATAAAACATTGTTTTTCTATCTGTGACCATATCAGAACAAACCTGCAACCCATTTTGGTGTTGCAACCCACCAATTTAGAACCACTGATGTCTGCTGTGTGTTTAAATGAGAGACAGAGCTATATTTGAAATATTTGAAACCTGCCAAATGTTGGGGCTAGATTACAATCTTCTTCACCTATTGTTTTATTTATTTATTTAATTTGAGAAAATCATTTACAGACTCTCAAATATATCAAGGACCAAAATTACAACAAAAACAGGTGAGTTTACAGCAAGACTTTGTAGAGTTTGATTTGATGCCCAGCCAATAGATGTGGAAAGTGCTTTCTCCTCCCTTTTAAAAGTTTATCATTTTGCTATTCTGTTTGTTAATTGTGCACAGTTACATGGAACATATAGAACATATCTGCACCCTACCAAACGTTGGGGATGGATCATTATCTTCATTGCCTAATTTCTGTGAAAATCATTTTATAGATTCTCAAATAGACTTTCAAATTAAAAAAGGACCAAAATGATTTATATTTTAGAAAAAACTGCTTGAACAATATATATTTCCTGTCCTGTTTACATAGATTAATCCTACTTTCTTAGATTTTATGTGTGTTGCTTCTTCTAGGTGAATTTACTGACGCACCACTAAACCATCCAGCCACACCTGTCCTCATCTGAACATGTCCAAAAGATTAATTGTGCAGGATCATAAAGGGTAAAATTGTGATTCCCGAGGGTATTGTCTTCTTCAAATGTCTGTCTGTATACCTGCCAAAAGACAGGGGAGTGGCTCAGTTTAAAATCCAACCCAGGAGTCCTGTGGAGGCTTGTTTGTAAAATCGGAAAGAAAAGTCAGGTGTCGACATTCGTACTGCACAGGTGAAGGTCACAGACAACTCTTAAGTGGACTTACTTTATTCTCTTCTCCGGGATCAAAGGTAAAGCATTTTGGATAATTTTACTTTCACACTTGCTTGAAATATTTTTCTCTTCTTTTTTTAATCCCATAACAGAGGGAAGATAAAGAATTGCAGATGCATTACAGCTGTGTTTCAGTTAAGCCATGTAATGCATCTCAAGAAACTTTTTCATCCACCTGTTGCTCCCCTGAAATACTTGTTTAAAATGTGATTTGCAGGGGTACACCTGACTTGGTGTTGATAATACTTACGATATCAGATCTTGGGATAACATGCATTGGTTTCTTTCAATAATTAGAAGATTTAACTTAAAGTTTAATGTTTTTATGTTTTTTATTTTTTTCTAAAAATCATAGTAGATGTGGGAAGAAATTGGAATTAAGATTTCACACACACAAATTGAGTCTAATCCAGGGCTGAAAAGGATTTGGCATGGACAATCACCAATAATAGTGCTGTTTGTGCATAGGATGCCATCCATTGAGTTTAGCTTTTTCATTTATTGTGGTTTGAGGGAAAACAGTAGCTGACCTTGCATTTGAAATTCGAAGATGAGATGAAGAGGAGGGTGTGGTAGTTATGAATTGCTTCACTCTCTACAGTGTAAATATGAGACTCTGTAATTGTACTTGTCTAGTCTTTTGTTGGAGCAAATAATTACCCCTTTGGCATTATTTTTCATTTATTATTATGTGCGCAATTATTAATAGATTTTGGATATGATCTGGAATAGTCTTCCGTTCTATAACATGCTTGCCTTGAAATATGAGTCTTCCAGCGCAGAGAAAAATCCTTTTGTTTATTGGTGTGCACAGACGGTTTACATTTCTTGTTAAAACTTGTTGCTGTCAGGGACATGCAGACATACAGTAAAACACTTCTGTATCTGCTCTCCAGCTTTTGGTGAGGATATAAATCATCATGTAAACACAAATGATCATTTCACACAGTCTGAAAGGAATAAATCATGAAATAATTTATTCCATAAGTTAACATTTAAGGTTGTGTGTACAGTAGCTATTATGTATTTGAACTCTTCTGAATGCCGTACTGTGCCAAAATTCAACTGTTACACACAAAAATCTTGAAAGCTCTTTTGGTATAGAGTCAGAACTTTGACTGAACAGATTCTCATAAGCTTAAAAACTTTTTAAATTAAATAATTATGCTTAAATGCTTGAAAGTTGTTTTGTAGAAAATATTAGTTAGACTGGAATGTGAAGAAAAAGCAGATAAAATGTGCCCAGCATTAATTGGAATTGCTTCAAAATGCATTTAAAAAAGCATACCTCATGAAGTTAGTTAAGAGAATGAGAGTATACATATTTCAATTCTAGACAAAGGGTGGCTACTTTAAAGACATTAAAGGAATAGTTCACCCAAAAATGAAAATTCTCTCATCATTTACTCACCCTCACGCCATCCCAGATGTGTATGACTTTCTTTCTTCTGCAGAACATAAACACACAAATCTCTGCAGGTCCATATAATGCAAGTGAATGGTGACCAGAACTTTGAAGGTCAAAAAAACAAAAAAGGCAGTATAACAGTGATCATATGACTCCGCTGATTTAATCCATGTCTTCATAAGCAAACTATTCGATTTTGGGTGAGAACAGACCAAAATATAAATCTCTAGGTACGATCATGATTTCAAGCTCGATTACACTTCCTAGTGCAGGACACACTCGCAGAGCGCTAGATGGCACTAGGAAGTGTAATCGAGCTTGAAATCATGATTGTCATGGAGACTGCAATGACAGGATGTACAGTGAAAAAGGAGTTATATTTTGGTTTGCTGTCACCCAAAACCGATTGAATCGCTTTAGAAGACGGATTAGACCACTGGAGTCTTGTGGTTTGCTTTTATGCTGCCTTTATGTGTTTTTTGGAGCTTCAAAGTTTTGGTCATCATTTACTTGCATAGCATGGACCTACAGAGCTGAGATTTTCTTCTAAAAATCTTTGTGTTCTGCAGAAGAAGCAAAGTCATACACATCTGGGATGGCATGAGGGTGAGGAAATGATAAGAGAAATTTCATTTTGAGGTGAACTATTCTTATAAAACACAAGATAGTTTTGATTTATTTGAATATTTTTGATCAAAACTACCATTTGTGTTATTTCATAGTTTTGATGACTTTACTATTATTCTAAAAGGTGGAAAATAGTATTAATGAGTAAAGAATGAGTAGGTGTCTAGACTTTTGACTGGTAGTGCACTGAATAAGTGGTAACCTCCAGTTATTACTTCAAGGATCTGTTTCTATTTGATCTAACCCATAAAAACTCATTCGTCAGGTAAATTTAGTCAGATTAACATTTTTTTTTATTAAATAAAACCAATTAATTTAGATGTTACCACACAAAGCACCTTTTGTTTAGGTTACCGCACAAAACATTTTTACTGTCTGGATAGGTGTGTGTAGATCTATAGTCATATACTACTTCACATCACATCTAGTTTAATGATTGAAATTGGTTTTAAAGCAATTGTTTGTAAAGACAAAAAAACTGACAAGCTGATATCATTTTTTTTTTTTTTTTTTTTCATCAGTTGATATGGAATGGATGACTTAAGAGGGAATCGAAACTATTCAGGAGGATGTGCAGGAGACAGAGGTGAGGATGTTGGATGTTTGATATGGTCATTCACTTTTATTCTTGCACTGAGTAAAATGTTTTGTCATTACTGTGTACATTTGAACCAAAATCTTTTTAGAAGATCTGCGCCATCTAGTGGTTCTATAATCTAAAGAGACTCATGTATTTTTTTTAAAAGGCTTCACTGGAACAACAATCTCTACAACGAGACTTGCATCTTTACCTCCACGTATGTTACCTCTGTTCCTCCGCTATGTTTGTTCAGATATTAAAGTTACTCTTTTGTGAGTGTACATCATAGGAAAGTTCTTGATTATCATACTGTGGATGTAGCTCAAAAAGGACTTTAATTCAATATGTGGATATAGTCTAAATAGCTTTTATTTTTAATAATGTTTTTAACCCCCAGGAGGCTTCAGTGCATCATCCAACAAGGGAATGTCAAGTAACTCAGGGTCCACTAGCCTGGAGAAGAACATTTTAACTCAAATCAACGACAGTTCTCATTTCTCCTCCTGTAAGCCTACAAAACATTCATTTTAAATGCACAGGGAAAGACACCAAATACAAATACATTTTTATTAGGTGTTTTTTTTTAATTTGCCAAGGGCTAAAATTGTCCCTGCCTCTTTCTCAGCCTCTGTGGGTGTGAGCGCAGGTGGGTTAAGCTCTGGAACAAGGGAATATCTGGCTGAGGGGTTGTCTGTGAGTAAGGGCAAGAAGGCAGATGTTGCCTCTGGAGTTTCTGAGAGTTCCTCTGGAACAGACTCAGGTTCCAGGGTGAGATCCAGCTCTGAGGGCATGAGAAGAACGCAAGACTCTTGCAGCTCCCCTTTGTTTCTGGAGAGGAAAAACATAACCACTCAGTCAAGACGTTATGATGGTTAGTCAAAGTTGAGAAACCTTGTTTGCATATAAATCAATCTGAAATCTGTTTTTAAATCTGTAATCTTTTTCACCTTTAGGGAGTTCAAGTGACTCATCTCCTGAGATCACAAGAAAAGACTATGGTAAGACCCTTAGCCAAATAAAAACTGATTAACATAATTTGTATGTAAAAGAGAAAAGGGCGAACGGTTGTTGTTTTTGTTTCATTGGTCTCTGTTTATAGGTTCAACTAGAGGAAGGAGTCAGAGCAGAGGTGAGATTATTATTCAAACCTATTGACGACATACAATATAACTAACTTTGCATAACTAATTTTGTATGATAATAATTATTAGTAATAATCATCATAATACCCTTTAACTGTTTTGTACTGCCTTCAATAATACATAATAAATTAATAAAATATTTCTACATTAATTTAGGCCAATTTGCCTTGTTATCAGTTATATATATAAAATCTACATTTGAAATTCAATCTATTTCTCTCTCTCTCTCTCTCTCTGTCTCTCTCTCTCTCTCTCTCTCTCTTTCTCTCTCGGTCTCTGTTTTTTTCTTTCGCTCTCTAGAGACAGCAATTAGGACCAGACTGCAGAGTGCATCTCCCTCCACTAGATGTAGGTTGTTTTCATTCTAATTCAGATTTCTTAGGAAATCAATTACTGTTATACAACATCCATGTGTCACAAGCATTAAAATGCAAAAGGATTGAAAGAAATGTTTGAACTTAAAATACTCCTTTTGTATCTTGGAAAAAGTATTTTAACTAACAAATCTGTCGAACAATATTTTCAGAGGCTGAAGGTTTTTAATATAATTGAAGTTGAGAAGCCAGTTCAGGCATTAATTTATGATTTTGTTCAACAGCAGCCAGTAGTTTGAGATGACACGTGCAAAGTGAAAGACATGTTTAGATGGCAGTGTTGTGACTAATACAATGCTGTTGCTATAGGGACAGAGCTGGATGATGTGAAGAAGCTGTTGAAGAGATCACGCTCTGCCAGCATCAGTCCCACACGATCTTCATCTTCCTCCCCCCTGCCTATACCTTGCAGGTCCACAGTAGAGGCCAAGATCTCCACCAAGCCAGGTAATGAAGGCTGGATTAGGAGAGTTCAGGTTGATAAATAACAGACCATGCGTGACTAGGTTTGATCAAGTACAACTTCTTCTTGAATGCAACTGTAAGACACCACATTTGTTTTCACATACAAAAACACACATTCCAAAATGTATTTGTGCAAACATAACCTGTGTTCCACACTTATTCCAAAGTGCTAAGACCTTCCCATTGGAAAGAAAAACACAAATGAGATCTCTTTAACATCACTGTTGCTTCTCTGACCTAGAAAGCAATGAAATGAAATGGAGAGCAAATAGAAACTTTTGCTTACATTTCTCAGATTTATTTCTAATGAGCAAAAGACACTAGTAACCTCACATGTGTTTCCTCTAGTTTCAGAAGAGATCTCAACAAAATCTCAAACTGTGCTCAGATTTGCCATGACACCAAAGTCTGCAATCAAATGTCTGGGATTTCAAGATGAATTATACATTTATCGTTTAATTTGTCCAAGATCAAACCATCTGAGCTATGCTTTTCACATCCATTTTATCGCTCTGTAGGGTATAATGGGGCTTAAGGCTCCACATGGTATAAGTTTCACTTGATTTTATTTTCTCCCAAAACACTAAATAGCAACAAAAACTACCACTTTCCTAAACACACTATGCACTGCAAAAATGTTCTGATCCATGAGATCTTTGTGTGTGGTGTCTAAAGTTTGATTTTGAGACAATTTGATCTCATTTTTAATAAAAAAAAATTTTTTTTAATGTTGCACGTTTATCTAGCTAATGAAAATCCCTGAAATTAACACATGTATTTGTAGACAAAATACTTATTTATCATTTTCAGTTTTGTTCAAGGTGATTAAATCAGAAGTTTTTAAAAACTGTCAAATAAGTGAAAGGATATTATTTGGGGTAAATTTATCTGTTGGAGGGGTTAAAGGCTCCCATAAAACACTTGTGTTTTAAAAAAAGGGGTTAATAGATTTGTTATGAAAAAGGTTAAAAGTGGGCTCACATTGACTGATCCAATCACAACAGAGATTCATTTGTTTATAGAATACTTGAGATGTTATATAATACCAAATGTATTTGAAATTAACAGGAAATCATGCACCATTTTCTAAAGTATTAATTTTGAGTTAGCATTATATAAATTTGTTACTCAAAAAAGCTCAAAATTATTTGCATTAGCCGACAAGTGTTGCACTATAACCATTGCCACTATATCTACACTATATCACCAAGTGTGGGGTAAAAGTCTCCCTCAACACCTTTTTTTAAAGCTGAATTTTAATCAAAACAACCTTCCGTTATTATTTCTTTTCACACAAATTTTGTTGCTCCATCAATTTTCAGTAAAAATATATATATCTTTTTTTTTCGATCTTGATACATTTTGTGACCAGAAAAAAGCTCATTTTCCTTATGGTGTGCCTTTAGCCCTATTGTAACCTACTGTGTGTCAACAATTGTCTCATTTTTGTGTGTCTCTCCATTGAAAGGATAGTTCACCCAAAAATTAAAATTTGGTCATTTATTCACCCTGAAGTTGTTCTTAATCTGTGTGACTATCTTCCGTAGAGCACAAAAGGTCATGTTAGGCAGAATAACCCTTGAACTTTAATTATGTATGTAAAAAATAATTATAATAATAAAAAATGCAATGAAAGTGAATGGTGACTGAGGCATTATGCCTCACATCATCTTTTGTGTTCCATGGAAGAAAGAAAGTCATTTGGGTTTAGAACAACATGAGGGTGAGTAAATGATGAGAGAATTTTCATTTTTGGGTAAACTTTTGCTTTAAGTCTCCTGAGTAATGAAAGAGCATCCTCTCAATAATATAATGTTCCCTTGGGTTTCCTTCTATTTTCTCAGTTGAGCAATATGACACCATTATTCTTGACACTGACCCAGGCTCATACACATGGAAGAGCTCCACTCTGCCCTCTGCAGTCTCCACTGGTAGTGCTTATGGCAGTAATGCTTACGGCCTGCAAAGCAACACCAACAACATGTCAATGGGAACTTCTATTGTCAACAACACATCACCATCTTCCTTATCAGGTCTGTGTGGCTTTGAAAAAGCCACTTCTGTTAAACACTTATTATATTATTAAGAGTGATAATATTTTAAGAGCACTGATTTACAAAGTTAAACTAATAATTTAGATAAATTGGTTGAGGCAAACTTTTAACATGCACATTAATTAACATCAATATTTAAAGCTGAAGTGTGTAATATCTGCACCTCACTAAACTGAATTGCAAAAATAATAATTTCAAACAGATTTCCCAAACACCTCCAAATGGCTTACTTGTCTCTGTATATTAAGCAGCGATAAGAGGAAGCATTTCAACATCTAAAAAATTACACACTTCAGCTTTTTCATTTTATTACCAGCAACACAACTGGTAAATATATTCTGGCATTATTCTAAATACTACTATACATTCTGTAGATAAATCACTATAATTTAAACCAAAGTCCTCTAACAGACACAAATTGATAACATCTTTTTTTCTTGGTTTACAGTGTATGGCTTCCATAACAATTTATTTCCTGTTAGTGGAGTTTTAACTTCCAGTGACGTTAACACTCACACAGGTATGCCTCTGAAGCATATTATATAGTATCATTGTAATGTACTGACAAAGACTGTGTCAAGGTAACGACATATAAAAAGCATGAGCTTCTATACAAACATAGGTCTATGTTTATCTTTTTAGGTGTGTTTTCTTCAGGATATGGAGTGCAGAAAAATTATTCATCAAGTCCAAGCAGCACTGTTGCTGTTAGTACAGGCGTGTCCACTTCAGGTGCTTATTATATTCACTCAGTACCAGGATTTAAAGAAATGAAATTTCTATCATCATTTACTCACCCTCATGTCCAAACCCATTTGATTTTCTTTCTTCCATGGAACACAAAATGAAATGTAAGGGAGAATGTTAGCCACAGTCACCATTCACTTTAATTTTTATAATTTTTCCATACAATGAAAGTGAATGGTGACTGAGGCTAACATTTTGCCTAACATTTGCTGTTGTGTTCCATGGAGCAAAAATACGGGTATGGGTTTGGAACAACATGAGGGTGAGTTAATGATGACAGAAATTTCATGTTTGGGTGAAATATCTCTTTTAGGCTTATAACTTTAGTTCTTCAAAGAGGTGTTGCCAGTCATTGTTGCTTAATAAATAGGAACACTTTGTGTCCTATTAAGGAGCTGGTACAAGACCCCATAATGAAAATGTTGCAAAGAGATATCTGACGCTGGAGAAAGAGAATATTCCTGTGAAGAGAGAGACTGAAGAATTTATTCTGACCAAAGACAGTGGCAAGCAGTTTACCAACAGCGCCCACAATGGCACAGCAGGTAAAAATACTGTATGACTGCATTAAGTTGTTGCATGTAATTTTGGTGTTGCATGGAAAATATTTTTATTGAGTGAAGTACAGTGATTTGAAATATCAAATAAAAGGTGTTTTGTCCTATACTAACACTACGTTATAATTAACTGAGTACAAAACAATTTTGTTTTAAAGGGTCATACTCAGATGTGTCATTAAAGAAAGAAGCTATGGCAATCAGCTACTCTGAAAGTGTCCCTGTCAAGTCAAGCTTTGGCACACAATGTAAGCATTTGAACTTAAATGCATCATTATTATGTTTATTATAATTAATATGTTAAAATATAAAAATATACATTATATATAAAAAAAATATAAGTATACTGTTACACATGTTTTAAATTACATGCTTTCATCTTGATGTATTAATGTTGACATCTCAAAAAATCTTTTTGTCTCTCCAAAGATGCGTCTACATCAGTGTCAACAAAAGATAAAGCTACATATGCAGGTAAAACATTACTATATTAGTTAAAGTAACCTTTAAAGTCCAAAACGTTGTTAAATAAGGAATAGTTCTCCCAAAGCTATTCCCTCACATGCATGCATGACTTTCTTTCTTATGTGGAACACAAAAGGAGATGTTTTATTGAAAATAGCCCTTCATCTTTTCAATACAATGGCAGTGGATAGTGCCTCTCTTTAAAGCTTTAGTTTAAAGGACCAAAAGTATCATGGAAGTAGTCTGTGTGACTCGTGCGTCATATTCAAAGACTTCTGAACATACAGTCGGTTCTCGCATGAACACACATGCCACTGTGAACTGGCTTCTCTCATAGAACTCATATGAGTTATCGCTGAAAAATTACTTACATTTAAATTTAAATCTCATGCCTTCAGATGACTTGGAAAATGACACAGGAGTCGCATGTACTACATTTATTAAACATTTGGGCCATTGTATTGAAAAGATGAAAGGCTGTCTTCATTAGAACATCTCCTTTTGTGTTTCACAGAAGGAAGAAAGATATACAGGTTTGGAATGATATGAAGATGATTAAATTATGACGTAATTTCTATTTTTGGCATAGAGTATACAGTTCTATACTATATAAAAGTCTATTTAAAGTCAGTAAATTCTATATAAAACTCTGAAGCTCACCTGTCTCCTGCTGTTTGTGTCCTGTCAGAGATTCATAAGTTGGAGGATGATGATGACTGTAAGTGTGGAGGGGGTTTTTGGGGCTGTGGGCCTCAGTGTTGTTCCTGGTGGAAGTGGCTGCTGGGGGTTTTGCTCAGCCTCCTGTTGCTACTCGGCCTTCTCTTTGGACTCATTGCTCTATGTGAGTCTTGTCATTCCCATTAAAGACATGATAAACTCACTGACTTATGCTGTTGAAGCATGGTTATAAGGCATTTGATGCTTCATTTTAAGGAGTTTCTTAACTAAGGTTCATTTTAGACATCAGAGATATATTAGTAAAGAAAGTTAGTAAAGGAAGTTAGCCCAGTTAAATCTAAACATGTTCCAGCATTGCCTCCTTACAAATACTGGTGTGCTCCCATTTGGCCAATACAGACTAGCCCTTTTTAAAAAAGTATGTAATTCTTAGAATTTTGAATCATTATTCTCCACATAACATCTTCATAATAATATGTATCTCTAAATGAAGACATTTCTGAGAGAAAAAATCTTTAAGGGATAATGTCTAAATATTGATGTCCATTGTAAGTGTTTACATTAGGGATTACATTTTTAATCTCTCTTATTCTTCTGCTGTAAGTGCAACAGGGAGAGCTTTATTGTCCTCTGTACTGTAGTTTCTCACTAGTTTCTCATGCTTTTCCAGTCATTCACTGTTTGTTAAATGCTGCTGTCTAGATGTTATCAGCAGTAATTTATTCTGAAACAGATTTGATGTAGGCTGATTAACAATTAAACTAAAGTAAAATGCCTACAACTGATATTGGCCTTTGTTAATATTTATCTCACAATTCTAACCTATTTTCTAATGGCATGTAACCTTGTGATTTAAAAGGATAGTTCACCCAAAAATGAAAATTCTCTCATCATTTACTCACCCTCATGCCATCCCAAATGTACATGACTTCCTTTCTTCAGCAGTACAAATTTTTTTCTCCCCAATTTGGAATGCCCAATTCCCAAATTCTCAAAGTCCTCGTGGTGGCATAGTGACTCGCCTCAATCTGGGTGGTGGAGGATGAATCCCAGTTGCCTCCGCGTCTGAGACAGTCAATCCACGCATTTTATCACGTGGCTTGTTGAGCGTATTATCGTGGAGACATAGCACATGTGGAGGCTTCACGCTGTTCTCCGCGGCATCCACGCACATCTCACCACGCACCCCACCGAGAGCGAGAACCCATGTGACTCTACTCTCCCTAGCAACCGGGCCAATTTGGTTGCTTAGGAGACCTGACTGGAGTCACTCAGCACACCCTGGATTTGAACTCGTGACTCCAGGGGTGGTAGTCAGCGTCTTTACTCATTGAGCTACCCAGGCCCCCAGCAGAACACATTTGAAGAAAAATTGAAAAATATCTCAGCTCAGTAGGTGCTTATAATGGATGTGGATGGTAACATCGATATGATCGAAAAAGATCAATATTTAAGTACTATTTAACTATAAATAATCACTTCCGTTAAGCAGCGGTATCCGCGTTCATGAGAGGGCTGAGGTGACGAGGTCTTTTCAGCGATGGCATGGCAACGTTCCATTTGTTGCAGCAGAAGCTCTCTACCTCTGTTGGCATTGACTGGCATTGCCTACATGTGCACCACCACATCTCCTGAACTCTCTGTCTCTCTGAGGCTTTTTGGTTCAGCCTCCTCCATCTCCTTGTGCTCCTGGTCAGAGTACTCAGGTCCAAATAAATATGACATGCAAAAACTTGTATCTCCTCTTCTCCTCTTAAATGGAAATCTTGTGAAATCTTTGTTTAAATTTTCTTCAATTTGTTTATGGTGTTCGGTCTGTACAGCGTTCCTCCTACTCAGTTGTAAACAGTGCCGCTCTTCCAGGTGTGTCGCACATGCGTCACTTTTCGCGTGAACATGCCAACACCAATATGTCACACGAGAGACCGCGTGACCTCAGCCCTCTCATGTACGCGCATACCGCTGCCTAACAGAAGCGATCATTTATAGTTAAAAAGTACTTAAATATTGATATCATATCACTTTATAAGACATTCATTTAACCACTGAAGTCATATGGATGATGTTAAAGCTGATTGTCTGCGCTTTTTGGAGCATCAAAAATCTTGTTAACATCCACATCCATTATAAGGACCTACTGATCTTAGATATTTTCTTTTGTTTTTCTTCAAATGTGTTCTGCTGAAGAAAGAAAGTCATATACATCTGGAATGGCATTATTAAATTATGAGAAAATTTTCATTTTTGGGTGAACTCTCCCTTTAAATGAATGAACTCAAAAAGCTGCTGCAGCAACAAATTAAACTAGTTCGTTCTCACGAGTGAGAAGTATTGTTTTGATAAGGTTTCATTTGTTAAGTGTTTCATTTATTTTGTGTTCTTCAATTAAAATAGCTGCTTACCCTGCTGAAAAGACCAGTGATGCTGGTCACCAGTTTATGTTGTGATTTGATTGTTGGTCCCCCAGCATGGGATGCTGGTGTGCTGGTGTTTAAACTAGCTTAACCAGCTTACTCAGAAAGCTCATGCTGGTTAAACAGCTTCCCCTGCTAGGTTTTGCTGGTAAAAAGCATGGCTATGGTGGTCCACATAGGAATTGCATACTGGATAAGCTGGTCTTTTTAGCAGAGTCAAGAAATTTCCAAATTAAATTTCAATTAAAATATCTTATTACTGCACATAAAAAGCACAAAATAAGCTCTAGGGCTGTTGAAGAAACATTCAGGGCTAAAGCTCAATGGCCAGGCCCTGTTTACGCTCTTGCATTAATGTATGTTTTGTCAATAGAGAATCAATACAAGTGTACAATTAAGCCCAAGATTAGGTTTTAAATGTCTAGGTTATGTACAAAGTAAACATACAAAGAAATATATGTGATTATGTGGATAGTCTGACCAATAGGGCTACACAACTAACACCAACTCATCTATTTTTCTTGAAGCTGAGGAGGTAAAGAATCTAAAGGCTCGTGTAAGCACTCTCGAGGGCATTTCCTCATCCATGCCGGCCCACACAAGTCGTCTGTATGCTTCTGTGGATGACGTTCAGAAATATAACAGTGGTACAAGTAAACTGGCATATGAAAATTCACTGGGGAATGAAAATTTGGGGTCTGCAGTCTATTCAGATAATTCTGCACTACAGAGAAATGTACAGCAAATCCTGAGAGCAGAGCTGCAGTCTGAAGCCATGAAAGGTACAAATTCTGCAAATTCATAATTCTTCTTGCACATACACACTCTCACACATAAACATACACACCTGATAAAGTCTCACAATAATAAATGATATGTGATTTCATTAGATACAATATATCAAACCAATTGATAAAAGTGTCAAGTATTTCTATTAAAAAGAAATTTTGCTTGAAAATTGTATTTGTGCAATATTTCTTTAAAATGAATTGCACTTGGTTTTATATTTTGTTTTCTAATGTAAAGACATTCATATATTTTTAAGTTTGGATTAATTGTCCATGTACTTTTTGTGGCCAATGTCAATATTTAACTAAAATAATTAAATTTGTGTATTTAGCCTTCCTTGCTTCTTCAGTCAAAAATGAAAGAGGATTGCCAGGACCCAAAGGTAAAAGCAGATATTTAATACTTGTTGAATATGTACAGAAGAAAGCTTCATTTACACCTACAGAGAATAGACATTAACCAATTTTACCATCACCATCGATATTATACATGTATTCTTTTCACCACTTTCAGGTGAAGCTGGATCTACAGGGCCTAAGGGTTTGTAAAATTAAAAAACTGTCTAGCTGTGAATTCAATGGACTACAGGAACTGTTTATATTCCTATGCTTACAGTCATACACCTAGAAATGTAAATTATTTCAACCTGTTTTTCAGGAGACAGTGGTTTTCCTGGATTGCCGGGTAAGAATAAAGCTTGGTCGATTTATAAGTAAAGTCTTAATAGTTACCCAAATGTCATTATTTTTTATGTGTAACTCTAGGCCCACCAGGAATGCCAGGACATCCAGGAAGAGAAGGATCAAAAGGGGAAAAAGGAAGTGCAGGTGCTTAAAACATTCCCAATCATCCATTCTGTTTTTCCACATTACACACATTTACATGCAACCTTTACACCTTGTTATTACTTGAGAAGTTTAGAAAGATACAGTTTTTGTTGATCCTGCTGATTTGACATGATTTCCTAAACTGAAAAGACTAATAAAAACGTTTAAAGCTCATCCAGTCTTTATAACTGTATTTTACAGGTGAACATGGTGCAGAAGGACCACCAGGGTTTAGGGGGAGGGATGGACCACCTGGGCCCCGTGGAGACCCAGGACCCCCAGGAGCTGGAGAGAAGGGTGAAAGGGGTAAGATTCTGAATTAAATGAGAATTTGGCTTTTGATCTAATCTAAATTATAAAAGATCTAAATTTAACAACAAACTTGTGCTTTAACCAGCTATTTTGAAGATATCTTTTATCTTCTTCAGGTACCCCTGGTTTTCCTGGTTCTCCTGGTTTGGTTGGTCCACCTGGGGCTAAAGGTTAATACAGAAAACACTCACCTGAAATTATTCTTTTTGTCATTAAGGCTAATACATATTAAATTTAGTGGCCTATATAGAATGGGAGACATAGGAATCTTTGTGCAAACTATTGTAAATGCATTGCAGTAAAAATTACATGAAAATATACACATAAAGCTAAATAAATAAATATGTCACATACAATTACAGATTATTTTTTATCAATTTTTTTCTTCTTCACATCCATTTGATATAGGCTTTATCCAATTCCCAGAGCTATCACTAAACCTAAGCTTTTGATTTTAATAAGTGTTTAGAAGTCGACTGATAGTGGATTTTGCCAATACCGATAACTAAGGTGGTGGAAGAGGCCGATAACCAATTAATCAAGTGATACAAAAAAAAAAATAAAACATTTTCTTTTACCTACTGTGATGGGTACTGACATAAGAGGCTACAAGAGGCCAAAATAAATAAAATCCCAGATAGAGTTTATTAATCAACCAAAATCCCAATAATAATGATAAGATTTCATGCATAACGTGAGACTTTTAACTATAAACAAGCCCAAAACACACCTGGGTCTCTTATTTTGCAATGACGGAGACTTGGCTCTGTTAAAATGTTCTATATTATGTACTTACTAAATTAAGACTTTATAGCTTATACTGTATATACACCAGATGAATGTTTTGTATGTATATTTCACCAGATGAGGTATAATGGGGTGTAAGGTTTAATATTATTCACAATATATGAAGTTATGTATGTGCTGACGGGGCACGTTTCCATACAGTCACATTTTTCTTTGAATGCCCTTGCCTTCAATTTAGAACACTTGATTATCTAATCAAAATAACAATATATTGTCAATGATGAAAGATTTAGATACAGAAAATCCCTATGTGATTGTTTTTATTTCACCTATTGAAGCCGCTATTATAACATAGAACCAAGCTGTTCTAACTGTAGAATCATCCAGCGCCAGCCACAGAAAGATAGACAAGAGAGAAAAAAATATCGGCACAGATTTTTGCAGATAACCGATAGTTCCAAAAAGCAACTGTCGGCACCGATTAATCGGTAAAACGATATATCGGTCTACCTACAATTTACATAAATAATCAGCAGTATAGAAATTGAAGCATGTGTTTAATCTTTGTTCTTGTTCTGTCTGTTTGTTCAACAGGTGCTAGTGGTTTACATGGTAATCAACCATTTTCCAAAAAAATATTTTTAGTGACGTCATATAATTATTTAGTGACATAAAATAATACAGTTATTAACTCTTACAAACTCTTACCTGTTTCCTCCTTTGTACAGGTGAACAAGGCCCTCAAGGCTTCAGAGGTGAGCCTGGCACTGTTGGACCTAAAGGTTTGTAGCTGTGGATCAATGAATATGATTTTGATTCACCAGAGCTCATGCAGATGTACAGTACTACCATTTAAATCCAACACATTTTTTCATTCATGGTGCATTTTCTCCAACACATTTTACAACACATAAGTTCAATCATTTTTTATACTGTATATATATATATATATATATTTGTTTCTTGGCAGGTGATAGAGGACTTCCTGGTCAACCTGGAATTAAAGGTCTGTACCCAATTACTGTATATGTCAACCTGATATGCATTATGCAACTGAACCTGACACAGTACTCTAGTTAATGTGAATTCATGTGAAATTCTGTATGTATTTTATCTCAGGTGATCATGGTGACAAAGGAGACAATGGGTTGCCAGGTGTGTATTGTTAGACTTACCGTGACAAAGAACACAACTTTTTCGGCTATGTTCACAAATATCTGATTCAGTTTAAACCACTGCACCCATCTTCAGGTGTTCCTGGGGCTGCAGGTCAACAGGGGCCAGCTGGTGAGAAAGGAGCTAAAGGATCAACAGGTGATTGATTTATCTTATGATCCGAGCCAGATTTAAATCCTTTGTACTGTAGACCTACAAGTGCCAACGGCCGGTATGTCGGAACAAGTGCCCGACACACCAGGCCATGTCTCCGTCAGATAAATATTCTTAAACTGTGAAGTTATATCACATGACATGTTGGTCATCAACACCAGATTAAACTTCCAGAAACATTCTGCTGTATGCACTGGACCCTGTGGCAGGCCTTTTTAGAAAGAAAGCCTGGGGTCAGTGCAAGCTCCAGAAATTGGATCAAGCCTATTTCAAAAGGATTTGAAGAAAAATTTGATAAAAGATTATATGAAATTTTTTGTGACGTTTATTTATTTATTTAGGTAAAGTTATTTTTTCCCTATATATTCCAAAGGCTTGTTTGCTTAGTTAGCTGTGGGTGCCACAAACTGGACCTCTTTAATGCAAATCTTGGGTTGGTGTAAAAGATGTTCAGAGATAGTAATTTTGTAATTTCATACTAGGGCCTCAAGGAACTGATGGTGAAAAGGGCCAAAGAGGTGAGTGGCATTTTCATAAATTAATTTTAAACTGAAAATGTTTTCAACAATTTCTGTATTTTTCTGTATCTACAACAACATTTGTTATCTGAATCAGTATTCTTTTTGTTCATCCCCAGGTGAACCAGGGTCAATTGGCTTACCAGGAATCAGAGGACCACCTGGGCCACCCGGTGATGCTGGCCTACCAGGTATAAAGTCTAATGTTATGGACTGTAGAAAAACATAATCCTTATTTTAGGAAAACTTTAGATGCATTGTGTCTGATTTTTTATTTTTCTTCTGGTCCTTGAATCAGGAACTCCAGGGATTCAGGGACCTCCAGGTAACATGTCACTTGAAGTATATTCTTTTTGAGTTATTTAAATGTATATGTTATGTATATGGAGCTACAATGGAGATCATACTTTGATTTCCTTTTTTTATAGGTATTCCTGGTAATCCTGGTCCACCTGGGTCTAAAGGTTTTGTGTTATATTTATTAGCTATATATTTTGTCCTGTTGTGGGATTTTGAAATCATATGTGCAAGTACAAGTATGTCTAACATGTCTAAATAAATTGTCCTGAAAATGTTCACAGGTGAGACTGGTGCACCTGGAAGAGTGATCAATGCAGGTAAATGAATCATTTACCAGTCCTCTGCAGTAAATCTGATATTGTGATATCGTAAAAAGTGATATCATAGATTGATAGTTTTAATCTGAAGTAAAATATTGTTTAATTCTGCAGCAGGCACAAGCTCAGTGGCAATCCCTGGAGCACCCGGAAGCCCTGGTCCTCCTGGCCCACCTGGATCTCCAGGACTCTCCGGTATGTTCATGACCTTCATATACAACACTAAAATACCACCAAAAAAGTTAAAACTCCAGTAAAAGAAAACAAAAAACTTCAACAAATAAAATCACAGTACCAGGAACAGCACATTTAACACAATTTAAAGGCATATCAACATATCTTTAATAATAGTGAAAACTTTTTTTTTTAACATTTGACATTTAACATAAATATTTGACAAATAACATATATTTACCATTAAATTTGTTTAGATTTGTTTACAGTGCAATAAATGACTAAACTCTTACTGGTAGATCTTTCACACTCTTTAATTATTTATATTCTTTTGATTCATGGAATTTCTGGTTTGTCACTCTAGGTCCTGTTGGCCCTGCTGGACATCCTGGTCAACCTGGTAAACATCTATTTTGCTCATACACAATAAGATTGTACACAAAATGGCATTCCATCCATCCATCCATCCATCCATCCATCCATTGACATTTATGTTTGTGCAGGTCCTAAAGGTGATAAAGGAGATCAAGGAGAACCGGGTATTGTAGTGAAAACTAGTGAGACCTTGAGTTCAACACAAGCAGAAAGTGAGTGTTTATTAAAAAGATTTAATCGTGTAGTTTAGAGAAACATGTTAATATAAAAATATAAATTTTTATTTTTAGGACAGTATGGTTTTGCTAACGCTGCTGTTTCTGGACCACCTGGTCCTCCTGGTCCCCCAGGGCCTCCTGGACGTCCAGGTAGAATAACATTAGCAATGACAAAGATTTAAAGAAGAATATTTTGAGTGTGTCTGATTTTTGTCACATTTAAGTCCTCATTCCTTTTCAGTGTGATAGTGTCTAGCTTCTGAAATGCTGAGGTTATGGGTGTTTGTGACTATACACATGTGGAATTTAATTTTGATATGACTTGTAGACTCTTAAACCAGATGAAATTCTAATGTACTGAATCCATTTTCCCTACTGTCTCCCTGTAGGAGATTCTAGACCAGGTCCGCCAGGACCACCTGGCGAACCAGGCCCCTCAGGTAGGTTGAACTAAAGGAGTGCTCTACTCAAAGATTAAATCTTTGATTTGATTAATTTCAGTGTTTTTTCTCTATTTTTTATTTGTTACATTGTCATTTAAAAGTACATACTGTATCTAACAATGCTCAGCCACTACATTCCCACCACATCCCACCCCACCACCTCTCCCTCTTCACAATTTGCTCATACCAAACTATAAAGATATAAAGACAAAAACACAACTTTGTATAAAAGAAAGCATTCAAGAATAAGAAAACAAATAAATGAATAAATAAAAAGTTTTTTATTATTACTTATTACACCACTAGCTCATACACAGATCAGCTAGCACTGTTATTAAATTAGTGTGAAATCCTCACTGAATGTTTGCAACATTGAGCAGGAATACTATATAAAATGAATTTAGAAAGAGTTGGCGCAGCAGCATAATCTTGCACACGCACATTTCCATAGTAACATACTGTTCCCAACTCTTTTGCGACTGTCTCATAGGATATGGCAGACCAGGTCCAAAAGGAGACAAGGGAGATTCAGGAAGTTTTGTGCCTAATTCAGGTTGGTATCAGCATTAGACAATATCCAGTTTTATAAAACCGACTCTAAATTGGATGAGCCGTGTTGGAAGTCATTGTAAAATGACTATAAAAGCACACTTGTGACCCCGGGACTACCCCCAACCCCCCAAAGAAAAACAATGAATCATTTCGATGGATGCCAATATCATCTCCACTGACTCCACATATGACTTGTGATATATTCCATGTTTTGTGTGAGGAAATGACTTACAGACGAAAATTGCACATGTTGCCAGACACTGACTGTCTTTTGAGACAAAAAGCTTTCTTACAGGGAGCACCTGATGGCTCTGAAAACCAAATCCTCCATCCATCCACATTTAAATCTCAGAATGTTTTATATCTCATTTGAGCCATTTTTATAATGGATTGTAATTTTGAATTAAAAACTGATAATTGCAGTTGGCCTCTTGTAACATATGGCCTCTTTTGACATATTGCTTTACTATGCTGTTATGATTGTGTGGTGGCTTCCTAAGTCTCACAGTTTTACAAATGCTGCCTACACAGGAACATTTTTTGCGGGTCCACCAGGACCTGCAGGGCCAAAAGGAGCGACAGGTGAGTCATCAGGTTTTCACCCAATTAAAACTGGAGTTTATTTCTTAAAATAATTAGTTATTCCCGAGACTTTGCTTCCAATCTATCACCAGTACTTACACTATGAAAATATTATATCATAAAGCAGTTTACTTAACTGTTATCAGATATCTAATGATATACTGAATATGTAAACTTCAGGTGCCCAGGGTCCAAGGGGATACCAAGGTGAGGCTTTGTTTTCTAACCATGACTTTAAATGGGCTACTAGAATTAATATGAACAGTGAACACATCTTAAAATTGATAGATCAAAACATGTCTTATAACAGTGCTTCATTTTTCATGTGTGATTTTACTCCTTAGGGGAACCAGGTCAGCCTGGCCTTCCAGGGAGTTCTGGTAGAGTTAGTAAGTCAAAAGCAATCTTCTTTTTCTGTTGACATTTTCATTAATATTGCTAAAAAAAAAAAAACATATGGCAACCGGTTTGGTCAATAATGAGTCTGTTACCATCACATTTTGGTCTGTGTACTCTATTAAAAACCAGCATTGCTGCATGGTCACCATTATGTGTTGTGTTTTGGATGCTGATCCCCAGAATGGGATGCTGGTGTGCTGGTGTCTGCATTAGGCTTTTTAACTAGCTTTACTAGCAAGACTTTCTTGATCAACCAGGTTTTCCAAAAAGACCATGCTAGTTGACCACCATTATGGCTGGTGAACAGCATTGCTATAGTGGTCCAACAGTTAGACAAGCACCAAACCAACGTTAACCAGCATAAACCAGCCTGGACAAGTATAGAACTCTGTGCTGCTGTTAGCTGGTCTTTTCAATAGAATATAGCTAGCTTTTAGCACTTAGCCCCAAAATACATGGCCTGCTATTAACTGAAAATCAATTGATACAGAATTAATAACAATTATTTAACTCTTTATAGTCTCTGAATATGGTGTGGCTCAAGGATCTCCTGGCCCCCCGGGGCCACCTGGACCACCTGGACGAGAGGGCCGTAAAGGTAAAAACCTTGAATAATGAAAATGAAACATTGAATTCAGGTATACTAGGATCTAAACTGCAAATTCAATTTCCTGTTTTCAATTTCATAATTTCTCAGGGGATCCCGGCGCACCAGGTTCACCGGGATTCCAAGGAGACTCAAGAGGTGAATCTTAATAAGAGCTGTAAAAAGATTTTTTCTTGAACACTGTCTTACATCATTTGTCTAGTAAAGAAGTTTACGTTTTTTTGTAACATTGGCCTCTAAGGGTGCCATATACGTAGTTAGATTCAGGAAGTGTTCTCTGACCTCTTATACTTCACTTCTCATTGCCCTCTCCATAATAATGAATATACTCCATCCTGCAACTGGATCAGTTGCAGTTGGGCCTCCAGGCAGACCTGGTCCTCCAGGCCCTCCTGGAATTCCTGGTACTCCAGGGCATTCCAGCGGATCACATTCTGCTGCGGATTATCGTCGCTACATCATGGAGTATATGCAGAGTGAGTATGATTGGATGAAAACTTTTATTATATTTAATTTTTTTCACCCAATTTGGAATGCCCAATTCCCAGTACGCTTTTAAGTCCTCATGGTCGCATAGTGATTCGTCTCAATCCAGGTGGCGGAGGATGAATCCCAGTTGCCTCCGCGTCTGAGACCATCAACCCGCGCATCTTATCACGTGGCTTGTTGAGCGCGTTGCCACGGAGACATAGCACGTGTGGAGGCTTAAATAAACACTCTTGCTCCTGAAGGTAATTTCTTATGAATGTGTGACTTTCTCTCCACAGGTGATAGCATGAGGCAGCAGTTATCTTCTATACAGGGGCCACCTGGTCCACCTGGGGCTTCAGTGTCTGTGGAGGATGTGGCATCTCGGGTCATTGCTTACATCCAGCGTAAGTGTTCAGGACTTAAGGATTTCACATCATAAAGAGCTGAATCATATTAAGGCGTCTTTGCAGAATTAAGGCTTCTCTGAGCATGCTTTGAGCCTGCTCAGAAAATTCTGTATATGGACGCAATGCTACATAAAAGCTGTACTAAATATGCCAGCTCTGAGTCACCTCAGCCCTTAGTGTCAAATGTTGGGTCAATCAGACTGTTGGCTGGAAATATAAGGCAATAAACAGTTAACAGTTAAGAGTGACTTTATTGTCAAGTTCAACTAAGTTAGTTAAAATGATTAATAAAAACGGAGTACCATCCATTGACAGTAATTCAGGAGGAACTTCAATAGCACTTCTAATCAGAGCCGAATGTGATGACACACAGGCTGAGTTTGGAATTGCATACTAATCTGTGTGATGTGTAAATGTAGCCTAATAACCAAATTGATCAAACAACAATACTGACAAGAAAAAGAGAAAAGCACTCACTGTCCTTCTTCAGGAGCTTTAAGCCCAATACATTTCAATTTGATTGTTCTGCTTTTCAGTCAAACTCTGACTGTATCGAATCTGTATAATGTATATCTAAAAATCACACAGTAAAGATTGTCAGTAATTTAAATAGTTCTATTTTTCAATAGATTACTTTTTTATGTTTTATATCACAGTATTTTTAATTGCTGCTGTTACTGAAAACTTAAAGCACTGTATACTCTGTTCTCTGTTTTATTACTAGCTCTTGAATAATTACTTTAAAAACTTGAGGCAATGTTTTGTTGAAACACTTAAAGGCTACATTATTTTAATTTAAATTGTTAATATTTATTTCAATATTTAACTTTTTAAATGTAGGTGTTTTCAATCATATATTTTTTCATTAATTTATTTTTCAATGGTTGTGGTGCCATGGGAGAAAAAATATTATAAAGGGTTGCTGTAGTCTAAAAAAGTTTGACTGCTACTGCTTTTCCTACAATGCCATGATGTACAAGGTTGTATTTCCAACTGAATTTGAACCACTTAAATGTTAGAGGTGAATTTGCAAAGCAAAATATAATGGACTGAATATTAAATGTTGACTAATAAAAATATAATTAAAATATTTTGAAACTGAACTTTGGAAGGTGAAAATGTATTAATGTCATAATTGAAAATTCAGTTTAAATATTCACAGCTTAAAAAAACAACCATATTTAATTGGAACTCCAAATTATGGAAGCATTGTTTTGTTTTTTGTTTTTCCCCCCAATTTGGAATGCCCAATTCCCAATGTGCTTTTAAGTCCTCATGGTCGCGTAGTGATTCGCCTCAATCCGGGTGGTGGAGGATGAATCCCAGTTGCCTCTGCGACTGAGACCGTCAACCCGCACATCTTATCACGTGGCTTGTTGAGCCACGGAGACATAGCGCATGTGGAGGCTTCACGCCATCCACCGCGGCAACCACGCTCAACTCACCACGCGCCCCACTGAGAAGGAGCCACATTATGGTGACCATGAGGAGGTTACCCAATGTGACTCTACCCTCCCTGGGCCAATTTGGTTGCTTAGGAGACCTGGCTGGAGTCACTCAGCACGCCCTGGGATTTGAACTAGTGAACTAGCGAACTCCAGGGGTGGTAGTCAGCGTCTTTTATTAATTTATTTATTTATTTTTATTACCACTGAGCTACCCAGGACCCCCTTTATGGAAGCATTGTTAATGTAATGTGTTTATTTTTAAATGAATGCAATTCAGTGTGCTTTTTAGTATCAAAGACATTTATCATGAATGTACTTCCACAGTACGGCATAGGTTAAATGTTTTTATATGAAGCGTAATTTTATGTTTCTATTTTGATAATTTCCTTACTTTTGTCAAAATAATTTACCATTTGGACATCACCAAATTAATGTTTGTTCAAAATAGACCTATGGTGCTCTATTGTGTATAAGAAGGCTATACATTAAGGTGTCATTGTATATTGAATGAAATCATATACTGTATATGGAGGTAAAAATCAAGAGCTATATTTCCATATTCCATTGCATGTAATCTATTGTGCCATGTACAACATATGCCTGTGCCTTTTGCTGCATTTGTGGTAATATTATAAATGTTTGTTGTAGGCTCTGGAATCAGTGGCGGCAGTATAAGTCAAGGTGCTCAAGGTCCACCAGGTCTTCCTGGCCCTCCTGGAAGTGTAACTGTTGACTCCATAATTTCCCTTTTACAGAGTGAGTGAACTATGTCAGGCACACTTAGAAATAAATGTTCTCTCTTAAATCTTTGGACGTTGTTGATTACAGTGTCTTTCTTGTGTTCAGGAGATGATGTGAGGCGTTATGTGGTTGGTCCTCCAGGACCACCTGGTACACCTGGCATTAGTGCTGGTAACTTCAACACACAGGAAGTGGCAAACTATGTCATCAGATTAATGAATGGTGTGTGTTAATTTAAATGAATCTAATGTTATGCAAACCTTAACTTTGTGTCAGATGTATTGTTACTATTTATATAGTTGACAGAGAACACTGCTTATCAAAGTGTGTTCAATTCCTTATGTCTAATGGCATTTGTGTATTTGTTTTTTAGACCAGGGGATGACAGGTAGACCTGGACCACCAGGTGCTCCCGGCCCTCCTGGCCAGCCAGGTTCTTCCTACAGCGACATATCCACTCTAATTCAGAGTATGTTATTTTACTTAATATATGTAATTTTTTAGTTTTCAATGTTAAAAAAAGTTAAATACAAGTTAAATACTTAAATGTCTATGGACAACAAAACAAATGAAAATATGTTTATAGTAAGGCACTTACAATGGAAGCCTAATGGTAAGGCTTTGGACAAGAAAGATCAAAAGCAGTTGTTTTGGTTGAAGCACTTTGATGAAGAGGAATTCTATATTGAACTGTTTTATTTTGAGCTCTAAAGTTGTTCTAAATCATTATTTTGAGGTGGGATTACTTTTCCAGATCAAGGAACTTATGATTATGCATTATCAACATAATTCACTGAGTTTTCAAAACTTAGCTCCATGTAAACAGTGCTTTACAGAAAGCTATGTCATGCCCCTCCGTGTCCTTGTTCGGATACCAAGCAAAAGTAACCAGGTTTACTTTTTTAGCTGATCATGACAGGAACTGAAAGTGTTAATGTAACTTGCACAGAGAGTTTACATGCTAATATACTGTAAATGAATAATTTGTGTTTAGGTTTGTTCAGTTTTATAACACAAGTGAAGGGTTTCCTTTCCTTACATTCCCCTTGTATATGCTTAAAGGGTCAGGGCTTAGTGGAAGCATTGGACGTCCAGGGCCTCCTGGTCCTCCAGGGATACAGGGACCCCCTGGTCCCCCTGGAAGCAGTTCCTCTGTGGTCTCAGGTTACAGACTTGAGGACATCCAGCGCTACCTGCAGAGTGAGTCCTCAGATGAGACAAGACATTATTTAACTGTCTGTTCTACATGAAACTTTAATGATTCATTTTGTGATTTTGCCGTATTCAGAAAGTGGTTTTAGGGGACCACCTGGCCCACCAGGACCCCAGGGTCCTCCAGGAGACACTAGGGGCCTTGTATCAAATGCTGGATCTTCCCAACGAGAACAGATCCGTACTGAGCTGCAGGAATACTTCAACAGTGAGTTTGTTACTCAGTACACACTCTAAACTGACACCTGGCACTTCAGTAAAAATGTTCATTGGACACATTCACTTAGAAATTTGGACATTTTACAGATGTAATTATGGATGTGCTAAACTAGATATTTTCAGTATCGACTAGTTGGTGACATGCCTTAAAGACTAGCTGACCTAAAGGAACACTGTATAATCAGGCGAGTTTCGGTAGCATCCAACCCCAATCATGCACGTTTCTTAGAAGGTGTTTTTCAAGACACGTTCTTGTGTTCAAAAGCAGTTAGATGGAGCGCAACAGAATGGTACAGAATGTAGGGGCCTGGACATACATTTTAACATTTTTTACTAGACACACTGCCTTAAAGAAATAGTTATAATAAAAATTCTTTCATTTACTCACCCTCATGCCATCCCAAATATATATGACTTACTTTCTTCTGCTGGACAAAGAATTTTTAGAAGAATATTTCAGCTCTGAAGGTCCATACAATGCTAGTCAACAGAGTCCAAAACTTTGAAGTACCAAAAAAAACACATAAAGGCAGCATAAAAGTAATCCATAAGACTCCAGTGGTTAAATACATATCTTCAGAAGCAATACGATAGGTGTTGGTGAGAAACAATTTTTAAGTCCTTTTTTTACTATATAATTCTCCGCCTTCAAACAGCGCTCTTAAGCTCTCTTCTCACCTAAGAGTTCTTCTTTTGTTTTTGGCGATTTGCATTATTTGTGCATATCACCTCTTTCTGGGCAGGGAGGAGAAGTTACAGTAAAAAAAAGGACTTAAATATCGATCTGTTTCTCACCTACACCTATCATATCGCTTTTGAAGACATGGATTTAACCACTGGAGTCTTATGGATTACTTTTATGCTGCCTTTGTGATTTTTGGAGCTTCAAAGTTTTGGTCACCATTCACTTGCATTGTATGGACCTTCAGAGCTGAAATACTCTTCTAAAAATCTTTGTTTGTGTTCAGCAGAAGAAGAAAGTCATACACGTCTGGGATGGCATGAGGGGAAGTAAAAAATGAGAGAATTTTCATTTTTGGGTGAACTGTTTCTTTAAAAATGTAATGTTAATGCTGGGACACTTAAAAACAATGTGCGAAGTGATGCAATGGCAAATGACGTTCATCTGAATGGCTGTAGTGGCAATGCTTTAAAGGGGATGAATTTAAAGATGCATCTTTTCATAAATGATATTACAGTGCAAACTGTCTAACAGTTAAAACAGCATGAACATATAACTAAAAAATATATTTACAAAAAAACTAAAACTACCGGTAGTTGTCCTCACTAATCAACTAGTTGACCATCGTGACCCACGCCTAGATATAACAAAATGCAGCCTCACTTCACCCTGTATGAACGCATTATTTATTTAAGATTTTCCTGACTCATTTCTGTAACACATGATGGTTGATTGCAGCATGAATTAACTATCTAATTTTTTTCAGGTGACACTATGCAACGTTACACCCATGGAGGTCCCCCTGGGCCTCCCGGACCCCCTGGTCAGAAAGGTGAACGTGGTGACCCGGGACACAGTTATCAGAGTATCGGAGGCCGATACCACTATGGCACTGAAATTACTGATCCAGTGGACTACTCCAATGTTGCACTAAAAGTGACTGACTACATCAAGAGTGAGGACAGTTCACTTTTATTCATGCACTACAGTTATATTCATTGCAAATCTGCTAAACCAATAAACTCAATATTTGCATTTGTTGAAGGAAATACTGTACCTATGCTTACAAAGCAGCAAAAGTTTTAGGTAAGCTTAGGTTTTAGGCTTTTGGTCTGTGTAAATGCCGCATCAGAACCGCTATGCTAAGTGTAAAGGAGCAGTATAAAAAGAATGCAAGAAAGACAAGACCAATCACAATTCAGTATGCAAATATCACAATGACGTATTCGCTGTTGGTTACATTTTGAATGCTGCACATTGTCAATGTAAGGGAGATTTACAAACTTTAATCTTAATTTTAAAAAAGTTTACAAAAGCCATAATTAGTACACCAAAGACAGAAGTTTAATACTTAGGGTTAGTGGTTTAGAACAGTCCCTAACCAGAATGTTTGAGGAATATCAATATAGTACTAACTGGCAAGAGCACTACAAGAAACAAAATCATTTTACTCTTTTCCCTTAGACCAGGGTCTACTGGAGGACCTGACAGAGGGGTACTGGAGAGGACAAGCAGGGAAAATCCAAGGACCCCCTGGGCCTCCTGGTCCTCAAGGCCCACCCGGGTACAGCCGTGTCATCGGTGCCTATGGGAACGTGACTGCTGACCTTATGGACTTCTTTAGAAGTCAGTGTCCTCAGACATGCTTGTCATATTTATACTGATAAGATACTTGCCACATGCAGCACGGATCATTATTCTAAAACAATATTTTATTCTTTTCAGCACATGGGACCATTCAAGGGCCACCTGGCAGGCCAGGACCCAAAGGAGACAGAGGATACCCCGGACCTAAAGGAGACAAAGGTACCAGTGACAACCTTTCTATTATAATAATACCAGTCATGGTTCATAGAGCTCTAGTGGATTAAATCAAATCAACAGAAGTGATTGCACAAATGCTACCAAAACATTGGTCTGTTTGTTTAAGCAGCCCAATTTAGCAACATTGGCTCAACCTGAAACAATGGTGTGAGTTTCAGGTGAAGATCTGTTTGTCCAGCCAATAGAAGATGTGAAGAATGTTTGGAAAACCTGTTTGAAAACAGTCATTATTTTTGCAATTTCGTTTGGTAATGCTAATGGTGCAGTAATTGCACATATCTGCCTTTAAACATGAAGGGAAAGAGCTGTGTATTTAAAGCTGAATTGTTTGTTTAGGGGAAACAGGGAGCTCAGGAATACCCGGCCTGCTGGGACAAAGAGGACCCGAGGGACCAAGGGGAGAAAAGGGTGAAAAAGGTAAAGAAACTTAATTTCAGTCATAGAATACTTGGCTCCACATCATATAACCTACACTGAAAGGTTATGTCATAGTGTTTGGTTATTTTGGGGCTAAAATAATAATTATTTTCAAATTATAGAAAATCAAATGTCACCTAAACCAGCCTCTAAAAACACAGAGCAACTGATGATGCTGTATTACTATTCCAAAAAGGACCACTCAATCCAGCAGCCACACTGATACTCTGTCTCTCCATATTGAACTTTAGGAGATATCCAGACTCATAGAGGGAGAAGGAGCACTGGTGTGTAAGGGTTTAAACAGCCGCAGCAGCACACTTTTGTGGATATCCTGACAATGGCATGCATAACATTTACATATCTTTAAGAGGATAAATACATAAACTTGCCTCTATGAAGTAATACAGGCCAGAGGCTTGTTTCGTTTCCTATTATATCACATTATACAGTATTTTAATTAAACAAATGCATGCAATATTCAATGCAAACACCAAAAAATGATCAGTGCTTTACTAGTGTGGATTTAAGACAACAGTCTTAGTCTTAATTTTGTATCTAACATTTGATATAATGGCACTTGAAATGTACCTTTTCACCCAGCAATGGGCTTTATAATTGTTTTTATTTTTTTTATGATGGTTTGAGGGTTTTTGTATGAATTTGACTGTTATACGAATCTTGTCTATTGCGATATTTTGAATCACAAACACTGAATAATCTGAATGTAACCTTGATGGCACATCAGTCCCAACAAAGTAAAGTATTAACATCGAACGCCTGAGATTTTTTAGACCATGAGCTGCAACACTGCAAGTATTTTTGCATTTGAATTGTTTATTTGCAGTGATGCTCTCCTGCCTTTTACTTTTAGGCAGTTAACATGTCCTCGGTTGTGAAATGTTAAACTCCATATGAAACCATTTTCAGCAGCATTTTGATAATTCTTTTACAATTATAATGCATGCAGCTTTTATGACCTCATGTTAGTTGAGATGTGTTACAGATCCACTGTTAACAAGTAATCAGTAAAGATCCCCTAAATGTATAACTAAGAAAACTTTCAAAGAAGAGCTGAGTAACCGTTATGGTCCATTATTCCACATTTATACATATATAAAAGTATTATTTTATTCAAATCAGATACAAACCCAAACTTCACAATTGTGTTTTTACATGCAAACCAATATGCTGATAACTACCAAAAATCAGTTTATTGAAGTAAACCGCATTTGCATGAGACTAAAATTATTCTAAATTTTTGATGTCAAAACATTAACAGTTGCGTGCACAACATTTGCATACATTGGACAAAACGGTATTCTTTGCACCATGAAATCTGACTAATGGGCAAAAATGTACGTGCTAATCGGGTTTTGTGACCTTTATGTTTATGACCTTGCCCCGATAAAGAAAAGCGTGTGTAAAATTGTGTAATCTGTGTAAAATTGTGCATGTAAAAGCACTCAATGTTGAGATATCCAAGTAGAAAAACAGAGACAAATCAAATCAAATACAATGATAGTTTTATTTACAGCATTATTACAGTTTATCAATCAATTGACACAAGCTTGTAGATACACAATCTAACTGACCTAAAAAAAAAAAAAAAATGCATCAGATATTCCATCAAAGTGCTGCAAGAGGTTAATGTGTCACAGTTCAGCAGTATGACACAGATATTGGCCTTCTCTCTCTTTCTATCTTTGGAAAAGTATCCTGGTTTGTCATGCACCGCTTGTGCAAATGACAACTTTTAAAACAGAGCCTTAGTAAAATGTGTGGTTTGTTCAAAACTGTCTCTGGTAAAATACAGCATTTGGGATTTTCCTCAGCATGCAGAAAGTATATGAGCACAGCATTTGTCTTGTATGGATACGATACAGAAATGTGCATTTCTTGCGAAAAACATGTTATCAAAAATAGAGCTTGAATCAGATGGAAAAGTCTTCAGCAAAAGTGAGAAATGTCCATGTGTTCCCACTGAAATGCTTATGCACACTTTTGCAGCTTGCACAGGTATATTCAAAACACTGCTCTACATCAGACTATCAAATTATATATATCCTTCAATAAAAAGAAAACTTTAGATAAACAATGTAACATGCAATTTTTTTGATATTACCCTTACATTTTGGAAAAAAAGGGGGGAAAAAACATAACCAACAATAAAAACATTTAACTGCATTTAAGTCCATAAATAGCTTTTTAATACCATATATGAAAACTTTCAAGAAGGCAAAGACTGCCCTTATGCTCCTTAAAATACATGAAATTATTTAGCTCATAAAAAAATAAACTTGGGTACTCTGGACCACAAAGTGACTTGCCAAATGAAAAATGACATCATCGTATATAAATATTAGGGCTCTATTTCCCATCTGACCGCGCTTTTGCGATAGTTGCCCCTAAACTGTGGAACAGTTTACTTATTTATATTAGATCGGCATCAACAAAACATGATTTTAAAACTAAGTTGAAAACATATTTTTTCACCTTGTCTTTTAATCAATCCTAGAGGTTGTGCTTTGTATTTTCTGTATTATTTGTGTGTTCTATGTGTATTCTCTTGCTATTTTTACCCTTTTGTATTGTCCAGCACTTTGGTCAACATCTGTTGTTTTAATTTGTGCTTTATAAATAAATTTGAATTGAATTTAATCTAATGCACTAAAGAGATCACTACTGCATATGTTAAATTTATTGTCAAGTGTGCAATGTCATTTTACAGTTTACATTCCTTGAGTTTCTGGGGACTGCAAATGTCTTTAATCTAACCATGATGCACTAACAGCAAATATGACTTTCTAAGTGAGTTTGTTTTTAAAGTAAATTTGCATGGACGTTAAAAACAAATCAACATCGCAAACAGAAGAATAAAAAAATACAACAAATAACAGCTGATAAAAACATCATAACAGCATTGAAGCTAATTTAGCTAGCTGTGCAACTTGACAATTTAGAGAATAGTGTAATGGTGACTACAATGTTCGCACGTTTTTATTTTTATGTAACCTTTCCCAACATTTCAATGTTTACCTTGGCTGTGAAGTCATGCTTGTTTTGGGGCATCCTGTGACCCTCATTAAGGCTATTTTATTCCAAAAAGACCAGATGATATTGTCTGAGTGTATCCATTGTTCATTTGTGTTAATGTCTCAAGCACAAATGAACATCACCAGAAGACAACTGACAAAAAACTAAAATGTTAATCCATTGGATTCAATGTTGCAAAAAGAAGCATGTCAAGGTAATGCATAAGGTTTGTCCTTTACTGCTAAAAGAAACTTCAAAAAGGTACTTTGATCCTTGCGTATTTCATACTACAGAATTTCATTTCAACCCCATGCATGTGTTCTGATCTCATACCTTTGAACAGCAAATGAGCTCTTGACTAGAGCAGCCCTTCACTGCTTTAGTTAAAGCTCAGTGGTGAAGGTTAAGAGCCAGAGGAGTGAACACTGGGAATGGGATAGAATTTAGAGACTCTGCTCTGAGCAGTGGGATTGAGACATTCAGACTCTCCACTCATCTTGAAGAAGACTTCCTGTTCCTGCATTTTCCGTGTGAACTCCTCCTCCAGAGCCTAAGAGAGAGCAGGAGAGAATCATATATTGTCCAATGACAAACATCAGTCCTATCCAAAATATTATGAATTCAGACTACTTGATTCTTTGAAAATGTTGCTTCCTAAACTAATAACTTAAAGCAGTTAAACTAGTCAAGCAACTATAAAAAAAATAAAAATAAAAAAGTAGTTAGCTACACAACAATCGACTAACAACATTTACATTTATGCATTTGGCAGACGCTTTTATCCAAAGCAACTTACAGTGCCCTTATTACAGGGACAATCGCCCTGGAGCAACCTGGAGTTAAGTGCCTTGCTCAAGGACACAATGGTGGTGGCTGTGGGGATTGAACCAACTACCTTCTGCTTACCTGTTCAGTGCTTTAGTCCACTATGCCAACACCACTCCATACAAATATAGTTATAAAAATAGTGAAGCTATTTAAAGAAAATATTTTTAGATATATAACAATCAGATGATATTACTTAATTCTGCAATCAGTTCAGATAGGAAAACCATGGTTAATTGTATCAAAACCATGGTTTCTGTAAAAAAACCACAATATTACTACAGTAAAACCACGGGTAATTTTCATAAGGGTTAAACAAATAGGGCGACTATATTGAACATAAATATATACTTAATATACACCAATAAACCAGAAAAAAATATTTTTTATATAACTGCATCGAAATATAGTGTTAAAGAGAAGCAATACACTAAATATTTAAAAAAAAGAAGATAAAGTCCCTTTAAGGCTGTGCGGGGCTCAAGTAAATCAGTGAATTATTTATGTGAATTAGTTCATTTATATAATCCATCCGAAAGAACCAACTGACTAAAATGAATCGGGGTTCCCAACGCTATAAGGGAATTGTTTCTTTTAATTGATACATTAACATGAACTGTCCGAAAGAACTAAATCACAAATGATTTGAATTGATTTTCTAGCACTAAATGAGAAAGAGGATAATTTAGGTGAGTTACTCCCTCGGATTGGATTGCTCCATTGCTGCGTTTGCAATACAATGTGACAAATGTAGTGTTTTGTGACGCTACAGCATTGGAAAATTTAGCTCGTTACTGGAAAGGCTACTTTCGGTCTGCTACTGCCCAACACCGATTTAACAGTTTTTCTTGATTGCGAAGACACTTTGTAAAGAGAAAAAAAAAAAAAAAAAACACAAAAAAAAAAATTCACCATTTTCTCAAAACTATAAACACAATCTCAAAACTACACACCAATTTGTACAAACCTCAAACTTCCACTTAAAAAATACAATATTTCACTCAAAAACATTATCTTCTGTCAATTTTAAGACTGAATTGATATGGCACACAAACACAGCAAACACACAAACTATTGCACTTCTCACAACACATGAGTGTTCAATCAATTAAAAAACACTGCTACAAAAACCTCTTTACTGTAAACCAGGGACAATTTTGCAGGTCAATCTATTGATGTTTTGCGGTTATAGCAGATATTACTATATAAAATATGGAAGTGTTCAAAATCTTTATTTGAGGGTAACCCTACATTATAGTACTGTAAATGGATGCTGGGTGAAAATCACTGTCAAAAACTCTACACAAATCAATTGTTTCAAAGTACAGAGAAATTAGCATACAGTAAATTAAGGAATATGATATACTGCAAGTAAGAGTTGGCATACGAAAAAAAAAAAACACTACATTGTCAGATGCTCCTCAGTCCTGCAAAAATACAGTACATTACAGTAGAACAAGTACTGTCGGATTATACAAAGTAGACATCCATTTTCACAAATTATCCATGAAAGTGTCATGAACATGTGATGCAGTACATGCACGACACAGTACAGTACATGACCTCTAAACTGCAGTAATGTAGTACAGAAGCACTGTAGATTTTCCTACTTGTTTACAGTAAGTTTCAGTTACTGCAGTTATCGTAGCTACCTGTTTTCTTGTCTGAAGGTTTACGTAAATGATAGATGTAACCGTAAAACAGCTCAGATTTAGCTGGACTTGTTGCCCAGCATTGTTATACCATGCACAAGAAGAGTCGACCAGAATACTGTAGAGCCCCTTCATCTTCCTCTTCCCCTCTATCTCTATCTCTGTCTCTCTGCCTTTCATCTCTTCAAACATTGTAAGAATCCATTTTCCAAAGCATATAATCACATATGGCCATTTTTATTTATCCTGAAATTCTGACTGGTGTGTGAACAATTTTGCTACTTAGTGTTTACACATGGAGAAATGTGTGTTAACTGAGTTCATGATTTGATGCACGATACTACTCGGTAATACTCGTAATGGGATGATACTGAGGGGTAAATACTCGTACTCGGTATCACCATTTCATTTTTCAGAGTACATTAATATAATGACGTGGTTGCACATGTGGGCGTAGTGCTTCTATAGACCAGTTTGAAAACATTTTAATGTGTTTAAACCATATAAATCTAGAACATCAGGTTTTTTATTTTATACATCTTTACCTGATAAAAGCGGTTTCTCTCACATGCACAAGCCTTCTCTCTCTTGCATTCCCAAGTGCTTGCCAGTTATCCAGGATTTTTTTAACGGATAATTCCAAATGTCATTTTGACAGATAAAAGACAGCAAGAAAGTTAAGAAAGAAATTGTTTGAAACTAATGAGTGAGTTTTCATTTCATCCGCCTTCTCTCTCAGAACATTTGTGTTAAAGAAAAAGAAAAACGCTATGATCAGACGCCAGAGATCTTCTATTATAGAGATAATAACAATCACAGTTCTATCATAGAAGAGAGCGTAACGACTAGTAATGGTCAACTAGCGTGTAACGATAGTAAGTCACCGTTTACAGATACCATAGAAATGAATGGAGAGAGCCGTAATCTGACACCTACGTGTCGCAAAATCTCTTACTAAATCGCAATTTTATGATATGAAACTCATAGTTTACACCAAACAGATTATTTAGTGTAAATCATGTTTAAGATTAGCGGACAGGCGGTCAATTCATTAAGTGATGAACTGTTTCCTCACAAAAAGCAGTTCATTCAACATCGTGAAGCATCTTCTTCATAGACATCCATACAAAAAGAACAGCCTCTTGTCTCCTCACCAGTGTATGCCCATAGAATGTCTATGGGACCGCCGTGTAACGCAATTCTATGCTAACCGTGAAGGCTCAACTTTCAGAAGGGCTCTGCTCGTGCCAGACAGTCATTGTTGCCATAAACTCCGCAACTCCAAAAATGGAAAAAGTAGCTGGAAAACGTTATGGGAGTTACTGTCTGTCACTTTATTTCAGCCCAATAACAACACAGTATAAAGCAATCAAACAGACGTCAAACTCAATCAGGCTCAACGCAACAATAGAGAACAATCAATCAATACTAAAGCTGCACTGTCCTCTCTGTGAATGTACAGAACAATATGGATAAAATAACAACGATAAAGAATAAATAACGTGTACATGTTAGCTGGGATACTTTAAAAGGTAAACAACACCCTATTAAAACAGTCCTGAATTGTCATTTTTAATGACTGAAAATGCTAATATTGGCAATATTAAGATTAGAGCCCGACCGATATGGGAAAATTCACAGATTACCGATATGGTAGCCGATATATTTAATTTTTGAGCTGGAATGTAAACAGACCTTTTCTATGTGGATTTTTCACCAATTTTGCACTGATATGACTATGCAAAGGTACTCAGAAGTTTGCTTTCTTAAATATTTTTATCAAAGAATATTTGACATTATTAATATTATAATACATTGTCAACAAATTCTAGAAATGAACACTGAGAAAATAAAGAATAAATAAAAATACAATAAATAGCTTAATAAACATCAGTACTGTATGTTTAGTATCAGTCAATGGCTGACCATTTAATAAAGAATAAATAAAAAAATAAATAGCTAAACAAACATCAGTACTGTTTAGTATTATTCAAATGCTGACCGTTTAAAGAATAAATAAAACTAAAATAATTAGCTAAATAAACATCAGTACTGTTTAGTATCAGTCAATTGCTAACCATTTAAATAAAGAATAAATAAAAATAAAATAAATAGTTAAATAAACAGTACTGTTTAGTATCAGTCAAATGCTGACTATATTAATACTGCTGAGACAAGAAATAAACAGCAGCAGCGGTGTTACACCGTATTAGTGATGGGAAGATCGGTTCATTTTACTGATCTGAATCTTTGAGTCTGGTTCAGCAAATTGAATGAATATTAATTCAAGTCATTTAGTTCATTTCGTTCATTTGAGCAGAATTAAATTAAAATGTTACATTTTCAATAGCCAAATCCCCCCCAACACGTCTACTTACGCAAACTTTGATTATAGTCCCAATAAGGAAAAACTGAAAGATTAGTTAACCTCTGGAATCTTGTTGTCGGAGTCGTTCGTTCTTTTGTCACTGCATAGCATATAGGGCTGTCACGTGACAAAAGAACGAACGACTTGGACCAGAAGACTTGAGAGGTGAACTAATCATTTCTGTTTTCTGTGTGAGCAATGCATAGCATATACGGCTGTCACGTGACAAAAGAACGAACGACTCGGACCAAAAGACTCGATAGGTGAACTAATCATTTCTGTTTCCTGTACAGCTCCTATGCGGTTTTCACGTAACAAACGAACGGAGGTTGCTCAATGCACATGCGCGGCCAACACAAAATGAACGAATCACTCTCTGAGACTACTCGTTCTTCTGAATCACATAAAAGATTCTTTCAAAATGAACAAATCGTTCATGAACGACCCATCACTACACCGTATTCTGCTATACAAGTTCAGGGGAAACTTTCAATGGTGGAAAACCAGATTTCTAAATATTACATTATTACATTTTGCAATGACTGGAATTGTTCAGTTGAAGGGGGTACCAAACTGTGAATCCTGAACAAAACAGTTTGGTGAATACATGTTTACTCACTAGCTTCCACTCAGCTGACAACAATGAAAGTAGCTACGTGATTAGCCAGTTAGCTATAAGCTCGTTGTCACGGAGAGTAAAAGACGGACGTTGTTCATTTTACTTTACAGCATTGTCTCTCACCAACTAGGTAACAACATTGCATGAAATCAACACTCATCAGACACAATCCACCACAGCACCGTTGTCTGCTGAGCTGCAAAAAGATGCTCTGATGTTTACCTTTCAATCTGTTACATTACTGACTGCACTGACAAACTATAGCTGGCTAACAGCAAACAGACATGAGTGACATGGTTGTCAGTGACAAGGTTAATGTTATATTAGTTATATTGAAAAGGGAATATGATGGGGTCATTGTTAAGTTCCCAGTATGTATTTCACAAACTAGTTAACTTACCGAGACACAGCTCAACTCCGCCCAGTCTGCAGAGCCACCATCAGTTCAGAATCAGCTCTGTAAACAATGGAGTCGGAGCACGCTCGCTGGACAAACTACGTAATGACACCAATTCTCAAGCATTGTTTTCTGAATTATATGTTCTGAGAAAAAGTTTTCATATCAGCGCATATTGGTAAAATATACGCTGATACCGATATATCGGTGAGAGACTAATATCGGCCGATAATATTTGCCGACCGATATATCAGTCGGGCACTAATTAAGATATTAAATGCATATAGAATGGCATACGTTTACAAAAACAAAACTACTCGTATCGGTACTTGGTATCGGCCGATACCCAAAACTAGGCACTTGGTACTTGTATCGGCCTTCAAAAATTGGTATTGGTGCACCTCTAATTTTGAGTACTTGTGCTTTCTGAATGACAACATGGTTAAGCCCATGCAAAATGAGGGCATTTTGCGTTGAGTTTTGCGGAACATATTAAACAAACTGGAGCATGTGTGAAAACAGGTGAATTGTGTTTATAGTTTTCAGAAATGTGTCTTTGCTTTGAGAGTTTAAGTAATGGTAAAGGGAACTGGGCCAATAGAATCAGTTATAGTGTGTTAGCAATCAAGAAAAACAGTAATCATTCCTGCAAGTTTGGCTTTCATAGTGTGGGAAATTCCTGATTTGAGTGTGCTATTCTAGAGTCTCCAGAGTTAGGGGCCATTAACACTGAACATGATCCTTTGTCTATCTGAATGTTTTTTTTGCTTGTTTTGTTTTTATATTGTTTTGATATGTAAATATTAGGGGTGTAATGGTTCTCGGTAAAAAAAAAAAAAAACGAACCGTACGGTTCACCAACTAAGGTTTGGTAAGCATTTGCTCCGTGGTTCAACTCTAGTTTAATAACGCATCTGAATCATACAGTTTGGCGAAGAAAATAAAGCGCCAAATAGACATGCACAGTTGTAACCTCCGCTAATGAACCTGTATGGCTCTGTAGATGGACACACTCTGCCTGTGTTTCACGTGGGTCAACTTTCTACAGAGAGAAACTGTACTATTAACTGTTAGTACGTTAAAAAAGTTGATGACATCACAGTCCTGCACGCTTCAGTTGGCAAAATGGCAAGCGGAGAAAACAAGCTTCAAGAGAGAAGCCCCTGCATCATTTAAGTCTCCTGTCTGGGAACTTTTTCTTTATGCAGTCAATTACAATACCGATGGTCAAAAAAGGTTCACAAAACAGGCAGTTTGCAGACATTGCTCGACGCAAGTGCCGTATACTGGTAATACATAGATATTTTATTATTTATTTACACTGACATCACCCAAGGATATATAGCGCACGATGCGCACAGAGCCCGAAACTACACACAGACACACTCCCTTCTGTCTTTAAGCAGGCACTCGGTGCTAGTTCGGACAGACAGGAAACAAGAACTAATGAGCTTGGGGTGTGCATAGCCAAATTTATGTTGCCCTTACTCCGCTGATGAAGATGTGGGATTTCCACATATGATTAAGATATTCCAGTCGCGTTATGACATCCATTCTCGTATTCATTTTAATAGCAAGTTTATTTCTTCTATAGTGATGCAGAGATTATAAACGTTGAATATAAGTTGAGTTGAGCTTGAAATGCACTGTATTGATGCATGTAGCGTAATAATGCAGGTACACAGAGTTGGGGAGTAACGGAATACATGTAATGGGATTATGTATTTAAAATACAAAATATAAGTAACTGTATTCCACTACAGTTACAATTTAAATAACTGGTAATCAGAATGAGCTTTATTGCCTAGTATGCTTACACATACAAGGAATTTGTCTTGGTGACAGGAGCTTCCAGTGTACATCAATACAAAAACAATACAAAAACAGCAGCAAGACATAGATAATAATAAGTAATAAAAAATAAAAACTAATTATACACATACGTACACACACACACACACACATAAATACACACATACACATGGGTAGTGCAAATCTAATACAATCTGTTATGTACAGTGCAAATACAAATCTGTTATGTACAGTGCAAATACAAATCTGTTATGTACAGTGCAAATGTTTTTTTTTTGTTTTTTTGTTTCGAGGAATGAAATGGCAGAATAGGTTGGATGTGTTAGATAAATAAAAAAAGAGACTAAACTGTGTATTGCACATAGTTATTGCTCAATGGGGCAATTTAACTGTTCATGAGATGGATAGCCTGAGGGAAAAAACTGTTCCTGTGCCTGACAGTTCTGGTGCTCAGAGCTCTGAAGCGTCAGCCAGAAGGCAACAGTTCAAAAAGGTAGTGGGCAGGGTGAGTGGGCTTTTTTCCCTCACGCTGGAAGTGTATAGCTCTTGAAGGGGGGGGGGGCAGGGGGCAACCAATAATCCTCTCAGCAGTCCGAACTGTCCTTTGTAGTCTTCTGATGTCTGATTTCGTAGCTGAACCAAACCAAACGTGAAGTGCAGAGGACAGACTCAGTGACTGCTGAGTAAAACTGTATTAGCAGCGCCTGTGGCAGGTTGAATTTCCTCAGCTGGCGAAGGAAGTACAACCTCTGCTGGGCCTTTTTCACAATGGAGTCAATGTGGGTCTCCCACTTCAGGTCCTGTGAGATGGTAGTGCTCAGGAACCTGAATGACTCCACTGCTGCCACAGTGCTGTTTAGAATGGTGAGGGGGAGTCAGTGTTGGGGTGTTACTCCTAAAGTCCACAATGATCTCCACCGTTTTAAGCATGTTCAGCTCAAGGTTGTTTTGACTGCACCAGACAGCCAGCTGTTCAAACTCCCTTCTGTATGCAGACTCATCGTCATCTCGGATGAGGCCGATGACAGTGGTGTCATCTGCAAACTTCAGGAGCTTGACAGAGGGGTCCTTGGCAATGCAGTCATTGGTGTAGAGGGAGAAGAGTAGTGGGGAGAGCACACATCCCTGGGGGGCACCAGTGCTGATTGTACAGGTGCTAGAAGTGAGTTTCCCCTGTCTCACAATTGCTGCCTGTCCATCAGAAAGCTGGTAATCCACTGACAGATAGACATGGGAATAGAGAGTTGGTGTAATTTATTCTGGAGTATAGCTGGGATGATGGTGTTGAAAGCCGAACTTAAGTCCACAAAAAGGATCCTTGCATATGCCCTGGTCTGTCCAGGTGTTGCAGGATATGATGCAATCCAATGTTGACTGCATCATCCACAGACCTGTTTGCTCGATAAGCAAATTGAAGGGGATCTAGAAAGGGTCCAGTGATGTTCTTCAGGTGGGCCAACACCAGTCTCTCAAATGATTTCATGACCACAGATGTCAGCTCTGTAGTCATTAAGTCCTCTGATTTTTGGTTTCTTTGGGACAGGAATAATGATTGAGCGTTTGAAGCAGCATGGGACTTCACACTGCTCCAGTGATCTATTGAAGATCTTTGTGAAGATGGGGGCCAGCTGGTTAGCACAGGATCGAAGACACGCTGGTGAGACGCCATTCTGGGCCTGAAGATTTCCTCCTCTTTTGTTTCCGAAAGACGCGGCTCACATCAGCGGCTGATGTCTTGAGATGTTGCTTCAATATATTCACATAATTTTCCTTCCTCATGGTGCCATCTATTTTGTGAAGTGCACCAGTCCCTCCTGCAGCAAAGCACCCCCACAACATGATGCTGCCACCCCCATGATTCACGGTTGGGATGGTGTTCTTCGGCTTGCAAGCCTCACCCTTTTTCCACCAAACACAACGATGGTCATTATGGCCAAACAGTTCAATTTTTTTTCATTAGACCAGAGGACATTTCTCCAAAAAGTAAGATCTTTGTCCCATGTGCACTTGCAAACTGTAGTCTGGCTTTTTATGGCAGTTTTGGAGCAGTGGCTTCTTTCTTGCTGAGCAGCCTTTCAGGTTATGTGATATAGGACTCGTTTTACTGTGGATATAGATACTTGTCTACCTGTTTCCTCCAGCATCTTCACAAGGTCCATTGCTGTTGTTCTGGGATTGATTTGCACCTTTCGCACCAAACTACGTTCATCTCTAGGAGACAGAATGCATCACCTTCCTGAGCAGTATGATGGCTGCATGGTTCCATGGTGTTTATACTTACGTACTATTGTTTGTACAGGTGAACGTGGTACCTTCAGGCATTTGGAAATTGATCCCAAGGATGAACCAGTCTTGGCTGATTTCTTTAGATTTTTCCATGATGTCAAGCAAAGAGGCATTGAGTTTGAAGGTAGGCCTTAAAATACATCCACAGGTACACCTCCAATTCAGTACACCTCCTATCAGAAGCCAACTGGCAGCATTGTCTAAAGGCTTGACATCATTTTCTGGAATTTTCCAAGCTGCTTAAAGGCACAGTGAACTTAGTGTATGTAAACTTCTGACAAACTGGAATTGTGATACAGTCAATTAAAAGTGAAACAATCTGTCTGTAAACAATTGTTGGAAAAATTACTCGTGTCATGCACAAAGTAGATAAAGTCCTAAACGACTTTCCAAAACTATAGTTTGCTAATATTAAATTTGTGGAGTGGTCAAAAAATTAGTTTTAATGACTTCAACCTAAGTGTATGTAAACTTCTGACTTCAATTGTATTAAGTTAAAATGTTGAGTTAGTAATTAGAGATTTTTTTTTTTTTAGTTAAGGACCCTAACAAAAATTAACCATGGTTTTACTATAGTGATATTGTAGTTACCATGGCTGTAATAACAAGGAATGTTGTCACCATGGTTTTCTTAACAAAACCATGATTTTAGCTAGAATTAACCATGGTTTGAGGGCCTGAGTAGCTTAGCGAGTATTGATCGCCAATTGTACACATTTACCTCAATTTTCTCTCAGCTTCCTTTCTCTGCTGTGTCGCTGTGGTTCAACACTTTACATGAAAAACACAATCTGGCTACCATAAACTATACATAAACAATACATACCAATGCACTACCTTTTTCTGTCTCACACTTCCTCTTTATTGCACTTTTACTCCAACATGAACTTCAATTAACAATTTACACATTATCTAAACAGACAAAACTCGACTCTGCATGCCTTGGCATTAGCAAATCTTATCATCAAACACTCCATGTCTCCACCAGCGGTGTTATCGACATTAACTTCAACATTATGGTAACTATTATCAGGAGTGACATCAACAGCCACATCATCATCATCAACACTGTGTATTTGTGACTGGTGAGTGAATGCTCACGTTAACTGCTGTGATTGTGGAAGCAGTGCTGTTCAGAAATATGATGTTTTTCCCTTCGGGAGTGTGGAGGTTAATTTAGATTCCTCCCTTTATCTCTGCCAAACTAGGATTTTTCCGTTTTATTTTTTTACCTCCCCAGATTAAAACCAAACAGTGTATATAGGTATAGTGCACATGATGAGATCACACAAAATTGTCAGAAAGGTGAGGCTCGCTTTCACCTGTTTACCACCGCGAACTTGCATTGTTGCGGAAAACCATGGAATATTCCATTACAGCCTGATCTGAGGGAGGAGAGGGATTGCTTGCATTGACAGTGCTGAAAATAACAGCGATATTAATCATATTGGTGTTATAACAGTTCATTTTTTTTTTTATTTCAGCATACGTTATTTAGCATTAATAATAAAAAAAAAAATTTAAATAAATAAATTTGTATTTTTAGGGGGCCTTCAGCTTTTGCGGGCCATAGGCCTACCTTTGCCTAGTGCTAGGTCCACCCCTGTTTCAACAAAACAGATAAAAAATGTTTAATGAGAGCGCTGAAAACAGCTCATGATCATGAGCTCCATGCATTCACACAGAACAGCGCATCAATCGTTCACCCTGAAGCACACCAAAAACATATATTCATTCATTTAAAATCGCAGCCTTTTGCAGTTTAATAATCACATGACAATCCTGCCATTTTTATGTTATTTTGAACAATTGTGCAGCCCTTAAGGATTATGACATGAGTCTAATGACGCCCTCTTTAGGCAACGTAATGGTCAAATAAAAAGCACATTAAAATCATCGTAATATTGCTTGATTTTACATCGCCAGCAAAATCTCAGCCCAACGTTGTTGTTATACAATACCTTCTTTCTTGGCCGAAGCTTCTCCCTCCAGTCTTTGAGCTCCTGACTGTGTTCCTCATCCAGCTCCTTCAGCTTCTGAGTCTCATGCTCAATCAGCAGGTGGCATTTCTCATTCTGATGGTAATAAGACAGCAACCCGGATGTTACAACAAAAGACAAGAGGGAAGCAGAGTTACGCAATCAAAAATGCAAGCATGAAGGAATGAGGAAGAAAATAAGAGATAATACAAGTGTTCATATGAACACATAAAATGGTTAGTGAATGAGACCCAATGTGTGTTAGTGGGAATCTGTTATGGACCTGCATCTGCTGAAGTTCTCTGATGTTGGAGTCACACTGTAACTGAAGGTCTCTCATCTGGTTCTCATGCTTCTGGTGCTGATGAAGTCTCTCGTTCTTCTGTCTCTTCTCCTCTTGAGCTGCAAACTGCTCAAAAACGATACAGAAAACGCCCCAAATATTAGAGAAAATGAACCACAAACCTGATTCCTTTGGTGTTGTCCTCTGAATGTTGGAAAGTGGAATTATTGAGCTTCTTCTGACACTGATATAGAGCCTGACCTGTTTGATCTTCTCTCTGTCCTGCTCTGGTGTTCCTGTTCCAGTGATCCGCAGGCTCTTTTTAAACATCGCCATGCGGGTCTTTGCTTCGCCACGCTGGATCTTCGGCAGCCGAGCTCTTTCCTGTGTCTGCCTGTTCTTCATCTCCTCTATCAGCCGCTGGTTATAACCTTGCATCTGCTCCATCTCCTGATGGCCAGCCATAAGGGAACACAAAAACACATTAGGGGTGTGCACAACTGCATATTTTCATAATAGAGTAGTCACCTATTCTGTCTTAAGGAAGTCCTGTATAATCAATCAATTTCGGTTCACCTGACCCTGATTAGAAGTGTTTCTTAGGGGGCCAGTTACATAAGGCAAATTCTTGCAACCCCAGCTAGAAGGAGCGCAACAGAACAGATCTTAAAATTTGAACTGTTTTAAACGCAAATAGCTCTAACAATCCAAGATTATAAGGATGACAGGAAGGGCTCACCTTGTCATGCCTCTTGAGGAGCTGATGTCTCTGCATAAAGTACTGGTCCTTTAGCTGCTGCTTCAGCAACTGGTGTTTTTCCTGCAGGTGGCGCTCCTCTAGCTCCCACATAGCTGCCTCTCGAGCTGTGTTTTTGTGAGCCAAAGAAAAGAGGAAAGAAATATTATCATCTATTAGAACTTTGACACACTGGGCAGAGGCTTTAAAAGGGGACCTGATGGTTTAACTCTGTGCATGTTTAGCCATGTTTGCAGGTATGTTGTCACACAGATCATTACACATCATCATAGATGGTTCATTTCAGTCTGTCTGGGATCATAATCTCATCCACATCTCATCAAATGAGATCTAGGCCACACCTCAAGAGGCGTGCGTCTGGCTTTTATAGGAACTTAAGAGCTTAATAATTGGACCTCTGTCTGAAAATAGCATTGTATTGCAATGACTGAGGTACAGAGATCTTGAATGTCTACTGAAGCAGGTATCTTGTTTGGTTTGTTTCCTATGTGGTTTGAGTTGAAATGTGACCTAAATTAATACACTTCACCACTCAGCATCTTTATTTATGGTTATGAAAGTAACCACAATTCAACACAAGTGCCTGCACAAACTTTCCTACTAAAATCTCTCAGTGAAGTTTGAGATGCAGCTATTTGAGTAATCATTATACTGTAGCTCTACAGTTGGTACTAAACTGAATAGTCCAACACACTGGTTTAAGATGAAAATATTTTAAGTAGCCTCTCTGTAAACGGTGTCTGACCTCTCATGAGCTGCTGCTTGTGGTTGAGACAGTCTCTCTCTATAGTGGCGATCTCTAGTTTGTGCTGCTGGATGATCTTCTTCAAAGCTCCATCCAGTTCCTGCTGCTGCCTCTGGAGAAACTCTTGCTCCTGAGAGAGAAAAAGAGAAAGCAGAAGAGGAAGAAAAAGGGATACAGGGGTAGAGGAACAACAGGGGTGTTAAAAAATTAGTATTTGTGCATGATGCACAAGAGAGGACCATTAAAAGTGGCATTTCACATGAGCAATACAACAGCACTGATACTACAACATTAAGAGGAGAAAGTCACACACAATCCATTTAACAAATATAAAACATTGATATTCATGATGAATGGATAAAGATCCTTAAAGACAGGAAGAAACTACAGAAAAGATTAACATTACTTTCAAAGTCATATTACATATAATTTAACCTAGAGATAATGCATACAGTAACACTGAAATCTGATGCATCCAGAACAATATAGGTAACAGTAATATATGCATAGTATACAGTAGGGTTCTGAGACCACTAGTAAAAGGTTTTTTATATTTTTCCCAGTTTAATAAAAGTTTTTGTCTCATATTATCACTTATCAGCATAACCTGAATGACAAGTTGAATTTAAAAATGTACTTGAGTTTCAGAATACCATAGTATTTAGTGGTATGTAAAGCCCCTTTTGCTTTAATGACAGCATTGTGTAAAACTTGATGTTCCATGTTACTTTCTACAAGAGTTAACAATGGTCAGTGTTTGCTTACATTTGATTAGTGACCTAAAGCAATGCAGATTCTTAAATATTTCATTTTTTCATAAATTATAATTAAAAAAAAAAGTTTAAATGAAAGAAACATTACTTTCAAAGTCATATTATTCATTCTGCCAAATGAATAGAAAGAAAAAAAAAAAGAAGATTTTTTTTATGTGGTCTCAGACTTTTGGACCCCACTGTATATGCTAATAAAGGGATAAACCATTATTATTTTTTTATAATAATAATAATGATAATAGAAAAAACAATAAATGGACTCAAAAATCATTCTAAACACCTTCTGAGAGATCTTATCTTCAGCTCCTGTTCTGAGCTTGGCCTTCAGTGGCAGACAATAAAAAGCAGCACGGGTGATGCACAGAAACTTGACTAGTTTCAGTAACAGTATGAAAGAGAGCAAGCGGATAGAAAAGATACTCAGACACTGCAGCAACACAGCGACAGCACTCCAAAACAACAGAGCACCTTCCTGCCCGCATGTGCCGTCCACATCACAATAAAACACTGTGCTGTAACAAAAGCGATGTGCTTGAGCAAATTATTGTATTAAATCTAATCAAAACAGTTCTGTTTGTGTCATTCAGCAAATATACAATTCAGGTGTGAGATTAAACAATGGCCAAAAGGATTTAAAGTCAGCATGAAAGTAATCCATATGACTCCAGTGGTTTAATCAATGTATTCTGAAACGGACCAAAATACAACTCCTTTTTCACTATAAATCTAGACATAGTCTCCTTGGCAATCATGATTTCAAGCTCGATTACACTTCCTATAGCGCCATCTAGCACTCTGTGCATGCATCAAGCAGAAGGAAGTGTAATCACGCTTGAAATCATGATTGTGCCTGGAAACTGCAATGGCAAAATGTACAGTGAAAAAGGAGTTATATTTTGGTCTGTTCTCACACAAAACAAACTGGATTGCTTCAGAAGACATTGATTTTACCACTGGAGTCATATTTTGGAGCTTTTGGAGTTCTGATCACCATTCACCTGCATTGTATGAACCTACAGAGCTGAGAATTTTTTCTAAAAATCTTCATTTGTATTCAGCAGAAGAAAGTTATACACATCTGGGATGGTATGAAGATGAGTACTTGATGAACTAAAATTTTTGGGTGAACTATACCTGTATTAGGAACCAATCCACATTCCTTTCATTACAGATAAAAAGCTATTTGCAATTTGTCATCTGCCATCCCCCCTTTCTTTTTTTGAAAGTCAGAACTGAAAGGTAATGTACGCGATACGTAATCCATAAAAAAGTATTTGTAATCTTTGCACATTTTAAAATGTTATGTAATCTAAAATACTTTATTTTTGTCATCCAGATTACATGTAATCCGTTACTACCCAACACTAGGGGTATGTGGAAAATGAGGGGAAAAAAGATTGTTCCTAATTTAAGAGATTTTATGTTTGACACGTTTTTTTGTCACAAGTGTCATCCATACAAATTACCGAACCTAACACTTGTTTTATTTTCTCTTGAATCAAGAGATTAATTGGTTTGTCTTTATAATAATCATAATTATGTTTTTTTGTTTTTTTCAAACTGTATAAATGGGTATATATAAATGTAAATATATACTGCTTCCTTCATATTTTAGGAAGGGGACTTCTTGCAAGCGGATGATCGTATTTTGGGGTCCTTGGCATTAAAAAGTAAAAAAACATTTCAGTGTCAAAACATATTCCTGGCCTCACTGAAATCATTAAACAAAAAATGTTTTGACTCTTATTGTTGTGCATGTGTGTGTGCATCTGCTCTGTAATATGCGTGATGGACGGACACATGTGAGAGGGTTGAGTCACGAGGAGAGAGGAGACTTACATCCTGCATCTGAGCGTTGAACAGAGCACATGAGGACAACTGAAAAGACTGTATCATAACCTGGGCCACCCCCTGTGGAGCAAAACACAGCCAACTCCACCACGTCAAGAACAGGGGACACACACCAGCACTCTTCCGTATCCCATGCAAACCACACACACATCTCACACACTTCTTCCTTCCTACAATCTATACTTCTTCTTGCAGTCATCTGTTAGCTTTCAGGGTCTCAGACACCTTTGGCCAGGCTGAGACCTGCATGCAGAGAATTCTGTTCCTCAAGACCAGTGGTTCTCAAACTTTTTAAACTACGGCACCACTTTATAGTGTTTTTCCCCCCACAGCACCCAAAAAAAATAAATAACAAATATGCTATTTAAATATTAACAAATTAAATAAAAACAATGTAGTGTTTCTTAAAGAGCACCTATTATGGTTTTTAAACGTGCTTAATTTTGTTTTAAAGGTCTCATACAATAAATTTACATGCATCTAAGGTCAAAAAACACTTTAATTTGCTTATAATTTAAATTGCAGCATTATCTTTTTTTCCCAGCGTCAAAAACGACTCGTTCAGTGATCCGTTCTAAAGGATTCATTCTAAACTCCTCCTTTCAGAGAGCCTACTATGCTCTGATTGGTCAGATGTCCCAGTCTGTTGTGATTGGTCTACCGCTTAGTGTAGTGTTTGAGGGCGGGTCAAAGCTGTTCGCGAGCAGCCAATGAAGACCAGAGGCGGGTTTTTTGTTACCAAATTATGTAGGTTAGTACAGGAACTAAGTCTGGAATTACTAACGACTCGTTTCAGGTGTTCAGAATTGGTTCTTTCTTTTGGGAGTCAATAACTCCATTTGTCGTGCACTTTGCAGACTTTTTTACATTCACAAACAGCTATACAACACACTACATGAAAGGTAATATTTGAAAAACCATAATAGGTGCTCTTTAATTAAACATTGTTTCAATGTTTTAAAGTAATGTTTTAAGAGACTAATAAAATAGAGAACAGAGTAAAATAGTACTTTATATTTTTCAATTAAATAAATATATATCATTTAATATAAATAAAAACATTAAAAAAGTAATCTAATGCAAAATATTCACCACTAGCCACAAGCGCTCTATAAAGCATGTGCAGACTTACAGCGTGCAGGTACCAAATTAAGTCAGTACCCTGTACTGCCGGAACTTTTAACATCGGTAGGTATTAAAATATTGGTGGTTTGAGAACCACTGCTCTAGACTGATGGACAGCATGTGAGAGTTGGTTTAGCAGCAGGTGAGTCTGAGGGTCAGTGGGGGCCATTCTGGACCATCATCCGTTAGTGCAGCTGTCGTCCTTGACATGCGTGTCATCATTAGTCTGTTATAGAGGAATTGTTCACATTTACAGAGTTTCTTTTCCGTAAAAATTCCAAGGAAGAACCCTGATTTTTTGCATTACTACTTCAAGGCCAGAGGGGCAGAAAAAAGAAGAGGTTAAGGTTGTGTGTGTGGTGGCTAGTGACTAAATTACCTCTTCATGTTGAACGACTGCTAGATCTTCCTTTACACGTTTCATGAGCTCTTTTCTTATGTGTTTGGGGGACAGTCCAACCTCTTGTTCAACCTAAAGTGTGAGCATGCAGACTGTTGGGAATGAAGGCCTTACTCTCGCAAGGAATTAATTTGGCAGCCAAATAATTAGTCTGAGAATGTCATGCAAATCCTGATATGAAGGGTTGATTCACTACGATGACGATTGGTTTTAGTATTTGAGAGATAATCATTCCCAAACCACCAATGATTATTTCAGACTGAGTTAGCAGTTAATATAAAGATGAATCCAATACCCATGATCAGAGATTATGTCAAGAGTTGATGAGAAGCTAAAGAACAGTAAAAGCCATCTAACATCTCCTAATATAGATCCCTTCTTAACCTTCACAACCATTACAAAGATCAGAATGTGATAGATGCCCTCAAAGTAATTTCCAAAAAGATGCACACTTCTGTATATCTGTAGCTGACATTTTCTTTTGTAAGAGGAGCTGAACTGTTGTGTCAGCCAGGCACTATTTTCAGCAAAGCATCAACATGGGAAGTCGTGTCACTCAGTCAAAATGAAAAAGACGTTTTGCTTGGGGAGGCAAGTCTATCGCATTGACCTCTGTATGGTATTGGTCTCAGAAATGTCAGTCACTAATCAAATTGTTGTGAAAATATTCTTTTTACTTTTAGTGAAAGACCAATATTTAAGCCAAACTGATACATTAAAGCTATCAAATTAAAATTTGAATAGTCGTCTACATTTAAGACAAAAATGCACATTCCAATGCTAAAATGAGCATTCAGATTTTGGATGTGTGGCAAGCACTTACGATGACTTAAATGTCTGTTCAGACTGATCACATTCTTGGACTAAGACATGTGCAGTGTAACAGGGAAAAATAAAACAGCGAGACACGATGCAATATTCAAAGTATAGCGCATGCTTACATAGAAAGACAGACACGTTCAGAGTAAATGGCCCATGGAGGTAGAGGTCTTTGGTGGTTGTGTCTTGACTATGCATTGGCTTGCTCTTTAATGAGCACCGTACTGCATAACATTGGGTACATAAAAAAATGTTTTTAATTAAAAGAAAAATACAGTGGTATAGCCAGAATTATGAAGCTCGAGTCCATGGTAGTACTATGGCACTGATAAAGGCTTCTGTGCAACACTAAGTTTACACAGAACCGTCTATTGAAGCGATCTTTTCTCGTTTTACTTTTTACTTAAGATTTGAGAATATGAACTGCTTAATCTTTTGACTATAATTTTACGTACTTTTGTTAACCGTCAGATGTTCTTTGCAATAAACAATATCTATCACACAGTGCTGACTGGTTTATACTGATTTGTTGCGCCCTTTTTTAGATGCAGAAGACTACGTCAATTTCAAAATCAGATGTCTTGTAGATTTTTACCCCTACCAAAAATAATGTCTTTAAAATACACTAGACCAGTGGTTCCCAACTCTGTTCCTGGTGGCCCCCAACACTACACATCTCCCTAATCAAACAAACCTGTTTCAACTCATCAGACATTAGTGGAGACTCCAAGATCTGAATTGGGTGTGACAGAAAAGGTATACAAAAAGATATCCAAAAAGTGCAGTGTTGGGGGGGCCTCCAGGATTAGGGCTGGGAACCACTGCACTAGACAATATTTGGCCATCTTAAAATTATCATGTGCTTGATTGGCTGATTAACAGAAGTTGTCATATATCTGCAATCATTTTATTGACTGGTAATATTATTATTTCTTATATGTGTGTGTATATATATGTGTCATTGGTCTCTTTGTATAAGCTGCTATGTCTTGTTAATTTGTGTGTTTTGTTCAATAAATAAAAAAAAAAAAAAAAAAAGTAGTAGTTGTCATTCTGCCTAGTGATAACCTCTAGATATCAGTACTGGCCACTGAAAAACCCATATGGGCCAACCACTACTAACTTTATCTGCTGTTCAGCAATACAGGTATACCATTAGGTGTGCATCTTATAATAGAGATCACTTAAACAGTAATTTCAACTCAGTCTATTAATGCAGTATGCATTAAAATATGTAATACAGTCCTAACAAAAGCAGATCACTGAGAAGAGGCCCTCCACCAAAGCACTGATCTCCATTCATTACATCACACTCACACATGCATCACCATTAATGACATTTACAAAATCATATCAAAACATATCAGTATCCGTATCTATTAAAAAAAAAAAAAAAAAACATTCTAAACATAAATATTCTAAATTAATAAAAATGTTACTACATATCTAGTACGTAATACTTTATGGGTAGAATTAATAAATGGTAATCAAAATACATTTGAACTGTATATCATGAAGAGAAAGAGGAAGAGCAGATCACTGACTCCATTAAGGCATGTCCATGCAGATGACAGAGTTGATGATGACTTAAGCATTAGAAAGGAACAAGCTGTCTAGTATGACCACAAAAGTACCTAATCAGACAAGAAAGCCTAACAGGTGCTAAGACACAGATTGGTGCGAGATACAATCATATCTCCGAGCACGAATCATGCTGGCTGATCATGCAATGACAAACCAAACATGTTTCTTACTATGAAAGCCAATGCACTATGCATTAGTACGTAAAAGTAACTACGATAGGTCATATGATAGATCCACACTAAGCCCATTTCCATTAAGCCATGCATGAAAGTTTGCACTGAAATCCTTCTATCCATAAGCAACACTTGAAAACACCAGCATGAGGAACCCATGAGAAAAAGAAAAGAGCATTTAGTTTGTTCCCAAGCCATTGCTTAGCACTCAATTAATCTTTAAAGCTGGCTTTGAAGCCACTCTGAGGTTGGAGGTAATTGAATGCAAGAGCCAGAATTTGGTTAAGCAAGAACAATGTGATAAGAAAAAAACTGCTTTGCATTTGCTGAGATGTGTCAAAAAGGACAAGCAAAGAAATCGATTCCACTTGCAGCTATATTGTGATTCGGAAGCAAAGCTGCTAATGCACATTCGCTAGTGAAATGCCTGAGTGTTGGTTTGGCTTTTAACAAGTTGCACCCCCAAAAAACAAGAATGAAAGAAATATAAACTAGAAGCAGCCCATCTTAAAGCATACCAACATGGCAACAGGTCATGTTCCCCTGAACAAATACATGCCTAAACACCATGCATCTGACTCTGCGCGTCTCTTTCTTGGTTACCTCTTTTTTGCGGTTCTTCAGCATGTTCTGGAACTTGGAGAGCTCCTTATCCTGCTCCGCTTTGATCCTTTTGGCCTCATCTCTCAACCGGTTGGTGTGGTCCTGCTCAAGACGTTCTATGGTCTGCTTCTGCTGTTTCTCAAGGTTCTCCACCTCTTGGTCATACTGACGCTTCTTTCCCTGTGAAGAAGTTAGAGAGAAAGAGAAAAAGAGAATGAGGAATACAAAGTTATTGTAAGTGACCACTAATGCCCTCTAAGCAACTTGAGCTGTGTGTCTTTGTCCCTGTGAGACTGCATCAGGCTGTTGAACCTGAGCTCACAGTGAGCAGCTCAACCAAAGCACCAATACAATGACTAACATTGTGTCCTAACCAGATGCAAAGCGATATGTTTCCAGGGTCAAGACATTTTCCTGGCCTCACTGAAAGCAAAATACTGCACAAAGCAGGAAAATCACAGTCAATCAGAACATATTTGATGTTTAATATAACGATATGTGGAGCAGGATTTAAGACCAATGAGATCTCAACTGTGGGCGGAGAAGAAGAAAAAACATTTAGAAAAAAACAAGCAATGTCAAAACGTCTTTTCGTGCGTTGCTTGCTTTGGTGGAGGCTGGTTAGGATAAAATCTCAGATTAAAAGGGAATAGGTAGAACGGATCGCTTGTCGCTTTATTGCATAGTACCTGGTTAGGACACGGTGTAATACACCCATTACATTAATCAATCATTTTTTGTTTCGATACTTTTAACTTGTGCATCATGCTACATCTGAATAAAGAAAATGTCTTGAAGTGTTTACAGACATAACAAAAGAGTCTACCATGAACAATAGATGGCCTTTTGTTCAAGTATTGCATTGCGTTGAATGTAAATAAATCTAATGAGGGTGCTTACTGTCATCTCCTGTTCGAAGCGTCTGAAGAGCTGTTCTTTCTGCTGCTGGAGTTTGTTGCTGAGCTGCTGTTGAGCTCTTTGCTCCTCTTTTTGCAGCAGCCTCAGTTCTCGGAGCTCCTGACGCCTGGAGCAAAACAAACAACACACTTTACACACACCAAGTTACATGTGTAATCACAATTAGACTACAAAAGGAAAATTAAGGGTTTTCCTTAGGTTTTAAGACATTACTTGTGCATCAATTACAACACAGACCTAAATACAGTCAAAACCATAGCAAATGCCCAAAAAGAGACAGATACCTCAGAAATCTCAGTTCCTCGCTTTTGGTATCATTGTCAGAGACAATCTTGGATGTGGTGACGCTCACTTCCACCCCGTCAACCATAAACTTGCGGGTCTTTTTCAGAGTTTTCTTCTGCCGCTTGGTGTCCTGTGGGAATAAATTACATTTATTGAAAATATTTACCTCCAACAGCTTAATTTCAAGCAAATCTGATCAACCTTGGTACCTGTATAGAAACAGATCCCTCCTTGCTTTTGGATAGGAAGCTAGATATTGATAGATTGATGTCAATGCTGTTAGTATCTGCAGCAGAACTGTCAGAATCTTTCTCCTTTTCAACATCAGGCTTCGCCGCCTCGTCTGCCTTTTGGTCATTATCAGCCACTGTAGGTGCTTCCTGTGCATCTGGTCTGTCTTCTATGGCTTCTTGAGGTTGCTCTGTTGCGCTGACCTCCTCTTCTTTAACACCATTGATGACCACGACAAGCAATTCATTCTCAGAGGTCTCCTCTACTACATCTACCCCCTTCTCTGTCTCAGATGGCATCTTCTCTGGCACAACAGGCTTGGCCTCTTCGGGTTCTGATTTCTTAACCTCCTCTTCAGCTTTAGCTTGGTCCTGTGTTGGCTGTTGAGGGAGTTCTACCTTTACCTCTTCTGTAGGAACATCTGTAGAGATTACTGTTTGCGCCTCCTCCACATCTTCTATATAGACATCTGGAGAGGTCACTGATTTCTCTTCTTCCTCCAGTTCTTTCATATCTGTCTCCTCACTCTCAATTTTGTCTTCAGCCTTTTCTGAAACATCTGCTCTACTTTTAGGTGGTTCAGTGATGGCTTCTTCAATCACACTGGCAAGTTTGTTTTCTGGTTCAGCTACTTGTGAAATCAGAGTAGATTCCATTGCTTTGTCTGTTATGATTTGTGTTTTGGTTTCATTCATCCTCTCATGCTCCGTTTCTTCATGATCTTCTTTCTTCTGTGGTGGCTCCTCCACCTTCACTTCTTTCTTCTCTTCCTCTCCAGTCTCCTCACTGACCGTAACAATCTCTTGGAGGACAGTATCAATGTCGTTTGGCTGATCAGAAATCTCTACTTCGGTAGTAATTTGTATAGGCAAATCTTCTTTTGGTACGGCCTCTTCACCAGAACATGAGTCTTCAGTGCTGGCATCTGACACACTAGCCCCATTCATCATCTCATGCTCAGTATGACCGGCCTCGCTGGTGTCCACTACCATGTCTGAGGTCTTGTCACTAGCCTGGTCCTCTGAACTGTGTTTTCGCTCAGGTTCAGCCCTCTCTGTGACCGACTCAAGAGTTGGTGTGCTCTGGTGCTGTCTTTCATCCTCTGAGCTGCCGACGCTGGTGTCCGACAATGCACGTTTGTGACCAGGCACTGCCTACATAAATACATAAAAAAGAGATAAGGTGATTGCAAGTAACCTAAAACTGTGTATGCAGATAATCAAATAACTGCATGGAAAACAACATAACTGTATTTTCAACAAAAATGTTTAACCTTGTTTCCAGTTGTTACTATCTCGAAATGAAATTGGTTAAAAATGTTAATGTTCATACCAGCTGAGCCTCAGGTTCTTCTTCCTCCTCTTCCTCTTTTCCATCCTCAAACTCCTCAACCACTTCTGCTTTGGCCTCAGCAATCAGCTCTCGCAATGGTTTGTTATCAACTACGTTCAAAATAAATGGATGCTAAAAGGAGAGAGAGACAGGATAAAAAGAGAGAGACTATTAACCATGGCTGCCCACTATCTCCTGAATTTTAATTTGATCCTTTAAATTAATTTAAATAAAAGTATTATATCATACAAGAAAATGGCCCTACCTGTAGGAGCTGTACAGAGTTCCACCTGTTGTCCACATTCTTATCCAGCGCCTTCCTTAGAAAATCACGGAACTCTGGAGACCTGTTTAACAAATATAAACCCTTTGCTGGTGAAAGGGCTCATCATTTCGGGCTATTACAGTCATATGTATTGAGCAACACGCTGTGCAGTTCCAAGCTGCTTATGTGTTGGGGCTCTGGGTGAGCGATTACTCAACATGAGTAAATGATGACAGAATTCAAATTTTTGGTAAACACACCAACTAGCAAATAAAAACTCCTGTTCTGGATACCAGATCAATAATGCTTTAGGGATGAACATACATTGTGATTCAGAGCTCTCACCATCGTGATGGAGCTGCAAGAGTGGGGGGCTCAGACTTTGCTATTTTTAGCAGGACTCTCATTGGGTTCATCTCGTGGTTGGGTGGCTCGATCTGTGCCAGCTCGATTAGAGTGATCCCTAGGGACCAGATGTCCGCTTTGTAGTCATACGGCCTGTCCTTCGATGTCTCGCACATCACCACCTCGGGTGCCATCCTTCCATTTAAGAGGGAGGAAAGGAGGGGATTTCAGCAAAATGGACAAACAAGACACATATTATGCAACATTTTCACATCTAGGTTCCTCACATTGTGATCCTCCTCATGATTCGGAGTAAGACTTAATAAATTGAGTGACTAACCAGTATGGAGTTCCAATGAAAGAGTCCCTTCTCTGTAGGGTCTTTGTATTCTTTGCAGACACTCCAAAGTCAGCTGAGAAGAGACATTAATAAAATTTAGAGACATATGGCTGACAGCAATATGGAATAAATGAGAACTGTTCTTATATTGGCCATTAAAAAACGTCAAAGCTAAGACTAACGTATATTTGAGATTTTGCCTTTTCTTCCCTATAACATGGGATAGTTCATCGAAAAATGTAAATGTCATTCATTCAACAAAAGTGAATGGTGATTTACGCTGCCAAAAACATAAGTATCAAAAGTACTCAATACTACTGTACATATGTACCACATTGAAGATCTTCTCAAGCCTTGCGATAGCTCTGTGTGAGAAACAGACCAAAATGTAAGCCTATATTTACTGATAATCCTCCCCTCCGTGGGAGCTCACAAATATCATTGTATGGCTTCAGTAGACATATGGACTACATTTATGTGCATTTTTATTTTGTCCTTTTTTGGAATTTGGCAGTATAAATCACCATCCACTTTCCTTGCATGGAAAAGAGCAGTTCAGTGTTATGCCTAAAATCTTCTACTCTATTCCACAGAAAAAAGAAAGCCATACAGGTTTAGAACGATATGAGAGTGAGTAAATGATCACAAAGTTTTCATTTTGTGTTAACTATTCCTTTATTTCCCAAAGATCTATTTGGCATTACCGATTTTTAATACTGCCATTTGACCCAGAGTTGCCTGAGAGCCAATATTTAAGCACAGTTCATGAAAGGCATTACCCAATTTGATGTCCCCATCTGTGGTAAAGAGAATATTTCCAGCCTTCAGGTCCCTGTGAATAATCTTATTCTCATGGAGGTAAGTCAGTGCCTCCAGCATCTGTTTACACACAACTTGGATCTGAGGCTCTGTTAGTGGCCGCTCCAGCTCTGCAGACACACAACACATACACAGTCACAAACATATATCTACAGATCTTAACATTTGCTGTGATATTTATTCAAGTTGAACTAGACACATAAACTACAACGTTACAGTGACAAAGGACTCTGGCTCATTTGAATAGACTTGTTCTATGTTGTTGTCCTTGGATAGGTAGAGCATACTGCTCTCATGTATAAGAAGCAATGTGAACAGGCCTTTGTTGGTGCAGAGCTGCCCGGATAGGCCCTCACATGACAGAATAGACAGAAGGCAACAGAGGGAGTCATAACAGCACAAACAATGAGTCAACAAAAGCATGAGAACTCCTCCTCACACATAACACCTCCCACCAACACCTCTTTTACAGGCTAAATGTAGAAGCCAGATTTTTATCACTGTAGACTAAACAGCCATCAGAAAAAGAGATTTTATAATCCTAAAAAAATCTCTTGAGACACTACTTACAATTGCACAATGTTTTTCCATTAACTTCAGTAGCATGCTTTGTGATTGGAGACAGCTTCTGACACTGTAAAAAAAAATACTCTTTTGACAGCAAGCTCAATCAGACGTGTTTGACGCATGCACACTCAGACTGCTTTGTGATACTCTTTTAGCAGTAAACGACAGGCGCATTATGCTGACAAAGCACAAGGACGTCCCTGTCTGCGTGTCTGAAAAAAATTGACTGCACACACACTGTGCAAGACATACCGGCACACAGAATGTATTCTTTGGCTTTACGATGGTCAACTAGTTGTCCAACAACTGACTAGTCATTAGTGAGGCTGACTAGTTTATCTAGATTTTTTCATAAATATTTTTCCTTTCAGCGTTTTTCCTGCATAGAGAATTATGAGGCGGCCGCCTCCGTCAAATTTTGTGCCACCTCCGACTGTTGAGGAAACTCAGGCAGGCAGTCACGTGCACAGATAGACCCCAAGTGGTGCTTAAGCACCCGCCCTCTTTCACTAGATAAGTGCCTTTTTTGCAAGTAATTTCTTATTTTTTATTTTATTTATATTTTAGTTTTTATTTAAATTTGGCCCTTGGCATCAATTCTCAATTAAACGTGTGACATCTGCATTTAAGTTGTAATTCTGCGAGACCACACAAGCCCCTGCCCCTCCCCCTTTTTAACATTCTTTGTCACAGCCTCCACACAACATAGAAGTCTACCTGACCAGCCTTCATTTGTGACAGCCAGGTAAGGATAATGTTTGCCCTAAACTTTGACATTGTTTTCTACTGCTGTGAAATGATACCACTATAAAAAAATTAATCTCCATAGAGCCAGCAGAACAACTTAACAACAAGCAAGCTAATCAGGCGTTGGTTCAAAATAGCGTCGTGCAGGGTCGGAAATGCCCCCAAAATTCAATATTTGAATTGCTCCTGTTTGAGTTGTTTTTTCATATTGATAACATAACATAGTCAGTCCTCTGTGGTCACCTGAAGCGCGATCCCCTGACTTTTTCCCTGATAACAGCAGAACGAAATACTCCGTCATTTTTGGTCATACAGATAATAGAAAGACATCATTCGAAACTATAAAGGGTTTACTTTTATTTGTGTACACTCACAATAACAGCAAAATGTTGTGGTTTTGTAAAATAAAGAAATCATAGAGGATGCGCTTTCTGCCATCTCGGTCTCCGTGAACTTCTGTCTGGAGCGCATCACGAAAATGAACCTATATGTCTATAGAAAGCTTGAATTGTCTACTTTTAAATAGGGCTGCCCTGACCAAAGATTTTCCTTTGTTAATTTAAGCCATTAGTCGACTAGTCGCGCGTTTATGATATTAATATAATTACTTGAATATATTTGTTGGGGGGCATCAGAAAATGGTTTGAGTTCCAGGGCTGAGAAAGAATGTTATAAGTAACATTGCTAACACTGTTTTACATTACAGAGAAATACTAAACCATAATAATGAGCCTTTAAACTATACATTTTACAAGGGCACACATGAAACGAGCCGCAGTGACACCGGCAAAAGCGGTAATGATTTTGAATGTGTCGGAAAAACCAGCATGCAGACTGTCTGAACATTATGTTAATTTATAGAGAGAAATGCACATTAGGGTTGTGCCGACAGACAATGATCTTGGGGATCGACGATGGTCAGAGTGATCGGCAATAGTTGATGCCTTTGACGATGTCAAGACGATATTTGGCTCGTATTTGTATTAAATTATTATTATTATTATTAGGCTATTATTATCAAATTAATATTACAAATAATTTCCCATAGATACACAGATGCGCTTGAAGAAACACACTTTATTATATTATTAAGAACAGATGACAGAAAAGCCGTCTATGCGCATGTATGATGCGCTGTTTGTTCAGAGGCGTGCAGTCTCGTGGAGCATGCGCGTGTAAAAGGTTCTCACTCTTTGTTTCTTTTTTTTGCAGGAACAGCATCATCTATGAGTGCTGCATATGACCTCAGACATCTCAGCTTGAGTTCAGTTCACTTTATTTCCACAGAGCAGTTCATTGTGTCCACAACTCTGCAGCCTACACATCTGTGATTAAATAATAAAATACAAAAACACATTAACCTCGAACCATGTTTTATATTTCAGTGATTATTATCATCATAATTATTATTTTTAATTTTTTTGATCACTTCATTATTTTAACAGCTTTTTCGTTTCGTTTGGAGTGCAATTTGAATTTAGAAATGTATTTGATTTAAGTTTTTCGTTTTTTAAATAAATTAATTTTCAATGGAAAAATCACTAAAGCAAGAATATTCAACGATCCCTCAGACCAGGAGTTGCCGATGTAATTGGATATTGCAATATCATTAAGGAGGGAACAATACAAATTTATTCACACTTGATGTATTTTCCTGGATAACAAAATACCCAACCAGCAGAGAATGCACGGATGAAGTAGGTTCTTTGCCAGAGAGATGTTGACAACTGTTGTAAAACCATCCAAAAGTTGAACAACACACATTTTAATTGTGAAATTTTGGCATTGATTTTGAAAATAGGACTGATCATGCAAAAAAAACTGTGTTTTATTTAAGGACAGTGATCATATGAAGCCATTTATTATCACATAGTTGTTTGGCTCATTTTTAAATCATAATAACAGAAATCACCCAAATGGCCCTGATCAAAAGTTTACATACCCTTGAATGTCTGGCCTTGTTACAGACACACAAGGTGACACACACAGGTTTAAATGGCAATTAAAGGTTAATTTCCCACACCTGTGGCTTTTAAAATTGCAATTAGTGTCTGTGTATAAATAGTCAGTGAGTTTGTTAGCTCTCACGTGGATGCAATGAGCAGGCTAGATACTGAGCCATGGGGAGCAGAAAAGAACTGTCAAAAGACCTGCGTAACAAGGTAATGGAAATTTATAAAGATGGAAAAGGATATAAAAAGATATCCAAAGCCTTGAAAATGCCAGTCAGTACTGTTCAATCACTTATTAAGAAGTGGAACATTCGGGGATCTCTTGATACCTAGCCAAGGTCAGGTGGACCAAGAAAGATTTCAGCCACAACTGCCAGAAGAATTGTTTGGGATACAAAGAAAAACCCACAGGTAACTTCAGGAGAAATACAGGCAGCTCTGTAAAAAGACGGTGTGGTTGTTTCAAGGAGCACAATACTTGTTGATCCCTCTCCAAACATAGCGCTTATGGTTGTGACCATAAAGCTCTATTTTGGTCTCGTCACTCCAAATTACAGTGTGCCAGAAGCTGTGAGGCGTGTCAAGGTGTTGTCGGGCATATTGTAACTGGGCATTTTTGTGGCATTGGCTTCTTTCTGGCAACTCGACCATGCAGCTCATTTTTGTTCAAGTATCGTCGTATTGTGCTCCTTGAAACAACCACACCGTCTTTTTCCAGAGCAGCCTGTATTTCTCCTGAGGTTACCTGTGGGTTTCCTTAAATAAAAGTTTTTTTGCATGATCAGTCCTATTTTCAAAATCAATGCCAAAATTTCACAATTTCTGCCAGGGTATGCAAAATTTTGAGCACAGCTGTATATACCGATCAGTCACAACATTAAAACCACCTGCCTAATATTGGTGTAGGTCCTCCTCCTGCCACTAAAACAGCACCGACCCGCATCTCAGAATAGCATTCTGTGATGCTATTCTTCTCACCACAATTGAACAGAGCGGTTATCTGAGTTACCATAGACTTTGTCAGTTCAAACCAGTCTGGCCATTCTCTGTTGACCTCTCTCATCAACAAGGCATTTCCATCCACAGAACTGCCACTCACTGGATGTTTTTTGCTTTTGGCACCATTCTGAGTAAATTCTAGAGACTGTTATTTGTGAAAATCCCAGCAGATCAGCAGTTACAGAAATACTCAAACCAGCCCATCTGGCATCAAGAATCATGCCATGGTCCAAAATCACTTAGATCACATTTTTTCCCCATTCTGATGGTTGATGTAAACATTAACTGAAGCTCCTGACCCGTATCTGCATGATTTTATGCACTGCACTGCTGCCACATGATTAGCTGATTAGATAATCGTATGGATGATTGTTGGTGCCAGACATAAATACATACATACATACATACATATAAAAAATATATATATAATACAAATATATAAAACACCACCGCTACAGCCATACACATTTTAATGGATGTCTTTGGCTGTTCCGTCTTGTGCCGTTTTTTTTGCGCATCTGCCATGAGTTTTGCATTGGTGTAAAAATAGTCCAATTTACAGTTGAAGTCATAAGTTTACATACACCTTTGCCAAATACATTTAAACTAAGTTTTTCAAAATTCCTGACATTTAATCGTAGAAAACATTTGCTGTCTTAGGTCAGTTAGGATCACTACTTTATTAAGAATGTGAAATGTCAGAATAATAGTAGAGAGAATGATTTATTTCAGCTTTTATTTCTTTCATCACATTCCCAGTGAGTCAGAAGTTTACATACACTTTGTTAGTATTTGGTAGCATTGCCTTTAAATTGTTTAACTTGGGTCAAACGTATTGGGTAGCCTTCCACAAGCTTCTCACAATAATTTGCTGGAATTTTGGCCTATTCCTCCAGACAGAACTGGTGTAACTGAGTCTGGTTTGAAGGCCTCCTTGCTCGCACATGCTTTTTCATTTCTGCCCTCAAATTTTCTATCGGACTGAGGTCAGGGCTTTGTGATGGCCACTTAAATACCTTGACTTTGTTGTCCTTAAAGTCCGCATGTAATCAAAATTGACCCCATTTGCTTTGTTAGCACACATTACTAGTCTTGTGGTGAACAATTCATCCATGCATGTTAACCCACAGAAAAAAAAAAGAAAAAAACAATAATCTTCGTAATCTTCAATCAAAATCTGAAAATTAGCTTCGCCTCTGGAATGACATTCCTTCTCTGATGATGTCAGTTTGACGGCTTGGGCAGAACATCCTTTAACCAATCCCCTCCAACTGCCAGTCTGCTTTGAGCTTTGACAACGAGTAAAAAAAGACGCATAACAAACAGATGGCAAGGAGGTGCGTTTTAGGTTGTGGCTCTCACAAAACCCTTTTCCCAATCCTCAAAATACCCTGGTATGGCGGGCCTGATGGCTTGATTTTTTGCATTTCAAAGGAGAAGGGATATCAGAGGGGTCGTGGTTGTGTTCAAGGCATTTCACCCGCGAATGCTTCAAAAATTGGACAGAACACGAAATGGGGTTTGTGAAATATCTGTCCTTAACAGATTCAGCACCTGAATGAGAGGCATAGTATTAATGTTAAGACAGTCTGACATATAATAATCTAAAGTTGCCGATTGAATGTGGTAAGCATGTGATTAGTGGTCGTCGCTAGCTGCGTTACCTGCCAGCTATATATTTAGACATAGTTTTAGGCTACTGTTCTAAGCAATGCAACCTATTTAAAACCCTGCCAAAATGCAGTAATTAAACACCAGTTAATGTAATAAAGGTTGCAGCAGTAATAGCAAATAACAATTAGTTTTGAAAAATTAGCGTTACCATTGGGAGACATCGAGATGCTCAAGGGTGAACCATTAGTACTTATTTACATTTATGCATTTGGCAGACGCTTTTATCCAAAGCGACTTACAGTGCCCTTATAACAGGGACAATCCCCCTGGAGCAACCTGGAGTTAAGTGCCTTGCTCAGGGACACAATGGTGGTCGCACCTTCCATTACATGCAGACTTAAGCCATTTTGAAACAACCTGAAGTATGCTTAGGGTCATTGTCCATTTGGAAGACCCATTTGCAACCGAGCTTTAACTTCCTGGCTGATGTCTTGAGATGTTGCTTTAATATATCCACATCATTTTTCTTCGTCATGAAAATTATTTTGTGAAGTGCACCATTCCCTCCTGCAGCAAAGCACCCCGAAAACATGATGCTGCCACCCCCGTGCTTCACAGTTGGGATGGTGTTCTTCGGCTTGCAAGCCTCACCCTTTTTCCTCCAAACATAACACTGGTCATTATGGCCAAACAGGTCAATTTTTGTTTCATCAGACCAGAGGACATTTCTCCAAAAAGTAAGATCTTTGTCCCCATGTGCAATTGCAAACGCAAACTGTAGTCTGGCTTTTTATGGTGGTTTTGGAGCAGTGGCTTCTTCCTTGCTGAGCAGCCTTTCAGTTTATGTCGATATAGGACTCGTTTTACTGTGGCTATGGATACTTGTCTACCTGTTTCCTACAGCATCTTCACAAGGTCCTTTGCTGTTGTTCTGGGATTGATTTTCACTTTTCGCACCAAACTACGTTCATCTCTAGGAGACAGTCTCATTCCTGAATTGTCTGATGGCTGCGTGGTCCCATGTTGTTTATACTTGCATACTATTGTTTGCACAGAGGAATGTGGTACCTTCAGGCATTTGGAAATTGCTCCCAACAATGAACGAGATCCACAAATTTTTTTCTGAGGTCTTGGCTGATTTCTTTTGATTTTCCCATGATGTCAAGCAAAGAGACACTGAGTTTGAAAGTAGGCCTTAAAATACATCCACAGGTACTCCTCCAATTGACTCCAATTAGCCTATCAGAAGCTAATTGCCTAAAGGCTTGACATCATTTTCTGGAATTTTCCAAGCTGCTGAAAGGCACAGTTAACTTAGTGTATGTGAACTTCTGACCCACTGGAATTGTGGTATAGTCAACCAAAAATTACTCATGTCATGCATAAAGTAGATGTCCAAAACAACTTGACAAAACTATAGTTTGCTAATATGAAATCTGTGGAGTGGTTAAAAAATGAGTTTTAATGGCTTCAACCTAAGTGTATGCACACTTCTGACTTCAACTGTTTATGCACGAGATCACTGCATTCCATAATATTTTGATGTGCTCTGTCCAACTGTTTCTGAATGCAAGAGCATGTCTTCCGCAAATGAAAATGCATTCCCCTTTGAAGCGACCCCTAATGTGCAAGAAAGCACAACATAAGAAATGCGTTTAGCTTATAACCTATTTAGATACCCTAGCTTATTAGATGTATATTTTTAATACAACTGACATGAAAAATCTGAAAGTCTACTTATCAATTGACTGGCAATGAATGTCACCATTTGACACAGAAGCTCTATTTATCTGGGGACTTAGAATGCTTCCAAGTAACACAGAAAAAGGCTGAGAAACTTTAAAAAGAGCCTAACCACTTCTTGAAATCTGACTTTGATAATTATATGCTTGGTCCAGTCCAGTGGCAAAAATGAGCACAGCGTGCTGGTGTGCCAGTGAGGTCTAAAGGAATGGAAAATAATTTCACTGAGTGCACAGTAGAAATGACTCAAAACAACCACAATGCTAGTTTTCTCATTCTATTAAACAAAGAAAATAAAACTCACCCAACATAACAGCATCCACTGCCCCTCCGGCACAAAACTCAATGAGAATCTAAAGAAAGAGGGAGAAAGAAGTCTAGAAGATGAATGAACTAAAAATTTGTTTGACACTGATGCTACAATTGACCAGTTTATTGCATTGTAGTGTTTTACCTTCCTATTATAAGCTCAAAACATAATATGGGTTTCTTTTGGCATCTATACAAAGCACTAATAACTTCCCTTACAATCCTGTTCAGTGGTCTTTGTAAATGCACCTCTCAGGTATCATTAGAATGACGATACACAACATTTTGCGAAATTGCTAACGTGATTACCAATTTTATTAGCTTACTCAACCATTCACTTATTTGTCAGTATATTGGATAATGGCAACCAACTGCAATGCAACCCTATATGAAACTTAAAACTGTAAGTGACATGATAAAAGCTTTGTGTAAGTGAACACCATCATATTACAGTGGCCAGAGCAGCTGGTCATTAATATACTGCCTAAGGTTACAGGTGCTGCAGCAAAATCAATAAAAATTCTATACTGTGACCTTACCCATAAGAGGAGAGAGATAAAGAGAGGTAAAGACCAAAGATGACAGAGAAAACAAAGTAACATAAGCAGTCATATCAGAAACCCGAATAATTTACAGCATTACGGTTGGACACAGCTCTTCATTTAAAGTTTTAGTTCTTCCATTTAATGCAAACCCCCATGAAAAGTTAACTGCATCTGTATAAACAAACACTGAAAGGAGACTAGAGAATTAACATTAAGTGACAAACAATTGATTGCAGTGCAAATTTAACACAGTTTCTATTCATATTTTATTCAGCTCTAACATAGACTGTAGAAAGCATCCCTCAAAGTATTAAGAAACATGGTGGTGCTGGTATGAGCAGTGTATTAATATTTCTTGATTATCAGCCAGGCAAAGCAGACTGGACTTGCATCTAATTAATTCATGAGTACTTTCTGTGGTCATCTGAAATGGGCCATTATCCTTCTATACATGCCAACCGCAGAGAGGGCGTCATATGAAACCATCCTGCCATAATTATCTAGGGAGCTCTATAAAAGAAAAACATTATTCACTGATAGACTCAAGACAGTAGACAGGGAAAAACTGTGAGAGACATTGTGGACTAAGAGCCTTGTCATTACTCAGAATCAAATTATGAAAAATGAGACAAGCAGGTTCACAAATTGCTATAGAAATAATTGGAAATGATGTATAGCAGGACTTGATTTTATCTATCAGGATTTGATTGGATCGAAACATGTTAGGCCAGGGTAGGGATGCACCGATCCGATACCTGGATCAGTATTGGCTCCGATACTGATGTTTTTAAACGGATCAGGTATCGGTCCGACAAGCCCGATCCAAATCCGATACTGTGTTAGTCATTTTCCTTACTGTCAAGCTCAACAAATAACATAAAAGAACCATAAAAACACAATTAAAAGTAGTTCATATGATTCATGCATTTTATTCAAAGCCACTTGAAAATGTGCAATAGCTCTGTGAATCACAAAAGGCTGTGTTTAATAAGTAAATATATGAAATGCACACGCAGCTCCAGCGCATCAGTGAATGCTGTTGACACGCGTGCCTATTTTTAGCCTTCACGCGGTGCACAATATTTGAGCGCTACTCACAAACAACATCTCAGATGTAGATGCTCAATAGTTCAGTTCACTTATAATATGCATTTAGAACGGCACTGGAGGTGCTTTTTTTTTTTTTTTTTTTTACCAGAATTTGAATAAGAAGCGAATTAAACTACTGTGAACTTGCCTACAAACGGACACACTTACAGGACTTCCTGGAGAGTTCAGAATGTCAAAATAAAAGCATGAGGGTTTAAAAGTTAAAGGTGCACGATTGAGATATATGACTATATATTACTATTATAATATATTATTATTATTATAATTTGTTTACAAATTATAATAATATTTAAGTTGAATGGGTTCTAAAAAATAACTGTGTGAATGAAAAGTGAGCTGATTTCTTACAACTAAATTGAACAAAAAAAGAGATCTGAATCCTTTAAAGTCCAGATACAAGTTGTACAAAAAAAAAAAAAAAAAAAAAAGGCTGATTTCTACTGATGACTTATACTGGAATTACTGTTAATTTTGCTGCTACATTATCCAGTATACTAGTTAACAATAAAGTGTTTCTTAATAAGTTTGTGTTTCTTTACATATTGAAGAGTACACCCAATAATGTAAAGATATTCTAAACTGATTATGCAAAAAACAACACTGGTATCAGATCAGGACCGGTATCGGCCGATACTGAGATTTCCGATACTGGAATCAGATTGGAAGAGAAAAAGTGGTATCGGTGCATCCCTAAGCCAGGTGTGTCAACTTTATTGGCTGGCTGCTTGGTGTAAAAATATGTAACCTTATGAAGGCCATTATTATTCTTTTTTTAAATCATTGTGTATGTATACAGAGTTCATTCACAACACACGCTCTTCTACAGCTTATAAAATCCAAACTTCTTTCATAGCCCATCTAATATTGGGGTAAAACAAGGAAAAGGTGATAACATGGAATTAGCTAATTTCATTCACCAGAGGTCTCTAGATAAAATATACATATTAAATGGTTAATATATCACATTATATAAAATCATTCAGTGAAGACTTGAAAAGAACTGTGAAATTCCCTTTTGACCCTTTATATTTTTCCTTTTTATTGAAAATGTATAACATTTAATTTAATATTAATAGTTTGTAATAATATTTTTTCCTAATATTGTACCTGTCCAGGTTATCATCATTGCCAGGAGTGACTCGCACAAACTAGGTTACAATTGGACATTTGTCACCCCAAAAATATAGTTTCAGCAGTAAAACATGAATTGTTTTTGCAGAATATCCCATGTGTTTAAAAGCAAGGTTCTAATGCTTTAAGAGTTTAGAATATTATGAATACATCATGCCCAAATAAATACATTTTTCCCCTCAAATTATGGCCAGAGGGCCAAGGCCATTCTTTTTCTCCAGCCACACCACTTTGGTTAAGTATATGAATCATACACTACAAGACCAGGGACATTTATTCAGAAAGGAATGGGTACATTTTGATTTCATGTGAGAAAAACATGGCAAGACACAATATAGTCTGTGTATAAACACTTCTTCAAAGTGCTACTCTTTGATGAGCAATGTGAGAGTGTAGTGTGTTCTCACTCCTACTCCTCCTACAGAGTTCAGTGTGTGTATGCGTGTATGTCCGGCCGCACTACAACCAATGTAACCAAAGCCTTCCTGAGAAAAGTCACTCACCCATAATTTGTTCTCATAATAGTAGGCATCCAGCAGTTTGACAATGTACTGATGGTCACAGGAGGCTAGGATGTCAATCTCCACCATGTAGTCCTCTAGCTCCTCTTCTGTTTTGGTATCAATCACTTTAGCTGCAGCCAGGATCCCGGTCTGCTTGTTCTGAGCCTGAGATAAAGTCAACCAGTGGAATTAAACAACTTGCAAAGACACACATGGCTTATATGATGCTGTATTTCCCTGGCATTCCAAAAGCAACTCACAAACCTTAAAATAAATAAATAAAATTCTGTCATCATTTACTCACCCTCATTTTGTTTTTAAACCCATATGACTTTCTTCTGTGGAACACAAAAGGAGATGTTAGGTAGAATGACAATGTCAGTCACCATTCACTTTCATTGTATGGGGGGGGGGGGGGGGATGCAATGAGCAATGAAAGTGAATGGTGACTGAGATGAACATACTTCCTAACATCTCCTTTTGGTAATGTAGTAAACATGTAATGAGGAGCATGTTTTGTTCAGGATTCACAGTTTGGTACCCCCTTCAACCGAACAATTCCAGTCGTTGCATTTATAAAATGTAATATTTAGAAGTCTGGTTTTCCACCGTTGAAAGTTTCCCCTGAACTTGTATAGCAGAATACGGTGTAACACCGCTGCTTATCTGTTTATCTCTTGTCTTGGCAGTATTAATATAGTCAGCATTTGACTGATACTAAACAGTACTGATGTTTATTTAGCTATTTATTTTATTTTTATGTATTCTTTATTTTAATGGTCAGCATTTGACTGATACTAAACAGTACTGATGATTATTTAGCTAATTATTTTATTTTTTATTTATTCTTTATTTTAAATGGTCAGCATTTGACTGATACTAAATAGTAATACTGATGCTTATTTAGCTATTAATTGTATTTTTATTTATTCTTTATTTTAATGGTCAGCAACTGACTGATACTGAACATACAGTTCTGATTTTTATTTAGCTATTTATTGTATTTTTATTTATTCTTTATTTTCTCAGTGTTCATTTCTAGAATTTGTTGACAATGTATAATAATAATGTCAAATATTCTTTGATAAAAATATGTTTAATAACGCAGCCTTCGGAGTACCTTTGCATAGTCATATCAGTGCAAAATCTGTGAAAAATCCACATAGAAAAGGTCTGTTTTCATTCAAGCTCTAACATTAATTATATCGGCCACCATATCGGTAATCTGTTAAAATTGGTATCGGTCTCAAAAATCCCATATTGGTTGAGCTCTAGTCAGCAAACCCTAGAATGACTATTACAATTACAATTTACAAACGTCACAGCTCAAATAATATTTGAGTTTTAACAGAAGAATTATTGTAAGTGCTTTTATGAAATTATTAGTTTCACATTTCTGCCTTTAAACCCTCCAAAAATTGGCCCCGTTTACTTCTATTGTAAGTGCCTCACTGTAACCTCCATTTTAGCTTTTTTTAAGAAAAGAGGGGACGAGACGATTTCTTTTCTTTTTTGTTTCTTTTTTTGTGGTAATCAACATTACGCCACAAATGCTGTCGATTGAGTTTAACTTATATTGAACCCGGAATATAACTTTAAGTGATCTTGTTCATTGTCACACACTATTCATATTTTAAACTGGATTATTAATTTATCCTTGGTAGTCAGGATTCCAGATTTCATACTGTATATTTCTAAACCCTGGGTTAATGCTCTAATTTGCATATTTAGGAGATTAATAACACTGACTAGACAAGTACAGCACACAACAATCACACAAACTATTTTAATAACTTCTTGACAATCTGTGGAGCTGTCGCCACATTCTGCTCTGGTTATCTTACGTACTTATTATTTTTATCACTCCAGCTGTTTATCACATCACGTTTGCTGTAAATGATCGACATGTTTCGACCATTTCCATAAGATGCTGAAACTAAAAAGTAAGTAAGTTTATTTGTATTAATTTGTTACTTACTGCATTTTAAACAGGCATTTATTTCTTGATATATATACATCAGGGGTTTTCAAAGTCTTAAACAGTAAGCCCCCCCTCTGACAAAATGTACAAGACCGCACCCCCCACCCCCTTTTCAGATGTATATACATACACTAATGTTGTATATAGGCCAATATACACTACATTGCCAAAAGTATTCGCTCATCTGCCTTTAGATGCATATGAACTTAAGTGACATCCCATTCTTAATCCATAGGGTTTAATATGACGTCGGCCCACCCTTTGCAGCTATAACAGCTTCAACTCTTCTGGGAAGGCTTTCCACAAGGTTTAGGAGTGTGTTTATGGGAATTTTTGACCAGTCTTCCAGAAGCGCATTTGTGAGGTCAGACACTGATGTTGGACGAGAAGGCCTGGCTCGCAGTCTTCGCTCTAATTTATCCCAAAGGTGCTCTATCGGGTTGAGGTCAGGACTCTGTGCAGGCCAGTCAAGTTCTTCCATACCAAACTCGCTCATCCATGTCTTTATGGACCTTGCTTTGTGCACTGGTGCGCAGTCATGTTGGAACAGGAAGGGGCCATCCCCAAGCTGTTCCCACAAAGTTGGGAGCATGGAATTGTCCAAAATCTCTTGGTATGCTGAAGCATTCAGAGTTCCTTTCACTGGAACTAAGGGGCCAAGCCCAGCTCCTGAAAAACAACCCCACACCATAATCCCCCCTCCACCAAACTTCACAGTTGGCACAATGCAGTCAGACAAGTACCGTTCTCCTGGCAACCGCCAAACCCAGACTCATCCATCAGATTGCCAGATGAGAAGCGTGATTTGTCACTCCAGAGAACGCGTCTCCACTGCTCTAGAGTCCAGTGGCGGTGCGCTTTACACCACTGCATCCGACGCACTGCATTGCACTTGGTGATGTATGGCTTGGATGCAGCTGCTCGGCCATGGAAACCCATTCCATGAAGCTCTCTACGCACTGTTCTTGAGCTAATCTGAAGGCCACATGAACTTTGGAGGTCTGTAGCGATTGACTCTGCAGAAAGTTGGCGACCTCTGCGCACTATGTGTCTCAGCATCCGCTGACCCCGCTCTGTCATTTTACATGGCCTACCACTTCGTGGCTGAGTTGCTGTCATTCACAATCACTTCCATTTTGTTATAATACCACTGACAGTTGACTGTGGAATATTTAGTAGCGAGGAAATTTCACGACAGGACTTGTTGCACAGGTGGCATCCTATCACAGTACCATGCTGGAATTCACTGAGCTCCTGAGAGCGGCCCATTCTTTCACAAATGTTTGTAGAAGCAGTCTGCATGCCTAGGTGCTTCATTTTATACACCTGTGGCCATGGAAGTGATTGGAACACCTGAATTCAATTATTTGGATGGGTGAGCGAATACTTTTGGCAATATAGTGTATATATAATAGCCTAGTAAATAATAAATAATATATCCTATGCTTAATATCAAAAATATCTTTGTTCCACTAAAAAAAAAAAAAACAGCATTCTGGCCACTTATTTGAAGTTGTATCAGGTATTTTTCTATATTATCAAAATTCATAATATTTCAGGCATTGGAGAAATTCAACAATGATGATCAATAACCTTAAATTCATTCTGACAGACTCATTCGGCAATACGTCATACACTGGTGCGTGATTAACGACTATAAATATTTCTATTAACTGTATTGTGCATTATTTTTATTACAAATACATGCTTTCCCTTATAACAATGGAATTACTTAACTGTTTTTAGCCTATATTTGTGATAAATTCGCATCACATGAGCCAGTGTCCATCTCTATGTGAAACTGCACTCGTCACAAACAAATGTAGACATATCGACCCGACATCATGTTGGACTCGTAACAATGGACATGTTGTGACTGATGAACAGAGGCAGAGCTATAATGCTTTATAATAGATTTGTGAGTGCACAGGACACGAGCGAGAGCAGGGAGATTTTTATAGAGCAGCATATATTTGAGAGCACACGAGATGTGTGAGAAAGAGGGAAATCCGCGTGCAGGCGGAGAGATTTGCACTCGCGCAAACGGTATATGGATGAAGACATTTTTATTGTGTTTATGTATCTTTTTACTTTACTAATCTCCGTGCATCCCCTGACATGCTCTGGCGCCTCCCAGTTTGAAAACAGTGGATATACATGATATAAAAAAATTATTTATGTAACAAAAATTATTACAAAGGTAATCAAATTTAAAAAATACAAATGGCTGTGAGAAACAAATTCCTGAATGTGGTGCGATTAGTTTACTGCCTTTGACCTACTTCTTTACAAACCCCTTATTCCCAGCTTTACTCCAACAGGAGAGACATTCATAATGAAACCTCTAACAATCAAAGCTTTCTGGCCTTGCTAACTGACTCTTTTTAAATATTAAATACTCTGTGATTGAGTAATAAGCCCACACGTCAGGTTTGTAACAGTATTACGACACTCTGGAATAATGGAAATCATAGACGTGTTTCATTATCTATAATGAAAAATGGTAAAAAGTAACAAAAAATTATCTTTCATAAGAAAAGCCCCTCCCAGTAACCTGCAACACCATTTATGCTTTAAAAGCAGAAGAAAAAGACGGAAACAGAACATGGTTCACTCTTCAAAGGCAAAGGCAAATAACTTTTTGCGCCTGTCAGGTCTATCCTATGTGCTAATAAAGAATCAAATAGCAGAAGTGACTAATGGGAGGTGTAACACATTATGCCTTTCTACACTTCCTATCTATGACCAGGAACACCATTTCTATTCTGGGATCATCTTCTGGTTGTTTACAGCTACCTGACAACACAGAGGAGCAGAAAGAGAAAGCGTGTGAGTGGGTCAGAGTTTATTTGAACAGAAAGTATTCTCTCTATATTTCACTTTGTACAACCCCACGCCTGCCCACCCTTTGACAGACAGGAAATAAACACAGCATGTGCACATCTGAAACAACCATGTTAACTCTGTGAGTAGGGTTCATTTGATTTTCATTTCATTCCACCGCCCCAGTGAGCCTGGGCGGGTCACACTTCTTACACATTGTCAGCTTGAGGAAGAGCAAATAGTTGCCATAAGACTGTATTGTACTAATATTAATAAGAATACACAATGACAGGTCAATGGCAAACCTGCCTCACTGTTCAAACAAATGACAATAGCCTGGTCAATAAAACAGAAAACCAAATCCAGCAAAGTTAGACACAAATATGCTCTCATCAGAGAAATAACAACATTATCAACCAGAAATTCCAGATATGAAATTTTGGTTTGAATAGCCTGGAATACTCAAATTTCATTGCTCAGGGGCTACTTTAGAAAATGCAGGGTGACTAGGGGCAGAGATTATTTAGCAGAGATGGGCCACTTATATTAAAATGAATGGGAGAAATTGGAACGCCCAACGGCAGCCAAGGGTCAACAGATGTAGAAAGGAAGTCCCGCCTTACAGGTAAAAGAGCCAATCACCTTTTAGATACAGACATCACCTGTCAATCAACTCTTCAAAGCGCATGCGCTATACATTAGCTATACAAGCCGGGAAAATTTCGTTTTTCAGCGTAATCTGGGGTAAAGAGTCACAATTTATGATTGCAGTGTTGTCAGATTTTACTGCTGATTTGAAATATGTACTTTGATCAAAATCTTGACCAACCTTTTAGGAGATTTTGGTCTTTCCCCATTCAAGTAGATAGGAGCGGCACTGGCACGAATGGAAATAGCCTCCCGAGAGCATTCCAAAGATGACCAACAGTGGACTGACTTAAGCCGAGCTAAAAAGCTGTATTGAGTCATTTCAAAACTGGTAAAAGTGTATCTGGTTGTGTTTCTTATGTAAAGGGGTCTTTGGCCTACCTACCATATTTTCACTTAGCCTACATTCATTTTCACAAATTCTGTGGAATGATGTTCACGGATGTTGTAGGGCAGAGCAGGGCACAAACTAACACTTTTTGGTTTTCTTAAGTTTGTGTAAATACACTATGTTTTTTCATATTATTTTTACATATGTCTGGTATAAATACGTGTTCTTGTTTTATGAATACAGTGTGCACTTTTTTCGCTGTCTACCTGAAAAAAGGAAAGTGAAATGTTACAATCTACGGGTTACAACCGCCTACGGGGCACGTTGTAACATGACCATATTACAGCGTAAAATCCCCCTCTAACAACTCTATCTGATCTAATTCAAATAAATAGAAGATAAACTAAAATATTATGTCAATAAAAGTCATTTATTAACTTTGTCATGTATAATATGGCAGTAATTTTGACACTTGACAATGAATACACAACGAAGCCACAGCTCTCACTTACTTTAGGTTTGGAGTGTTTCCCTGCATGAGATGGCACTTTATTTCATCACAATTTATAAACTGGGTAATCATAATTATTTTTAAATAACAAAAGTATTCCTACATCGCGAACTTCAACCGCACCATATATGAGGGGGAAATAAAGTTCCGACATTTGGTGTGCTTCGCTCTGAATAAAAAATGCATTTATCATGTCAGGTTGGTGAAGCTGTAAATGTGGATGATTGTTTTTTTGTTTTGTTTTTTATTTAACTAATATTTACAATGGAAACGTTACTTTCTGTACTTGTATATTAAAAAAAAAAAAAAAATGTTTTAAATAAATCCTGTCACACAATGCCTTGAATGAAAAAAAAAATGGCAATAGTTTATGACAGCTGTATGTTTTTTTAAACCGCGGCACACAGTGAAACTGTTGAATCTCTATTTTGCACTCAAACTTCCTCCTTTGCATGATAAATATGCCATCACTATGACACACAACCTGCACGGTATCGGTTCTGCATTTGTTCACACAGACACGTCCAGAGACTGACCCCGGCATTGTTACTAGGATCTGATCCCGGGATAAAATTAAGGCATTCCGGCACCGGCTTGCGTTCACACAGAAGGCTCCCTGGCATTGATCCTGCCAATATCCAGCGATCAGAGCCCAGTGTGAATAAGGTTTTGCTAGACAGACTTTGCTAGGGGCCAATGAATAAAATGACTTGATGATTCTTCTTCTGCTCTTGGATTTAAAATGTAAAATATCAACTTCATATGCAAGAACATTTTGGTGGTGAGCAACTGATTAGCTTCCAACGGGTCAGATTTGGACCACCGACTGAATTCTTAGCATCTGGTTTGAAGTAATAATTTCAGAGGCAAGAGTGAAAACTGATATGACTAAAAACAAGAGTGAATATCTGGAAACCACAGGAGTAACAAATATTTATAAATCTCCCACACCCCCAGCATTACAAGCTCCACAAATGCTGAAAGAGTTATCATGGCTGCTAAACTCTAAGGCAGGAAGGCCCTGCTGATTCATTCTCTCTCTATATTTGACCACACCTCTGAATGAGATGTAAAATTCATTCACACAGGGTGTTACTTCCTCACTGGACAACATCTTATGATGTAGATTGCATAGGCCTATTTCAGCGTAAGTGCTGAAAATCAGAAGGCTGTCCATAAACTGAAGCTATGTTTATGTTATTCATTACATTTTGCATCTGGTTTTGCTTGAAAAGCCACATTAACAGCACAGACTCTTCCTAATGGCAACAAACTAATCTGCCTGCATCACAATAATGTCACTAAAAGATACCTCAAGATGTATTTGTAAAAATAAATATAGCATGTCAGTTTGAACACACCCAACATGATGTCAAAAACACAAGGCATTCCATAAATGGGAGCAGTATGGAAACATTCTCCATCCGATTAAAGTGGGCCTGCAACAGGCAGAGCACGACAGGAATGGTGTGAATTGTGTGATGTTTAACTACCAACTCCAACTTGTTCTTCAGCACGAGCTAAACTAAATATTTGAGAAGATGAGGAGAGGACATAAACACAAATAATATTATTTTGTTTCAAGAGTTCAAATCTCTTATTGTCAATCTCATTCAAGTTCAATTAAAGGAATATTCCGGGTTATAATAAATAAATATGGGATCACCATCCAATGTCACAAGCTTTATCAATTGTTCAATTATTTTGTTGGTGACATTGGTTATTCTGGACGAAACGGAGGTTACCATGGCAAATGTTTCTATAGGCTATTACTCATAACTGTACCTTTGAACTCAAAAGACCTTTCAGGTCTCATTTTGCCAGTCTACAAGACCACATACACCCAAGATGTGAAATAAACCGCAGTTAGTTGACTCTAATGAATGAAATCGTCAGCATGTATTGAAGCGAGTGCTGCACAGTCACGATAACATGTGGCAGTGAACCACTCGAGTACAGCTGGAGATATGTTCAGTTAAGATTACTCAATAAAACATTAAATCAGGTGACATAATCACCTCCTGGATGATATTTACCTTGTAGACTTTCCCAAAGGCTCCATCCCCAAGTTCTCCCACGATCTCCCACTCCTCTTCAGGATTGACGTCTCTGTGAACGTGCTCATACTGTTTCTTCTTCTTCTCCGTGCCTAGCTTAAAAATCTTCCGAAAATTGAAAAAGGACATCGTCTAAAACACAATCAAAGTGTTTGCGGTTGAAAATAATGAACTGAAGCAACATAAACTAACAACCTAATCAGTTGGGGGAGTTGGCTAAAGGGCTAGCTGTGGATGGTCAAACCCCAGCTAACTCTTTTAACTGTACAGTTATAGACAGCTCGAATTGATTCTGAGGATGACAGCGAAGCTATACAACTCTCGGAAAGTGCCAGACATCAGCCCTTATGTGACATTTAGCATTTCCATAACTGTACGTCTACAAATGAATCATTCAATGCGACTCCTTCCACCATACAAGGATGGAAAAGTAACAGTCCACTTCCTCGGCTAGCTTCTCAACGGCTACATGTGTATGGTCCTTTATATTTAGCTCGTCAATCAAAAGACAATCCCGTGGTCAAACAAGGATCGATTAAAATGCGTCGTGTAAAAAAAAAAACTAGTGTAAAATAAAATCCATAAAGGTGGAGGCGGATAAGTAGCTAGCACACGGTAAAAATCCGGAGCGGATGCTGATGACCAAACTCCTGTTCGAGCTCAGTCTACTCCTCACAGGAGGGGTGTGTGTTACAGCTCAACCAACCACAACCGTTTTGATAAAAACCGATAACACCACAGGACAAAAGCAGGCCAGTTTACACCGAACGCGGTGTTGAAGCGAATATTTCTCGCGCGTTGATCAACTGTCGCTCGAGTCTCTTGTGACTCCAACTTCACGAGGATGATGTTGCGGGAGGACTCAAGGCGCGTGCGTTTGGACAGGAAAAGCGCGTGCCCGGCACCAGAAGTACTAGCGCAGGCGCAGTTGGTGTTGGCATGGAAATAAAGCCGTGTCCAAGGCCGAGTGTATAATGGCGTACTACCATCCTACTCTTACTATTTCTGCCATAGACAGACATGGCAGAAGTAGTAAGAGTAGTATGCCATTCCGAACTCAGCTCAAGTATAGGTCTCTGCAGAACAATAATGTGTGTTTTCAAACCGGTATGGGCGTTTCTAAAGTATCCAATGAAAGTAGGGAATCTTATTGTAGTAATCAGTGGGCGTTTCCAAACCAGGATGGGCGTTTCTAAACTATCCAATGAAAGTAGGGAATCTCAATGGTTTGAAAACGCCCACTAATTGGGAAAAGCCCATTTTTGTTCTGCAGAGGCCCAAGTCTGGCAGTGTACTGAAATGTATGGTCATCTGTTTTAGGGGCTGTTCACAGTGAAAGTGTTATTGAGCTAAATAAAGCTAGGCATCTCAAGATGCGTTTTTAACAACTGCAGTCCCTTTTAAAGGTGTTGTAAGCGATTTTAGCCATTCTGGAACTTCCACGAGACTGAGACCCAACCCCTCTTTCCAAAACACTGCCCTACAAAGATACCTTTGTGACCAAGTGTATCCTCTCACATTTGTCAAACACAGCAGTAGTTAAATACTGTGGCGCACTCAGCTGACAGCTCTTACGAATCTGAATATGGCATTAAACCTGAATGTTCCGCTTTAACGAGAAGGATATAGCTGCAGTGCAGACAGAGCTCCAAAAAGGAGCAGGAGCTCCAAACAGCCATTAAAGATATCGGGAGCCCCTAGTCTCAGCCTCAGATGGCACACTCACAGTCTGTGTACTAACTGTCTGATGCTTATAGCACACAAAATTTGAAACACTTTCTCAGTCCAGTCAGACCAAATCTGATTGGCTGACTTCTACAGGATTTCCGAGAGTTTAGTTTGTGGTCCGGGTGGAAGCATGAGTCGAGTTCACAAGCAGAAAGTAAAGCGGATATCCATGAGCAGAGCTGTATATTCTCCTTTGTTTACTTAGTTATGTCTGTGAAATACTCTGTAATGAGGTTCTGTGTTTTTCTTACACTCGCTACACATTTTCCTATTTTTTCCCATGTGTTTTCTGTGCAATCGCTCGAGGAGACTCGTGCACCATTATATAAATTATTTATTTTCCCATGCCGGTCTTTTATTATGGTATGAGCCGTCTCTGATAACCCGGCCCCTAAACATCAGGTAATGACAAACCAGACTGTGACTGGTCGCTTTACATGTCAGTTAGATGGCTTTTCCTGTCTAAGTAGGCGGTTCTTTGCCAATGTTAGTTGCGACGGACCCCAGACCTTTGCTGCTTAAGTCAAAGGTAAGGCTGCGCGGGACTAGGGAGCCCCTAACCTAACCCTTTCCCTAACCTTAACAGTGTGTGGAAGTGACGCCCCGTTTTGGAGTTGGTGCAACCCCTTTTTGGAGTAACCCCACCTTCTTTTGGAGATTCCGCCCCCATTTGGAGATCTCCGGCCTGCAACTACACATACTTGGCTTTAACTACTACACTAGAACGGGCAAAATGATTGACTGACTGGCTGATCAAAGAACGTGTCTGCGGCCCGCGGTCACATTTTGTTTGCTGTTTACACAGTCTAATGCTGTTACAGAGACCAGTGATACCTTAGGACACTTATTTCAGTAAGATATCTTTCAGGAAGAATTAACATTTTCTGCCACACCATTCCATTAAATAATCATTTACAGCACCTTTAAATTGACACGGCGTCTAAAAACGCTGTGCTGTAGCAGAAGATGCTGAAAAAAATAGCGCAACGGTCAAAACGGCCATCTTGCACATTTACACAGGAAAACAATTTAAAAAAACAGCGCGAGCGGATGCAAAAACATGATGTGAATGGCCCCTAAGACCTATCATCAGTGCTGCAGGCTGGAGATCTCCAAATGGGGGTGTAATTTCCAAAAGAGGGCGGGGTTACTCCAGAAAGGGCGGGGTTACTACAAAAGGGGGTTGCTCCAATTCCAAAAGGGGGCATCACTTCCACACATGGTTAGGGTTAGGCAAAGGGTTAGGTAACCTACATTTGGTTAGGTGCTCCCTATTTCTTTGCTGGCGGTTTGGAGTTCCCGCCCATTTTTAGAGCTCTGCTTGCAGCTATATCCCTTTCCATTAATGACCAACGCAGAGGGTTCAGATTTTTGGTGTAGACAATTTTATAGAACGTTTAGAGAACAGCGCATATATGGTCAATTCTCACGTTCTGCTTTAAGAAACTGCAATGTTTGTATTTAGCCATCCAAATAATTCCCAAGCAAAAACAGATACTTGGGTTAATAACTGACCATTCACTGACATCTACTGGGTTTAGGAAGTTAATGCAGAAGTTTCACACCTGACCTTGTCACTCACGTACATTGTAAATACAAGGCTGCTACACTCCAAACTGCTCTTTCCTTATCCCCGAAAATGAAGAGAGGTGATTATGATCAAAAAGTGACCAGCAACATTTTGTGTGAAACTCCCTCAGTTGAACAGTTGGAGGATATATTGCATGCAGGTCAACTGTCCTGTAACAATGTTGATGAAATGTGGCCTAATTTGTTTCTGGGGGACATGTAAGTGCATTTATTTGTGGCTTGTATACTGTGCATTAAAAAAAAAACAACAACTAAAAAAACATGATCCCTACTATGTGTTATTCCTTTATAAACAGGTACATGTCTCATGGCAGGTATGGCCTATGGAAACTGGGTATCACTCATGTGTTAAATGCTGCACATGGTAAAATGTGTTGCAAAGGAAGTGATGATTTGTATGGGACAACTGTGAAATACAATGGCGTGCCGGCCAGTGACCTGCCTACGTTTGATATTTCACCTTTTTTCTACCCTTCAGCGCACTACATTATGAAGCGCTCTGTACAACTGAGGTATGCAAAACACCTCATTAATGCATTAATACATTGATGATATCAGGTTCTGTAAATTTGCATAGGTTAATTCATTCACCCATAGCTTGTATGTAGTATTAGATATAGTTATAAATACAGATTAAAGATTCATTGTTATTTTCATTGCTTTAAGTATCTCGTTTCACCAGCTAAAGTGTTTGTGCTTTGTGCTGTGGGAGTGAACCATTCAGTTGCTCTGGACTTTGCTTATTTAATGATATATTGCAATTACACTTTGGTGGATGTCATCCTAAAAGTGAAAGAGAGAAGATGGATTTTTCCAAACTGAGGATTTCTGAAGCAATTGATTACACTCAACAGTGAACTACAAGTCAAAGGCAAAGTAACTTGCATAGTAGGTCTACATCTTATGATGGAGGCATGGAATAAATCATCTCCCTTTACATAAACTGAAAAAAATATATTCTTCAAACAATTATGCAATTCAGAAATGTATATAAACAAATAATAACATTCAATCATCTTAAACTCCTCCTCCCAAGGATCAACTACAACAATCAAAATCATCATAACAATAATAAAAAAAAAAATGTTCTCAGTACAATAATAGATTTCTGTCTCCTTTTAAATGTATTTGAAAAAACTAAGATGAATTTTGTATTACATTGTCAATAAAGACATCTTGAACTGAACTAATAAGATGTAAGTTTCTATCTAAAGTATGTAAATGTCTTAAAACTAAGATGATGAATAACAAACATCGTTACTCTGTTTCCTACTCTCATACAAAGAGGCATAATGTTCACTTAACACAATTGTCATTATTGTACCATTCACTCGTCATCGGATGAATCACCACCCAAGTCACTTGTGGCACAGACCACGATGTCCTACTACAGAAATAAAAATAAGTGGATAGAATGGCAGAAGGGCTGTAGCTAATGGTGTGAAAGGTAGTAACAATTCTAGGGGCCTGTAGGCCCACAACAAATTTTTAACTGTATTTTGTAATATGAAAGGGGCCCAGACCAATATACATTGAGGGGGCCCAGAATTTCTTGCTATGGCCCTGCCAAAAATAGTTAGGCATTAGCGGCTGTCAGGTACAATAATTGTAAATAATAACTCTCCAATTTTAAAGGTGCACTCAGTAATTTTTTCCTCATTAAAAAAGTTTAACTCCTAAAGACATGAATTGTAATTTTGCAATATATATAGTAAATCATGACCACTCATATTAAAATGAAGAATCCAGTCATATCAGTAACCTTATAAAAGCTGTGTTATTCTACATTGAGAGGGTCCACACATGGGGGCTGCCATGTTAGAATCACATGATCAGCTGAATACTACTCACTTAATCTCAGTAACTGTCCTGTTATTTGACACGTTCACTCATTGATTAAAGTAATCATGGCTGACTGTGAATACTACATTTCTACAATGACATCTGAAACTGAAAACTATTGATTTTAAATTATGCTGCATCCAAGCCGCTAGGTGTCAGTGTAAGTCCAAAATGACACAAAGACAAAAGAGTGCACATTTAACTCATAAGAATGTATTTTCAATTATGTGGCCAATAAAGTTTTCAGTGTCATTATTCAAGATTAATCACCAGACCGCTGCTGCTTTACTACCAAGTTTAATACACACTACAGTACACAGGAGGCGTTGTCACAAGCTACTTATTACCTATTCTACGCTTTTTGGGATGGACCAATCACAGTCGTTTGTGATTATTGGAAAAGCAGTGGTGGAAAGAGTACTTTTTTTTTTCTTAAGTAAAACTACTGCTACTAAAGGAATAGTTCACTTGAGTACAAGTAGAAGAAATATAATGACTCAAGTAAGAGTAAATATGTAGTTTGCCGAAAAACTACTCAAGTAATTACGTTACAAGTTACTTTATGAAAATTATATTATATATAGTATATACGCTTCCATTTTTAGAACACAAAGACATTTTTGTTATTGAAAGAAACTTATGCTTCCTTTCACTAAGGATGCATTAAATTGATCAAAATACTGTCAAAATCATTAACTGCCAATATTATTATGGTTTGAAATAATTGTTTTATGTGATATTTATTCAATTTTTTCTTTACCTGTGATGGCAAACATAAACTGTCACCTGTTCCTTACAAAAGCATTCTAAAGTGCTAATTTGGTACCAAAGAAAATGTTCTTACTATTAGAACAAATGAAAATGGCTGCGCTACCATGCGGAAATCACAATACAGTGGGGTTTTCCCCCATTTGCTGAGGTATTGAGTTCTTACAAGTTCCTTTACACTTGCAAGTCAAAATTTGGTTTTAAAAATAGGCAAAAAGAAACTGAAAATTCTATTTTCTCATAAAGTCTATTGTTTTAGAGAGATGAAGGCTATTCCATGCATTACTGTTTTGAAAAAAGAACCTCTAACCAGGATAGAGAGGGAAGTGGACAGCCAAATGCACAACAAAAAGACAAGTAAATCATAGTCTCTAGTTTGAGAAACAGACTCCTCACAGGTCCTAAACTAGCAGCTTCTAAATGCCAAAGACCTGCATTGCTGCAAGAGGATTCTTGGACAAACAGAAAATTTTAAGAATACAACATTTATTTAAATAGAAATAGCCATTTGTAACACTCTAAGTGTCTCTAAATAGTCTCTAAACTACATAATGTGCATTGTGACTGAAACGCATTCCTTTTTCAGGTTGATTCTCATTCATGTATGTCCAAGTATTTTGGCTAAGTTAGCATACTGTACAAAACTAATATAATACAATATCATACAATATCATTATCCTCTATGATATTGCAGCAATTATCCAGATATGGAATGAGATTATTAAGCAAACTGTTATCAACTCCTACATGCCAACTGAATAAAATAATGCAAAAATAAACATTTCACACAGTGTTTAGTGAGAGATATGATTGATTTAAACACTAAAAGTGGTTGTTCTGTATATGTATTATTGTATTACAATTGTAGTAATAAAGTCTTAATTAAAATTATGGTTATTTAACATATTGAGATATTATTATTAAGTAAATTGTAGCATTTGGTTACATTACGTTTTATGATTTCTCATACCTTCTTTATATAACATCCATCCCTTGCGCACTTTTGGCCTCTAGCGGGTGAGGCTTTTCAGACAGATAAACAGAAGCACAGGGCAGGGAAGTACATTACAGCACCGTGAGCGAGAGTGTTACCCGCTAGGAAGGTTTATTTTGAACAAGAGGGGCGAACGGTTATGGAATTTCACATGGGAGTGCAATACCGAACTGATGTGGATTGATAGAAAGGGAGAGCCGTCTGTGCACGCGATGGTGCGAGGAACCGGATGGCGTGAAAACAAATAATATTCAGTGAAAAATCAAAAGAAGATCGCAATGTATGTAATTGTAACTATATCAGATATTATTAATAAAACACGGGAACTCGTTGTGTGGGCATTTTTTGCCCCCATATTTTGAATTTCTGGATATTTTTGTCAATTTCGGGGGCATTTTTGCTCTGAATCCCCGGTAATTTCCGACACTATTGGCATTGTATCTTAAAAAGTTATAAACAAGGTATATAAAAAGTTTGTTTTAGACATTTAGTAGCAAGTAAGCAAGATATCCCCACAAACTATGTTGTGTTAATGTTTGACACAGTTAAAACATTGCCTACCTTAAACAAGTGAAGTTTGATCAGTGATTAAGCGTGTTCAGACAGTTCCCTCATACCTGAATGAATGGCTCCTTTCCAGAATAAAATAAAATATGCTGAAAATCACAGTATTACAGTTCTTGTATTGTGACAGGGCAGAAAGTCTTGGAGAAGCAAGAGAACAGAGGACACTGGCGGTAGTTTATGCAAGCTGCTGTGCTCATGGTGCTGAGCCATGCGGGCTTCCGTCCTGCCGTGCACAGTGCATTTTAGTTAATAAACAGATTTAGAGCTTATAAATTTCCTCTTCACAAAAATTCAGAAATTCAGTTTTTTTTTTTTATTTTGTTTTTTTTTTTACTTTGTATTGTGGCGAAGTTGAATACTTCATTTTTAATAAACTTAAGTAAAAGTAAAAGTACTATTATTTACTTAAAAAAGTTGAAACATTTGACCAGAGTAACCAGTAACCAGAGTAGTTGTAATTCGTTACTTTCCACCTCCGTGGAAAAGGAATTATATTTAAATATTTTATATAGATTTCTCTGTCAGATACCAATCCTTGTAATAAACGTATTTTAACCATCATTTGTTTCAGCGGCAAATTTCTCCAATAAGACAAAAACGCGCCGATATCTGAATGGGGCTCAATGGAGGATTCGGCTTTCTGAGCCATCATGCGCCCCCTGGCGGAAGAATATATTGTTCCATAGGAATACTTATTCACAGTAACATCCAAGTGCCTTTCCGTTATTACGTGTAGACGTCTACCAACAGCGGTGTGCCAAAATAGTCAGCGGTATCGGGTGACCGAACACATAAAGAGCACCTGTTAATGTGGATCACGACGTGCCAAACTGGTTATGTATGCTGAGCCCCCTAGAAAGACAGCAGGAAAACATCCATTCGGGCATAATCTCTGTTTTATCTGGGCCAGTTCAGAAGAAGAATGACAGCTCAGAAAAATAAACACGGACTCCTGGCTATTAAAGAGTTAGAGAACATTCTGGACACATGTAAACTTGACCTAACTCCAGTGGACGAGGTCTGGCCGAACCTGTACATCGGAAACGTGTAAGTCCTGCATAACTGATCATCATATTATTATGGTAATATAGCCTATAGTACGCAAATAACTCTTATTTTAAGATTTACTATTGTGTGTGTTGTGTGTGTAGGCTGTCCAAATGGTTTCAATTCATTCTTATATTATGCTTTGAGAAGCTATTCATATCACATTCTGTTATAATTATTTGCCTTGATTTTTGTAGATCTCAGAGTTTTATACCGTGCATCTCTGTTAAAATCAGTTCTGCAGATAAATCATTTTAATACCTGTCATAATGGTTGTTCTCTTACATAACACATCTTTCAATTCTTCTACAGGGCCATCGCTCAAAATAGAAATGCTTTAAAGAAAATGGGCATCACTCATGTCTTAAATGCTGCCCACTCGAAGCAAGGCAGTATTGGGGACCAGAGCTATTACGACAATGCAGTTGTATATTATGGTATCCCAGCAGACGACTCTTCATCATTTGACCTCAGTGTGCACTTTAAAATGGCTTCTGATTTCATCCACAAAGCCCTGAGGAAGAAGAATGGTAAGTGACCACAGTCAATGATATTAAAGTAATTGCCAAACAAGGATTTTGTCCATTTTTCAATTAAACACTGATTCATTTTAATAGTTATGATAATTAAAGCATAAGCCTCTGTATTTATGCAATCATTAAATTAAAGGAATATTCTGGGTTCAATACAAGTTAAGCTAAATTGACAGCATTTGTGGCATAATTTTGAATACCACAAAAAAAAAAAAAGAAAAATCATCCCATCCCTCCTTTTCTTTAAAAAAAAAAAAAAAAGCAAAAATCTGGGTTACAATAGAAGTGAATGAGGCCAATCCGTAAACGTTAAAATACTCATGATTTTAGTGTGATAAAATCACTAAAACAGCAGTAAAAACTATTATTTGAACAACTTTTATAGCTCAAATAATACATAATTTTAACAGAAGAATTAATGTAAGTGCTTTTATAAAATTATTAGATTCACGTTTCCGCCCTTAAACCCTCCAGAAATTTGCCCCATTCACTTCCATTGTAAGTGTCTTACTGTAACCCCGATTTTTGCTTGGATGGATGGATGGATGAGTCAAAAAATGTTTTTGTGGTAATCAACGATATGCCATGCCGGATGCATTGCGCCAGTTTCGTCATCAGCAAAGTGCTCAAGCACTGAACTCAGCCCAATTTTTCTAAACGCACGTCTTTAAACGTGCAGAATGCGCATGTGCCTGAAATTATTTGCACTAATTAGTGGGTCCACAAGGTAGCGACACTCACATTTAAGCCTTTGCTGTCACTAAGTAGTGCTAGAAGAATATGTAATTGCTGCTAAAAAACATGAGACGAAAGTGTAAATAACAACAGTGGATGTGCAAATCAAGAATGCATGTGTGAGGAGGTCCGGAGATACCTGCATTTGTATAACTCAAGTCTGAAGGAATATAAAGACATCTTTATGTGTCTAAACTCTTGAGAAGAAATAGTCCACTGTCTCTCGTAGCGCGCATGCACCAACCGCCTGTGTATGGCGGACGGCCAAATGAAGTATACTTTGAAAGGCTCACGTTCGACTGTACACAAACAGCCAAGCGTTCGTGTCAAAACCAAAGCATACTTGGGGTTTAACTTGTATTGAACCCAGAATATTATTTTAAACAGTTTTTCCCCATCCTAAAGAACCCATATGACATCAAAATGTATCTTATCTTCTAAAACCATCCAATGCTTTAACATTGGTGACTTACATTATCCTTTGGTTAGATTAGTCAAAAACTCAGTTTTTTACACATTATGTGCTAAAATTATTTTCTATTGCAGCAAAAATGGCTGTTATTCATAATTTTGAGGACAGAATACATTATGCCTGCACTCAAAAAAAAAAAAAAAAAAAAAAAAGGATTTTTGCTGCTTGTTCAATTTTACTTAATTAAAATGAACTAAAGCAACACAATTTTAGAACATTTTGACACAACTTAATTTCGTTGCGTTCTATCCATTTCAATTTGTAAAGTTGAAGTTAACCGTACTTAATCAATTTGATAGGGAGAACAAGTGTTGAAATTACGTGTTATTTTATGCATTTTTGAGCAAGATGAAAATATGAGGAGATTTGTTTAATGTTCTGTTATATTTTTATTTAAAAAGAGTGTCTTGTTATGCTAGAATTTTGTGGTGAAGAATGGCACTTGTGCTTAGGTTGAGGATGGACTTTCATTTTCAAGTGATGTTTGATTCGAGTGCTACTTGGCTCTATAAACAGTTGCTGTTAAATTGACAGTGGAACAGTTTTACTGTCCCTACACTTGCTCACCTGGCATATACTAATGATTAATCATATAAATGAAGTTGGACCAACACAAGAAAATTAATTAAATAAACCTTAGTAAATCGAGTTTGACTAACCTAACGAAGTTGCGTTAAAACTGCTATAGTACATTAATTTGACCTAATCCAACTAAATTATGTTGGCTCAATGAAACTGGCTTATTCTGAATTAAAGACATTCAGTTGTGTGTGAAGAAATTATATAACTCAATAAAGTAAGGGTAATGACTTAATTTTTTGAGTGTGATAAACAGTCTCTGTGTTTTATCTTTAGGAAAGGTGCTGGTTCATTGCATCATGGGAATGAGTCGGTCTGCCACTCTGGTTCTTGCATACCTCATGCTGCGTCAGCGCCTTACTCTCCGCACTGCCATCCAAACGGTTGTACTACGACGAGCAATCTATCCTAACAGGAATTTTTTGAGCCTTCTCCTGGATTTGGATATTCAGTTGCAGAGAAAACGAATGTTGTGTCCCATTCTCTGACAGTAAACGGTCACAAATGTCTCGAGCACACAAATGCACATGCATTCATTTTATATTAATGCGGTAAAAGGGTAACCATCATTGGTATGTTAACATTATTTATAATATTGTCATATTAAAAATGACGTCCCTCCTCCCCCCACCCCACCAAACATGTGTGCCTTTCAGGTTTAGTATATGTATAGACCACCTTTGTACTTTTCCATACATTGACAAGGTTATTGTATAAAAAAACTGACCATTTAACATTTTAATATTGTTCGAAAAGGCTTTAATAGACCATGTAACATGGGTGATTTTTATGTGCACAATGTAGTATAAATGAGGGTTGTTATTTTTATGAAAGTCTTTATGATACTGTATTCAAGTTGCAGATCTTTGCACTGTAGTACTTGTGTTAAGTGAAAGTGCCAAATGCTCCACACACGACAATTGATATTTACCAGTGGAGTCAGTATTTAACACAGAATATCAGATTAAGCAGTATTAAATTGTGGTTCATAGTCCAAAAATGCAGATGAACCAAGAAAACACTCACTGTTAAAAGTATACCTTTTACTTAGCTTTTGACAGCCAGGTTTGGAGAACTTACGGGCCAACAACAACACCCTTCTGTTGACACAATCCTAAAAGCCCTGTTTAAATGTCTGATCAGCTCTCTTGGATGTGATTTTAGTGTACCTTTTTGATTTAATAGCAGAATAATGTGTTTCCCTCAGCTCATTGCTTCACACAAGTTTCTTTGTTATCTTGGAGGAAATTTAAAGGTATAAAAACTTTTGTTAAATTTACTGTATACTTACAACATTTAACTGTACATTAAACTAATTTGACTTGTCCCTCCTTTTCTTTAAAAAAGGCAAGAATCTGGGTTCCAGTGAGGCACTTACAATGGCAGTGAATGGGGGCCAGTCCATAAACATTTAAATACTCACTGTTTCAAAAGTATAGCCACAAGACACAATATGAGTGTTAATATGTGTGGAGGAGTGGTGGTGGTGTAGTGGACTACAGCACTGAACTGGTAAGCAAAAGGTTGTTGGTAAGCAAAAGGTTGTTGGTTCAATCCGCACAGCCACCACCATTGTGTCCTTGAGCAAGGCACTTAACTCCAGGTTGCTCCAGGGGGATTGTCCCTGTAATAAGGGCACTGTAAGTTGCTTTGGATAAAAGCATCTGCCAAATGCATAAATGCAAATGCATAAATGTAATATGATTTTAGTGTAATAAAATCACTTACTAATCTTTTCTGTGTGAAGTTATAGCCAATTTTACAGCTTCGTTGCCATGAAGATGTAATGTCAACAAACCCTAAAATGACTGTAAAAATTATGATTTAAACAACTTTACAGCTCAAATAATACATGAGTTTTAACAGAAGAATTATTGTAAGCGCTTTTATAAAATTATAAGATTCACATTTCTGCCTTTAACCCTCCAAAAATTGGCCCCATTCACTTCCATTGTAAGTGCCTCACTGTAACCTTGATTTTTGCTTTTTTTAAAGAAAAGGAGGGATGAGTTAAATGTAATGTTTATAGTAATCAACATTATGCCACAAATGCTGTTGATTGAACTTAACTTGTGTTTAAACCAGAATATTACTTTTAAGTGTTTTTTTTTGTTTGTTTGTTTTTGCTATGCTATTAAGTGTTTTTGACAGTGTCAGTAACATCTGCACTACTGGATTCATATACGGATCACTCACACAAAGCGAGGTGTCAAATAATATTTAGATTTTTATGTATATGTTAATTTAAATAAAGTAAATGTAAAAGTGCTTCTCTTGTTGCATAGTTTCATTTTTGTAACAAAACCAGTAACAGTATATTTGTTGAGATTTACATGTTTGTGTTATTAAGAAATGTAATTAATTAGGATTGTATAAAGGAAAGCACTATTATAGTATGTGATCTGGCAGTATGAAAATCTTTTTACACGTGTACAAAGTAAATACTTATGGAAATATTCCCGGAATATTTTGGTCTTTGTTTGGCTGCTGTAGAATCTGCATCCAAACTGCAGACGTGAGAACAGAATGTAAACTGTGTGAATGAAGGCGATATTTCCTGTTTTTGGAGTCATGCGACTATTGAAATATAATTGCTTCAAAAATGGTGTCAAACAGGGCCAGTAATGACATATAGTCTCCAATTTGGCCTGCGTACATTAATCCTTATTGGAAATGTGCTTTCTAATGGGGTTTCATCAGTGTCTCCCCTGAATTCTCTAATCCCCTGTGTGATGAGACATGGAATGAGACTTGTTGCCAAGATGAATGCTCAATTATGCAGTTTTAGCACACAAAGCTGTGCTAATAAGAAAACTCCAGTTGCACAGTACAAGTGATATGGAATAAATTCATTTATTTGCTTGCCAGGTAATTTATTACATTTAGCATTTCACATTTAACTTAAACTTAAAAAAAAATTTAAAACTTTGCAAAAAACAAAATTTTTTGCAGACTGTTCTGTAATATGTTTGCATTGTTAGTCATGTACCTCACATGGCCCCTGCTTTTGCTTTATCTTCCATTGTGCTTCCAAGTCTCACCAGCAGAGTACAGTGCTTTGCTATGAAATGTAGACTTTAAACCGCTACTAGTTGAAGAAAATTCTGCTCTTTGTACTGAGTCACAAATCCTGGTCTATCCTTACTAAGCACACAACAACATGGGCCTCTTTTGTGACGTTCTGCCACATTCTGAAGACATTTGCTATATTGATAAATAGATCAGGTTCTATCCTGTCCTTTGTCACCTTGCCAATGACATTTCATCATCATGCAGATCTGTTTGAAGGACCTCACTCATCAAGACTGTAATGGAATAACATTAACCTACACAAACCTAAAGCAGTCAAACTCATTCCTCTGTACTTGCTCTTCTTGCAGTCACCCTGACAGCTTGTCCTGCAGCTGTGCAGCCAGAGGAAGCCAGGCCCAAACGCATTCTCCAGACACAGAGAACATTTAATTAAGACACTACTTTGCTTCCTGATTAGCTGTTTGGCATTCACTGTATGTTGATCAATCATGGAAGCAGTTGAGAAGAGAAACCGGGAACAGACACGAGCAGTTAAGCCAATTGTGTGTATACTGTATATCAGTGAACTGAGGAACCAGCTCTGCGTGGGCTCAAGCCAAGTCTTCTCTCCTGATCTGATTGTGGAGGAAAGAGAGGCGCAGAGGGGGTGGCGCTGATCACTGCAATACTGTCACACAAATGCTCTGGAGAGCAGACACATCTGTAAATGATTACATTGTGTCAGTGTTCTCTCAGGGAAGACTGTCAAGGATTAGATATCTGAACTTGGATAAAAAGAATAAACAAACAAATCAGCCCTGAAGCAACATACAGCATGCTTTGACATGTAAAAACTGCTTTGAAGAAATAGCATTTTATGAAAAGCATAGTTAAAAACATATATGCTGCTCTTCAACTATCTACTTTGAATTCAGAAAGTATCCATGACTTAAAACCAAATGGGGTCTTTCACAAGAGATATTCTGTAAATATGAAATGGGAAAATTTTGATCACTTCATATAAATCATATAGGGTGAATACAGGAAAAGTGGGACACTTTCTGATCAAGTTTCATTGGTATTTCTTAAATATGATCCAAATGCTACATCAATGTCATCTCATACTACACTGTTAACCAAAAAATGTGCTTCTTGTGTAACATCTAAATTAATTGGTTTTATTCAAGTCAAAAAATATAATTTAACATCACTGGATCAACCTGAAAATAAATAACTCTTTAAGGTTCAAAGTAGCTTACCACTTTGAACTTAATGTTGATTTTTAGTTATGGAGGAATACACACACAATGTAAATAATAATAGTTATTTCACAAAAAATAAATAAAAATAAAATAAATAATAATAATTTTTGACTCAAGCTGTATATTTTTACGATTCTTACTAGTTTTAATTAGGTTGCTGTTACTCTCCAATCCCAAAAGTTGTCATTAATAAAAACAATAAAGTGGTCTTATTTAAACAGTACTTGAAAAATCACATTTTGGAATCATAACTCAAATATATACATTCTTAAACTTTGGCTTCGAGTACTACTAACTCAAAATTATCAAGTACAAAATTGCAGCTGTGTGGGATACCCATAAGCCCTTGTACTTGAATAAATGATGTACTGTATGTTTGGTCAAGACAAGTGAACTTATGGAGAAATATAATAATTGTTACCATAAAAAAAAAAAAAAGAATTATATAGTTTAAATTCTAATGACTATTGTTGTTTTGTTGTAGCTGGTTGATAGTTGTGATTTGTATGAAGTCACCATTAGGATGATTAGCATTACCTCTGGTGAACTTGGAGCCTGTTAATTTTAAGTCTTTCTTCTCTACTCAACTGTACCTTAGGAAAGTACAGATTTATGTGCCCTAATTAGTACTGAGGAGAATCAACTGTGCCATATGGCTAACATAGAGTAATTTTCCTTATACTATATAAGACTTGCTATAACATAAATATAATATAAATAATTAAATAAAAACAACAATACTTTAATCACATATGAGTTTACTTGTAACTAGTAATCTGTACTTATATAATTAAATTCACTTTACTTGAGCCAAATAAGTAGGTTTACTTAGAAAAAGCATGCAAACCTATTGCTTAAAAAAATCTCAGGTCAGCTAATTAGATTGTACAGTGCACGATGATAGATGATTAAGTTTAAGTGACCCACTTTAGCTGTGTTCAACCCACTGCATTTCCAAATAAAGAATAAAGAAAGCCAGACTTATGCATTGCACTGCACTGCTGTGTATCACTTAAAGATACTCTAGGACACACACTTTATAAAAGAAACAAAGAAAAGTTTAGTAAAATTTATTGTGAGTTATTGTGATTCTTTAATGTATGAGGTTACAATAATAGTAAGTAATAACACCTGTTCCCTCTTAAGAGGGAACAGGTGTTCATGGCTTTCACACCCAGGCCATTAATTCCTTTTATTAGCTTCATAAAGCTGTAATTACTATGGGGCTCAAAGCTTGCTTCACCGGTACCGAAAGAACAACTCTTAGTTAAGGCTTTTCCTGTTTTACACATATAGCCTAATTTACTGAACTAAACAGTTTCAGCTTAAATGAAAAGAAAGCAGAATATATTTGATAAGATCTCTGACAAGCTCTTTTACAGAACTTGTTGCTGAAATTGCATGTGCACAAATCTCGCCATTTATCAAAGACTTGCCCTCAAGGCAAGTGAAAGGAACATCTGGATTTGAAGAGTGTTTAACCTAACAGCTGGCTTCATGTGAATGAGACCTCTCGAGATTATGTGCATTAGCCTACACAATGACTCATGATAAAGATGGATGCATGCACTAAAAGCTATGATTGCCCCACCTTTACCTTCTTCTCCACTGCAGGAGTGACTTACATCACTTGGGATCTAGCCAAGATATACACAATATGTGCACATTTAAGATCAGAAAATGTTCAAAACGTCTAGGGAAAGACAGTGCTTAGAAGGTTTCTAAAAGCAAACCAGCCTGCCCACTAAGACCTGGAAGAGCTCTTTGTATCCAGGGAGGTTTATAATTATACACCATTTAAAAAAAGAAACAGCTTCTAAAGGCATATCTGTGGACTGGCTGTCGACAACGTCCCTGACCAAGGAGAGAAGAGCAGGCAACTTGAGAACGAGGAAAGAAAGAAACACTGGCTGGAAAAAATGTAAGTTCACAGAAGGAGGAGAAATTTTCAAGGCTTTTAGAAGGTAACCTTTTGGTGTTTCATACAGCTATTATGTGAAAGATTTTCCATAAAAAGCCCTCAGCATTCACTTTAATGATGTTAAGAGCTGGAGTGTAGTGTCAATGTGCTCTCAAGCTCTAGCAACCAGAAGATTTCACATGCAATGGCCTCAGGTGGGCTCAATAGTTTGATGGGCCCTTTGAAATAAAGAGGGATGGAGAATGTGTCTAAATTGCATGGCAAACCTATTAACATGATAATATACACAATGGCAATGTGCACTGTAATATCTGTTTGCCATCAAATCATGTCGTTATAAGTTCCTGTGAAGCCTTTCTGCAAGTTTTTTCTTAAAAAAATGGTCATATGCTTCATTTTGTTTCTGTTCCACACTTGCACATACATGGACAAACATGTTAAAAAGGCAACAGTGCGGTATGACTGAATGAACAATGACTGTGATTTCTGTAAATTAGGTTAGGTTGCTGAATCAACATCCTTATTGATGCTGGAACAACATTCCTATCAACCAGTAAGATTTTAGTTTAAGGTTAGGTTAGGTTAGGTTAGGGTAAGGGCTAGGATTGGGGTTAGGGTTAAGGTTAGGTTTGGGATTAGGTTTAGGACTGGGGTTGAAACTTCAACAACATTCTCATAACCCTAGAATTTCCCTCTGGTTTTAGGGGTAACTAATAGTTAGGTTTGGAGTTATGGTTAGCTGTATGATAAGGGCTATGTTTGTTTGATAGGAATGTTGTTCCAAAAACAAGAAAAGATGTTGATCAAGGAGCATGTCCTACTTGGAAAAGTCACGGCCACCAAATATGCTGCAGGATACTAGATCTGGCTCTCTTTTTTTTTTTTCAGGATGTCTCTCAAGGAGTTATGTGCCTATGAAACACCCTCTGTTGTTGAAATGCAGAACTTCCTTTTGGCTGACAGACGGCCCACTGGACATGTCAACCAAGTGTGGCCTAATGTGTACATTGGCAATGAGTGCGTATCAGGCAATAAGTCTACCGTTCAAGAAACACATATACAGTGCAACAGGCTGCACCCACAGAGGAATATAAAGGTGCAGTGTCACATGTTAGAAGCAAATCATGACACAGCCAGACATCTAATATATCATCTAACAACCAATAAGACAACCTGATCATATTCACTCTAACATTGTATATGTATTTAGTAGATACTAGGTGTCCATCAATGTGATGTATTAGTGATGGGAATTTAAGGAAAATAACTCTCCATCATGGCTCTTAATAGTTTACAGTACTTAAGATATTCCTTGTTTTTGTATTCTTAGGGTTGCTGCACGAGACAAGCCAATGCTGTACAGTATGGGGATCACACACATTGTGAATGCTGCTAGTGGACCCCCTCATGTCAACACTGGACCTCACTTTTACAGAGACATGTCTATAGATTACTATGGAGTGGAGGCTGATGATTCCTCAGACTTCCTCATAAGTGTATACTTCTATCCAGCAGCAAGGTTCATTCGAGCTGCATTGTCAAAAAACGGTGAGTTAAGCTGCAGGAAACATGACATTCCTCAACAATATTCCTTGATACTCACAAAAATGTAAAGGTAAAATGTGTCATTTTTTGAAGATTCTTCTTCGGTAACAACTTATTATGCAGTGAAACAATAAGTATGCTTTTTGTTGGATGATTTCCCTGAAAAGTGTAAACACTGTGGCTCTGTGGCACTACCAAAATTGCTCCCAACCAAACTTCACCTTAATCTCCAATATTTTCATATTGCTATACTACTTGCATGTACACTCACTGTGCACTTTATTAGGAACACCTGTACACCTGCTTATTCATGTGATTATCTAATCAGCCAGTTGTGTGGCAGCAGTGCAATGCATATAATCAAACAGATATGGGCCAGGTGCTTCAGTTAATGTTCACATCAACCATCAGAATATGAAAAAAATGTGATCTCAGTGATTTCGACCATGGCATGGTTGTTAGTGCCAGATGGGCTGGTTTGAGTATTTCTGTATCTGCTGATCTCTGGGATTTTCACGCACAACAGAGTTCTCTAGAGTTTACTCAGAATGGTGCCAAAAACAAAAAACATCCAGTGAGCAGCAGTTCTGTGGACGGAAACGCTTTATTGATGAGAGAGGTCAAGGGAGAATGGCCTGGTTTGAACTGACAGAAAGGCTACAGTAACTCAGATGACCACTCTGTACAATTGTAGTGAGCAGAATAGCATCTCAGAATGCACAATATATCCTTGAGGTGGATGGCTACAACAGCAGAAGACCATGTTGGGCACTTTATTAGGACCATAGTGTTCCTAATAGATGGCTCAGTGAGTGTATAGCTGACATGTCTGTATGTTAATGTACCATAATCCTTTAAGGTTTTGAATAAATACTGTTATATAAAAAGTTGTACATCACCATATTACCCACTGGTCCAAGGCTTTAAGCTGAATGTCTTGCACTCTGTTCTTTAGGAAGAGTGTTTGTCCACTGTCTGATGGGTGTGAGTCGCTCAGCCACCCTGGTGTTGGCCTTTCTCATGATTTGTGAGGATCTGACTTTAATGGAGGCCATTAAAGCTGTACGCCAACACAGGGACATCTGTCCTAATCCTGGCTTTCTTAACCAACTTCGACATCTTGACATGAGCATCGTCCGAGAGAGGAAGAAAAAACTGGAAGCTAACAAACTGTAACTGAAAACTTGGTAACAATGTAATCAATCCCATTTCAAGGGCCTCCACCCTCACGTCTTTGTGCCAGTTCTATTGGGCCAGATCTTATTTGCTAATACCCCTTGTTCTGCAGTGGCATAGTGGGTATCAGAAGACAAAATTGAAGGGTTTCCTCGTAAACTGTAAATAACTTCCAAAGGGTAGCAGGGTCACAAAATAAATGGCAGTTTTTTAAATATCTTCCAGATGAGACATACTTTGAACTTGTCTTAAAATGAGCCAGCAAGCATGTTTGGCTTTTTTACTGGAGTGAAATGAGACGGTTGTGGCTTGCTCTTTATCATGGGAAGGTGGAAGAGCAATGCATAGCTAAATGTCTTCAGGTTCGATCCCCTGTAGTGACTTTTTTTAATGGGTCTCATATGCCCCAGCATATTAAGCCCATGGATATTTGTTATGACATTGGTGGCCAGTCAAGAATATCATGAAATACTGTAGCAATTAAAATCATTAGTCCAGTGGATAAGACCAAAAATCTTATCACATTGTTCCTTCTGAAACACTTCAAGTTTTTTGTTGCAATTAAATTGGCAGAAATCCATGATTCCCAACCAGGGGTACTTTGTTAGTACAGGTTTTGTTAAATCTGTAGGTCTTTGTAACATTTAAGTGATATTTGTTTAATTAACATTTGTACCAATGATGGTGTATTACCTAGTGTGTTATATTTCAGACTTGTTAAACTCCACCATACAAATAGTACAAATGACTTTTGTTAATCGTTCCATCTGGATTTCATTTATGAATACAGTTGCCGTTAACAAGATTTTTCCTCAGTTAAAGTTTCTCTATGATGGCCTTCAAGAACTGTTAAAACTTACAGTATGATAGACAAACAAGCTCAGGTGTCTCATTAAATAGAGAAGAAATTACAATGTGAGTCTGTGAGTTTGTATCCCACAGTATTTTTGGTTTTTAGCCTTTTGGCCTCTCATTTGCAGATAGAATATGAGACACCATCTACTGTATATATGACCTGCAGTGTCTTCTGCTGACAAACAGACAGCCTTTTAGACCTGTCAGTCACATCTGGCCTGGTCTGTACATAGGAGACGAGAAAGTATTGAACCACTATGTTTTTAGTATTCACAATTTGTAGGTTTTTTCCTATTTCTGCCAGCACTATGCCGTTACCATTTAATCTATGCAAGTAAATGATATAATCAAACACATGTAGACATATAGTGCCCCCAAAAATTATTTGGCCACATTTAAAATGTTACATGCATTATGTAACAAAAATTTAAACCAAGCATACTATACACAGTATAGTACAAACACACTTTTCAAGCAAAACAGTTAGGTTTCAAATGCTAAAACAATAGACATATTTTTCAAAAGTAAGACAAAAGTACTTGGACACTTTCTATTTGTCAAACTTTGTGTTACATGCATAGTTAATGTGACGAACTACACCTGTAGTTACCTGTGTAACTTGAGGGGAAATTACTTCACACATCCACTAAATATCACCTTGGGACCAGTTTGGTAAATGTAATTGAAAAATGTCTAAAAGGATAAGCATAATTTGCTTGCAGATGCCACTTGTTTTTATGTTTTGTATCTAATGCAATGAGATTAATTTTAAATGTGACTGGAGTATCCAAATAGGTTTTTTTTACTGTATGTTAAAACAGCTATTCGTTTCTGGTCATCGGCTCTTGATAAAGGACTCCTTGCTGATCTGGGCATCACTCATATTGTCAACTGTGCCGATGGGCCACATCGCATCAACATAGATACTGACTTCTTCACAGACATGAGTTTATCTTACTGTGGAGTAGAGGCTTCAGATCACCCAGTGTTTGATTTGAGCCAGTATTTCAGCTCCACTGCATCCTTCATTAAAGCTGTGCTCTCTCAAAACGGTAAGTCTGACTTGCTTGACCTTCTACTGGCTATTTTTTGTCAGTGATTGCATAAATACTAAATAAGCAGAGGCAGAACAAAATAATAAACGGAGCAGAACAAAGTCAGCAGGCAACAGTCATTTTAATAAGTGAATATGTACATTTTAACCAATGTCAGTTATAAAGAATAAGTTGGATGGTTCTTTGTGTGCTGCAGGTAAAGTGCTGGTTCACTGTGCAATGGGAGTGAGTCACTCTGGAGCTTTGGTTTTGGCCTTCCTCATGATGTGTGAGAATCTCACCCTTACAGATGCCATCATTACTGTCCAACTGAACAGGGACATCTGCCCCAACTCTGGCTTTCTAGAACAGCTGAGAGCTCTGGACAAACATTTAAAAGAATAATTCACAGAAAGATGAAAATTCTGGCATTATTTACTCAACCTTATGTTGTTCCAAACCCATATAGCAGGGCTCTTCAACTACTACTTGCAGGGGCCAGATTATCCAGATGAAAACTTGATGGGGGACTAACTTTTTTCCATATTTACGTTAAAATGAAAAGCAAAGCTAAACACCATTAATATTAATCGTTTGTCTACATTAAAATAGTCCGGGTTCAATACAAGTTCAATACATCTGGCACCAACAATCATGCCATCCTCCAAATCACTGAGATCACATTTTTCCCCATTCTGATGGTTGATGTGAACATTAACTGAAGCTCCTGACCAATGTCTGTGGCTGATTAGATAATCGCATGGATGATTGTTGGTGCCAGATGGACTGGTTTGAATATTTCTGTAACTGCTGATCTCCTGGGATTTTCGCACACAACAGTCTCTAGTATTTACTCAGAATGGAGCCAAAAACAAAAAACATCCAGTGAGTCTCAGTTCTGTGGAAAGAAACGCCTTGTTAATGAAAGAGGTCAACAGAGAATGGCCAGACTGGTTCGAACTGAAGAATGTTATTCTGAGATGAGGGTTGGCGCTGTTTTGGCGGCACAAGGGGGACCTACATTAGGCAGGTGGTTTTAATATTGTGGCTGATCAGTGTATAAAATACATTTAAAATGGAAAAAAGAGAAAATATCTGTTCTCCATTTTCTGTTCTTCATATGAGCTAACATCACTTCTGTAACTATGTAAGATTTGACTGGACCCAGCAGCTAAGCAATTTGTGTAAAACATTTGATTAAATAAGACCTAAAAGGTTGCAGGTTCATGTTTTGGAGAAGAGTGTAACTGAACTATGCCCAGATAAGCTTCGGTCCGGAATTTTTTCAACTGCGACCGGATAATTGAGTCGCTGGCTGTGTCTCGTTTGGAAGTCTGCATCCTCTGGAGGTCGTATTTGTCGGCCGCATAAGTCATCGAGGATGTCTCGTTTCAGAAAAGCGAGTAGGACACTCCGAATAAGCCTTGTTTCATGGGAATTCGGAGGATGCATGAGGTGTATCCTTCGTGAACACTCACAACCCACAATTCTTTGCTTCAACGGAAAAGTAAAAAAAAACAAAACAAAACAAAAAAAAAAAAAATCAACTGCCCGTAAATATGATGTTCAAACGCAAGGAATGTTAATTCTCAAATTGAAGTACCTCGGAAGATGGGTGCAGAGTATATAATATGTATATTTTAATTATATATTAATATAATTAAAGTATTAGACTAAAAGTACACCTGTAAAATCTATTTTCTTTTCTCTTTACATCTTTATAACTCTCCTAAAATTTACCTCATACATTCCCTTCTGAAGGAACTTGGTTCCCTTCTCACTCAACGCGCTCGCGCTTGTTAAAGAGTGGCGTGCTGTCATAGCAACTATGTTATATCCTGTTTCCGTTTGTCCAACGAAGGCCGTCTCCTTTTAACGTAGCTTCAATGGACACGTCCTACCTAGCACGCATCCTTCGAAACGAGACACAGCCAGTGAGTTGAACTCCAGAACAGAACCAGTCCGACTTATAAACAAATCATTCTTTTGAATGAACCGGTTGGTATAGTTCACGAATCAGACAAAATGTTCGTTCACAAATCATATTGAGCAAGTTTGAATTAGTGATTTGAAGATATAGTCTTATGTTACAGCTTACTGGAGGGGGAGATTATCAGTGTTGGGTGTAATGCATTACTAAGTAATTAATTACTGTAATTAAATTACTTTTCATTGAAAAAAGGTAAAGGGATTACTCTTAATTTTTCAGTAATTTAATTACATTTACTTCTGATGTAATTGCATTAAATACTGTATAGACTATAGAACAATTATATATAATAGTGAATTTAAAATTGAAATTTAACATCTAATGTTAAAATATATGTTTTCTAATTTAATGCTGCCCCCTTAAATTATTTGGCCAGTTCATGAATAATCAATTTGATTTTATATGAATTATTTGAAAGAATTAAAAGAACAGTTTCATGTCTATCCTTGTATTTTTCATCTGGTCGAGGTTGATGAGGGTTTAAGAAAGTAATTAGTAATAAGTAATGCAATTACTTTTTAGACAGAGTAATTAGTACAGTAATCTTATTACACTGTAGATGATGTAATTAGTAGTTAGTAATTAATTACTTTTTTAGTATAATTTACCCAACACTGCAGATTATCAGTGAATAACAACTTGCATTTCTTTGGGTTCCTCACACTGCGCTATCGGATGGCTCCAGATGATGTGGAATAGTCTTGGAATAGTAATTTGGAATACTTTTATGATAGTTTCATGGTGCTTTTTGTCCATTTTGGAGTTTAACACGTGGTCACATAGAACTTTTTTTTATGGAAAAGAGATAAGTGAAGATTCTTCTAAATGTATCCTTTTGCATTATATGAAGAAAAAAAAAATCAACATATGAGTTATGAACAACGTAAGGTGAGTAAAAAAATGACAGAATTTTCTTTTTTGGTTTAACTAACCCTTTAAGCAAAGAGAGGAACACAAACTGTGATATACAGTAAATAACAAGTGTTTTAATACATGCAAGTGACTGAGTATGCAGCTTCATTTCATATTATGAATCAGCTTTTCATGGAAGATGAACTACTGTAATGTGGTATGGCTATAATACTGTTTCCACAGAGAGAAGCTATAAATAAGAAGGCCATTGTGCTGCTATCTCAGGCATGAAGTACGAACGTCAATCCTGCCATTCTGCATACACATTTCTTTACATTTTCTACATTAAAGACACAGGTTGTGTATTTTTAACATACTTAACCTGCATAAACCATAATGTCTAACGGAAATGTAGCTGGCTGACACATTTTTCTAAATATGTGTGCTGGAATTATTTGAAATTCATAAAAATTAAGACCTCGTCTTGCAATAATAGGGCTGCTTTTGTGGGAAAAGAAAGAAGATTTCAAGGTTGAAGAAATAAGTGAACCTGACAAAAAAGTAAAAGGAATTCAACATCACCAATTTAATGACTTCCCTGTCAAGGTGAGTGATGGTGGTGACTGAGGATGAGAGCAGGGGAAAGAAAAAACATCCAGTGCTGATGGTTTTGAAAACCATCCCTCTCCGGAGATGATTCATGTGTCCTTTCACATATCTGGGAAGCGAAAAGCAATTACCATTCCATTTGCAGCAGCCAAACTCGCATTACAGAGACTGTGTTAAACTCGGTTCAAAAAAGAAACACCTTTTGGATTAAATTACAAGCAGCACTCTACAGAGATTTCCTATTTTTGTCAAATTTAGTCACTGGGCGCCAGGAAGGACAGCTGCCTGTAGGAGGGCTCGCAGCAGGCAGTGTGAGGAGGGAATAATTGGCTGGTGGAATTGGGTCCATGCTGTACCAACTTGTCTGGGACAAAAGTCACATTTACTGGCCTTTGAAACTGCCATCTTCCTCCCTTATATCTGTCACGACCCACAAACATGACAACACAAGCATGATCTGTGATCAGAATGTGAATTTTTAGCACTCTGGAAATTAAAAATTATTTTAGTGGAGATAAAATGTACAATCAAAAATGGACCTAAAATTAAAATTCTCTCATTATGAATTCACCCTTGTGTAAAACCGTACTACTTCCTCTCTTGCATAAAAAACAAAAGGAGATGTTAGGTAGAATGTTAGCCTCAGTCACCATTCACTTATATGGTATCTTTTTTCCACACAATGAAAGTGAACCATGACTAATAGTTTTCATGTTGAGGTGAACTATCCCTTTTAGATTTTCACCTGCCTTAATATAAAATGGAGTGGCAAACCTGTATGACATTCTTTTTTCTGTGGAACACAAAATGAGATATTTTGCAGAATATCCAAGTTGCTCTTACCCATACAGTAAAAGTGAATGGTGACGAAAGTCATTTTATGGAAAAGAACAGCTTGGGCATCCTGCAAAATATCTAATTTTGTGTGCAATGGAAGAAAGCAAGTCATGCAGGTTTGAAATGACATGAAGGTGTGTAAATTATAACAGAATATTCAGATTTTAGGGTGAACTATGCTACCTTTAAAAACTGCTCAAAAGCTACATGGAAAAATGTGGCCCAAATGTACATACTGAGTCACATTTAGTGACAATAGCAGGATGTGTGTGGTGGAAACCACAGCGTTATGCTACAGGGAATGAACATCAGGAATAGAGGAGATCTATGACGACACGCTGTACTAACATTCAAAGTAAAATGCAAACAAGCTCTTCATTCACCCTAACAAACCCTTCTCAATGCAGGGAAGCAGCTAAATGCATCTGAACCAACTGGCTGATGCTGTGTGTCTCTACAGTTGGAGGTCGCAAATGTGCCACTCCCTCACCAGCCTTTGCACTGCATGTTACTTAGGTCAGGACTTGTAGATCAATAACCTAAAAATATCATTTCAAATGTGCTGCCTATTCTGGGCCAAGCAGACATGCAGCATTTGCTCAGTACAAACAGGCCACCCCAGGCTGTTATTATTGGAGCAAGTACTTAACGTGACATTTTCACCAAAATATTAGGGGAACAAATGTAATAATTTTTCATGTTTACAGATACAATCATTGAGTGTGTTTACAAGCACGATCTTACGTAGATTATGCTTAAACTGACAATGTGCAAGGTCATGTAAATGCTTTAATTGGCTTTCCTTCATCAAGTAGGGTTGCCACCTTGGCCCTGTAAAATTCCTGGACACCCCATCAATAACAAAAAAGAAGCCTACTGTAATTAGGTACACTAAGCTATTAACAATAGGCATGACTGGAGGTTTTGAAACCAGGAAGTTTTTGCATTCACATAATCAGTGACAAGTGCGATTCAGAGGTTCCATTTTCCCCTAAAAATACATCTGTATTTGAATGCCAGTTAGGGGGAAGAGTTTAATTAAATGCATTCCTCTCCACTGAATTCCATCATTTACAGCTGAAAACTACTTGCTTTTGCCGGCCCTCTGTGAACATTTCTTTTATGTTCAAAAACACTTCCCGTTTCGGCCACTGGGGGCAATGCATCGCATTTCAGTGAGCATTGACCGAGTTTACTTCAACCTTTTCATATGTACCATCACACATATGTGACGGTTAATAACTGGGCCCCACAGAGTAGCGTCACACATATGTGTTTCTGCAACATCCATTCACGTTACAAGCTGCCAGATTCAAATAGGCTTTTACGCCAACATATGCTGTGCTGGTCAAGCGTCCGTTATTTATATTTGCTTAAACAGTTACTCATACAGTCTTTTAAACCACAGAATAAGTTTATTTTATATACATACATCCAACTCGTCACCAAAGTACCACAATAAAAAGTTTACAGCTCTTATACTCACAGTCAATACATCAAGCACAATCTTCCTCCAATGCGTGCCGCCATTTGTTTACATTAGTAGTGGTTGTCATTCGTCAAACAAACAGCTAGTCAAAAAGTATTTTCAAGCACATAATATGTTTATTTTATGTAACAAACAGCCTAATTGTCACCAAAATACCAGATAACAGTTCACAGCTTGTTTATGCACAGCCATCATATCTAAATGTGATCTTCCCATACACGCAGCCACATCTGCTGATTAGGTGCAGATGCAGTTTTCATTCACACAAACAGCAACTCAAACAGTCTTTTTAGGCATATAATATGTCTGTTTTCTGAATCAGACAGCCCATCTATCACAAAAGCACCACGATAACAGTTTAAAACTCATATACTCACAGTGAAAACATGCTGATCGAGCGTGATTATCCGATGCATGCAGCCAAGTCTGTTTACAATAGCGCTTGTCACACACACACACACATACACACACATACACACAAGTTGGTGCAGCTATCCTTATGAGGACTCTCCATAGACAATGATTTTTATACTGTATGAGCTACAGATTCTATCCCCTAACCCTACCCTTAAACCTCACAAAAAAACCTTCTGCATTTTTACATTTTCAAATAAATATTGTTTAGTATGTTTTGTAAATGATTTGAATTATGGGGACACTAGAAATGTCCTCATAAACCACATTTATAGCATAATACCCTTGTAATTACCAGTTTGTAATCTAAAAAAATGTCTTCGTAAACCACCCAAACCCACACACAATGTCTGAGATGTCAAACAGTGCAAAGGCAAACCGGACTGCTGATATTATTTGTTCATTTGTTTTTTTTTACAGCTATAAAAATGAAATAAAACAAAAACAGTACAGCAGACATAACCCATTTGTTCACGTTTACTATATTATATACAGTATTTTTTTATGACAAGAAATAAAAAAAAATACAATAAAAAAATACTTGTCTACACTTTGCCCCCCTCTACCATCTGTGCAGTCACGTGCAAAAATAACTCTCTCCAAGGGGCACTGCAGGGTAACTTAGACCCTACTGTTTCCAAATTCACTGAGAGATCAGAACAAAATTTTCAGCAACAAATAAAAAGTTAAATGATGTAGAGGGCATTCTACATGAAACTCAAATGAAGTGTCCTTTAATAAGGTTCATCTACATGAATCAACCAAACAAACGATTCACTAAAACCGGTGTAAAACCTGTGGCAAGTCAAATATGCAGATCACAGATGCAGATCCCTCCTAACGAGAGCAGCCGAAAGAAGAAGAATTTCTGGACATTTTGCATCCCGGAATAGCGCCATTTTATCCAATGTGTGCAAGTGTTGTGCGCATAACTTTTCACATACTGATGTCAAAAGCAGAAAATAATCCAATGATTTGAATAAGATAATTATTGTATCAGCATATTGGTATGCATGTAAACACCCTAGTTGATACATTAAGTGGCGTATTTTGGAAATTGTATCTTGTTTAAAGAGAGGGGAGCAATTGTGCAGACTGCAGGGAGCACAGACACTTGAGGGCTTAACATTTTCACATATTTGTTTTCACAGGGTAAAGCCCATATCTATAGTAAGCAAAGTTTCAGCAAACTATAGCATTTAATTGCAACCATCTACTTAAAATTGACATCTGTTTTGGCACAATTTGTCATATCAGTGAGATCATGCATACTTGCAAACATTTGCGGTAATGAAGCTCCGAGACATTGACACTGCATGCCTTGTAAAAATTATTACAGTCAAGTGTTTGCTTTCAGGCTAAACCAACAGAGCTTGCAGATCAGAAAACAGCCTTGACATCTTACAGGTCCCTTATTAGCTGGATTAAAACCATAACATGCTGACATGCAATTACAAGATGAATCCATTAAAAAAATAAAACAAGACAAATGTTGCATGATGTTTCCTTTTCTTTTCACTCCAAAGCATAATAAGACTCATATGTTTAACGATGGCAATTAAAAAGCAAGATGGCATCCAAAGAACGCTTACACCAGTGTAGACACATTCAGTCATTATGTCCAGAAGCATTTGAGCTGGAGAAATGGTTTTGGCAATGATCAGGTGAATATGCACAGAGTATTCATAAATCTGGCCCAATGTCTTCATTGGAAATGAGTAAAAATGCTATATTTAAAAGAGTCAAAGAGATTAAAGGGATAGTTCATTGAAGAATTCTGTCATCATTCACTCACCCTCATGTTGTGCGAAACATGTATGACATTCTTTTTTGGAACACAAATGGAGATTTTAGGTAGAATGACAGCCTCAGTTAGCTTTCACTTCAATTGCATCTTTTTTCCACTTAGCTGTGTTCCACATTAGAACAAAAGTTATAAGGGTTTTGAACAACATGAGAATGAGTGAATGCTAACAGATTATTATTATTATTATTATATTTTTGCTGAACTACGCCTTTGTTGAGGGATCATTTTGTCAAGAATGTTAATGTATGATATTCATTTTTGTGTATTACACCACAGCAGTGAGGTTTGCTTGAGACCAAGTAGATATTCAACTGGAAGACAGCTCTAGAGTGCCACCGACTTGAGAAATAGAGAATGAAACCTTCTCAAGGTAACAGGGGAAATGGAATAATGTTGACATTTGTACTTTAAACCTCTCAGAGTTTCTCTAACCTGGAGCTCAATTTATTGACCACGCACTCAGCAAAGCAGAAAGTAAAGAGAGAGACGGGGCATGTTAAATCTCTTTAGATAAGAGGGAAGTAACAGGCACTCAAGGACTCAATCAAGCAATCTTTGTAGAATTCAAATGAGAAGCCCAAAAAGCAGAACCGTTGAAGGCCAGTGTTTCTGATGCAGCTATGCCCCAGGAGACAATCTCACAAGATTAGTGCTGCTGACCTATAAAGTCTTTAATGATTTAGATTGTTTGCTGATATACTATGAATTAAAGGACACTAGAAGACTACCTGGAATATAATTGGATTATCAATTGCTGCACCTCTTTATTTTTATCAGAAAGAAAAAATTAAATTACATTTTGCTAATACAATGCTTGTTCTTTCAAACACATGGCCAGTATGTTTTATAATGGGAAGAAGTTGATCAGCTACTTTGTTTTTGACATATTTTAAACTGAAGTGTGTAGTTTCTGTGCCACCAACACTACCAAACGAAATTGCAAGGTTAATTATTTTCAGTCATTGCAATAAACAGTTTTTAAACAGCTTTCCTGAATACCCCCCATCTGCCATAGATCAAACATACAGTCCCGCATCAAACTCGAGGTATTGATTCGAGTCAATATTGCTGGGTCCGGATGTTCAAACAAACGGCATACTATTTTCATAGCGCTACAAAGACAATGCTTTGAAGGAAATCAACCTATGAATAGCTTGCTTGTAGTGGTCTCTGCATATTAAAAAGTCAGCTTTAAACATTTGTATGAACATGACTTGTTGATTCCAATGAACATGTGAAAGAACATCATTGTATATGCACTATGCATTGCAGCTAAACTAAGCACATCCAACTATAAGATAATAGGCACAAAAAATACAAAAGATAAAAAAAAAATAAAAAGGTCTAATACAAATTTGGAGCCAAGTTGACACAATGTAATGTATAGCGCAAACATTTTTTATTTGCGGTCAAGAATCATGTTTCTTTTTACTGCTATGAGGTATTTGATTTATGCTCCATTGTACAACTGGATTATACTGTATATTTAGAATGAACATTATTGGATATGTCATCTAAATTTTTCCATCCTCTACAGCCAAAAATCAGCTATTTCTCCATTCAGGAAATAAGGGATTATGAGTCCCTGCTCTCTACAAAATTGTTTCCAACCATCACAATATATTTGAAAATCTATTGGCTGTAATAGTTCCTTTCAAAAAAGAAAGAGCAAAGCGAATCACAATGAGTATGAGACCAAATGCACTTTTAAGTCTGTCAGTGGCTCATCATAATTTATTTTCTGCTAAAATGTACAGCATTTAAGTGACCGATTAAAAAGGTAACTCATATATACAGGACTGTTGCTCTGTTAATTAGTACAGTCAGGATATCCCTCTTACGTCAAACTGCCATTCTGTACAGGTACAAAGGCTACAAAATAAGCTATACAAACAGACACAGATACAATTTACCTTTTTACATGCCATCTGTTTTGTCTATCAACAAGGCTACTGTTCTACATTTCAGTAAAATATAAATCAGATGTTTTATAAAGATAAAAAAAATCTACAGATGGAATGAAAATGTAAGTTTAAAGGCATTTCATAAAAGACAGACTTTGGAGTAAATTGACACTCATAATAATAATTTTGCAACTCTGCCCCATGAAATGTTTTCCCCCATTGATTTAGATTTCTACATGTACAAATACTGACATTTACTGTTCTTTGCTATTGTGACAGAAATTGCTTTAAAATTGTATAAAAACAGAAAGCTGCCTCAGGTAAAGAAACTTGTTCTAAAGTAACAAATTATACACAATTCGCAATAGAACCTTCCAAGCCGAACATGATGATGTTTCAAATCTTTACAGTATTAGAATCAACCAAAATATAATTTCATTTTTTCCTTCCATATGAGGAAAACCTTACCAAGGCCATACATTGAATATAAAATTGCTTGCTATTAAGCACAACACTGTACAGTACTACTCTGATGCACTGTCACTAACAAAGACGTTATAGCATGCCTAGTATAACCTTACATTTAAAAAAATATAAAAGTTGATTTACAATAATTTAAATAATATGACGACATGAGTACAGACTTACATGTATAACCTTGCGATTGCTAAAGGTACATTGAAAAGGCTCTTTTGTCCAAAAACAATGCAGGCACATTTAAAGGTTCCATAATGCAGGTTCCAACTTAAAGAAAATGTAATCTCCATGAAACTGCAATGCAGTTTGGGGGGAGATTTACACTTACACAAATGTTACATTTTTAAATCTTATGCTGTAAGGCTTCCCATAAATAGGGGAAAAATCTAAAATTTTGCCAATAAACAAAACTTTTTTGCATTCTTACCAAGTGCTGGTTCTTTCAGAAAGATCCATAAAAGCGAACATTAACAAGGAAAGAAAGAAACCAAAATACCTCAAGTCAACATCACTACCCTTTCATTTTCAGGTCAATGATTATCGTCTCATATAAGGCCCATTTAAGGGTTGTTTGGACATGCCAGTATTCACATAACCATGATGACCTGCTGGACTGTACATCATATTGCCATGTGGAGGGGCCTGCATGGGCTGCTGTGGGTAAGGCTGAGTACCCATCATGCCCATCTGCATAGAGTACTGTGGAGATTGATTCATATAAGTATGATTGCCATGGTAGCCCCCATTCATCATGGGCTGTGTCACTCTATAAGTGTTCATTGTGTTAAGAGGTGCCATATTGACGTTTACGTTCATTGAGTTGACGTTGTAAGCTGGTGCGGGCATGAGGTTGACCCCCATGTTCATCCGCGACGGCATAGTCAGTGTCCTACCAGGAGCCTGCATGGCTACAGTCTGAGGACCCCTACCGTACATCTGCTGCTGGTGGTGGGGTGGCAGAGGGGATGACTTGGAGCGAATGGACACAGGGTGATGGTGGTGATTCTTGGGGGCCATTTGTGTTTGTAGTCTCTGGGAGGGGGCCAAGTTCATGTTGGGTGTAGCCATATTGCGCTGCAGCATCATGGGGGGTGGGGTCATGTTAGGGGGAGGAGTCACAGTAGCCTGCGACTGAGGTCCAGTGACCGAGTGCTGTTGAGACAGCGACACCAGCGCAGGATTGTGAGGACCGAGCTGTGTGGACAACGAGCCGTTGTTGTTTGCATAGGATGTGATGGAGTGCGAGGCAGAATGGTTAAAGGGCAAGGGGTGGTCCATAAGTGTGTTGGTGAGCTGCTGGAGTTTAGCCAGGCTGAAAGTAGCTGAGGGCTGGCCGTAGTGTCCTCCTCCATACTCTCCCTGGCCCATCCGGTCATACAGGCCCAGGTTGGTGGAGGGGTTGTTTGATTCTGGGATGTCAGGGAGTTGCATGGGTGGAGCGAAGCTGGCGGACATGGAGCAGTGCGACAGAGGTTGCTGGTACTGATGTTGTGGATGTTGGTGATGTTGATGATGTGGGTGGTGCTGGTGATGGCTGTGGTGATGAGTGTGGCTAAGTCCATGCCCATGTCCATGCCCGTGCCCATGCCCATGTGGATGGCTGGGCTGCCTCTCAGGCACACAACCTTGTGGAGACTTCACACTGCATCGCTGAGGGGAGCTCATGCTGGTTTGCTGGAGCATGCTGCAAGTGCCAGTATTGTTCACCACAGGACCGGCCATCTGCTGGGACACGGCACAGCTGCTCTGACTGTGGCTGCCACCAGAAGAGAGGTTGCCAAAGGAACAGCTGCTCTGGGAGGATGTGCCCGCTCCTGCTCCCGTGCCACAAATGCTGTTGCCAAGCGTGGAGTCATAACTGCTGGGATTCTCATAATTCTCAGTGGTGCTCTCGATGCTGCCCAGGTCACTGAAGCCGCTGTCCACCACCTGCTGAGAGTGGTCCGAAACCGAGGGGACATCCATTATTGGGCTGGTCTCCATGTTATTATGAAGCGAGTGCACAGAGACAGTGCCCTGATCGGGGCTTATCTGTGTGTACCCGCTTTCTAAAATGGACACGGCTGGACTGTTGACTGATCGAACAGACTGGCTCGGGTGAGAATGGACAGAAGACAGAGGGCTGCTGTGATCTGACTGCTGGCAGTCATCCACGGGACTCTGCTCAACATGCACATATCTCTGTAGGCTGTGGCAGGCCTCCTGGGTCTCCACACAGTCCTGGAAGTGCCTCTCCTGCTCAGACTCTTGAGTCAGAGACTGCACTGCCTGGGCGGTCTCCATGTCAATCTCAGGGCAGATGTTATGATCCTCCTTTATTGCAGGGGTCAAGGGGCCCATATGCTTTTCATCAGGCTTCTGAATGTTATCCTCTTCCTCTGATTCTGAGTCTGGAGGATGATCAGAGTCCACAGTGTCAGCCTGTTGTGTATCCAAGCTGCACACACTTTCAGACGCAATCTCTGTTGAGCACTGAAGAGGTGCATCTACAGGGCTTGTCTGTTCTTCAGTATCTTTATTATTATTACTTATAGTTGAAACTGGCTCAGAGTCTTCAGTAAGGTCTCTTTCTGGTATTGGCTCAGGGTCCTCCATTCTCTGCTCGTGGCTATCATCTTCATCATCTGCATCGTGATCGTCCACATGAGTTGGTTCTGGTTCTTCGTCCTCATCCTCTTCCTCATCTCGTTCCCCAGAGCCCTTATCAACCCTGCTTTCCTCTTTACCCTCTGGTTTCAGGTCCTTGACTTCCTCCGTATTCTCAGCTGACTGTTCCGTATCGTCCACTGGATCTGGTGTTGTCTCATTGGTCTCATCACCACAGGGAGAATTTTCTACAGTGTCAGACTTGTCTGTCGACTCATCCTCTTTCCCTGTGTGAGATTCGAGTGGGTCGGGGCTGTGGGCCTCTGAAACGCAAGGGTCCGGGTCGGGGCTGTGGGCCTCTGAAACGCAGGGGTCCAGCTCTGGGTCTCTTGGTCTGAGGTCTCTGATAGACTCGCATGGCTCTGAGAAGGAAGCAGGGCTGGCAACCTGCTCCTCCTCTTGCTCTTGTTCCACTGTGACCATTGGCGTTTCAGGAGGTGTGTAGAGGTTGAGCTTAAAGCCCATTTTGCGCTCCTTCAGTCTCCATTTGGGAGGGCCTCGTTTGACACCTTTGGGCCAGCCTTTCTTCCGTTTTACAGGTCGAGGATTGTCCTTTTTCACTGCTTCAGAAAAGCCTAAAAATGAAAAATAATTTACATTTAGATTTCAAATATGCAAAAACAGTTTTAGCGTTTAGTGTAAAAAATAAAACCAAGGGATCTAGCCCGGGATGCTGATTGGTCAATACGCTGTTCCAGTCATGCTACAATCCCTGATACAGTAAGAGTTCAGAGGTGAAACAAAAGGGACTGGATTCATGAAAATATTAAGAAAAAATCTAAGAAACTTGTAAAAATAAAAGGGATAGCTAAGAAGTACGTAAGAAGGTATCTAGCTAAAAACGTATAAATCCTAAGACTTTCAGGAATACAAAATATTAACCTTATTCTTAAAAGGTGCAATATGTAACAATTTTCATGTAATATCCAGTCTCTTTGTACGTTACGTAATTGTTTTGTCTGTTGCTCGCTCGCTCGCGTCCCTATGGAGCGTGCGCACAAACGTGAGCACGAGCAACAGGTAGCTGGCTGCAGTTCACTTAACGGACACAGGTGTCATTAATAACAAGGGTTTCTGAATCTTACATACTGCACCTTTAAGTTAAAAGAAAATAGTGGTTAAAAATAATTTTATTCTTAAGAATGTTTTGTGACTCCTGCCCCTGTTCACCATATCACTGCACAGGACCAATAGCTGATCATTATTGTTGTTGCATAGCAATGTTCTATTATGTCAGATCTTGTAGCGTACCTTACTACATTTTTATTTTATTTTTTTTATGAAAATGTGTATCCTTAATATTTCTATTATTAGGTAGTAACCATTTTATGTTAGGTACTTAAAGCCCTCAACATTTTGAATATAGTCATGGCTGCTGCACGTCATGCCTAACAGCACATTTTGCTGTGACTATATTCACAAGATAACAGCCTCTCGTATCTTATTACAAATAAAATAACATTTATTGCTTTACCTTCCACATTCCCTCCTTTAGACTGATTTGAGTGATTGTCATCTCTTTGTCTCCTTGGTCTTCCAGGCCGACGTACGGCTACTCTCTGGCTCTTCCCCTCTTCCTCATCCTCACTGCCGCCCCTCCTGCTGGGTTGTGGTAGAGGGCTTTCTACATCAGAGTTTTCAAATGGCTCATCTAGCACCTCTGTTCTTTCTGAGATGGTCTCTGTGGTAACACTGCTGTTGATTCGTGTTCTCCTTCGCCCTCTCTTCCGTCGCAGAGTTGGTGCCCGCTACAAAAGCAAATACATATACAGTGAGGCAATTCCCTAAACTGCAAACATTTGCTGAAGTGCATATTGTATGTTTGAGAACAACTTGTGCTTGAGAATTAAATAAACACAGGGATATGTCAAAGAATGTTAGACTTAACTGTCATAGCAAGAGTGGGGCACTTTTTTTGTCGAAGTGTCTCTGGTGCCCTCTAATCCAAAAAGCAGAGTTTTGGAGGAGACAGATATGGTCAAGGGTGATGCTAAACATAGGGAAATGTGGCTGCACTGTGAATGGGTTGTTTCATGATCTAAATGCAAAGGCCCATCATTTAGACCACATTGCCTACACCACAGGCCATTCATTTGGAAAGCTTAGCCTGCCCAAAACCCCAAATGAGAGTGTAGAGGATCAAGCTGACCACAAGTTCCTCACAACATTCCCTCCCCCAGGCATTCTCGGATAGCAGTATCCCAATGCAAATAATCTGCAGCATTACTTGGTAATGCAGACCCAAGATTTTTCCCACACAAATCATGCGAACAGTATTACTTAATTATGGATTTAAGGACTGATGGAAATTTCTGTAAAAAGAGTTTGCATCTTTTTCCATACGCCAACTCACAAATATGCTTACTGAATACTGAAGGATTTCCAATGTGAACAATGAGAACACACAGAAAGCTACATAAGAAATGCATCTATTTAGAGTGAAACCACCCTAGATTAGGGATGTGCAAAATTACTTTTTCAAAATCGACTAGTCTTGAGCTGAATGACTAGTCGACAAATCAGTCCTAAGGAAGCCCTGTATTTTTAGGCTGGTTGAGTTTACCTAAGCCCAATTCAAACACATTTCTTATGGGAGTGTTTACATAATATGCATTCTTGTGTTCAAAATCATCTAGACTCGGTGCAACGGAACAGAATGCAGGGGTCTTGAGATGCTTTTTAAAAGTAGGACTTTTTTTTAACTGAAAAAAAAAATAAAATAAAAAACGCTGATGGCACGAAGCAAAAAATTAAATAAAATTGCCATACACGTCTGCCATCATGACCCATATCTACCCTAGACTAACAACAATAGCCTCTTTTCCACCACTGGGCCGAACTGTTCTCGTTTCGAAACCGTTCTATTCTGTGCCGATCCAGGCCAGCCAGCATGGTTACAGATTTTTTTCTTCCACTGTGGTGCTGAAAACAGACTTCGAATGTACACAAGAAATACGTCAGTCGTTATCTTGGTAACGCAAGAGTTTAAGGACCGCGTGAGAAGTGTGTTTACTTAGCCCAAGTGCGCTTGGCCAGCTAAAGAAAAAAACGAGTAACCTTGGCAACTGACAAGTGACCAATCTTGAGTGGCGACATCACTACAGGCATTCCACCAGCACAGTTGAACACGGTTGTCTAACCGTGCTGAGAACGGTTTCTAATGGTGCCGTACCGAATCATGCCCAGGTGGAAAAGCTACTGTAACCATTCCCCACCGTGCTCAGAAACGTTCTGCCCGATGGTGGAAAAGAGACTAATGATTGTGATCTTTACCTTTCTCTTGAGCCCATGCCCAGACTGGGATTTGATTGCATCGATGTCTTTGTCATCTTCATCATCATCCTCTTCATCATCACTGCTGCTTTCCTCGCACACTTCTAAATCTTTACCAGCATTATTTGCAAAGAGTGTATAGGAGTATCTTCTGCTGAAGTTCTTGCACTTGGTTAGTGGAGGTCTTCTGCTGGTGTAACCCATCCCTGTTGCCAAATTCATGCTCGACGCACTGCAGTCTGCACGCTCTCCTGCCTGTTATTCCAAACAAACACAAACATAAGCTCGCCTGAGCCGATCTGTACAGGCTGAAGCCAAGCAGACAAATAATCTCTCTGTTATCCACTTTGCTTTAGCAGCGCCCCTGCAGTGCAGAGATTGTTTCTTGATTAGCCGTTGATCTCAGCAACATTTATGTTTAAGTGGCTGTGGAAGATTACATTTCATGGGACATTCAGAAGCATTAATAATACAGAGCTTTGATTTAGGTCACTCAGGGAGCTGGGTTACTTTTGAAAGTGCTTTCAGCTATCTCTAGGTTAAATTTAGCTCACTTTCATGCAGGCATCATCTTGTGGCTAATAATGCAGAGCCTAGGAAGGAGTGAGTCTCCTACGCTTATTGTGATCTTCCTATAGAATAGGTGTCATTTAAAACACAGACTGGACTTAGATACTGCCATCAAAACAGCCTTTGATCATCTTACCAATTGTATTTGAGTTCAGTATTCTGCCCTGCAAAGGCCAAACACAGTAACTACACTTTGTCAAAATTGAGTTAAAATGAATGACCAAAATCTCAAAGACAGGTTAGTTTGGATCAACTATGCTGAGATTCACAGAAAACAGAGACTATGGATAATCCACATTAGGCTGGACAATCAAAAACCTTTGAAGCCATTTTTCTTAGTTTCGGAGCTGCCATAGTTACTGTGATTTGGCTTTGTTGGGGAGTATTATGCAAAAGCAGAGCGTTCTGCAAAATCTGTGGCAAACAAGTGAACAGTGCAGACAAAGAACATAGTAATTTGATGCGAGACAGCTGTAATTGTAAACTGGACAGCAAGTCACCCCAATGAACTCGCTTATCAAGGCTCTGCGTATGCTTGGAATACAGCAAATATCCAGTATATAAAAACATTTTGCTGGTGTAATAATAAAAGGTGCACCTTGAAAAGCCCTGAATTAAAGCAAACATTTTTAATGTCAGAACTCCCTGTACTTCGATAGACAAACAACATTAATAAAACTGCATTCAGTAACAGTATAAGTGATCAAGGACAGCATCAAAACATCAATGGACCTTTAACGAATGCCTACCTGTGCCCCAGCCCTCTGGAGCTCCAATGATGGGCTTCTGCAGACTGAAACTGGAGTCCATCTCAGGTAATCAGGGTCAACCTCATGAAGTCTAGGATTCTCTCTCAATCTTTCCATGTGTTCTTGGATCATCTGACATCTTTGGATGATCACAAACCTAAACAAACATGCACACAAACAGAAACATGTTAGGAAATGGTATTCCACAAACACATAATAAATCTTTAACATTGAGCTGAACAGCAGTGTTAAGGAAATTACATTTGCATCTTTTGATGCATGCATTCCTTTTAAAGTAAATAAAATGATATTTAAACAAAAGTTACAAAAACAATTTGTTAGAAAAACACTGCTGTACAGTTGTAATGATTCTACTAATGTCTGTGGAGATAATATACTTCACTGTGAGCTTGTGAGTGAATTGTCAGATTGACAGATACCACAACAGGCCAACCCACCTGCCATTCTGGAAATCAATCATGTTGAGCTGTTGAAGTGTGGTAGCGATGTCATGTGGACACATGCCCGTGGCACGGCTCATTCCCCTGATGCTGACACTTTTATCTGGGTGGTTGTGCATGTACTCCAGTATGACACTTTTCCAATAAGCCAAGTAGGACAGACGACCCAGATCAGATAGAGGCTTCTCTGGGGAGCCAGCCTGGCCCTCCAGTCTGGAAAGTAAGTAACCTGGAAAGACAGAGAGAGAGACAAAGAGAGATAATGAAACAAGATTGCTGAGGGTTGTTGTCAGATCAGATTTGAGTGTCACTTTGACAAAACATAAAACAGCTCAATAACAATTTATGAAGATGTGGCGTAACCCTTATCTGCCATCTCTTAAAGTCCAGGGGCAGATTTTGCAGGCTTGGACTGAATGCTTTTTTTCATATAAAACACATGCAAATTTTTCTTTAAAGCCAAAAAGAGGGCCAGTTTTGGCTCCTCTGAAAGGTCCATCACAGGTTATGATGCATGATGGGAGACAATCAGCATCAGAAAGGGATACAAATAAGTGTAGAAAGTGTAGTCTTATATTAACAGTGAAGAAAAGAAATGGGGGAAAAAATGTCCAAGAGAAAGGGCCTGTCTTATAGTAGTTGTTCACCCAAAAATGAAAATTCTCACATCATTTACTCACCCTCATGCCATCCCAAATATGTATGACTTTCTTTCTTCAGCTGAACACAAACAAAGATTTTTAGAAGAATATCTCAGCTCTGTAGGTCCTCACAATGCAAGTGAATGGTGACCAGGCCTTTCAAGCTCCAAAAATCACAAAGGCAGAATAAAAGTAATCCATAAGACTCCTGTCACTAAATCTGTCTTCAGAAGCGATATAAGTGTGGGTGAGAAACAGATGAATATTTAAGACCTTTTTTTTTTTGACAATAAATCTCCACTTTCACTTTATTTCACATTCTGAAAGTGGAGTCTTATGGAGGATTAATTTTATGCTGTCTTTGTGCTTTTTGGGTGAAAGGTCTGGTCACCATTCAGTTGCACTGAATAAAACTACAGAGCTGAGATATTCTTATAAAAATCTTCATTTGTGTTCTGCAGAAGAAAGAAAGTCTACATATCTGGGATGGAATGAAAGTGAGTAAATGATAAGAGAATTTAAATTTTTGGGTGAACTATCCCTATCAGCCATTTAGTGGTGTGGAAACCTGACAGGATCGCTCACATAAGGATAACAGTCAAGCACACAAAAGTCTTCAAGTAAAATGTACAAAACAACAACAACTAAAATAATAATAAAACATTTTTAGCCATCTTTTGATTTGATCGATTTGAAGTTCTAACAGATAGCAATAAGCAAAGTCAGAATTACGTAATCAGACTGAAAATGTCCAGATGACCGGAAAGTATTTTAGTCTTTTTGCAATTCAATACTAATATGTAATGGTTCTGCTTATTCTACACAGAGGGCAAATAAAAATCAAAACATTAGCAAACATTCATTGTGTTTACGGGCATGCTAAATCTTTTGTTTAAATTTTTTTTTAATCCTCTTTTCTCCCCAATTTTGGAATGCCCAATTCCCACTACTTACTAGCTCCTCGTGGTGGCGCCGTTACTCACCTCAATCTGGGTGGTGGAGGACAAGTCTCAGTTGCCTCTGCTACTGAGACTGTCAATCCGTGCATCTTATCACGTGGCTTGCTGTGCATGACACTGTGGAAACTAACAGCATGTGGAGGCTCATGCTACCTTCCGTGATCCAGGCGCAACTTAACACGTGCCTCATTGAGAGTGAGAACCACTCATCGCGACCACGAGGGGGTTACCCCATGTGACTCTACCCGCCCTAACAACCGGGCCAATTTGGTTGCTTAGGAGACCTGGCTGGAGTCACTCAGCACACCCTGGATTCGAACTCGTGACTCCAGGGGTGGTATTCAGCGTCAATACTCGCTGATCTACCCAGGACCCTCACTAAATCTTTTTTTTTTAAATAACGGAGTACAATGAAAAAGACTCCACTAGGCATTCTTTCCTAGTGACCATCTAGTCTGAAACAGATCCTTTTTTTCTTCAAAGCAAGACACAGATAAATATGTTCATGATGCAAAGAATCTTATGTTCACCTCTCATTAGACTTCCAAACCAGTAAATGAATAAACTTACTGAAATCAATGAGGAACCTCCCAAATCCTTGCCTTTGGTAATGAGGCATGATCATTATGCAGGAGACATTGTACTTCTGCTGGCAAAGCTTTTCCTTAGGGAAAGAAAGAGAAATAGATTGTGTGTGTCAGCACAGTGCCAATGCATGCAATTCACTGCACCTGCCGTTATCCTCAACTGAACCAAAAACAACCACACAAAACCCTCCAAACAAAATGCAGAAATCTTCAGAATCCATTGTACAATAAATCCTATCTTATGCAACCCACCAAATATCAACAATCAGAGCTGTTGTTATTCTGATATACTCCGCCATTAGATCTGATAAAGAGCTAAAGGTTACAATACCTTTGAGAAGTATCCAACAAGATGACAGCCCTTCTCGTCATGCTGTGTTAGAACATAGAAAAGAAAAGGCTCCACATCATAATATAGAGTCTTGTGGTCCAGAAAAAGCTTTGCAAGCAAACAAAGGTTTTGGCAGAAAATCTTGCTGCTATTTCCATCAACCTGAGCAAATAGGAAACAAAAGTGAAGCAATTAGAGGATGCAATTAGGTAGGTGATTCCAATAATTAAAACTAATAATTAGCACATAGATGACCTCAAAGCAAACACAAATGGACTAAAAGCCACAAAACTTTTTCTCTAAATGCAACTCCTACTAGTGGAGCACATATGAAAAGTAGAATTTATTTACACACACAATAATAAAAGGTCTAACACTTCTGGAGGCTTGCTAGGATTTTCAGGAATTGTTTTCTGTTCACTGGATAAACCAGATGAAGATTCTCAGAAGAACTGGCTTAGTCTGCCATGATTTATTCACGGAGGTCCAGTTCTCATCCATGATCGTGAAATGTGTCTTCTGAGGGGTTTGGCGCTTTATAGTCTTTAATCTCTGAACATGCCCCTCTTGTCCTCATTGCAAATGCAGATTAGATAAAATTAGGATGCGGATGAAGTTGTGTATAAAGATTTAGGAGGCAGAACTGACCTCAAACACAGAAAGGTTATCCTTCCTGTAGATCTCATTAGCAGGTGGGTGAAACCACCCACATTTCTTTGAATGCCTCTGCAGAATGTCCAGGCTTTTCATGTACTTTAAGCAGAACTCGCACAGATAAAGCTTCGGTAATCTGAGGAAGCAAGCAGCAATTAATTGAAATTGTGGGATGAATTGCAACACCAGGGAGAATCTTTAAATCACACTCTAGTTTGTATTCACTTTAGGCTGTATATTGTGATATTTAATTCAGCAAGGTTTCTAACAGCAGTTCAGATTTACCTCAAGTATTCTGGAGGGTAGGGTGAGGAATACCAGGTTTGTATTTCATATTTCCCAAACTCAATCAAGGGAGGGGATTGTCCTTGATCGCCGCCGGATTTCTGTTTTTGAAACAAATCACAAGAGATAAACAGAATTTTATTGGAACTTTAAAAAGGTTTAACATTTTCTGAAGAGAATGCTGTTTTTAGTGGGTTTTAGCATGTTGATTTGCAGTTGCTAGTGCGCTCTGGCTGGTTGCTAGAAGATTGCTACACAGTCTGTAGGGTGTTGTGATTGCTCAGTGTGTGTGCTATTTGGTTGCTTACTGGCCCAAGTCAACAGAGCTCTCTATGACTACGCTTACATGGACATCAGAAAGCGGGTTATTGCGAGAAAGCAGCGTTCCCGTTTACATGCACCGTATAAGCAGCGTACTCTTTACATGCGTCTTGATCAGTAAGCAGCTTTCTCCACAGCGATGTAATATCCCCACAACAATTGTGTAAATAACAAACATGGCATCCGAGGAAGACTTTGCTATTTTAATCCCCATTGCTTCACTTTATTTACAGATATTCCAGAGTTGTTGCTGTGTTTGTTTCCATCGGGTCCTGCAGCGGAATTGCACTGCAATAGTGGGTTTTCCCACTTTCGTAAAACTCCGGTATTCCCCCAATGCACAAGAACATATACGCGAACGTGACAGTCGAGATTTTACACTGTGTGTATAAATGGGTATAGTTTTTGTTGCATGCGCTTTTTCAACTGTATATCCAAATTTTCGTAATTCTTTCACAACTGGGCCAATTGGTTGCTTAGGAAGCCTGACCGGAGTCACTCAGCACGCCCTGGATTGCGACTCCAGGTGTGGTAATCAGCGTCTTTACTTGCTGAGCTACCGAGGCCACCCAGAACGCCACTTTCTGCAAAAAACCCTGAAATATACTGTTTTCTTTAGTGCATGTAAACGGGGTTTATAACACTCTGGTCCCTAGATATGGCTAGGGTCTATGTAAGTCTATGAAATTTTGTAGTTTTATTGTCCGTCAGGTAAAAATTCAAATCGGAGAAAAACAATAGCACTCCTCTCCCCGACAAACCACATAATTTGGCATATCAATCATGTCTGTAGCACAAATGGTACAGGATGGATTATGTACTGAAGTTTAATGCTAAGAGGCTTGCCTTAGCCAGCAGCACTAATTAATGTATCCAGAGGAGACTATTTGTGTCTCAAACTCTCCCCACCTTTGCTGTAAGCTCCTTGATGTGTCTGAACAATTTCAGATCTTCTTCAGCCACGTGGTCATTTAGTAATGTCATCCTTCCTTCATGTGGCTCTCTCCCTGAGCATCTCTCTGCTGTAAAAGCTGCAAGAGTCCAGAGAATAGAACTTTAGATATTGATGTTTACAACAGACAACAATACAAAAAACTAAATCTGACATTTTAAAACCCAAACCAAATATAAGCGAGCACTAACTTCACCCTTAATAACATGGCACTCAAAATTACAACTGCTAGAAGATACACAGCATGCAAATCACTAGAGTCATGGAAGGGCAGCAGATAGGAAAGGCTCATATCAACATTGCTGGCCAACACACTAACCTCAAACCTCTATCACAGTTTGTTTCTAGGCAACAGTCACCTCTAAACAAATACACCATTTGTGCAGAGGTTGAGAGGAAACCAAACCAGGAGCAAGGGTCATTTGAAATGCAAACACTTTACATTAAAGTGCTTGTTACTAAAGGGGAAAAGCATCAATCATTTCGGTTTGAGAGGCAGGTGTGATCAGCATGAGGAATTGAGCAGAGAGTAAATCTAAATACTTGAAGGATTTAGTGGCTTTAGAATTAAAACATTATTGAAGAAAAAAGTGAAAACAAAAATGCAGAGATGTAGTATTAGTTGAAAAGAAAAATCCATGTTATTTTGCTTCTAAAAATGAGGAAGATGAGTAAAAAGATTTTAGATGGAAAAGCTGGCTGGCCGTTTGGAAGTTCAGGCCCCTGTGCTTACCATGGTTAAGGTCAGGTTTAACTCTTCCATCTGCCAATCTGCCCTTCCCTGGTGTGGTGTGCTCCCTCTGCGGGGAGGCCTTAAACCTAAACCTGCCTAGCAGTTTGTGCTTTCTCAAGAAGGGAGTTCGTTTGAAATGGAGCGCCGACTTAAATGGTCGGCCCCGTTTGGGTGGCCATCCTGAAGACGAATTGGACAGGGATGCTAATTTACTCATGAAACCCTTGACGGGCTTTTTCCCTTCAAGCTGTAGGGACGTTTTGGGTGAGGTGGAAGTGTCCTGGGTGCGCCGCACACGCTTGGGTGGTGCGTAACTGGGCAGTCCCTTTTGTCGGGACTGTCCCTGAGTGGTAAAGATGTGAGACAGTCCATCAAAGAGTCCCTTCAGCTGGTTGTTGCCTGGGAGGCTGCTGAGGGAGGGGCCACTAGACTGGGAGGAGGAGCTGTGCGGGGAATGGGCAGAAGAGGGTGAGGACGACTGGGTGGGGTTCAGTGAGATGGGGCTGTGTCCTTGTGAAGGGGAGGGGGTAAGGAGAACGCTAGATGGGGCATTTAACCTCACACCTGGCGCTGTCGAGCTGGAATGGGGTTCAAATCGCCGTTTCCGATAGCCACGTTTCCTCTGCCTGTGCTGATTTGTGGAGCCCGACACCTCTGCGCGCAACCGTCGACCCAAGGGCGATGGCGTGAAAAATTTGGAAAGCCCGTCAATGAGACCTTTGGTTTTCTTGTTGAATGGGGGCAACTTGGTGAAGGTGGGTGTGGATGTGAGGGGGTCAGTGGGACTTCTGCCATCTGTGGTGGGTATAAAGGTGCTTGATGAGGGAGGGGTACAGAAAGTGCTTATGGAACCCCTACCATGGCGTTCTTTGTCAGACAGCTCAATGGATCCTGGACCACCACTGTCAGACCTATAAAAGCACAAGATGGTTCATTTAAAACACGCCACACAAACAAATGGCAATCTGTGTGAACATTTTCACTGCTACTAATGAAAAGCATAAGCCTTGATTCGTGAGCCTGATTTCACAGCTTCAACAACACATTTCACCGTGTCTATCAGTGATCATCAAGCCTTTAGGTGGAATGTAATCCCCACAAGTCTTTCTCATTTAAAAGCTTACTGCCCCAGACTCACCCAGTCCGCCTGACAGCATTCCGATTTACTACACAGCAAGATGGTAAAAATAGACTTCAAAAGAATGCCCTGGGCTAAAAGTACAGTGTAGCAGCCATGCTAATTTTAAAACTTTGGATGAGAGGGTATGAAAACCTACATACACTTCTCAGCAGTAAAAAACGGCCAAGGTTGTAAAAGGACAAAAATCAGAGTAGGGCATCAAAAAAAAAAAAAAGAACATTTACGGTTTAAGTAACATGTACTGATATAATATCTGTAAGCTTAAGCCTAAAGCATAACAAACAAGATAAAGAAAATATGGATTAAATGAGTTATCGTACATTGCTGGATGTGCTAGATTTTTTCTTGGCCTTCCTGGCTTTGCATATCGCCTTTTGATCTGGGCCGCTGTCTTGTGTAGCAACCGTTTTTCCTCCTGCTCTTTTGGCCTGCATACTTGGCAGATCCACATTCCTGGGGGAGGTCCAGGGGGAAAAAAAAATAAAGAGAGGAGAGACAGAAAAAGAAAAGCATTTGAGAGATGGTTCATCATGTCTGCAGATGTAACACTTTTCAAAAATTCCTTTGTAGTGCTCGGCAGAAATGACCTGCTGTGTTTTTCCATTCATTTCCACTTTCTTTAGAAGAAAAGGAACAGAGCAAAGGAAAACAAGCTTTCAACAGGTAACTGTCAAACAAGGACACAGTGAATAAATGCATTTGTATTTGTGTGGGGTACTCTTTCCTGATGGCTTCAGCCTACTAATCCCCTGTAGAGGGCAAGGTAACAAACAGGAATTGAGCGATTAGCCTTTTCAACTTTGACATAAATGACGACTGAATGCTTTGTCAAAAGTTAAAATGACGAAACACTAATTGCAATCAATAGGATCAGTAACTGAGACATTTGCATTTATTTTCATTATTGACTGAAGCCATTCTAAAACCTTGGAAATGTTTTGTGAGTTAAGGACCCTTATCCTACAACGATACGTAGAGATTTTAAAAGAGATTTTAAGTTCATAGCGACCCCAACAGAAATGTAAAATTTCTAAAGATATGGAAGCCCATAGAGGTCATGCATTATTATTGATACTCATGATTTGACATGTATCCATCTATCTATCCTTCTTAGTATACAGTATGTGCGTGTGTTTTAGTTATGCCATTTTCTTCCAACAAAAATTGGTGGAATTTTTCATGGCAGATAAAAGCTCCCTCCAGCAGTCACAGATGTACAATACAAAAGGTCTTTGTAAACTTAAGTGAAATAAACCCTTTCCTGCTCTATCTGAACACTTTATAATGCTGCTCCCTTTTTAACTTGGCACTAACATGCCAATTTCACACAAAGTGCCATTAACTAAAAAGGACAAGCACAGTAATTTGCAAGCCAGAGGCAAAATCATTAACAATAAGAAAGACAGACTGGAAAGAGTGAGAGAGGGACACACCTACTAAATAGTGCAGGACGCAAGGTACATATCATCTTACTATTATGTAACCAGAGCCCTTTGTGTAATGGCACATTTAAACAGCTTCACCTTGAGAATGGGAAAGTCCACAAAAAAAAAAAAACAGGCAAACTAAGGCCTAATGTACCTTTTGGCATTCTGGAGAGCGGTGGGTCACAACACTCCATATGGAAACCCCTGTCACAGGAGTCACAGAAGAGCATCTCATCCTGAATCCAAACATACAGAGAAACATGTTAGGCATGCCACAAAATGAGACACAATATACACTATAAACATAATACACAAGCAAACAACATACTGCAGTAAAACTGTCAGAATTCTGGCACTAGAGAAGATGACAAAGTGGCAGTGAGCAGGAACTGGGCCATGGCCATCAATTTGAAAAGAACTTACAGCATTCTTCCCCTGAATCTGACAGGAACTGCATGTTTTGCATTCAATGCATTGCCACCGCAGAGCCTTGACATTCCCAGTCAAATCAGCGGAGAACTTCAGACATGATGGATGGCCTTTGAGGAGAAATTTGGAAGAAAAAACAGACTTTAGAGAGAGTATACTGATTCCTTCAGTCTTCAGAACACGCTCAATTAGAAAGAGCGACATTACCTAATCCTTTAACATTGGCAGGAAAGCACAAAAGCCCTCGCTGAAACATTACAGAATAAATGTTAACAGAGACTTAATCAAGCGGAGAGAGAGAAAGAACATTCTCAAGTATGTCAAAACGAAACAAATGAAAGATTCCCCGACCATGGATCAGTTAAATATTTACACATGGCATCAACAATGCAAAGAGCCATGCGTGTAGACTTTCCAAAATCTCTGTCTAAAAGCACAGTATTATCGAACACTTCTGAGCAGCTAATTAAAAGTAATTTGATCTTAACGAGGCAGAAACGGTACGTGCGTACACCATAATGGCAGTCGATCTGTTATAGTCATGTAAAAGTGTGCACTCCTGTCCCTTTGGGCTGTGAACCAGCTGCGGTTTATAATGGGAGCACATTTTCTATACTTTCATGAACACTTAATGAAAACCACCTCCTAGTTGTTAAGTCATACTCAGCATTAAATATGTCACCAAGAGAACAATTCCTTGTGGCATTTCGAAATCATTGTACAAAACAAATTATGACATAAGAGCAGGTAATTTAACAGGAACATGGCAATTCTGTCTGGAGGCAGGAAAAAAAATAAAGAGTAAAAGAAACGAGCAAGCCAGAATAAAGCAGGACAATCACATATTATAAACTGCATTCAGCCTGAATCAATCAGTGATTGTGGAAAGCCCTTCTGCCATTACTTTTATACAATAGATGCAACAATTCAATTAATTTAAAACAAATCCCTCCAGCCTCCAAGTGATATTTTGGCACAATTTTGAAATCACATCACCCTGACAAAAAGTGTTCCCAAACATAATAACCTTCACATAAAACACCTACATACACGAAAGGTGGCAAGAGCCTCCATAGCACACAGATGTTCATGTAGATGATATCATAAAAACCTGAGAAAGCCCTCATCAGGGGGAATTTACTGACAAATCGCTCCGTTTCCACTAGTCTTTCCCTCCTAGCTGGGTTTGACACTAGCAGATTTTATAAGTGGTAACTGAGGAATATAGTGAATGTTATTTTCACCCTTTTATGCAAGAACCATTAAAAAAAAGATCCGTTTTAAGATTTTGTTTTTTTAAATGTTCAGAATAGCATCCCAAAATCACATGGATATTCACCTTATCCTAGTTTAAATGTTTAATTTAAAGGTTTAACAGTTTTAATCTATTTTATTTAAGTACTGTGTATTTCTGGCAATATTTATCTATGACTGTCTTTCTCCCCACCTTATCATCTGTCAAGACATTTTCTGTGCAGTCTCATAATCCTACATGTCACTTTCATTGACTCCGACTCACTCCATTCTGGAATCTACGCAATCACATGATAATGTGATGTACATGACCTACACGGTCCCTGGTTGAAAAAATACTGTACTACTGAACAATCTCTCTCTGTATTTCCATCTGTGTCTCTATCTAGGCAACAAAAATAATTACTTCATAAAAAACTGGCTGTTTTTTAACATCCTTGTCGACCGAATAGAAATAATATTATTTCTGACCAAATATGGCATAGCCATGAATGTGTCATTCCCACAATTGTTTACAGTTAGCCAAACACAATATTTGATTTGATTTTGCTGAGTAGTTAATTACGAAGTCTGAGTCACACTTCAGTAACAACCAATAACATTCTTAGCATGATAACTTTTGGCCAGTTGGCACAGATGGTCAAAAGATGCACTGTCAATAAATGGGCACAGGTCTTACCGCTGCTCCCACAGTCGGCACAGGACAGCAGCTCCTCTGGCCTCTTATCTCGATTGGACTCCTTTGTGCCCAAACAGAAGCTGCATATGGGTATGGGGTCAGCACGTGGCTAGAGAAAGAAGGAAAAGGCAAAACCATAAATTTTTGTTGTTGGGTAGATTTTAGTTAAACAAGCATTATGAAAGCAACATTTCTTTAAAATCCACCTACATCAAAGCAGCTGGTGGAGTGGAACCATTTACAAAGTCGAGATGTTTGTCAAGATTAAAAGCTAAGAGAATACTGCAGCAACACACTTGCATACCATGTGACAAAATAAGTGCAGTGTCTCAATATGGTCACAATTCGATTTGACTAGATTATTGAAGCGATTTATAATTATTTTCAAAAATATGCTGACATTTTTTGTCAAGTGTTCTTAAAGGGATAGTTTGCACAAAAAAGTGCACTCTCATCATTTACTCACCCTCAGACCATCCCAGATGTGCATGACTTTCTTTCTTCTGCAGAAAACAAATGAAGAATTTTAGAAGAATATCTCAGCTCTGTAGATCCATACAATGCAAGTAAATTGTGGCCAGAACTTGAAGGTCCAAAAAGCATATATAGGTAGCATAAAAGTAATCAATATAACTCAAGTTGTTAAATCCATATCTTCAGAAGCTATATGATAGGCGTGGGTAAGAAACAGATCAATATTTTATTTTATTTATTTTTTTACCACCTATCTCTACTTTCACTTTCACTTCCACATTCTTCTTTTGTTTCTGGTGATTTGCATTCTATTGGGCAGGAGTGAGAATTTATAGTAAAAATTCTTAATTATTGATGTTTCTCACCCACACCTATAATATCGCTTTTTACGATATATATTTAACCACTGAAGCCTTATGAATTACTTTTATGATGCATTTATGTGCTTTTTGGAGCACCATTTACTTGCATTGTATGGACCTACAGAGCTGAGATATTCTTCTAAAAATACACATCTGGGATTAGGGCTGAAATTATTAGTTGATGTTATAAAAAAATAAAATAAATTGTAGACAAACATTTTCGTTGTTGAATAGACGTTTGATGACATTTAACGTAACATGAGATCATATGAAACGAATGATGGCGCACGAGAGTAGCACTGCAGCTCGCGCCTGACTGAGGAGAGAAAGAAAACAGCCGCACTCCAAACTTTTCAAAAAGCTTCAGGTGATGTAGATCGCAAAGAGGGAATAATACAAAAATACAAAATAAGTAAATACAGAAGCACTGGTTGTGGAGCCGCAAAACTTTAAGCAAAACTTGCGTGTCGAGCGTCTTTAAAGGAAACACCCCGGCGTTACATCTTAAATGCAGTTATATTTAATGCGTTATAGCTTTATTAAAAGTTCAAATAATACAGAAGCAAATCCTGTAAAAAACTACAAACTCAGAAACTGGCATTACTCGGTGCGGTCAGCACCTAGTTGCGCGAAGTGTCCCGATCTAAGGGGAAGAGATTGACACTGCACCCGGCTGATGCACACTCAGTCGCGGGGACGCTCGTCCCTCGAGCACTTGCTGCAACTAGATTATAACGTGATGGCTCATGACTTATTGAATCATAATATATGTGTCACTGTGCATTTATCGTGAAGAAAATTGGCAATTTGCAGCTGTATTAATAAGAGAGAGTTTTTGTTTTTGTGAGTTAAAGATGGATTGAAGTGAACAAAAAGGTGAGAGAGGGTAGTCTTCGCCCCATTATACACTGCAACAAAATATGTTTTTTATTTGTTTTGGTTTGTTTTCCAATATAAATATCTAAAACTCCTTTAAAACAATGTACATTTGCTTTAGCAGCTATACTGCAGAAGAAAAAACTGTTATCTGAGAATGTTGAATATAATATTAAAAATACAAATATTTGAAAATATCTAAAAATCCTTAAAAAAAAAGAAAAAAAAAAAAGATGCATTCATCTGAGAAGCAGCATATACTATATTTAGACTTGCTTTTAGAGAATATATCTTGAATATAAGTATATTTTGTCTTTACTGCACTCGCAGAAGTATAACCAAGTGAAAAAACATACATATGAACACACTTATATTTAAGATACATTGTCTTAAAGCAAGTCTAAATATCTTATATGTTGTTTCTCAAGTAAATGTATCTTGTTTGAATGATTTTTAGACCATTTTAAATGGAAAACAAGACAAAAACACTTGATAAGAATAGGATTTTTTTGCAGTAGATCTTTTACTGAATTAAACTTAAAAAATATTTGTTTTCTTTAATTCAGTGAATGTCATTTAGAGGTGTTTTTAAAAGATGATTTTGACCTCTTTATTGTTAGCAAGCACGTTTAATACAACCTTTTATGTCGGGGCACAAGCTGAATAATTGGTTAAGAGCTAATGATTAATCGTTGCAATAATCACCTAAATAGTCGAATAATCATTCTAATAATCGTTCGATTAATCGATTATCAAAATAATCGTTAGTTGCAGCCCTATCTGGGATGGCATGAGAGTGAGTAAATTATCAGTTTTTTCATTTTTGGGTGAACTATTCCTTTAATTTAGACAGCACAGAAATGCACCAGACTTGAGCACTTGAGTCACCAATGCAATTAGGACCAAAGAAGTTTGTCTTGTTTGTGGCTGCATATATAACACAAAATAATAAGAAATGTTACATGCATTATAGATCCGATATGAATAAAGGATAACAATGTCTGATAAAATCATTGTTGTATGCAAACACACATAAACAGATGTGCAATAAGCTTGATAGATTCACGTATCATAAAACGTTAGCATTTATTGCACAAATAATTAGAAATAAAATACATTATGTGTAGATAGACAAGGTTCATGATTAAATAAAGCAGGGTCATTAAATTAAAAACTGTCCATTAGCCCAGATCTATAGAGCAGGAATATTTACTCACATACAAAACTTTAACTTTTTATATTTAATAAAAATATATGGTTTTTGTGTTTTTTAGATGGTAGATAGCAGCTTCTCCTGGTTTCTGTTTGGTCATCCCATATACATGAAGAAATGGTTAAATCATAAATGGAACAGTGCAAACAGTAATCCAGTCACCAAGGATAGTATGTGCGCATTAGGAATCACATTCTCACAAAAAGACCTAATACAATTTTAATAGCGAATACTAATAATAGTAATAATAACAACAACAACAACAACAACAACAGTATTTTAAAACAATACCTTGCATGTGGAAATTGCCATGAAACCGCTTTGTGAATTAAATCTTTGGAAGATTTTCAAACTGCATATTTGTAGACAGTACATGGTATAAGTTTTAGTAATATTTGCCCTTTAAACAAGACAATTAAAAGTTATAAGGAACTGTTAACTTAACATCAGTCGTCTCCTGTGGCATGGTTTAAATGAGACTGTGTTACATGCATTGTTTATTGTTGTAACACGATAGAACGCAACAAAACAAACTGTGATTGGTCGTCAACATACAAATGAGTGAATCTTTGCATCGTCACAGCTTGCTAAATTAATTGGCCAAACTGGTAAATTTATTGACCGATGCTGATCATTTAAAAATAAAAAATATCAGCAGATTTTTCGTCCATGACAAAATATCGGTTGACCACTAATTAGTAGTGTGTAAAGGTATGTGGTAACTGCAAGTTTCTGCAAGTTCCTAACACTTTCAATGGAAAAGAATCTGTAAATTTAAATCGACAAGCATTTCACTTTTAACTGGTTTGTTTCCTACAGAAGAGTCTTAAATCACTACCCATCTGCTATATAGTGCACAGTGAACGAGTGAGTGACTTCATACACCACAAATGTCTGCCAACCAATCACATATTTCGGATGGGTAAGATTTATTCATGGTTAAACTATTTTTGTAGACATAAAAGCAATTATATTTAATTATGAATAAAAACAATAGTAATAATAATCAAAATAATAATCATATATTGTAATCGGGGAAGAAAGCAACAATAATTAAATGAATGCAAACAATTACACAGAAAAGCTGAACTTTGCAGCATAAACTTGAATTAAATATGCACCTTTTTCACTTAAAACATTGCATGCTCCGTGTCTGTTGTGGTAAGGCTCATGTAATCTGAGATGGAATCTGTATCACATTAGGGGTGTAAATTGGACGTTTCATCACGATACGAACTTGAATCGATTCTCTTGGTCTGAGCCAATATTTCAAGTCTGCCACGATACGATTCGATTCAGGGGCCTGCGATCGATATTCTGATATTATGTGCCTATTTTAAACAAATCAATTACATTTTTTTTTGCCCTCAAATGTAACCAAAATATCGTTTTATTTTATTCAGCTCTCTGTATCCACATTGGGACATCCACAACAAAATAAGGTACTTTAGATGTTGAAAAATGTATACAGATAATAATATAAAAAATAGTCACACACAAGTGATCATCACTCATTTGTGAGTAATGTTTCAGTTTAGTCCAATTCAAAATATTTGCATACCCATGATTTGTTTACAGCTATCCGTGCTAACCGTGGTTTTCGTGGCTACAACTACCACAGTTGTAATGAAAAATGCTGTTACAGTTATCAGGGATAAATGTTAGTAAGGGTGTTGATGTGTAGATGTGTAAAGTCTTATAACTGACGCTGAAGCTGAGCAGGTGATTTCTCTTTCCCTCATTAGTGCTGTTCAGAATGTTGGCGTTGTCAAGATGTTTCACATGGTTGAATTTCTCCATGGTACTTTAAAATAGCAAATTCTCATGTAAATTTCAAATGGGTCGCATGCGCAACGATATCGATGGAAGCCCAAATTAATTGTGCATGTGAGCCGCTCTGCGTTTGTCACAAGAGCTCACATTTTAAGGAGTGCCCGGTTGATTCGCTCGCACGGATCCTGTCAGTGGAGCTCGCTTTTCGCAGGAAGCCCGGTTGACGCATGCACACGCTGCAGGGATAGCAGAGCACAGTTTGGCTTCAAAGACCCCAAGCACATCCTTGTCCCACATGAAAGGATATTTAGCGCTCAGTCAAATTAATGTAATAAGGTTGCTTCATCGCCTGACGGAAATACGTACGGATGTGGCAGCCATGAGATTATTAAAATAAAAGTTACATCTTAAAAATAATGTATAGCGATATTTATGCATTGTATTGATAACACTGGATCGTTGGTCATTGGATCGATGCATCGATCCAGATCGATGAATTGTTACACCCCTATCACACACTGGGAATTAATATAATAATGTCAATCCACTGTTAAATTCCGTAATCAATGCATCCAAAATTTCTTTGTCAGATTGATGCATCGATGCATTTTTACACCCCTAAAATATACACTACCGTTCAAAAGTTTAGGGTCACTTACTCATTCTTTATTTATTTTTTTATTTTTTATTCACATTTTAGAATAAATGTCATCACAACTATGGAATAATAGAAATGGAAATATGGGAATTATGTTGTGACTAAAACAAATCCAAAATAATTAAAAACTGTTATATTTTAGCATCTTCAAAGTAGTCACCCTTTGCCTAGAATTTGCAGACATGTACTCTTGACATTTTCTCAACCAACTTCTTGAGGTATCACCCTGGGATGCTTTTTAAACAGTATTGAAGGAGTGCCCACACATATCTATTTATCTATCTATATGCTGGGCACTTATTGGCTGCTTTTCTTTATTATTTTGTCCAAGTCATCCATTTCAAAAACTAGTTTTGTAATTAAATAAATTAATATGTTGGCACAATTATATTTTTGTCTACAAAACTAATTTCAAACATTTAAGCGTACACCTTCAGATCAAAATATTTTTAAGATCATGAGAAACATTTCAGGCAAGTGACCCCAAACTTTTGAACGGTAGTGTACGTACGTACCTACATACATACATACATACACACATACACACACAAAGATAATAAAAGATGTGCAACACCAGTACAGCTACTATTTTGCACACGAGGGGCATACAGAGTGCAGATTGGAAGGTACAGGACCTGGCATGTGTTTTGATTAGCGTCCTTTGAATATCAGGTGTCAAACTAAACAGGTGTTTACAGACCCAGGGAGCCAGCTAGTTATTAAGCACACGATTATAGAGGACAGATACGACAGTGCCAGATGTAAAGATATGAACATAGGGAATCATCATTACATCAGATGGTCAAATTGGCAATGCATATTTAGTGCATTCTAGCACTAAACAAATGCATTTATACTTAAATGCACAACATTCTAAACCAGCTAGAAGAGTACTCAAGTATAAAACTGCATACACCAATAAATAAACACCCCAAGCCCAAGAATTAAATAGTGGGTACTAGTGTGGTCAGCTATCCAAGAACTCTGAAGATCAGGTGCAAAACCAGTCGCAAAAGCCAAAGACAAGACACCACAAACAGAAAATTAAACCCAAATGTCTCCTTTGACTACTGTAATGCTACATAACTGCTACTAGGAAGGATGTCCAGCAGGATGTGTCCTGAAATCTGTACGTCACAGCACACTGCTTTACAATACCACAAAATGCTGTGATACACAATGCTAAGCCAGAGTAAATATTGGCAATGGGACATTATACAGCTGTGAGAGGTGTAGCCAGTGCCATCTGAATGAGAGTAATGCAAGATGCTGATGCCAAACAAAGATTACAAGGAACTGAACAGGCTCAGTAAATACCTCTTGAAGATAAGACTGTATCTTTCCTCCCACAAAAGCCTATGGCATGCAGGATTCATGTAGTGGAGATCAGAAAAGGGTTACATGGAGTCTGACAGAAAACTCAGCCACCATACCCTCATGTCTCCAAACAATTGCATTTAAATCTCAGCATGGGTTGTCTAAGACTATTCAGGCCAGGGCCTCAAGCAAAAATCCAATACAACAACTGCATTACTGTATTCCTGCCCAACATCTCCTTTAGTGTTCCACAGAATAAAGTCAGTCATACAGGTTTGGAATAACATGAAGGTGATTTTTTTGGAATACTATCCCTTTAAATTCAGCTTCAGACAGTTGCAAAAACAAACCAGTCTCCCGAGAAGAGGAATCAGAAGAACTTGAGAGTAAACAAGTGAGCAATTCGGCTCAACTCCCTCCCAAAAGGATCGTCAGCAAGAGACAGAGCGATCCATCGGGGGATGGTGTATATTAGATGCAGATGGGGCATTAGAAGATGGAGTAAAACTACATCTAGTGGGTATGTTCTCTGTATCATCTCAAGAGAACCACTCAGGCTGAGCTCCCCACTGTGCTGTGTTGATAAATATTGAGTGTCTGTTCTGGTGAGAAACCTGTTGAGAGTAAAGCTAGACTAATTGTTTTATGCAATAGGCAATCAATCCCTAGCCTATTAATCATTTTGGCAGACCATCAATTTGCAGATGGGTTATTCATAAACATTGCAAGTTTTCATTTAAGTGCCAACTGAAAGGCTCCAATAGACCTTTTTCACAGACTGTGATGACGCAATATGTAACAATTTTCATGTAATATTCGCCGTTTTTTGCTAATGTGTGAACGGCTTGTAACACAACTTAAAAAATGAGCCCTTCCCAGACTTCCTAGGTTGCCTATTAAAGCCTGTAGACTGATTTTCATGTGAAGGGAGCGGGTCGCTTTTGCCGGGAAAATCCAAAGGATGTGACGTTTATGCACGCTCCCGAGAGCATTGCCTCAGTGCTTCTCTTTCGCTATTTAACAGCGACAACTGTCTACAACACTAGGTAAACGTTATCTTAAGAGATGGAATCCAGCAAACGTCCGACTCCCAGCACAACACCGACTACTACACAAACTCAGAGTAAGCCAAAAAAAAAAAACAACAACAAAAAAATTATTATCTACTGAATCCCATCTGGCTAAGCGGGAACGTGATCGTGGTCGAGCGAAAACTAGAGCGAACATCGGCAGGGCATTTGATTCCTGGAGGGACCTTTGTTTGGTTTTGGGGATCAAAACCGACCCTGAATTGGTGTTCTTATTGGACAGGTAAGCTTACATAACTGCAAAGCATGTGAAATATAGTGTCATAAGGATTGATCTGTGTCATTTTAGCTAACTGGATCTTGCCTGCTAACGCTGACGAATTGCAAGCTACCTTGCTTCATAACTTTCAAATAATTTCAATGATCTTCTCTTTATACTAAAAGTCATGTATGCTGATTCACAGTAACTGACATAAACAATGCTAATCTGTAATAATTCAGCAAGGTAAACTACACAAACACATTAAATTAATGCTAGACAATGTTCAAGATAATGCAAAAAGACCCTTTCATTAGTGTAACGTAACTTGGTTATACAGAAAATATATACATTCTATTATTATAAAACAATAGTGCATCGATATATCAAAATGACAGTTGTGATGGAATCACATCAATACTGAATTGTGTCGACATATTTATAATGTACAGTCTATTTTATAAACAGCTGCTGTCATCATCCACCAAATTTAGCTAACAGCTATTGATAAAGCTGGCTAGCTAACTAATGCCGACATAGGCTTTCGTATAAATGCAGTCAATGTATCATGCAAAGAAAAGTGATTACTTCAAACTACAGTCTTGCATAGTCAGACCTATATCCACACTTTGTTTTCGCCCTGTTCCAGCACTGGAGATTCAAATATAATATACAGTCTCAAAGTTTGTAGTAAAACAATCATAACTGTGTAATTTGAATTATGCTATCTCATCTGTCAGCATGATGCCGGTGAATCACGTTCAGTCTCTTTGTACGTTACGTCATTGTTTTGGTATATGCTCGCTCGCTCACGTCCCAATGGAGTGTGTGCACGAGCACGAGCAACAGGTAGCTGGCTGCAGTTCACTTAACGGCCACAGGTGTCATTAATAACAAGGGTTTCTGAATCTTACATACTGCACCCTTAAATATTGAGAGTAAATTTATAACATCATGCTTTGTGTTATATTACCCTGGAATTATTTTTAAAACATTTGTTACCACAGCTGCAAGGGGGTTTCTTGTACAGCTGCTGAATGACAGTAAATTTGGCATTCTCTCTCATCTGACAGTCGTAATCCACATCTCTCTATTTTTTTCCTCTTTTGTAAAATAATTTATAATATACGATTTTTTCGTATGCAGTTGGAGCAAATGGGTAAGTGAAAATAAGATTTGGCGTGGTCTCCCATTCACCGCTGTCGAAGTTTACCTGCAATCTTTTACTTCCGTGTTCCAAAACCAAGATGGTGATAAAGGTCTATCGATGGCCCCTGAATGATATGCACGCTTCTTCATACAAATGACGAGTCGGTTAGAGCTCAAAAAATGAATGTGTGCTCATTGCCTATAAAAGGTTCCTGTCCTTGAGGGCAACGTTAGCGCAATTCACAACAAAAATCCCACCACGCACATAATGCTTGACCTCAATTACCTCCAAATAATATATCTGTATTCATGCACATGAGGGGAAAAGCACAGGCACTGCGGTCTGATAAAAATACAAATAAACCCTGTTGCTGCTCTACATGGCACATCATTCAATAACATTACCCGTAAATTGATTTCAATGGCAGAATTCCACTGCCTCTTGCTGAATTTTTTTCTCCACAGGAAAAAAGCCCCCACTCATTTAATTTATACATGTAACAGTTATGCCCATATATTCGTGTACACAAGGAGGAATTTTTAAAGCATAGCTACTTGAAAAGCCTGGTATGTCCGACTTTAGTTAGTAATCTAAGCGTTAAGCTACATGCTATATAGGGCAAAATAAATGAAATTAAACAAGTTGGCAGATTCTAAAATGAATTTCTTTTTAAAGGAACAGAATGTTTGTCTGAATTGTCATCATAGACCCGTATAAATTTGATTATTCGGTGGAACAAAAGTAAATGTTAAGCTGAATTTTAGCCTCATATCACTATCCACTTTCATTGCATTTTTATACAGTGAAAGTAAATGGTGATTATGAATAACATTCTTCTCAACATCCCTTTTTGTATTCGACAGATGTCAGTTACACCGGTTTGGAACAACACGAGTGTGATTAAAAAAATGTATGCATTTATTTTTCAATTTCACTTTTGGGTGCACTATGCCTTCAAGCACTCTTAAATAAATACATGTTGGGAAAATTTTGTATATGCAGCCAAACAGTGATTATGTGGACTACTAAAGCATCATACAAATCCAGCTAAACAACAACTGTTTATCCATCAAAACTAGAACTAATATCACATAATCAATACCCTGTAATTTAAACAGCTCATGTTACAACAAATTCCAGTTTCAGTGATGTCCCATTTTCCTCGTAGCAGCCATATTTGTGACCATCAGTGGGATGAGGCAATGGCAGTGAATGTAAAAACACCCATGAACCGATATATATATATAAATCTAAAAAGTCCCAGGAAAAGTGTACACAGGTCTGAAGTCATGTCAAATATAGCCAAATTTGAGTTTCGCGAACATTTAAACACATTTAAATCTATGATTCATCTCCGTTTGCCGCCAAGTCTGATGTGTGATGGTGAGTACACACGCATACCGGTATATCATTGTAAACATCTCTCATTCAGAAGTTAGATGTTTTTGTGTTGTTTTCTGGTCTGATTTGATCACAATATTAGAACACGTCTGTGATGATCCTGTCTGTTTGAATGTAAGAGCTGATTTTAAATCATGAATACACAGAAAGTAACACCGAAGATGCATTTTAGTGTATAAGACTAATATGTTTACATTGTAGTGGTGGTGTGAATAAAGTATGGGCTTCATAATTTTATGATGTGTGGTTTATTAACTAACACTAGTGGTGTTATGAATTTAACATCGTCCTATGTACATTTCCAGTTTAATTGAATCGATGATGTTACAGATAAATGACATGTCTGAAATGTGCAAAAACCAACAAGGGTTTTATCCCTGCTCTCCCCCTTCATAGCTGCTTGACTTTGGCGAAATTAAATAGTGTCACTTGAAAGATATAACTTTATTGAAAAAAGTAATAATAACATTTTGGCTCGGTTAAGTTATCTATAAAAGTATCACTTTTTCAAGATTTATAAATAGAAACAAAAATTTCACCTGCTTTTGTCGCATCCCACTGAAGGTATATGGAATACTGGTCACAAACATGACGATGCAGTTATACAGTTGGCCTACTTAACACTGTATAGTGGCAATCATAAATGAATGGGCCTTTACTGCTACCAGAACATACACTCTACGTCTCTACTTGCATAAACACTAGGGCACATTCTTGCTTCAATGAGAGCACAAATATGTGCTAATTTGTGACTACTAGGGCTGAACAACTAATCGAATAAAACTGCAAACCACAAAGGCTGCGATTTAATTAAATACATATATTTTTTTTTAACTTAACTTATTATTGGGTTCCAAAAATTATGATGAAAAAATGGGTTGAGACCCTATCACAAAGTTGACAAAAAAAGGTACACAATTAACAGATACAACGTAAAGATGATGTGAATCTGTTTTTTCCTCCCCTCTCTATGTTTCACTGTATATTTTATTAGCATTTAGTCTGGTTCTTTTTAAGAGTCCTCAAGTGTGAACACCCTTTCTTTGAACAGTATTTCTATTGCCAGTAGAGCATGTTTGACCATGACTCAAGTTTGGTTTTAATGTTAATAATCATATCGCAGTTCAAACCTCAATGGCAATATTTTTCAAAATAATCTCAATTATATTTTTTGTTCAAGTCGTTCAGTCCTAGTGCACACACCCTGCTGAAAACTGCAACAAATGTGTGATCTGGAATGTTTGCAAAGGAACATTCCACAGATGACAAAGCATTCCTGTTTAAAACGGGCAGGCCCAACAAAAGCATGATGCTCTGAGTCGTGCCAATTTCACAGAGGGACACAAGCCAACTTACCTGAAATGGTCAGCTCATTAAATTTACAATATCCTTCTATTTAAGGCAACATCACAACAGCAACACCTTAACATATCCTTCTAAATTGTTTCGTCCACTAAGTGGAGCTAGCATGAATCAACAACGGGCTGATAACAGAATGTTCTGTGCTCTGAATTAAAGGCCAATGAAACAAGACTGCAGTGGCTGGGCTGGGGAACAAGTGCTACAGGTGACAGTGTGCAAAACATGCTGTGAAAGTTACACGTGAAGGTCTTGATTTGAACAACGCAGAGGCTAAATGCAAAGTGGAAATGCAAGAGGTTCTCTATGATGTTGCAAATTAACATTTTAAAAAAATATACCACTTTGTCATACATGTGAAGCAACAAATTCACTAAATTATAACCAGTTTCAGGACTAATTAGAAGACTTATTAGCATACTTCTGCATGAGGCCAAAGGTTGTGAAAAAGTGTTGCTTAATTGATAGTTCACCCAAAAGTGAAAATTATGTCACTATTTTCTCAAAAACCCATATGACATACTTTCTTGCTAGGAGAACAATAGGAGATGTTAGGCAAAACATTCACTTTCATTGTATTGAAAAAATGAATGGTGACTGAGGCCTAACATTTCTTTTTGAGCTTCAAAGAGGAAAGAAGGTCATGTGGATTTGGAACAAAATGAGGGTAGAAAGAGTAGAGATGGGCATTTGAGTAATTCTGTAGTTGAGTCCTCTTACTAGGGCTGCACAATTAATCAAAATAAAATTGCAAAATGACCATGTGCGATATTAAACCGCAAAGGGCTGCGATTTATTAAATACAAAAATAATAGTCTGCTTGTTTCAAAGTTTATATGGACTACTCTGTCCTGTCTGTATTGTGTTAGTGCATGATTACAGTGTTTTAAGAGCAGTTCTGTGCTCGATAACTCCATCTCGTGCTCAGAGTAACCAATGTGTTCCGAGATCGGTTCTGTTGGCTTGCTTGCGCTGAGCGCATCATTTTGTAATTACAAATATGTATGGCTGCTACAACTTAATATAAAATAAAACACCCCATAACACCGAATATTTGTGGACAGAGGAGGAGATGTTAAAAGCACATTATACAGCTGTTGTAAATATGAACTCAGCTACTGTACACACAAACTCTGCATGCAACTGTCGCCAAAATAGAAGCTCGACACTTAAGAACTCTTTGGTTTAATTAGATTGCATAGCAATGCCCCATGCAAGTTAAGATTTTATTACAGAAATGTATAACTATGGTATAATAATAATAATAAATATACAATTTTAATATTATAATAATATAATATTCAAGTTGACAGTGTTCCAAAAATAATGATGATGAATAGTGGTGCTGAGACCCTATCACAAAGTGGACAAAAACAGGTACACAGTGGAAAGGTACAATGTCAATATTTATTCTTTTTGTTTCTTTGTTTTATTTGTTTGTTTTTGGCTGAAGTGAAAAAGGTCCAAGTTTAGTTATTTTCAAGAGGGCTCAAGTGTGAACCCTCAAAGAGTAAACTTTTATTTGCAGTAGAACAAAGGCAAAACATTACAATTAGTTTTTTGTTTATCATATTGCAAATCTCAATACTTTTCAAAATAATCGCAATCAATTTTTCTAAATGGTGCAGCCCTAACTCTTAAGTTAAAAGTTAAAAATAAGTATGACATGTACGACAGGGCTGCAACTAACGATTATTAGAACAATTATTCGGCGATCATCACAACGATTAATCATTAGCTCTTAACCGATTATTCAGCCTGTGCCCCGACTTAAAAGGTTGTATTAAACATGCTTACTAACAATAAAGAGGTCAAAATCATCTTTTAAAAACCTCTAAAATGACATTCAGTGAATTAAAGGAAAAATATTTAAGTTTAATTCAGTAAAAAAATTCATTACAAAAAATCCTGTTGTCAAGTATTTTTGTCTTGTTTTCCATTTAAAATGGTCTAAAAATCATTCAAACAAGATACATTTACTTGAGAAGAAACATATAAGATATTTAGACTTGCTTTAAGAGAATGTATCTTAAATATAAATGTATTTTGTATATAAGTGTATTCACTTGGTTATACTTCTGCGAGTGCAGTAAAGACAAAATATACTTATATTCAAGATTTATTCTCTAAAAGCAAGTCTAAATATCTTATATGCTGCTTCTCAGGTGAATGCATCTTTTTTTTAAAGGATTTTTAGATATTTTCAAATATTTGTATTTTTAATATTATATTCAACATTCTCAGATAACATTTTTTTCTTCTGCAGTATAGCTGCTAAAGTAAATGTACATTGTTTTAAAGGAGTTTTAGATATTTATATTGGAAACAAGCCAAAATCAAAACAAATAAAAAACATATTTTGTTGCAGTGTATAATGAGGCGAAGACTACCCTCTCTCACCTTTTTGTTCACTTCAATCCATCTTTAACTCACAAAAAAACGAACTCTCTCTTATTCATAAAGCTGCGAATTGCCAATTTTCTTCACGATAAATGCACAGTGACACATATATTATGATTCAATAAGTCACGAGCCATCACATTATAATATTATAATCTAGTTGCAGCAAGTGCTCGAGGGACGAGCGTCCCCGCGACTGAGTGTGCATCAGCCGGGAGCAGTTTCAATCTCTCCCCCTTAGATCGGTACATTCACACAACTCATAGAAGAGGCGCTGACCGCACAGAGAAATGCCAGTTTCGGAGTTTGTAGTTATTTACAGGATCTGCTTCTGTATTATTTGAACTTTAATAAAGCTATAACGCATTAAATATAACTGCATTTAAGATGTAATGAAGGGGTGTTTCCTTTAAAGACCCTCGACACGCAAGTTTTGCTTCAGTGGAGCGGCAGCTCGGGCTCTGCATATTTCACAACGAGAGTGCTACTGTATTTACTTATTTGGTATTTTTGTATAATAATGTATACTTTGCGATCTACCTGAAGCTGTTTGTAAAGTTTAGAGTGCATCTGGACTGTGAGCCGTGTTTTCTTCCTCTCCACTGTGAGGAGCCATCCATGGTCTTACCTACGTTTATGACATTGCACTGTAAATATAAGGGAAAGTAAAAGGGCTTTAAAATCTGGATTCAAGATGTGTGGAAAAATTTGGGACACAGTTTTCCTCCTGAGTAATGTATGTTCTTAATGAATGATGTTTATTAAAAAAAAATGGCCTTGTTTGATTTCAAATATTCCTAAAGATTCCTTAAATCATTAAGAGCCTAATGAAAGGAAAACAATATATGTTATGGAGTAGGAAAAACTTTTTCACTTGCACAGTCCCAACTCAGTAAAGTGGTGCACTAAGGGGTACAGTCAGCAAATTATAGTCTCATAACTAATCTCATAGAAATAAGGTGTTATTTAAATTTAGTTTGATTTCATATAGCACCTAAAAGTAAAAAATAAATAAATAAAAAAAAAAATACTACAGATGCTTAGATGCTGGGAAATAAGTCAGAGTATTAAAAGACTTCAGATACCAGAGTATTATATAGATAATAGTGCTCGACCGATATTATCGGCCGATATTAGCCTCACCAGTATATCAGTATCGGCGTATATTTTACCGATATGAAAACTTTTTCTCAGAACATATAATGCAGAAAACAATGCTTCAGAATTGGTGTCATAGCGTAGTTTGTCCAGCGAGCGTGCTCCGACTCCATTGTTTACAGTTGACTCTGAACTGATGGTGGCTCTGCAGACAGGGCGGAGTTGAGCTGTGTCTCGGTAAGTTAACTAGTTTGTGAAATACATACTGGAAACTTAATAAACAATGACCCCATCATTTTCCCTTTCAATATAACTAATATAACATTAACCTTGTCCCTGACAACCCTGTCACTCATGTCTGTTTGCTGTTAGCCAGCTATAGTTTGTCAGTGCAGTCAGTAATGTAACAGATCGAAAGATAAACATCAGAGCATCTTTTTGCAGCTCAGCAGACAACGGTGCGGTGGTGGATTGCGTCTGATGAGTGTTGATTTCATGCTATGTTGTTATGTAGTTGGTGAGACACAATGCTGGAAAGTAAATAAAGTCCATCTTTTACTCTCCATGACAATGAGCTTATAGCTAACTAGCTAATCACGTAGCTACTTTCAGTAACTACGTTTCCATCCAAGGATTTTTTGTGAAAAAAGTTTTAGCGCATCAAAATAAAGCTGATGGAAACGCAAAAATTTCACAAGTGTCGACATAATATTTTTCCGTTTAACTCTAGCACATAAACTCTATGTCGATACATCAAATGTCACGAAAAACTGGTTTGAAAACACTTTGTCGCAAAAATTGGCGTTAACGCAAAATGTAGTGTCATATGACTGAATTTACCCCAATCCTTAGCCTGTGTTAATCATGACGACAAGGTATACGATCCTTGAAAGCCAATATATTGTACGTGATTATGGATTGATCTGAACGGCACAAAGATCCGATCACTGCAAACATGACACTTCCAGGAGTGCCAACACAAATATCTCTTATCAATACATGCACATTGACAAGTACACGGAGAACAAATGAACGGCCACTCTTTGCGATTAATTTAATCGCGGTAGACATCCATTTATTTATTGAAGTTGCTTTTACACACCATTCAAAATAATAACGGAATTAGCCCACAATACAAAAAAACATATCATTTCTGTGCATAAAGAGGTTTTAAATAAAAAATAAATACACAATACTAGAAGAAAAGCATCAGTGTGCTTTTTTGGAACACTAACATATAGCCGAATTATATTAAATTATTGTTTAGCTTACTTTTGAAAAAATGCCAGCAAAATTCCCTGTATTAAATTAAATAAATTGCCAAACGAATAAAATTATATTTTTAGACCTATATATGCCTTTTCTTTACACAAACTTAAATTAGCCATACCCTGTTCTGTAGACGAATAAAGTCAGCTGAATTACATTTTCTACACTTCAAGACTATAAACTATCAAAACTATTTGTCCAATGCGGAGTTCACTTTCAGAAACGAGTTTTTGAACCTTTTAAAACTTTTAAATATTTTAAATATAACCCTCTTTACCTCGGATCGGATTTGCTGAGCTTCTTCGAAAATTTAAATTGCATTAAGATGCTAAAATTAATTTTAGATGATAATCAAGTTCAGTTGGTCGTTAAAAGTTGTGGGACAAACATACGGGTATAATGCAGTTGAGGCGGCAATGCTTTAGATTAGATGATTGTTCAAAACAGCCTATTGAATATCAGGAATGTATCATATGTAAACCCAGATATTACACCACATCAATTTTTCTTTAATAGCTGTGCACACAGCATATACACATCGATTGATGGTCCTTATACGAAGACCGAAAATTTCCCCACTACTTGGTGCAGGTTACCAGCTTGAACAGGGCCATGACGATTTGCTTTTGGGTCGGATCCGGTGGCAACCTGCGATAGACCCAACATCAGGACCAATATTACAGTCCTATCAGAAGGGCAACTGCTCCCTTTTGATTGCTTTTATTTGTGAAATTAAAATGACAGTTAGCTGGTTAATTTCAATGAATTGTCTCAATACCCTCCCCATTTTACCAAAACTTAGGAGGCACAAATTAGGGACATCTGGCAGGCGAATTAGCGATAAACACATTTCTGTATGGAAACGGCATAAGGGCAGATTTCTTTTCGATAAACCAAAACTTATGTGACAAAGTGTTTGTTATGCGGCAGAAGACAGCAAATTTCGCAAAAAAATGTTTACGCATTTTCACTTTGTCGATAACAAAATAGTGCGAAAAGTGGATGGAAACTAGGCTTTTGTTGTCAGCTGAGTGGAAGCTAATGAGTAAACATGTATTCACCAAACTGTTTTGTTCAGGATTCACAGTTTGGTACCCCCTTCAACCGAATGGGAATTCCAGTCATTGCATTTATAAAATGTCATATTTGAAAGTCTGGTTTTCCACCATTGAAAGTTTCCCCTGAACTTGTATAGCAGAATACAGTGTAACACCGCTGCTTATCTGTTTATCTCTTGACTTGGTAATATTAATATAGTCAGTATTTGACTGATACTAAACAGTAATACTGATGTTTATTTAGCTATTTATTTTATTTTTATTTATTTTAATGCTCAGCATTTGACTGATACTAAACAGTACTGATGTTTATTTAGCTATTTATTGTTTTTTTATTCATTATTTTCTCAGTGTTCATTTGTTGACAATGTATAATAATAATGTCAAATATTCTTTGATAAAAAATCTTGCCAATGAGCATGCCAATGGACCCCCTACAAAATAAGGGAACACAACTTTAACTCATAGGTGATTAATGAAAGGCTAAAAGTCTAGAAACACCCCTCCTATGTGGAAAACAAAATATAATGTACACAGTTTTTAATTCTATGCATTCATTGCTTATGGCTGGATACTAGCCCTTGATGTTTTGGCCTCAGTCTCTGTTTTTAAATCCTAGAGACACCCCTGGTTGAGCAGTAAAGTTAAACTAACAGCTGCACTATTACTGTTCATCACTGCAAGGTAATCACAGGCTCATTCATTTACTCTCTCATACACACACACGTCTTTGTTTCTCCAACAACTTGTTAGAAACAGGCCAAGCTGTCGTTACTAGTTCTGAAGTGTGGTTCTCGAATTAGTAAGGGAACCATGGGCACATCTTTCTAACTAGCAATGGCAGATCCTGTGGTGTAAGAAAGTAGTTCCAAGTAGTTTTTTTTTTTAGACAGTCCTTAGTTTTTCCCTACTTATTTAATTATTTGTTAAACTGTTATAAAAGCAATAATATAAAAGCAATATCACACTCTCAGTCGTGCTTGTAGAGTCCATTTATTAGCACAGCTGTGATTACCTGCAGCACTCTGCCCTGATAGCTTGACATACAGCACTCTTGCTCATGTGAGATTGCGTTCATTTATTTGTTATAATTTTTATAATCACATTTGAACTTTTTTTAAAATATACAAATTCTACATTCTATCAATTAATATTAAATCATGAAATTGTATATATAATAGTGATATGAGCCTTCACTGTTTGAAATAATATGTACAATTTACAAGTATTTAAATTTGACATACGAGTTTAGATTTTTATAAAAAGCGCTAAAAGGAGTACTGTCCCTTTAAGAGTTCAATGAATATCTCAGTGTTCTGGTTCAGCGAGTATATAATGAGAGAGGAGTCTATCGGTATCTTTACACCATTTGCGCTATGTATAATAAACATTCATATTTATTTTTACTTTTTGATCAACAACTGACTGGGGTGCACCGATTGATCGGCCACTGATCTAAATCGGCCGATCTTCGTCTTAAGTCTTGTGATCAGTGATCGTGCCTAGAACCAGGGCCGATCTTTTTCGCAGCATGCAGGGAATCACACATACACTGCTCCTCTAATTAATTAATGCTTTCTCAGCCCTTGATGCATGACAGTGTGGCCTCTGGAGGGTCAATTGTTGGCTAAGTATTTACGAATTTAAACTTTCAGACATGCTGTTATTCAGATGAAAATGCAGGTTTGTTTTTAAAAATGTGTAAGAATTACACATATATGACTATTAGGTTGCCCATTTTCTAGAGTAATTACAGTAGTAATTCTGACTCGCAGCACTATGCGCACGGAGAGGATAAAGAGACTGCAAAGGGGTATAAAAATGAATTAAACAACAAATAAACATGCATATACAAATCTGAGTATACGTGATGTAACGCGAGTTGTGACAATCAGATGTTATGTTGCGCAATAGAGACTGTTTGAGCAATCATGAGCACTTTCAGCTTCACTCCCTTCAATGTGCTCACTTGCGGTGTCAATCTAACATGTGAGCTCTCCAGGTGCTCTCAATATCTCAGTCACTCATCTCAGCCCTATTCTGTGAGGATCCCAATTTAAATCAGATTAATGTTGGTCACATTACCACTAATCACAGCAATTACATTTTAACCATAATGGCAATGCGTCTTCATGCATTTGCTTAATAATTAGTGATTTGTGTTACAGCAAAATGCTAAAGACAGTAAACAAATCATAGATATTAATGACTTCTCACTGGAGCAATGGATATATTTTTCTTATTTTTGAACATATCTCTGCTGTGTGTGATGCTCTCAGTGGTTCTTACTGCTTACCAGTACGTCACAATGACCTTTTGATATTGACAACAGGACTATTCATAACTGTTTCAAAACAAATAAATGTTAGCAATTCACAATTAATGTAATTTTAATGTAATTTTGGTAACTTTATAAAAAGGTTCCATTTGTTAACATTAGTTAATGCATTAGGTATCATGAACAAACAATGAACAATATTTGTAGTCTTTATTAATTGTAACTTTAATAAAATTACAATTGTTCATTGTTAGTTCATAGTGCATTAACTAATGTTAACTAATACAACTTTTTATTTTAAAAATGTAATAATATATGTTGTAACTAACATTAAGTTCATTAATTCATGTTAACTACAGTAATGTTGTAAAATAATGTTAACAAATGGACATTTTTTGTAAAGTGTTACCGTAATATAACTGTGTGGAGCATAAACATAACTGCACAATATAACTTGCAAAAGTGTGGCAAAGGGCACTTTATAAAAAATCAGTATCGGCCGATCTTAATGTTAAAAATATAAAAAATAAAACTGTATCAGCCTCAAATTTCCTGATCAGTGCACCACTACAACTGACTATTAAAGACCAAAAAGGATATTAAAGGGGTCATAAGTAATACAACTTTTCTTTGATATTTTGAATAAGATGTTATTTTACTATAAAAACATACTGTAAAATTCAGATCTCAAAACTTAATCCCCAATGCAATAAAAGCATATATTCAAACCAAGCTGCGAAAACACCTTGTTTTCTACTTCCGTGACTTCCCTACGTCACTAGGAGGCTCATTAATTCATGACCGCCACTACAGCAACAACATCAGTGCCTACTTGAAAAAACTGGCCCCGCCCACTGGCACTCAGTCTGCAAACAGAGCAGGACAGACAGTCCTAGTGTGGCCTCAATATTCCTAAACATCAAAGGCTTTCCCCTATATGCATTCTGCAGTGGCACAACGAATTATGAGCTCTGCTATAGGGCTGGGACGATTCATCGACATCATCGATTACAGAAATACGTTGATTTGCATAACATGCATCGGCACGTCGCAAAGGAGTAATTAAAATGGCAGCGCCCGGTTTAAGCATGGATTCCACCAAAGAACAAGCTGCAGCTAAAAAAAACTCACCCACGGTCATCTAAAGCGTGGGAGTATTTTAGCCAGAGACCCAACAATATGGTGCTGTGTAAGCTATGCAAATTGCAAATGGCTTATCACAGCAGTACAACTGCCATGAACGAACACTTGAAGCGAAAGCATCCCAGAGCGCTTTGTCAAGATGGCAGCAAGGCAGCACCGTAAGTCCCGTTTACTTTTTGTCCCCACCCAAGCATGACATATTAGTATTACAACAGGTATTTCTGTTAGTAGTAGTCACTTAAAATTTATTTTCTTATTTTATTTTCCTCATTGCCCCCATGTTAAAAGTAATTTCTGCTCCGCTGCTAACGTAACTTTACACCATGCGTCATCTAATTTTGTTATTTGGCCGTTTTATATTTTCTGTTTACTTTAACGGCCATGTATGAGTGAGAAAAACGGCATAAACTGTGTGATTTTTACAGTCTGTAAATCGTTTCAATTATTTCCCTTGCCCCACACTGATGCAAAATTACATTTGCCAGTGATTATCTTAACTGCATATTATTCCAGTGATTAAATAAAACTTAAAATAGTTATGACATTGATTTAAGTCAAGCACTTAAGTAAAATACTGATTCTCCAGTTCAGGGAAAGGGTTGTGTGTTACTGAGATTTAATTCAGATTGCAATAGTTTTAGTTATTCCTGTTAGAAAAAAGTTAACTGTTGCTCGAATTGCACAAATTTTACTGTAAAATGAGGGGGAGGGATAGAGAGAAGGAGAGGTGGAATGTGGTGGGAGGGGAGGGAAAGGAGGAGGGGGAGAGAGATTGTGTGCATGTGCTAAGTTGGGTTTGTGTATTACTGAGAGTTGATTAAGAATACACAAGTTTTAGTTATTCCTGTTAGAAAAACATTTAACCTTAAACGAGAGCTCCAGTGACAGGATCAGTGCGAGCAGTCAACCAGGCTTCCCGCAAAACATGAGCTCCAGAGCAGTGACAGGATGTGTGCGCACGTCAACCCAGCGCTCCTTAAAATGTGAACTCTCGTGACAAACGCAGAGTGGCTCACATGCGCGATTAATTTGGGCTTCCAACGATATCGTTGCGCATGCAACCATTTGAAATTTACATGAGAATTTGCTATTTAAAAGTACCATGGAGCAGTTCAACCATCATGTGAAACGTCTTGACAATGCAGACACTCTGATCAACACTAATGAGGGAAAGAGAAATCACTTGCTGCCCAGCACTAGCATCAGTTATAAGACATCTACACATCAGCACCCTTACTAACATTTATCCCAGTTACCTGTAACAGAATTTTTCATTACAACTGTGGAAGTTGTAGCCAAGAAAACCGCAGATAGCACGGATAGTTGGAAACAAGTCATGGGTTTGTAAGTACTTTGAATTGGATTAAATTGAAAAATAAGCTGTAATCAAATGATTGATCACTTGTGTGTAACGTTATTTTTTATATTATCTGTATAATTATTTTCAACATCTGAAGTATCTTATTTTGTTGTGGATGTCCCAATGTGGATACTAAATTTGCACTTTTCAGAGAGCTCAATAAAATATTAAAATTATATTTTGGTTGCATTTGAAGGCAAAAAAAAAAATATATTATAATAATAATTGTGTAAAGTAGGCACATAATATCGGAAAATCGATCACAGGGCCCCGAGTCAAATCAAAATCGTATCGCGGCAGAAGTATCGGAAATATCAGATCACTGGCCAAGAGAATCAATATAAGATCATATCGTCATGAAATGTCCGATTTACACCCTTATTGCAAACCTGTTAAATAGTGTAGAAAAAAACAACAAAGATTTTAATGTTTGATAGGTCACACGGACAGAAAACAAAGTTACAAATTTTGAAATGTGACGTTTTGCCTTTGTGGTTCGTCATTTATTTTGGTTTGCGATATTTCGAAATTCGATATATTGTCCCATCCCTAGTGAGAATAGATGAAAAATATGTTTAAAGGCTACGTGAGCCATTACCTGTAAAAGAGTAATTATCATTAAGAATCATTTGAAGCAAAGTAAACATGAGCTTTAACCCACATTAAACTTGACTGCTGCTCATCTTCACAAGATTTGAATCCTGAGATCTTAAGCTTGGATAGCCAATCCACGTAGGGGCACATCACTTTTGAATGGCAGTGTGCATGTGGTTATGTTTTCCCCTCATCTCATAACCAGACACTGACAGTAACACGTAATAGTGTTTCTCCCTGCTTGGTTTGTGTGATCCAATCCAGTGACAAGAACTTCAGCATCATCACCATGTGTTTTGAGAGAAACTAGAGAGAAGTACGATTTTATTTAAGCCCGGCAAGTCTCGTGCATCAGTGTGAAAGAGGAATGTAGGGCAGTTCTAACGCTGACCCGTGACTTGTCCCATTACATTTTCAAACAGCTCTATTAGCTCATCCAGGCTTCTAAAGCACAGGAACTTAACGAGGATGGCGGGGCTATTACATTACCATTACTTCAATCAGGTCAAACTGCCTGAGGAACAGCAACATGGCACACACTCAGGTATCAGAGAGTCAGGTTAACTAAGTGACTATTACTGTAGCCCTAATTAAACCACCACCACTTTAGGTTAGGTTGGACTCTTTCTTCACTATACATATAGACGGTGGCAGTGGCTTAGTGTTTAGGGACTTGGGTTGTTACACAATGCAAACAGGTTCAATGGAAACAAAAATGGATCTAGAAACTCTAGCGTTACAAAGATCTCAATCTTGCTTTCTAAATACTGTGACTTTGAAAAAAACCACAAAGCACAGCTCTGCTTAGTCTCCCCAAGTACTCTTAAATGCCACATAATAAAAATGAAAAACACATGCTGAACAAGCATGCATTCTCTCATGCACTCATGAATGCACAATAGCCGTAAAGATTTTCACTGAAAAAAATAACTTAATTTTGTGTTGTTTCTCACCAAAAGCTAGAGTTGCATGAACTACTTTTATGGTACTTTTAGGTCCTTTTCAAGCTTTAAAGTGAATACACTGTCAACTGCCATTGTACTGAAAAGACAGGCTGACAGAATTCATGACAGAATTTTCATTTTGGGTGAACTACTCCTTTAATATGCCTTTCTAAATCCATTAACAAGTATGAGTTTCTTCAAATAAGCTGCAAGCTATTTGAGATTTATACAAAGAGTAATGCTGATTGAACAGTTTAAATACACCAGTTACATGGAAAGAAAGTACTACTGCCAGCAGCCATATCACCCTGTAGCTCAAGACCGGTTTCCCACTGTAGCAAATCAGGGTTGAGCCTGGTCAGTACCTGGATGGGAGACCTCCTGGGGAAAACTGTGGTTGCTTCAGGAAGAGGTATTAGGGAGGCCAGCAGGGTGTGCTCACCCTGCAGGCTGTGTGGGTCGTAATACCCCAGTATAGTGACGGGGACACTGCACTGTAAAAAGGCACTGTCTTTTGGATGAGACATTTAACCGAGGTCCTGACTCTGTGGAAATTAAAAATCCCAGGACACTTCTCGAAAAGGGTAGGGGTGTAACCTTGGTGTCCTGGCCAAATTCCCCTCAATGGCCCTAATCAATCATAGCCTTCTAATGATCCCCACCCATGAATTGGCTGTATCACTCTACTCTCTCCTCTCAACCAATAGCTGGTGTGTGGTGAGCGTACTTGTGCACAATGGCTGCCGTCGCATCATTCAAGTGTATGCTGCACACTGATGGTGGTTGAGGAGAGTTCCCTGTTCAATGTGTAAAGTGCTTTGAGTGTAATTTCAGAAAAGCGCTATATAAATGTTACATTAATTCATTCATACTGCCTCGAAAGGAGCATTTAGCAGAAATTAGAGGATGAAGATGATATCAAAGCACTCACACTGATCTGGACAAACATAGTGGCTCAAAATTCAAAAGACCTGCAATAAAAGTTCACCTATGTAGGTTAGCGAGTCATTTTTCAAAATGCAAAAAGATTTCAGATAAATTTAAGACACAAATTGCACTATTTAAATCATATTAAGTTTACAGAAAGTTGCAGAAAGTTTTATGGCAAGATTTATTTGGGAGACCAAAGCAAAACGCATAGCTAATACTACCTATAATTCTGTAATGAAATTTCTAGAAAGTGAGCAAATTGCATCAGCCACAGCTGGTAAACAGCAGGCTAGCACTGTTTCAACACCATTACAGAGGAACAGATGTAATCAGCATCAGCTTTAACAGACCTTCATCATATTAGCTTACTATCTTTTAGGCAAAAAATAAATAAAAGAGACCAACCATGAGATCCAATACACCTTCAACGCAAAATCTAATCCTGCCAGCTAATGGGACAAAAGAAAGGCAGATTTGGCCCTCTCTTTTCTCATAATTTAACCCCTCACAGAATATGATAAAGAGGCCTGGAGCAGCTGCAGACTGACCAGTCCCCAAGCACACAATTAACAACAAAAGAGCCCTTTTAACGCATTGAGCTAATCAGCTGCCGGCCCACCACTGCAGTCCCCCTGAACCATCTGCAAGATGGCAGACCGTCTCCCTGATTGTGAAAAAAAGACTGGCACCATGCTATCATGTCCTAGGGTCAATGAAGCACATTGCTTAGCAACAGTCAAGCCCCTGTGCCTGGAAACCAAAAGCTTTTGCTTTCAAAGAGCAACTCAAAGAGTTTACAAGGGAATGTGCTCCAAGGTTTGATTACCAAATGGCTTCCAATTGTTAACCGACCACTACAGAAAAAGAGTATTAACACCCACCTAGTATGGACTCTGGAGCTTAAGTGACCAGCAAGAGAAAGACACTGAAACGTTTTCATTCTCTTTTCTCTACAGACTACATTGAGATTAAAGATACTAGAAACAAATGGTCAGACGCGCATACTAAAGCCAAGTGCGCATTACAGAACTGATCGTGGACTGGCTATATCAACCACACGACCATTGTCCCCGGCTGAAACTATGATCCCAAAATTCATTCACAAAATCAAGCACATAGCAACAAACAACATGCGTGATGTTTTTATTTTCTATTTCTTTTATGTCTTATGCTTCCCAGAAGCATTTCTCTTCCCTAGCACTGTCTATTTCTTTGGCTGTTGCTCATTTCCGATCTCTCGCTCCTCCGAACAGTGCGAACAGTGAGATGATTGATTTCTTAAGCAGCAAACACGCTATTTGTGTCACTTTACTATCACCTGTGGTGTGGAAAGAAGCTGACATCAGCACGCTCACAGAAACAGATATCTCATATAGCCATCATTAACCAGCAACCTATAGTTGTGGTTAAAGTTATAGGCTAGTGATCACTTAATTCTAAATTAATAATTTAATATTTTTTAATACAGAGTGTGTGTATTGATAAAAGAATTTGAGGACAATATGTATCGTGATGCATCGAGAATCGTTTTGTAATAATCATTACCCTTTGAATTATAATCGAATCGTAACAGTGCCTGCCCACTGTTTAGCCGTACTGGTTCCAGATAGGGCTGGGCGATAAAACGATATTGATATTTATCGAAAAACTAAATCCTTAATATCGATGATAAACTATCAAGTAATTTTCAAAATTTAGCCTATGTTCTACATCTAGACGATCGGATGAGGTGCGTGTCGCTAAAAACACGAGCAGTTTGGCAAAGTTATACACACAACTAGCTAACTAAATCACAGTCATGAAATCAGCTGGTTAGGAAGTATAAGCCGGTTAGCCCAGCTGTCATGGAAACCAGTAATGAGGGTTGGTAACTGCTAGCTAGCCAGCTATAATAATATCCTTGTGTACCAAACAAGACCGCAACTCCGACATTAACACAATTGCTGTTTAAGTACAATACTTAAATAATTTTTCCTTGTCACAGGCAAGAAAGTGTTTCTTCTTCTTGTGATTTTTATGGGAGGTTGGCAATCCAGTTTATGGTCCATTACCACCACCTACTGAACTGAAGTGTGGAGCGTCACAAGAAAGACTCAGTAGAGTCAAACACCAGCAAAGACGATGAAATCGGTGAAATTTCATTGAAAAGACATCACAGAGCTTATGTAGGATTAAATCCTAAACTGAGAATACTTCTTAAATTTCAAATTAAAAGGTTGCTTACCCGGAGGAGTTTACTTGTAAACAAACAACTAGTTACATTCATTCTTGAGGCCTAACAAACATGTGGAATGCATTTCCTTCCCCATTTATGGTATAAAGTGTATATATTGTGATCAATCTTGAACGAAATTAGAAAAAAAATTATATTGTGATAATATTTTTGGCCATATCGCCCAGCCCTAGTTCCAGGTGTATTTTTTCCATAGGAATTTCATAAAGTACTAAGCCATGAACCAAACCGACCTGCTCCAAGGGCAATCACTGGGCTGGTTTGAGTATTTCTGTAACTGCTGATCTCCTGGGATTTTCACGCACAACAGTCTCTAGAATTTACTAAGAATGGTGCCAAAAACAAAAAAACATCTAGTGAGCGGCACTTCTGTGGATGGAAATGCCTCATTGATGAGAGAGGTCAACAGAGATTTGCTAGACTGGTTCGAACTGACAAAGTCTACGGTAACTCAGATAACCGCTCTGTACACTTTTGGTGAGAAGAATAGCACCTCAGAATGTTATTCTGAGATGCAGGTTGGTGCTGTTTTGGCAGCACGAGGGGGACCTCCACAATATTAGGCAGGTGGTTTTAATGTTGTGGCTGATCGGTGTATATAGGCCAGTAAGTAGTTTAGGGAGACTGACTCAGTTGCGTTATGGAAGTGGGTTGTTGCTGATGGGCTCTTTTGCCGTAGTTTGTTTTTGACGTGATTCTATGATTTGTGGATTTTCTCCCTCAGGATCATTAATAATGTTGTTCTTCACCAGGAGTTACACTACTAAAACACTTTTTTTTTTTATTACGTTAAAATTAACATGGAATGGTGGCTTCAGCAAAAGCATACCATCAACTAACAACCTCAGAGCTCACGCTAGGTTGGACTTGGCTACAAGTTATGATAAATGACTAATTTCCCTATGGAAAAAATGTAGGAACATATTGCGCTCTACCGTTGATTGATTAAATCAAGTTCCACCGTACATTTTCCCCCCTCATTGAATATACTGTTTGACTCGGATATGTGTCACATTACGAAGTAAAACGGGTTGTAAACTCAGTTTGAAGCTGATTAATAAACATGGAAATCCAAACTGTAAAAATTATTTTAGCCAGGTCTGGATGACAAGCACTGTAACTTCAGTGCAAAAGATCCCTCAAAGGATCCCCTCTCTTGATTCTACAACAAAGCTATTCCAACATCTGTAGAGTATCATACTCTCATTAAGAGAACTATTGTGGAGAAAACCAATGATGATTTAGGAACAAAAACATGGTCTACTCATTCTTCACAGAACATTTAAATCACACAATGTTACAAACAAACCCAAGTTCACTTATGTGGATGAAAAAGCGGTTTGAGGGATTGGTGAAGAAACCCTTTACCTAAACAATGAGTTAGGCTATGGTTTCAAAGATATTGCAACAATTTAGGACAACAAACCCACTTCTGTATAGTTAATCTCTGAAGAGCTACAAACACTTGCCTTTGACTGCCAACTTCCTAGTTGTTACAAATGGACCACAAACGTATATTAGCATTCATACATACACAATCTTTCAATGATATAGGAGGTGCTATTTTAAGGAAAGTTCTTGTTTGGGACACTGAGGTCCATTTTCTTGTTCTGTGCACTAGCCTTTGATAGGCTGCTAATGTAAACAACAGTTTATCGCAAGCTATGTCTGGGTCAAAATACCACAAATCTGCTTGGAACTGAATAGAGAGGTGCCCAAACATTCCTAAGGAAGTTCCCATTGTTGTTCAGGGGTAAAACCTTTGAAGAGGACTTTACAGAATGATGTGAGCCTTGGCATTCGCAGAAACAAAGAGTCTAATGGGCTGTTCACACCAAACATGTTACTGCATCTATCAATGCAGTTTTTCCACTTGTTTCCTATGTAAACATGCGCTAGGCACTTGTCTTTGATCATTGCAGCATGTCTCACTGTTTTTTCAGTGTCACGAGCAGGAATGTCGCGTTTTTTAGACACCGTGTCAATTAGAATTTAACTGTTAAAAATGTGTCGAGACACCTCTGCTCAATTCGTGGTGCTGTGTCCAGCTTTTTTAGCGCAAGAACATATTCTGTGTGAAAAGCAGGTATTTACATTTTTACCACCTCTGACAATTCAACACAATGAATGAGCATTTTTCTGAGACATAGACATACAAGATCAAAAGCTCTTGCCATACCTGGTCTTTCTCGTGAGGGAGTAGTGTTACAGGTGGGAGTTCCACACCAAAGGCCCCCAGGCTCCTGAAGCAAGCTTTACCTCCCAGTCCACCACTGTTCATCCTGTAGAGCGGACCATCCTTTAGCAGCCGACCATTGTTTACCGCCCGTTTAGCAGCTAGCCTTAGCCTCTGCTGGAACCTGGGGTTCGCCACAACATTCACCAAGTTGCTCTGGCTTCTGAGGAATCTCTCGATGTTCCTTAGAGAGGAGCCAGCAGGGACAGCCAGACCCTCGATAGCCCTCCTAAGGACTTTATTCCAATCCACATGTCTCAGATCTCCTGCAGGTAACACGGATCCAACCAAGACGGCGGCAGGGCCTACAGGCTTGAGAGGCACAATCCTCCCCGGGTTATCCGGGTCTTTGTATGAAGCGCACCCTTTGCTGGTAACCTTAAGGATGGATCCATCCTTCACAGCTAGCTCCAGCTGCTGGAGCACGACACCCTTGTCTAGTCCATGTGAGGTTGAGACAGCATGGCATATCCGCTCCTCTGAAGGTCGCTGCTTCTGCCTTTTGATCTTCTGAATAGCCTCAAGAATCCACTCTGTGTACAGGGGATTGGCCAGTTTCACCATGGTGAAATAAGTTGTTTCATCAAGGTGTGATCCATGAATACATTCCTTTCTTTTATGAGCGAACCATATGCATCCACAAACAAAAGCCAGCCATTAATACATTAGGCTGAACAGGATATGGTACTGATGTAACTCCTCAAAGACCAGACTGGCTATTCATTTCTTTTCCTCTTTGTCTGGGATAAAAAATTCCTTGTGGTTGTAAATCCAAATTCAGAACACTTGCTGAAAAATCCTTTCGAGTTGCACCTGTGGGTGTAAAGACAAGAAAAACAGAAAATCCATGTTACTTTGCAACAAAACACCGTGTCCTGAGCAACTCCAGAAGCAGTTATATGGGCATGGCAACTTGATCTGGGAGGTTAGGCTAACCAGTGCCACCACTCATTTACATTAGAGATGCTTCTCCAACCACAAAGTGCAGTGCAAGCAGGTTAAAAAACAAGTCCTGATTCCTACACGTCAAACTGAAAAATAATTACAGTTTCAAAGCATGACCTAACATCTTGGGAGCGACTAATCTCAACTCAGGTTTTTGTTTGATAGCCTAAATTAGGCAAAGACATTTTTGACACAAAAATACAGCTAAAACTAAGCCAAATTAAGTTGCTTCCCCTAGGACAGATATTATAGCTATTTCTCCAGCTCTGTGAAGTAGTACACATGTAATCTGAATTCAGGTGTTGGGTGCACACATCCCATATAAGGAAAACAAACCAGACAGACAAGTAAAACCGTAAGATTAAAGATGAACATGTTAATTCACATTTTGAAATAATAGTGTGGATCACTTCATGACATTATGGCTGTCTATATATCTCAAAACCTAGCTATCTTCACAGCAATAATGCTGCATTGGTCTCTGATGCTCAAAAATGCTGTCTAGGTAGGCAGCTCACAATGTTTTGGGACACTCTCTTACTCTAAAACACAATAAAACTACATGGTTTGGAGTTTTGCAAGGCTTTATATTTAGCTAAAAGTTAAAGCAACTCTGTACTTCATTAATATAACATATAAAACACACGGTGTAATAATATAACACATTTTATTAGGCTTGAGACCAGGGACTAAAAATGGTTCAAAACAAACAACATTTTTAGCAGAACATAACCAAAAACTGAAAGTGATTTTCAATTGTTCTGCAGTGAAAACATAAATTTTTTAATGCTGGTAACCGGTTAATTTTGCTCTGATAATTTTTTTATGAAACCAAAGGCCAAAGGGTTTATCACAGTAAATTTTTGGAACTGCACTTCATGTTGCTGAAAAACTGAAACGTGCTTTTATTCGGAAGGAAACTGCGGCGTCACACATTTCTTTGCCTAATTGACCACTGTGGATGTATCATTCCGTGAAAGACCTTTATAACAACTATGTATAAATACTGCATACAGTACACATGCACGGTTAATCCAGATACAAGGAAAACATTGACCCACTTTATATTAGGTGGCCTTAACTACTATGTACTTAACCATTTGATACAATGTACTTATTATTTACATACATGTTGTTGCATTGCAATTACATTTAAAATACCTGAATTTTATTACATTTGTAGTTACACTGTTAACTTTACCCCAAAACCTAATTTTAACCCCTTACCCTAACCCTACCCTTACTCCTAAACCTACACGTACCTCAACATCAGCAGCAGAAAATTTGGATATTTTGCAGAACAACATGTAGTTACGCAGTAAATACATAGTCTTGTATGTTAGTACATAGTAGTTAAGGCCACCTAATATAAAGTGTGACCGAAAACATTATTCAAAAGTACATTTCTCAGTTGTTTCCAAGTTTTCACTGAATTATTGTTAGATATGATGCATTAATACTGATTTTATACTGCCGGGTTTTGACCCAGAAGCAGATCTGTAAATAAAACTATACTTAACTGTTCATTAACTGTATGCTTATGATTTCTATGCCGATAAATCCACCACAAAGGGGAAAAAACCAAAACTATTGCTTATTTTGTTGAGGCAAGTGGCTTATTTTGGGCAGACCATATTGCTTGTTTCTCTTGTGAGATTTGGCAACACTGCAATTTCACCCACCCATTAGTGCAGAGTACTGTCATTTTAAAAGAATGTAATTAACCGTTCTTTTATTTTGTTCTAACCGGTAACCTTTTCTAAAGGAGGCTGCGGAACTTCTGAACCGGAACGGTAAAAAATAAAAATACAAAAAAAGTTTTTGCTTAGAACGAAGCGAAATGAAAAACATTTCGTTTTTAGTCCCTGCTTGTGACTGTTAAACCCAACCAGCAGAAGCAGAGGAAGAACAGTGCTGCGAGCAGCCAGCAGGTGACATGCATTGAACAATTTCTCAAGAATTTCTCACCAACAGCAACTCAACCACAATTTATCTGCCATCATATTGTTCCTTAAATGGTTATATAAAAAGCTTCACACACCTACAGAGGGGAAACACTTGACCCATTCCTCGGAGACATTAGATCTGGCCTAAAAAGATCCAATAAAAGCTACATTAAATAACTGAACAACGCAACTCTGTTAACCAGCAAAAGAGCCACCACATAAATCAAGATTAACTGGTGAGCCATAGGAGTAAATGGAGTGTGTTATTCGATTATATAAACACTACACAACTGATGGCAACCAAACTGTCAATCAACTCACATTCACTAATCTTAGCTTTTCAGCGCTCAAGGACAACCATGAACATCATTACGCATAAACACACAAAATTCAGCTTTGTTTAGGACATGACACTTATTTAATCCAGCTTGAAATCTTGTCTGCACTCTTCCAGCTTTGGTCGTAAACTAAGACCTGGCCATGACATTTCACATTAAGAGAGTAGCAACACATCACACAAATCTCCAGTACTCAAATAAAACACCTCATTAAACGTCTACTGACATTCGTACTTCAGCTCGAGTCCTCTCAAACGCGAGATACTGAATTAAAGTGAAGCGAATCTCAGAAGGATTCGCCTTCGTATCTCCAGCATCGGGTTTCCAAACAGCCCCGGAGCTCAAGTCTAGCACGCTAAGCTAAAGCTGGCTAAATTAGGTTATGCTTTATGACTACTTCCGACAGATGACTATCAATAATTTATTATGACAAAGTCAACGCGTCAATTAACCTACGGTCACGACCGAGCTGTAACAAATCGCAAACCTTGTTTTCTGTACGCTTTAATGCGGTGGAGGGGTCAGGTGACTTCGCCGCTTTGCCCCGGTCGCGTTACTAAACAGACGCCATTTTGTTACAATGTTGTAGTTTACATGAATCCGACATGACACTGATTACAACCCAATGGAGTCTCATTAAACCTTACCTTCACAAAGACAGTCCCGCCCAAGAAAGGGCAAATACTTATCCCTGATTTGATAAAGCAAGTGTCAATCACAATGAACCAGTTCGGCCTCTCGAGGAGTCAATAATGATTTGACCCGCCTCTTAAAGCAACGACGTCTCTTTAATACGTTCCGTGTATCGATTGCGATACCTGCAATTCTACACGTAACAAAAGCCCAGGGACCAGGGAAAGCGAGGACATTTTTATCAACATGTAATCTAATGAGTTTAAAACGACTCGATGGCTCTTTAATGTAAAATCAACCACAACTCATCTACTCCTTTAAGAAGGCTCCCCCTTATGAGCATCGCACTGCACTGCAATATGAGCAGATCGACCTAGTCGCACTTTTTGGAGAATAATGTAATGGTGAATAATTAGTCGAGTTATCACTGGCATTCCCCGTGCAACGTGCACTGTAATCTAATATAACAATTACTTTGCGGTTTACAGAAGACATGGAGCGCGCGCACATCCTAGGGATGGTTGTCTATGCAGGCAAATTTAGAAATCCAGTCTATGTCTGAGGATACTAAACGGATGACGGCATAACATTTTCTCCCGTTGTTTAAAACACTAAAAAGGATGCAATGACGACTGCTGTCCGTTTACGCACGCATGTTTTACGCACGCATATTTCTAGATCAAGCAACTGAGAAGAGATAGCATCTGGAAAATTCCATTTATGCGGGTCAAGCAGTAGCTCGCGATACTTGCACGGTTCGTGGAACCCAATAACCTTAATAGCCTAAATTAATTTCTCTAGTAGCATCAAGTTACATCACTCGCGACAACTTAAACTTGAACGATTGAAACATGTCACCGATAACAACCCACTCAAGACACTGCCGAGATAAATGCCCGACAACGCTGGCAAAGCGAACATTTACCTTTAAGTTCCTCGCGCGATCTCTCCACACTCCTCGCGTAAGCGATATAAACACGTTTATTTGAGAAGCCGATGATGTATGCGTAAAGTAGTCTGATAAATCCAATGGGGTCCTGTTTGATTCGGAAGATGAACGCACGCGTAGGCAGAAGGAACCTTGATAACAACTAATTGAAAGGTTAATCTACATAGGAGTCTGTGACAAAGTAGTACCCTCCCCTTTCGGCACTCCATCAGCCACAGAGGAGGACTAACTCGCTGTAACCGCTATGTGACATCACATCGCTCATTGGAAAACAATGTACATTGTTTCAGACTACATGGCATGGGTGGGAAAAAGAAAAGATATGATGTGCCCTGGGAGACTTTTAATATCACTTATCAAGCATTTATTTAAAAGGAATATAAACATAAATTATAATAATATATCACCCTGCCTAAACTGCATGGGACGAGTGAGAAAAAAAACTACCTCTTTAAAGAATATTCCGTTAAACTCAGTCGACAGTATTTGTGGCATAATGTTGATAACCACAGAAATAATTTCGACTTGTCCCTCTTTTTCTTAAAAATAAATAAATAAATTAAAGGGTTCCAGTGAGGCAATTACAATGGAAGTGAATGGGACCAAAATTTACAAGGTTTAAAGGCGGAAATGTGAAGCTTCTAATTTTATAAAAGCACTTACATTATTTGTTCTGTTAAAACTCAGGTATTATTTGAGCTGTAAAGTTGCTTAAAATGTCATTTTTAACAGTCGTTTTTAGGTTTGTTGACATTACATTGTCATGGCAACAAAGTTGTAAAATTGGCTATAACTTTACACAGAAAAGTTAGCGATTTTATCACACTAAAATCATGTTAACACACATATTGTTTATGTCTTGTGGCTGTACTTTTGAAACAATGAGTACTTAAACGTTTACAGATTGGATCCCATTCACTTCCATTGTAAGTGTCTCACTAGAACCCAGATTTTTGCTTTTTTGAAGAAAAGGGTGGACAAGTCCAAATGAATGTTTGCTGTAATCAACATTATGCCACAAATGCTGTCGATTGAGTTTAACTTGCATTGAACCTGGAATATTTCTTTAATTATTTATGAGTTTGTAATTGCTCAGAGGAAGAACACCAACAATATGTTGTGTTTGCAAATTTCATTGATGTGTCTTTGCATGATAAAGAACAACACCAATTAAATAAATGGAAACGTGCTGTGAACTGTCATCGCTGACACAGCATCAGTGATTATTAGATATATTAATTGTGCAACAACATAACTACAATACATCTAAACCATTTCCATTTCTACAACAAGACTTAAAACAACAACAACAACAACAACAACAACAACAACTCTGACGGTTTTTAAATGCACCTGAACTCCACCCATGGGTGGTGACAAATTGGTGTAGCACAGAGCAATTTGAACCATGGCCAGGCCATGGACATACCACTTTTTAATGTGCCTGAAAGGAAAACAAACTGTGCACTAAATAAAACTTGAGCAATTTGGGATGTGGTTACAGTTTGGCAGCAGCCTTCATATTGGCTTCCAGCAAAGCTTGATCAAGGTGATCTGACACTAAACTGTTGTCAGAGTTGTTTTTTCTTTCTTGCAAAAACTGATTTACACATCAGCAGGGTGAGCTACTTATAGCACCTTGTTTGGGTGAGATTTACAAACTTTACAAATTGTGGTAAAATAATTACACTGCTTTTAATTGGATACAAACTTTAGCTTTTGAAATAAATTAAATGTGTAAATAAAAAAAATCGTAAGATTTTACAATGCTTTCGTGTGATTGAGAGATCAACTGTACAACCTCTTAGGACTGATGAAAGTGCATGCTATTTAATTAAAGTTACACTAAAAAACACTTGCCATGCAATGAAACAAGGTGTTAATTGGCATTATTTTCAGCCCTAGAGCCTTTTTGTTCCACTGTAATCTGTGTGCCAATTATGTTGTAATTCATTTTTTTATTTGTATACTAAAAACAAAGATACATTTGTTTACAGTTAACACAGATACCTTTTAATTATTCATTTTACACTTTTGGCTTGAGTGCAAACACATACATATTCAGATATCAGAGCAACCCCTGAGTAGACAATGTAAAAGTGCCTTGCACAAGGACACAACAGCAGTAGAGCAAGTAGATTAACTGACTGTTGACCTTCTGACTTAAACTTTTCCTACATTGCTACTTGGATGGTGAAATAACAATGTTTACTAATTTAGAGGACCAAAAGCTATATTCAAAGCACTGATCGGTCTTCCATTAAAATTAAATGTGAATTATTGCAGGAATATGCTTTCTTTATGTAATTTATTAAAAGTTTACAGTGCATTCCCACTGATCAGCCATTTCTATATATGTTGGAAAAGTGTATATGTTATAGAAATCAAATAGCTTTAATCATATAAAACAAATTCAGCAAAAGTCATTATGAATAAACTCTAAACATGGTCGCAGTCGCTAGATTCGTTTCCTGGTTTTAAATAAAGTGTGACCACTACTTTCCAATAAAAATTATACAGTTTGTTATTATGAGCAAACAGAAGTATGGTAGTCAAACGTTGAAAATGTTTTTTTTTTTTTTTTTTTTTTTTTTTAAGTCTTTGAGATTACAGTAGATTTGATCTTTTAAAGGAATATTCCAGGTTCAATTCAAGTTAAGATCAATCAATAGCATTAGTGGCTTAAAATTTATTTTGACTTGCCCCTATTTTTCTTAAAAAAAATAAATAAAAATAAATAAATAAATAAATTATTGAACCCGGAACATTCCTTTAAGGAAATGCATTCTGTGTTTATCCTGGTATAGCCACAGTTTAATGATTTGCCTACATCAAGATTTTAATTCATGTGCACTCTAATAATTTGATAAGAAACTAAATTAACATTCAAATTAAAGATTAGAATATACTTAGGTGTCCAGAAACAGGACTAAATCTGTTGTAATTTGTGAAATAAACTTTCTTAAATAAAACTTTGTTGTCCCCAATGTTTGTCCTTCAATATGGTCTTCTATCTGTAACGAACTAAAAAAAAAAATAAATAAATAGCAAGACACCTGTGAATCAACTTACTTTTTTATAAACCTCACAGGCAACTTTCACAGGTCTTATAAACACCCTGCATCATTGTAAAACACACAGCAGGAGGATTAAAGAAGTGGAAAAAACAGGAGTGTGATTGTGTGGACAGACCCTGGTAAAGTTGAAAATGTGAAATGGTGCTCTAGGATTTTGTCCTTCGCTGTTATTATGATTTCACCTAGACTCACAGGACATTTAACACTAGTGATGCCAGTCTGCAGAGGACACTTTAAAATCATTTTCAGTGACAAAATCTGAATCTGCTATGATTGCACACATACAGGGACAAAGGGGCAGCTGTACCTCGGAGTCTCTCTAATGTCGGTCACAAATAGCTACTCCTCGTCCCATATCATAAAGATGAACTCTTGCAGACCTGTGAATGTCAACAATGGGACAGGTGGAAGCTCAAGGCTTTCTAACCATCCACTTGGAAACAGTTAAAAGGATAGTGCTTTCCTTAAAACTTACATTTACTCACCCTCATGTTGTTTCAAACCCCTATGACTGCCTTTCTTCTACTGAACACAAGAGACTCTTAAGGACAACAATTAGCCTCACCTTTTACTTTCACTGCATGAATTGTGACTGAGCCTGTCAATCCCTATTATATTCTGCCTAACATCTCCCTTTTGCATTCCATGGAAGGGAATCATGCAGGTTTGGAAAGATATCAGGGTGAGTACATAGTGATCTTTTTTTTTTTGTAAACTAACACTTTAAGATGCTGGGAGAGTAAAACAGACCAAAAAGTGTAAACGCTGCATATTTATCAATTCAAAAGTCTAATGAATAGCACAACTTTCCTGTTGATAATTCTCTCATCATTTACTCATCCTCATGCCATAGCATGTATGTTGTTCTTTCTTCTGCAGAACACAAGCAAATATTTTTAGAAGAATATTTCAGCTCTGTAGGTCCACGCAAAGCAAGTAAATGGTGGCCAGAACTTTGAAGGTACAAAAAGCACATAAAAGTAATCCACAAAATTCCATTGGTTAAATCCATGTCTTCAGAAGCAATAAGTGGGTGAGAAACAGATCAATATTTAAGTTCTTTTTTACTATAAATTCTCCTCCTTGCCCAGTAGATGGCGATATGCACAAAGAATGCAAATCGGCAAAAACAAAAGAATGTGAAAGTGAAGATTTATAGTAAAAAATTACTTGAATATTGATCCGTTATCATATCGCCTCTGGATTTAACCACTGCAGTCGTGTGGATTAATTTTATGCTGCCTTTGTGTGCTTTTTGGACCTTCAAAGTTTTGGCCACCATTCACTTGCATTGTTTGGACCTACAGAGCTGAAATATTCTTCTAAAAATCTTGGTTTGTGTTCAGCAGAAAAAGAAGGTCATACACATCTGGGATGGCATGAGGGTGAGTAAATCATGAGAATTTTCGTTTTTGGATGAACAATCCCTTTAAGTCTGGATTTGAGTATACACATAGGTTGTAAACATAGGAACTATAGGGTCACAATCTAATTCTTATATAAAGCAATATAATACCCATTCTAATTATCAATCAATTATAAGGTTAGGAATAAATGACAGCAGAAATACAAGCTTTATTTTTATTTTGGCAATACTGTATTCAAAAGGACTGCAGACCATGCTTATGTAGTGTATAACACATAACAGATTTAAACTAATCATGACATGATCATGACACATTCAAGTGTGCGTTTCACAAATATATTTGGTTTACAACAGCAGGACTGGCCAACAAAGTTCCTCTGAGTTATGAGTTTTTGATTTCGATATGGTTAAGTTGTGCGTTTTCAATATTTCCTTTACAGTTTACAGCAGTATCACCATATCATCAAGGTAAATTTGTTAAAAATACCACACCTGAAGAGATACTGGTTTATGATTACTGCTCTTACAGTACAGGAGAGAGCAATACTCAAATTGCTTTAGTTAAAACAAATCAATACTTGCAACAAAGGAATTCCTCTTTTGTAAACAGTTTTTAATATGAAATACATCTCCATTATCGCATTAGGATGTGGGACTGTTAGAAGTAGAGGCACAGAAGAATGGAGGCAGTGAATGAGAGAGGGAAGAGGAACAGAAAAAAAAAAGTCAATTAAAAAAAGGCATTAGTCCTTTAAACACTTAGGTGGCCATATATTCTGCTCTCTGAGTGGCCCATCAGTGGAAATCAGGCTTTTCTGGGAATGTACAGCCTGCATATCGAATAATGATGTTAGCAGAGTAGTGTCCAGCACGGATGCACTGCTCAAAGGTCTTATCCTGCACCAGCTCAGACAGGAAACCTGCGCACACACACAAAAATACAGAAATACCAGATAGCACCATCAACAACACTGTTCTAACTGGTAAAAATTGACATCAGATGTTTTCAGGGAAATAAGGATTAAAACAAGAAAAAAATATATATTTTCCAATGGGGTAAGAAAAATAATTTTTGTCTTGTTTAAAGCATAAACCTCACAAAATTCTGACAAAGTCATTTTACTTATCAAAAGTATCTTGTTTCAAGGACGTTTAGATATTTTAATTGATTAACAAAAAATATTCAGTTTAAAAAAAAGAATATTTTGCAGTGTTTGCGCTGCGAGGCGGTGGACAGATTTAATCCTAATTGAAAAGCACGCACACAAACATATGTACACACGCAAACATATGTTTAATGAACGCACACGTGAACACACTTCCACACACATCTGAGTGCTCAGAGCAGTAAGTACACAAACACATATGTAACACACAAACATATGCTGGCAAATATTAGCTCCAAAAAATGTAGTCAAATATCGATTTTCCGTTGAGTGTACTTTTTTAAAATATTATGTAAATCAGGCTTAAGGAGAAGAGGTGATGAAAAAAAGGCACCCTTTAGTGTTGTGTGATACAGAATTTCACCAGCTGCCCTCGGGCTCTGAACCCTCCCACCTACATCTCCGCTCTCTGTAGCAGTGCCGGAGTGCATTGAAAAACAGCTGGCAAATTCATTTTCCAACGCGGCAGAGCGTTGGCCTCCGACCTCTTGTTGGAACGGATAAAGGAGTTAAAAAAATCAATACGACGTTTGAGCAAACATGCTCACAGCTCTATTAGTCGCAAGGTTGTCCTAGAAGAGCTACAGGAAGGCATGTTAGCAAATCAGGCTCATGGCCCTTGAAAGGCAGACTGCATATGAGGCACTATATGAAGATAAATTATGGGGACCTGAAAGACCTGTGCAAACAGCATGATCAACATCAATATTTCTGTTTTTCATGGGGAGCTGAACTGTGTCATGCTTTAAATGTTTGATGGATTATTTCACAGCTCAGATCGGGGTAGACACACACCGGCTATTTGAAAGCACCATTATTAGCAAAACCCGCAGATTAAAGATAATGGCTGTGGGGTGTCTGGCAACTCCACTAATCCATCATGAAATTAGATCTATTTCCCCTTTAACTATGTTATCTACACTTCTCTGCATATCTTTATTACAATGACTAAACGAAGCCATATGCAAATAAATTTTAACTAGCATGTGTCTAAAACTGTAAGACCTCTTGCATCAAGCTCCAATTTTCCAGAGGTTACAGATCAAGTCAAATCCTGAATTAATTTGTCCTGTCATTAATGATTTTCTATTGAACATACTTTTGTCTAGGACTAGTCTGGGAGTTTAGGACACGTTCCAAAAATTCCATCAATTTGCATGCTGACTGGAAAAAATAGTTAAGCAAGGAAGTCAGTTACACTTCTTGCATCCCTGTGCTAGTTATTAAAGCAATAAACCACAAGAGGCCGTGCATTACGGTGGTTTTACCATTTGGTTTTGCATTTGATGAAGAACACACTTCTTGGCTGGTAAAAAGGTGCGTTCTTTAGGTATTCAGGCGAGTAGTATGAATACATTCCCAGACATACTTCATTCAGGAATCTGGGAATTGTCCCGTTACCCAAATATATGACATAACAACAACTGCAAAGATAATTAACTTTGGTTTTGTTAAACAAGCACAATTTAACCACAAATTTTAAAGGAACAAATTTCTTGGTATATATAGCACTTACATTAGAAAATAGTCACCGAACTCGTGGGTCTCTGCTGTTTTTTTCTATGCGACCATCAGAATCTTGGTGGATGTAGTAGGTCATCTGGGTATTTCTTGCCTACTCTTTAATGAACAATGAGGATTTGGACACCCTATTCCATTGGCATACTAGGTAGTGGAGGATAACAAATTTTTACTTATTTGACTTATTGATGGCAGAGGATGCTGGAGAGTGCTCCATTTTAGTATTGCTTGATTCAACTGCAGCGTTTGATACAGTTGATCATTCAGTTTTAATTGACACACTGAAGATATGGGTGGGAATATATAGGGTGGTTTTAGATTGGTTTGTTTCGTATTTGTCGAATAGACAACTTGTAGTGTCTGTTGGAGATGAGATGTCCTCCTCTTCAATAATAAATTGTGGTGTTCCGCAAGGATCCCTGTTAAGGCCAATTTTGTTTTCTCTATATACTGTATGTTACCGCTTGGTTCTGTGATTCGAAAATACATCTTCATTGCTATGCAGATGACCTACAGTTGTATTTGTCATTAAATCCCAATGATCTGAATGTTCTTCAAACTTTAGAAGATATAAAAAAATTGGATGGCATGTAATTTTCTTCAGTTAAATACTGATAAAGCAGAGGTTGTTATCATCAGTCATGGTTTAAAAAAAAGTCAGATTGAGTCAGCACTTAATCAGGTGGTCCCAAATATTCAGCAGGAGATGAGAAATTTGGGAGTCTATTTTGATGCAAACTTAAATTTTGAATATCACTTTGGGAAGTTAGTTCAGTCTTGTTTTTATCAATTAAGGAACATTTCAAAGGTGAGAGAGGTTGTCAGTTTTAGGGATAATGAGAAGCTTACACATGCTTTTATTTGGTCTTGCCTAGATTATTGTGATGCATTGTTTTCAACTTTAAATCAATGCATTTTAGCACGGCTACAATCAGTGCAAAATGCTGCAGCTAGACTTTGGACACAAACTTGGTCTTCTAATCATATAAATCCCATTTAAGCTTCTTTGCATTGGTTACCAATTCATTTTAGCGTTGATTTTAAGGTTTTATTAATTACATATAAAGCATTCCATGGTTTGGCATCAGATTATTTAGCAGAACTTTTAAGACCTTACAAAACAGTTAGACCTCTTAGATCTTCTTGTCATGAACTGTTAGCTATTCCAAGATCCAGATACAAAACTAAAGGTGATAGAGCTTTTGTAGTGAAGGCCCCACGATTATGGAACAGCCTTCCATGGAATATTAGATCTGCTGAATCTGTGTCTGTTTTTAAGTCTTGTTTAAAAACTAATTTGTATAGACTTGCTTTTACTACTTTGTGAATTTCTGTTTATCCTGTGTGTTTTACGGAGTGTGTTATGATTTTATGTTTTGTGATGCACTTTGTGCTAAATTGCTAAAAGGTACTATAAAAATAAAGTTATTATTATTATACTGATTTGCCTTAATTTATAGCAAGGAAATATGCATATTCAGATGCAGTCAATGCCTTAATTTAAATATTGAAGATGGAACACTATTTAAGCGCTGAATGTAGGTTTTTTTTGGATGGAGGTTTATGAATTTCAACACTACGTGCAAAAGTGCCATAACTCTTTAGTGAATTCAGTCCAGAATGTGCAGTCACAGGTGTGTTTGTTCTCACTCTACAATAGCTTCGAACATGGCTCATCCAAACTATTTGTTTTACAATATGGTTTTGAAACTGCATCTATCAGAAAGTGTTATAGTGCAGTACCTCCAACAAAGGCATCTCCAGCACCATTGGTGTCCACTATCTCACGCTGGTCGATCTTCAGGACAGGAAATACCTCTACCTTGTCACCTGTGGGAAAAACGGTTTACAGTTTGTGTGTGCTTGTTAAACTATTGTTGAGCTGAACAATTTGTCCCATTCACAGACCGGCTGTTTGGCAGACATGCTAGACATTCTGTTGACAAAAAAATGTTGTTTTGTTGATAAGAGTTTAGATCTTACATTTTCCCCCATAGAAGCTCAAAGTACTTTTTCATTTTACAATAGTCTCTCATGCATAAAGGGGGAAAAAAAAAAATAAAGAGTCACTGCCACGTCAGCTTGCACATCTTGTCCACTGCTTATTTCTTCTCCCTAAACAAATAAAAGTTAGTACGATGCTAATCATCTATGACAAAAGCAGCAGGAACAAGCTTGAGCTACCATGAAAAGATGGGGTTAGTTCCCAGAAGACAAGGAACAGAGGGATGTGCCATTTTCATGTGATGAGCTATAAGAGCCATGCTAGGGCCTTGAACTCGAGGACAGGCAATTATATCATTTGGCAGTTCTTCAGTGTGACAATTCTTGAGCAGAAATGGATGAGCTCTCTAAAATACCATTTGAAAGACAGCATCAGTCTATTTTCAGCATTCAGAATGATCTGTCCCCTTTCTGAATAAAATAATGCTGTGTTTTATTTATGGCATTGGCCTCCATTAGGGTTGAATGGGGCTGATATAACTTTGATTTGCAGTACAGAGCACATCAGCAAAGCTAATATTAGATCCCAGCATCTTAAGAACATTCTGGAAATTCCACATGAGGCAAATCTGGCAACCCACTCCAGTTTACCATTTAAAAGTGCACCTGATAAGCTAATACTTCTGAGGTGGGCAGTAGTTATATCGACATGTCACGCAGTCAAGTCTAAACAACCTGACAAAAGCTCTGGTTTCTTTTATACAGATTGATAAGCATAATGGAATACACCTGTATCACCACATTTATTTATGAATGGTATCTGGGTGAATGATGTAGTGCTCATTTATTTATTTATTTATCCAGATATACTGTTATTAAAACATACATTAAAAATGTAATTCACACAAAACAATTAATTGAATACACCTCTACTATGATGAACATGCTTTCAAAGAATAAATTAATTAAGATTTTTTTTTCTGGGGCCTAAAGAAAATAATGTCTAAGTGGTGTAAATTCTTGAAAAAATAAATGTTGGACTAAGTAGCTTGGAATAATCTTTTATTCTTATTTCTTAAATAAGCAGTGAAGCAATTTTATTTTAAAATATAATTTATAATTGAAAACTTTTGTCCCCCTGTAAAGTCAGGTGGTGTAACCAACCAATATTTTGACATTTTTATGAAAAGGCACTTTTTTGTTCAGATCAGATACAATTTTCACCTTGAAAATGTGTTTTTGATTCAGTTGTGTACACTCACATGTACAGTATTTAAGGTACAAGGAAAGTATTTTAATATATTTTACTTGGTTAAACCACTTGATATTCCTTAAGTCATTAAATTGTTTTATGAAAACATTTATGACTCCAACATGGACACAAAGATTACATTTCTACTTGACAGTGTTTTAAATAAGATTTGTAAAAAGATTTCTAATTTTTATTACCTAAGACAACCTTATTTGTCAGTGACCCATCTAATAATGAATTAATTTGCATAAAGCAAACTGTGAAGAGTGAGTCATTTGTTTTACATTAGCTGACTATAAGCTTCGTCTTACATAATTTAATAATATTGAAATACAGCACAGAAAATTGAAATAACTGGACAAACATTCACTAACGTCTACTGCAGAGTTGCTTTGTGCCATCTTTGATGTTGACGCCCATCCAACATCACAACTTGGCAACTACACTGGTAAATACACCTTCTCTTGGTCATTCATAAATGCAACTAAATGTTTTATGAAAACTCACATTTTCTTAAACCAAAAAAAGGACCCAGGGAAATTAGCTATACATTAAAAAACAGAATTAGAGACACTCAGCTATTTTATTTCTTTGCAATACCTCTTACTTAAACACCCAGTAATCTGCAAGAGACTGCTTTAAAGTATACACCTGCTAATTGTAGATGGTAAGTGTCAAAGACCATCACTTTGTGTGGAGAACTTCAGAGGAAACCTTCAGACACAGACAGTAAACATCACAGAACAGGAGCAAAGGCTTTCAACTGATGCAACAATGAGTGCTCAAGACACATCTGCTGCATGTGTGAGCGTTTTTTCCCTAAACGAGGCAGCCAATTGTGTCTTTGATAATTAATTACACAAAAAGCAGATCCTTTTAGAATCAGCTAATTAGCAGAAAAATGACTTTGCTTAATTAATGCAGGCAATGAAGCATGTTTGCCCGCCTTCCTCTTGAAATTATTAACTATAGGATCTTGAGTGTGAATTAAGTTTTCAGAAACTCATGATCTATCTATTATTTTGCAATTAAAGATTAAAATATTTCCATTGCAATTACAGTGTGCTCGCTCCCTATCATCAAACTACAAAAGGAATGGACTAAGCCTAAATCTGCATGACCAAGTATTTTTCAAATGACTGGGAGGAAAAGAGATGACCAGATGCAAATTAATTTGTTCAAAATGAAACTATGCGGTTCCTTCCTTCCTGTACACAGGCTGACCTGATTCTACTTCCTTTTATGACTCAGAAACAGCACAGCCTGAGAGTGAGAAAAAAAAAAAAAAAAAAAAAAAAATAATAGCCATTAGCTGTTCCTCCCTTTGATACCCATGACTGAACTGAAGAGGCTCTACATAATAATGGACATCACACTAACGATTAAAAGGCTCGTATCAAGCAACATCACTCTCCTTTCCAGGAAGACAATGAAATTAAGCATGGAGGGCATGTAGGTACTAGCATAATCTAACCCGGCTGCCCTCTGATGACAGGTCACGCTCTAGAGGCATGCTGGGAAATGTCCAAACATCCCGGTCGTGGTGACTCACCAGGAAAATATTATGAGGTGATTCTTAGAAGTACATAGCACAACATTAGGTCATATGGGTCAGAGTCCACAATAAAAATAGCCTACAATAAAACTTTCTTAAAACACAGCTATTAAGCCCATGCAGATTGCAGACTGGAACAAATGTCAATACAATAAACCCATGGGGTATAAACCAGATTTAAACTTGATTTAGGGTTCAGAGGGAGGGCCATGAGCTGTGTGAGTTTGAGATACATACACTGCCAGTCTTCCATCTTGGTAAACAAGGCTGAACTTGCATGGGCACTAGTCCCCTTGCATTGATGTTTAATGGTGCATGTTGCTCTAGGTGGTTCCCATAACCTCACTTTGTCTCCTACAAGCTGCATCAATTGATATGATAATGGAGGGAGGATGTGTGAAATGAGAGAGGCTGCATTGAAGGACCAGGCGTCCAACCACTTGGATGCCAAATGGTGTCCGGGAGCCCCTCTGGGCTCTCAATGGGGACAATGACAAGAGTTTCAAGGAATGGAGGCAAGAGGCAGATGCTTAGAAAAAAGAAAACTCTCCAGTTTCACACTACAAATTGGTCCAATAGGATGTTTTCATTACCGTCCTGTGTGTTATCGTTCACCAACATGCACGACAAAAATAATATAATAATTGAGCAATGTGTTCCAAAAAGGGTTCTTTAGTGTTATATACAGGGTCCAAAATGAACTCTTGGTAAGTGCCAAAAATGAGTAGAATCTGACAGATTTATTTGCACGTAGATGGTAACTTTATGGTTTAACCTCGTGTGACCCTGTGTCCACGTGCATGGAGACTGTATTTTGGCTTTGTATATGCAACGCACAATTTAAATTCATTTAATCTGAATGAATATTGTTTACAAGACTCTAGACTGTCATTTAAGGGTTAAACTCCTACCGCAGCACGTGATACAACAACATGACGTTGATATCTGTGAAGTGCTTCTACGGGCACAGAGCCAACAAATGTGCCTCTGGTAAGAAACCTCCAAGTTTGTTCATTGAAACCTGTTTGGGTGTAAAGAGAAGCTTCTCTAGTTTCGTTTGATATGCCGCTTTAAAAACTTTATACATTTTTCGCACGTCAGTGGATTTTCGGACATTATTCTAACATGTTAGCCATTTCGAATAACTTTCAACATGAACACATTTGTGGGTCATTTAGCTTCATTTTAATATAAATTTTGTTTTACAGTTCACACTATTAACACTAGTAAATGCATTCCTATATTTACTGTGGATTTTCACATTGAGAATCAATGGGTTTATCCAAAAGCTGAAAAATGTTGCTTTGAAGCTTTGTATGGAGTTAGGATGAAAATAACGTGCATTTCGAACTGTTCTGTGACCAGTGCAGTTGGACAGCACAGTGGAGGTTAAGTTTCACTAAATAGGGAGCATCCTATAGCTCTCTATGCAGCTAAGTGCATTCACTCGTAAAATCCAACCAAACATTCAGTTTCAGGCTGCAGATTATGTTTGGACCACTCAACATGTTTGCAGACATGGGACAATGGTAATCAGTACAAGGATTTAGAATTTATAATCTTTAATTTTATTTTAACATGGTTGTGATTGGATGATGCTGGCCATTACTTTGAATCAGAATTAATTATGCTAATTTCTGATGTAATGTCTGTAACGTCTCAAAAACGTGAATAACCAACACTCCTGGAAACAAACAATTTGATGAAAAAAATTTGACTTTCTATATCTTGGTATTATTTAACATTTCACACCTTAATCTCGCTGTCCACATATGTGGACATACATTTTTAGGAAAAATATTTGCTATAGATTTTTTATTTTTTTTTGCTTGATTATTAGGTGTAGCTAGTTACAAATCAAAAAGGGAAATAGAAAATGCACACAGCAGTCACACTCAGGTCTCAGGAGTTTAAATTGAATTGTACTAATGGGAGTATGACCCTTGCTGATGTAAGTGACACGAGCGAATCAAATTATAAACATACAGGGTCCCCAAATTTACACTTGCCAAGTGCCAAGAGTGAGTAAAAATGAATAATTTCGCCAGTAGACGGTAGCCGTAATGTTTTTCTGACAGGTGCAGTTTCATCACAAGACTGAGACTGGCAGAGATCTCGTAATGACATACGTTGTTTTGAAAAAAACAAAAAAAAAAACAGCTAAGTATTGTCAGAGACAAAATGATATATGCAGTACTTTAAAACAAATAATGAATAATACAGTTTCATGGCTGGTAAGAAACATTTATGGACGGTAAATTCTCAATTCACTTACCATTGGCAGGTAAAACAAAAAGTTAATTTTGGACCTTGGTTATATATAAGACATGAAACAGTATGACCGTGGGCATGAGTGGAGGAAAACTTTATTGAGCCAGGGAAATTAAATAATTTAAGCAGTAAAAATGAATCACTTTTGAATTAAGGTTTTACTAGAGTTTCTGGTCCAACATGAATGAGGGCAATTTATACAAGCACGCAAGAGCAAACTAGGGCAAATAAAAACAGAGAAAATGAAATTCCAAAATTACTCTCATTCCCCCCAAACCATCACTGATGGACATCTCCCTTCATTTCATCAAACCGGAGAGAGAACACATCACATCTTTATTCAAAACATATTATTGAACTTGGCCACGAAACATGCTGCTTTGGTTAGTCTGAGACCGTTCCAGGACCAATTTCATGTTAATGTATAACACAAAAGAGGCCATTGGCAGGGCTCTTTAATAGGCACGGCAATTAAAACTTTGCTGCCAAAACCTGTCTTTGTTGTTACTGGCTTGTGGTCGTTCCCTGTAAACACAGTCTCTGGGTAGTTCACAGGGAGTTCCATTGCATTTGTGGTTTTGCAGTTCTTCGCTTTACATGCTGATGCAAAAAGTGAAAATACCTTCCTCTCAGTAACTATCCAGGGAGCGGGAAGAAAAAGGGGAAACAAAGTTACACATCTAGAGCTGTGAGGTTATATTAATAGCTCTTGTACAGCTGTTTCTTTTTGGTGCCGGGTTTGACACTAGTGCACTCAGATCAGAAGTGAGATGTTGCTTTCAGGGCTCTGGATCTCTTTGGCACAGGCTTCTCTTGAGGCAGAGGAAACCACAGCTCTGCTTTCACAGGCACTCCAGGAACAAGCAGCACTATAAACATGTATTGGACCGGCTCTAAATAAAACAGCCCCGCAAAGACAACACACGCATGACAGTCTCTTGTTCATGACTATTTATAGACCCCGAACATAAGAAAAAGCCATCATAACATTTACAGCACTGTTGAGTCACGGCAATTAAGTGTAATAAATTCTCTTGTTATCACTAGTTACGTGCAGCTTAATACGATTACACTTGTAATGTGACAAGCCAAAACCATGAACGCCTCGGGTCATGCGATAATTACTCTTTTACTGTATCTAAGCATTGTCATTTCTGCAAATCACTGTGACTTTCAAAAAAGGAAGCTTGATAAATTGCATGGTGAATTATTATTTGGCTGTTCAGTCAGTACGTCTCAAATAGCTACCTGATCCATTGAATGACAAGCTATTCACTAGCAGGGTGAAATTAACACCCACCATCAGCCAAATGCAGGTACTTTTTGTGCAGTGGCAGGTAATTTTGCTTATCTATCAGTCAACATGGTGGGCAACCTGTAAGACGTCTTGGATTGACATTTGAAAAGAAATGCCATTGCTTAGTAGCAACAACGCATGCTTGAAGAGACACTTTTTTTTTTTCTTTAGTTCTTTCTAGCACCTTGTGGCAGAATGAGCAAGAGACAGACACAGTGAGTGTGGTGTCAAGCCTCGGAGAGGCATTTATTGGAAATAATAATAAACATAAAATGTCAAAAAAATGGAGTAAATAGTGTCCTGGGGGAAACTGTGACCAAAACAAAAGGGGATCTGGCATCCTCGCTGCGAAACAGTTGCTCAGTGAAGGTCGGGGGTGTGTCGGAGTGGCCCAGGCATGAGCGGGGTTCGACGGCCACACGCGCCCTCCTCCTGGGTCTGAGGCGCGTGGCATCGCGGCCTGTCTTCCCAGGGCCACAGCCTCTGGCCCGTCGACCGCAGCACGTGCTGTCCTCCACGGCGACATATCTAAATTGCGGGGCCAAACCCTCTCTGCTCTGATCCTGGGTCTGCACACATGGAGAATAGAAGCTGGCTCCACGGGAGGAGGCGGGGAGCCTGCAGCGTTGATGAGGCTCCATCCAATTCAGGTGAGCCTCATCAAACACCGCCCCAATGAGGCTTATTAATTATGTGCCTGTTCTCTTCTCCTTCCCATCTCCCGTTGTGAGCCTGGCTGAAGGACAGCCCTAAGAGGCGGCGATGACGAGAGGGAGGGGCGGGTCATTCCGCCACACACCTTCTATTAGAAGATAGGAAATCTGACACAACAACCTTAGTGGTAGGGATGGGCGATACCACTTTTCTTTTCGATCCGATATCAACAATACAAAGTCCAATATCGTCGATACTGATACCAATACCGATACCTCTATGAAATCGATTTTTTTTGCGATTTCTTGGGATAAAATGGGTAATTTAAAATATAATTTTAGTCATAATTCAAGTCATTATTATTATTATTTTTTTTTATATTGATGAGCCTAAACAAAAAATGATTAGACTTCTGCTTTGTTTACCCTTACAAAAATTAACCATGGTTTTACTACAGTAGCAACAGTTTAACCATTGTATTTAGTTAAACCATAGTTACCACAAAATTATTGTAGTAAAACCATGGTTTCCTGGTTACCAAAAATGGTTACTACAGCCATGGTTATTGCAGTCATTGTTACTACAAAATTACTTAAGTGAAACCATGGTTTATTTAGTTTATTTATTTATTATTATTATTTATTAACAACAATTACAGAACATTATCAAAGTTCTAACAACTTTTAATATAAACGTCACAAACACATTATATAAAATGTCACCTTTAGATATGTTTTTATTTAGTGTGAATTTACTTCAAAGCAGTATCTCTGTTTTTCTCTCATTACCTCAGCATGGCACTGCTCCCTCTTGTTTGAACGAGCCTTGTGATGGCGCAAGCGTTTGTCTGCTTGTGTCTTTCAGCATTTATGCATGTTAAGATGAGCGAAAGAAGAAATAGTTCCCATCCTGCACGAATATTTGCTAATATAGCCTAATTCTTTTTATTTCACTTTGAAACATATGATATATGTTCATGGTAACCAAATTAAAATATCCCAAGTTTAAGAATAAAACTTTAGAATTGACATTTTTGTGTGAGGATCGATATTTTTGATACAAATCAGTATCGGGAGTATCGATACTTTAGGAACTATCCGCCCAACCTACTTAATGGCAGTCCCAGCTGGGTCCTAAAAACCAACAGTTTGAATGGAGACTGGACTAAAGTGGACCAAAAAAAAGATAAAAATGAACTTTAAAGGGCAGGGACAGTGTGTATTCCAAGAGAACTTGGACTGTTTTGGTCAACTTGAAGAGGTCTTTGAACATTTGTTCAAAATCAAGGATTTCCACCCTTGTTGACCAATGCTTTCCATGACTTTTCCAGGCATTTGTGATTAATGGATACAGATTTTTAAAAATCATTTTGATTCCAAAACAATTGAAGAATAGGTCTCTGCAGAACAATAATGGGTGTTTCCCAATCTGTGGGCTTTTTTAAACCAGGATGGGCATTATTCAACTATCCAATGAAAGTAGGGAATCTCAATGTAGTAGGCAAATCGTGTAAAGCATTTGAAAAATGCCCATACCGGTTTGAAAATGCCCACTGATTGGGAAACCCCCATTTTTGTTCTGCAGAGACACAAGTCCCACAAAAATATGCTAATACATAATTTAGACTGATTTTAACCATTTTGACTAATTCATTGAGAAGAACTGACTCAAAAGACTGATTCACTGACTTGCGAGTCATCACTATGGCTTGTGAGTATGTTTTACTGTACACAGAGCAATATCTAGCTCATGCAATATTTTAGAGCAAACAAAAAATAAAATAAAAGTTAAAAACCTAGAAAAATATATATTAACTATGGACATTTCTGACTTTTGCAGCCCTGGAAAGCACAAATTCAAATTCCATGATATTTCCAGGTTTCCATGACCATAAGAACCCTGGATTTCATAAATATAGTGAATAATTTTATATATTTGAATTGGAAAAATCTAAGTGCCTGGTAAATTCCCAGCCTGTTCAATACACAACGAGAAATGTCACAAAAGCAATGATCAGGGAGAGAAGGAAGGCCTTCAGCTGAAAACGGTGAGAGATTATACCTCTCAAATCCACTTCTCATGGGCTCCACAGCCAAACAAAAGCTCAGAGTAAACAAGGATGGTCCTCATCTTGGCAAACAAACTGAGGAAACTGCCCTCACTTGCCTTCTTTCTCTGATCCACTATCTCCGTGCAAGGGATGGTCAGAGAAACATAAGCGTGACAAACACATTTAGCCGCTAATAAAGGAAACCACCACGCAGAGAATGGCAGGAGATAACCAGCACAAATAATAAGAGGAGTCTGGGACGGAGAGAGCTTTAAGTGGCAGTTTTGCCCTTTTAAAAGCGAGACATTGATCTGATCCCCTCCCCTCTGAGCCATGCTAATTAGCTGAAGACGAAAGGTGATGATGTCACAATCGATTTGGGAGATGTGAGGTCTTCATCCATCACCATCACAAGCAAAATACTGAAATGCAGAAACTTAATGCAATAAATAGGCCTACTACAAAAAAAGTATTTGGACACAATTAAAATTTTTCACAATTTAAAATACATGAATGTTTTGTCATTATATAACAAAATATTAAACCAATGGCACATACACAGATCAGCCACAACATTAAAACCACCTGCCTAATATTTTTTAGGTCCCCCTCATGCAGCCAAATCAGCACCAACCCTATTGTTCTCACCACAAATTGTACAGAGAGGTTATCTGAGTTACCGTAGACTTTGTCAGTTTGAACCAGTCAGGCCATTCTCTGTTGACCTCTCTCATCAACAAGGCATTTACGTCCACAGAACTATCGCTCACTGGATGTAATTTGTGAAATACTCAAACCAGCCCGTCTGCCACCAACAATCATCCATGCAATTATCTAATCAGCCAATCATGTGACAGCAGTGCATAAAATCATGCAGATACAGGTCAGGAGCTTCAGTTACTGTTCACATCAACCATCAGAATGGGGGTAAAATGTGATCACAGTGATTTGGACTGTGGAATGATTGTTGGTGCCAGATGGGCTGGTGCGAGTATTTCTGTAACTGCTGATCTCCTGGGATTTTCACACACAAATCTCCGAATTTACTCCGAACAATTGTGGTGAAAAGAATAGCATCTCAGAATGTTATTCTGAGATGCGGGTTGGTGCTGTTTTGGTGTCACGGGAGGGGGGACCTACACAATATTAGGCAGGTGGTTTTAATGTTGTGGCTGATCGGTGTATTTTAAGAAGCATAACACAAACACACTAAGACGAAGTATTTGGACAATTCTGCATTGTCAAATTTTGAGGAAAGTCCATAGTTAATGTGTTGAAAGACATCTTTTGTTACTCTGCTATAACACCTAAAAATAACAATATGACTAGTTGGATAAAAGATCCAAAAAATGGCTCAGAAAAGTGAAATTATTTCTGAGTCTTGGTTTGGTATTTGTTTTATATCTAATTCAAAGACATTTAGACATTTTAAATGATATGCTTAATGCTAAAAGTTCATGAGGTGAATTCAAAATCTACATTTAAAAAAAATAAAAAAATAATAAAAAAAAATAATAATAATAATAATTAAAAATAAAAATGAACCGTAAAAATCAAGCTTTGTGTTGTCTAAACAAAAAGGTCCAGGCCACCTCTTGTCTGTGAAGGCAATACAGAGGCCCTTTATGTAATCAATCAATTCTACATCTCTTAAATCTAAACTCTTTTCTCTGGCTTTTTAAGCCTATCAAAATAAGCAGCCACTAACTGACTGTTTACAAGGTTTCTGTTTTAGCTCAGCTGTGTGGAAGGTGCATTGCATTAATGAGACACAAACAAGGACGGGCAAACATTAAAGAATAATAGCCCTAACATAACACAACAAAAATGTGCATGTGCTTGAGTGAGGCAGAGTGTGTACACACACACACACACGTTGGTGTGGCTATCCTTATGAGGACTCTCCATAGACAATGATTTTTATACTGTACGAACTATAGATTCTATCCCCTAAACCTAACCCTCACAAAAAACTTTCTGCATTTTTATATTTTCAATGAAACATTGTTTAGTATGTTTAAGTGATTTGAATTATGGGGACACTAGAAATGTCCTCAAACCACATTTATAGCATAATACTCTTGTAATTACCAGTTTGTAACCTAAAAAAATTTCCACGTAAACCACCCACCCACACACACAGAAAAAGGGTGTGTTTATGGGCCTATAATGACCTTTGCTAAGGGCTCAGAGAGATGGAGGAAAACAGACTGAAAAGGAAAAAAGCTTCTCAGGGGAGTTCATTAGGTGCAGGTAAAGCTGACAGTGCATTAGACACATTCCTCAAGAATCAGTTTCAAGACAAGCAGCACCTCTAAGTACAGCAAGGAAACCATTCCTCTTTAGTAGAAACAAAACCAAAACAAATTATGTAAAACTATTCTTAACTCGTAATTTATTAGTCACACTCTTAATTGGGTTGTTATTAGCCTTGATTAAAGGTGCTGTAAATGATGTTAGCTATTCAGGAACTTCTACCAGACTTTTGACACAAACATACCCTCTCTTTCGAAAACCTTGCATTACAAAGATACAGTTGTACTGTTGAGACCAATCAGAAATGGAGCAGGAGAGAAACAGCACAGCATCTTGGCATTGTTTTTTGACATTTTTTATTCCCTTTTCTCCCCAATTTGGAATGCCCAATTCCTACTACTTAGTAGGTCCTTGTGGTGGCACGGTTGCTCACCTCAATCCGGATGGTGGAGGACAAGTCTCAGTTGCCTCCGCTTCTGAGACCGTCAATCCATGCATTTATCACATGGCTCACTGTGCATGACACCGCGGAGACTCTGCACATGGAGGCTCATGCTATTCTCCGCGATCCATGCACAACTTACCACGTGCCCCATTGAGAGCGAGAACCACTAATCACGACCATGAGGAGTTTACCCCATGTGACTCTACCCTCCCTAGCAACCAGGCCAATTTGGTTGCTTAGGAGACCTGGCTGTAGTCACTCAGCACACCCTGGATTCAAACTTGGAACTCCAGGGGTGGGCATCTTGACATTGTTAAAGTTACTTACAACTTACGACTGCTTATGAAGCTGAATATGTCGTTTAACTTGAATGATCCAATTAAAAAACACTCGACTTCCTGGTTCCCAAATAGGGGCTGCCCTGTGAATATGCATTTATATTTAGGGGATAGAATCTATAGTTCGTACAGTATAAAAATCATTGTCTATGGAGAGTCCTCATAAGGATAGCCACACCAACGTGTGTGTGTGTGTGTGCACACTCTGCCTCACTAGAGCACATGCACATTTTTGTCGTGTTATGTTAGGGCTATTATTTATAATTATATATATATATATATAAATAATACTTGGAGCACCTTTAAGAATCATTAACAGAACATCAGCACCACTTTGGAAAAGTACATAAATTAAACAGTAGTTTTAATGTTCCTCAAATACATAATTTTTTAGATCTACTAATAACTGCATAATAATTGAGGGCGGACAATACATTTCTGTGCAAATAAGGAGCGAGAATATTTGAGCTTTAAATCATATGACACGCTTGAGTTGGGACAACCATATTCAAGCCCAGTGTATTTCAGTCTAGATAAGATAAGGATTTGGCCATGTCCATATATAACTAAACTGTGGTGCTTGTAAGTCAAATGGAAATAAACACAGAATGGCAGCTGCCTCACTCTCTGCAGAAATGCAAAAATGCCCCTCCTGTTGTGGTGTTAGTTTCACTTCTTGTGATATTAAAAGGAACACAACAAAAGGTTCTCTCTCTGCAACATTGGTTCCAGGAAGTTAAAGTAAATCACTTATGACTCAGTGAGAAGAGCAAACTTGGTCCGAAACAGCCTGCCCTTGTTGAGCTGCATTCCTTCACATAAATGGAATGGGTTCCCACCCTTTTTGAACAATGAAATTTCAGGACGTTTTCATGACCAGTCCAGGAATTTGGAAGTGCTAGATACAGATTTTTAAAAAACATTTTAATTCAGTCTGATTCACTAATGAATAAATTCAGACTAAACTGTGAACCATTTTTACCAATTCACCCACACAAAATAACAATTCGCTACAAATCAGACATCACTATGGCTTGCGAGCAAGTATTACTCTACACAAGAGCAGTATCTATTATTATATATATTTTTAGGCAGAGGAAAACTAGAAAAAGTATATTCACTATAAAAATTTCCATGACCTTTCCAGGCCTGGAAATCACTCCCTGGCATTTCGTGTTCACTTAATTTACACTTCAGCATAATTCAAAATATATTTGCATATATTTGAAAATGTATTTGCACGTAAAAACAGAAGCAAGTTTGTGGACTGAGGAATTTTCCTCCTGCTATCACTCCCTGGGACAAGCGTAAATGAAATCATGTGATCCACGAGTAGTGGGCATGGACCTAACACATCGACTAGTGGCAGAACTAACTAACTAACTAGTCGATGCAACCCCTACAGTACGTTACAGTAACATTTATGCATTGGGTAGACACTTTTATCCAAAGCGACAAAAAATGCATTTAAGGTATACATTTCTATTAGTATGTGTTTTCTGGGAATCGAAACCACAACCTTGGTGATGCTATTGCACTGCTCTACAAGTTGAGCTACAGGAATTAAAACAGAACCTTTTATTTTGAAAAACGGTCATGGAGAGTGCGATTAAGTTAATTTTAATATGTGTGTGTGTGTGTGTGTGTGTGGTTTACGAGGACACTTTTTTAGGTTACAAACTGGTAATTACAAGGTATTATGCTATAAATATGGTTTATGAGGACATTTCTATTGTCCCCATAATTCATATCACTTAAAAAAACACACTTAATGGGGGCCTGGGTAGCTCAGAGAGTAAAGACGCTGACTACCACCCCTGGAGTCGCAAGTTCGAATCCAGGGCGTGCTGAGTGACTCCAGCCAGGTCTCCTAAGCAACCAAATTGGCCCGGTTGCTAGCGAGGGTAGAGTCACATGGGGTAACCTCCTCGTGGTCGCTATAGTGTGTGGTTCTCACTCTCTGTGGGGCACGTGGTGAGTTGTGCGTGGATGCCACGGAGAATAGCGTGAAGCCTCCACACGCGCTATGTCTCTGCGGTAACACGTTCAACAAGCCACGTGATAAGATGTGCGGATTGACGGTCTCAGACGTGGAGGCAACTGAGATTCGTCCTCCGCCACCCGGACTGAGTCACTACGCCACCACGAGGACTTAGAGAGCGCATTGGGAATTGGGCATTCCAAATTGGGGAGAAAAGGGGAGAAAAAAAACAAAAAAACACACTAAATGATGATGTTTTTGAAAATGTAAAAATGTAGAAAATTTTTTGTGAGGGTTAGGTTTAGGGGTAGGGGATATAATCTATAGTTCGTACAGTATAAATATCATTGTCTATGGAGAGTCCTCATAAGGATAGCCGCACCAATGTGTGTGTGTGTGTGTGTGTGAGAAGCACTAACAGAGAACATCACAGACTCCCTTCCTACCCTATGACACTGTCGTCAGCCCTTCCATCCCTGCTGGAGCCCCTGGGTGACCCTGCACACTCAGCCCTCATTAGATCAAAGACGGTGGGCGCTGCGCTCTTAATATGAGCCTGTAATAGGTGCGTCAGCAGAGCCGCGCTCTGTTCAGCGATGTCACAAAGGTGCTTCATTAAGGCCTCCTCCTTCTGGCAGCTTTCATTAAGGAAATTAATGTGGAGGGCTGCGGACAGCCCGCGTTTATGCCATGAGAAAAAGCAAGTACGCACAAAGAGGAACTACATAATAACAAATCTGCATCTCTTTGGAGCTTCGCCCCCAGAGCCTATCATCCCAGCCTTCTTAATCACCATTAAAACAACTTCATTGTGACGCTCAGAGGCTGCTGAATGATCACATCCCCGCATAGAGAGCAAATTGCAAATGAAATGTCGAGATCAGACAGCATCAGAGCACAGCCTCTGGGAGGTTGAGCAAATCTTTAATTCCCTTTTATATTGATGTTTATTGGCGGCGGCGGCAGCAAGGAGCAATAACGTCCCTCTCCTTTGCTGTCGCCCCTGCTATTTGAACCCTCTTATACTGCTCTTGCACATTGCCTGACATTTTTTACGGGCAACTACCTTGTACGTGCCATCCTCATTCACTTAACGTTCATCGCACAATTCATATAGGGTTCACCGGGGGTTGCCACTAACCCCACAGTTCCTTATGAAAGGACTGTAGGAAGTTAGCCGAGACCACCTTTTTCTTTAGCACAGTGTAAAATGCCTCCAGGAGAGTATTGTCTCTAAAGCTTACGCTTAGGCTGAAAGTTAGCTAGAGCATTTTCCAGAACAAGAGGGAGTGAGGCGGTTCTGTAGCAAAAAGGGAAAGGATTGTCTTGTAGCACTTTCCTCTGATGAGGCTTTACAGAAGTAGCAATTGCCTGAGCAGCCTTATCAGCCCAGGGGGACTAATGCTATTAGCGTTTGTGTGATAAACGCAGCGCAGTGGAACCAATGCAGCCAGCTTTGCCGAGTTACTCTGGTAACATGTTGTGTAAATTGTATAATACAGAGCTCTGCGACAGCTCTGTTTAACAACACTTCAATCCTGTAGTGTAGACTTCTGAATAGGATTAGACCTGAAAGCTAACAAGGCCTTTCAGAGTGCTGCACTGTCTTTGGGTCGAGTGTCAAGTCACCTTAGGGTGTTACACAGTGAGGGAGATAAATTAACAATACTTTCTTATCGTATCTTTACTAGGGGTGGAAATCAGCAGGGACCTATTGAAACGACAATATTGTTATTCTTTGTTTAGTGTGTTTCAATTCAAAACAGTGATATATTGCAATCTTTAAAGGGGTAGTTCACCCAAAAATGTGAAAAGAATCTCTTATTTACTCACCCTCATGCCATCCCAGATGTGTATGGCTTTTCTTTCTTCTGCTAAACACAAATATTTTTAGAATAATACACTATATTGCCAAAAGTATTCGCTCACCCATCCAAATAATTGAATTCAGGTGTTCCAATCACTTCCATGGCCACAGGTGTATAAAATGAAGCACCTAGGCATGCAGACTGCTTCTACAAACATTTGTGAAAGAATGGGTCGCTCTCAGGAGCTCAGTGAATTCCAGCGTGGTACTGTGATAGGATGCCACCTGTGCAACAAGTCCAGTCGTGAAATTTCCTCGCTACTAAATATTCCACCGTCAACTGTCAGTGGTATTATAACAAAGTGGAAGTGATTGGGAATGACAGCAACTCAGCCACGAAGTGGTAGGCCACGTAAAATGACAGAGCAGGGTCAGCGGATGCTGAGGCGCATAGTGCGCAGAGGTTGCCAACTTTCTGCAGAGTCAATCGCTACAGACCTCCAATGTTCATGTGGCCTTCAGATTAGCTCAAGAACAGTGCGTAGAGAGCTTCATGGAATGGGTTTCCATGGCCGAGCAGCTGCATCCAAGCCATACATCACAAAGTGCAATGCAAAGCGTTGGATGCAGTGGTTTAAAGCACGCCGCCACTGGACTCTAGAGCAGTGGAGACGCGTTCTCTGGAGTGACGAATCACGCTTCTCCATCTGGCAATCTGATGGACGAGTCTGGGTTTGGCGGTTGCCAGGAGAACGGTACTTGTCTGACTGCATTGTGCCAACTGTGAAGTTTGGTGGAGGGGGGATTATGGTGTGGGGTTGTTTTTCAGGAGCTGGGCTTGGCCCCTTAGTTCCAGTGAAAGGAACTCTGAATGCTTCAGCATACCAAGAGATTTTGGACAATTCCATGCTCCCAACTTTGTGGGAACAGTTTGGGGATGGCCCCTTGCTGTTCCAACATGACTGCGCACCAGTGCACAAAGCAAGGTCCATAAAGACATGGATGAGCGAGTTTGGTGTGGAAGAACTTGACTGGCCTGCACAGAGTCCTGACCTCAACCCGATAGAGCACCTTTGGGATAAATTAGAGCGAAGACTGCGAGCCAGGCCTTCTCGTCCAACATCAGTGTCTGACCTCACAAATGTGCTTCTGGAAGACTGGTCAAAAATTCCCATAAACACACTCCTAAACCTTGTGGAAATCCTTCCCAGAAGAGTTGAAGCTGTTATAGCTGCAAAGGGTGGGCCGACGTCATATTAAACCCTATGGATTAAGAATGGGATGTCACTTAAGTTCATATGCGTCTAAAGGCAGATGTGCGAATACTTTTGGCAATATAGTGTATCTCAGCTCTGTAGGTCCATACAATGCAAGTGAATGGTGGCCAGAAATTTGAAGGTCCAAAAAGCATAAAAAGGCAGCATAAAAGTAATCTATATGACTCCAGTTGTCAAATCCATGTCTTCAGAAGTGATGTGACAGGTGTGGGTGAGAAACAAATCTATATTTAAATCTTTTTGAACTATAAATCTCCACTTTCACATTCTTCTTATTCTTATTCGCCTTCTTTGTGCATATCGCCAACTATTGGGCAGGGAGGAGAATTTATAGTAAAAAATAACAAATATAGATTTTTTTTCTTACCCACTCTTATCATATCGCTTCTGAAGATATGGATTTAACAACTAGAGTCATATGGATTACTTTTATGCTGCCTTTATATGCTTTTTGTACCTTCAAATTTCTGGCCACCATTCACTTGCATTGTGTGGACCTACAGAGTTGAGATATTCTTTAAAAATCTTCACTTGTGTTCTGCAGAAGAAAGTCAAACACTGGGATGGCATGAGAATCGATAAATGAGAATTTTCATTTTTAGGTGATCTATCCCTTTAACTCGCTTCTCATTCGACTTCAGTACTTTGTACAACAAGTGCTGAACATCCTGCTTTACTACATGGTAGTCATAAAAGTAGCGTAAAATTGTCAAGTAATTTTGAGTTTGCATTTTGGTTTCATCTTTACAATTGCTGTAAATGTTGGTCAGTCTCTTTTTTCCCCCAAAGATATTGAAGCAGAAGTGTGTAATTTCAGAACTGCAATAATAAACGTTGTTTTCAGGAATACCCCTGTCCGCCATTGATCTAACAAACAGATAGTCCTATTTCAAACTCATGCCATTGGCTGAGTCAATATTGCTGTGTCAGGGTGAACGGGCTGCTCAAACAAACAGAGCCATTTTTAAAGTGCCATTGACACACTGTTTTTACAGTTTGAGGAATTCATCCAATGAATAGCTTCTAGTTTCAAACTTCAGCTTTAAATTGAAAAACGTAACTAAAAATATAGATTTTTGATGTTAGGAATATCGATACAATAATGTGAGGAAAATATTTGTGATACTTTTAAATATTGATTTTTCAACCATCTCTAGTTATTGCACGATACCTATTCAGTCAGATTCTTATTTATTTATTTTTACTTCTAGGGTTTTTTCAAGTTCACAGAAAAACAGTAGAGATGGCTCAGGAAATTATTTAGGGAGAGAAAACTAATGAGATTGTGACAACACTGTCTGGATTCAAACATGTGTTTTTCAGCACCCATGCTCAACTTTTTTGAGAATATGCACTTAACACTAGGCAAGAGTCTGTCTGACTCTTTCCAGAGTCTTCAATGCATTGTAAGGAGGGCCTCATTTTTTCCTCGAGAGGTTTAAATAATGTTCAACCTAAATGGAACTCATTGTAAGAGCACTGTGAAATTCAATGAATCATAATACAAAAGGCAATAAAAGGCGAATTATGCTGAACAAATGGAATTTAGCCGAGACTGGGCACTGGCAGACTGTAAAGTGAGGAATGCTGTTTTGGCAGGTGCAAAAGGAGACCAGCACAAAGATGAGGAGCAGAAGAAGAGCATATACAGAGCTCAGCCTGTCCCCCCCCTTCCATTCTCACCACCTCCCTGCTTTCAACTTCAAACTCAGCTGGCTTAATCAGCTACAACTGTTATGCTTTCCCCACTTTTCGGTTAAACTTATCCACTCCACAGAAAGATCCCCCACCACTCAGTTACCATAGCAATGTGACTTCAACAGCCTTTTGGATTCAAATTATGCATCTGAGAGATAGGAGGTCATTGCCAAGGGCGAATTCATTTCACACTGAGCAACATCGAAAGTCGCCAGAGAAAACTGCATTCTATTCTTAAGATGACCTTGTTTGAGGCTATTAACTAATGTTTACAGAGCAAATCTATCAACATCATTCCAACTACAAATAACTAAAAGTGTCAAACTACATTAGATTTTGCTTTTTCCTTCTGGGGGTTCTTATTTCCTTTTAACACAAGACTGTGCTTATCTAAAAGCATGATTATAAACTCTTAACTCTGAATAGAGCACCCTACACACCTTTGGTCATCACAGTGCCTTCTTTGCCTTGGGTAAAGACAACAATCCTCTGCCTTTTCTTGTTCACCTTTGGTAAGCTTTGGGCCTTCTTAGCAATCTCCTCAATGTCTTCTGTCTGCACAAGAAAAAAGAAAAGAAAAAAACATTCTTGAGATTTTGGGGAAAATAAAAGGCATTTTAGATAGCATCTAATTGATAACAAGCACATTAGATTTACCGTAATGCTGCAGCTTGCAAGATATGCTATTTTCTGAATTGTAATCTTACCTAATGAGCATGCTTAGAGACTGCAGTGCCAACTACAACTCACTCAGAATGGCTGCTGTTTTGAAATGCTAAATGTCATTTGTAATCACATCACTCATGTATTCATTCCAAATTAAATGTTTAAATGCTAATAAGATACTAAAATGACGGATGTATCACTTAGACTTAAGCAATTCATGGATATATTCAAACATTTGGATTTGAAACATTAATTTGCAATATATGGAAACCACCATTTTCTTTCCAGGAAAAGATTTAACTTTTTGGACAAGTACAAAGACATTGTCAATTGTCTGAAAAAACGGAAGAGCCACTGCTTGAATGAACAAAGGTGAAATGTAACTGTGATTGCCTTTGGAACAAAAACAGAAGGGATACAATTTATGTTGTTCTGAAAATTAGGTTTGCTAGAGGGATTGAGAGCTACTGAGGTGATACATATATAGGATCTCTCATTCAAAATACATTTTTAGAAATAAGTGAGGGAGGCAGCAATTCAGGATTTCAAAATTCAGCAAGAGAGTTGTTCTGGAGAAGACACCAATAGCTTAAAAAACAAAATATATGCAAAACTGTACACTTGTATAATATTAAAACAATAGTAATACTGTTTTCACACTATACACGAACAATATGTCCGTGCATTTGAAGTTTACCAGTCAACACAGACAAACAGTTAGACAGACTGAAGGTACAGTGATTGAATGATGTGCATTATTTTAGGACAATCAATACAATGGAGAAGAAAAAAATAGCTTGAAAATTTTTACTAAATACCACTTAAAATGCCTGGCAAGGGTCTTTGAACAGAACATTGTGCTATTATTTAAGATTTGCACGGTACAAAAGTGCGCAGGACTTTTTCTATGTTTTCCATTCATCGATGAGGGGAAATTCTGTTGCACAATGGCAGTCAAACGTACCCATCCGCAACAATACATACAGGTGCATCTCAAATTATAATGTCATGGAAAAGTTCATTTATTTCAGTAATTCAACTCAAATTGTGAAACTCGTGTATTAAATAAATTCAATGCACATAGACTGAAGTAGTTTAAGTCTTTGGTTCTTTTAATTGTGATGATTTTGGCTCACATTTAACAAAAACCCACCAATTCACTCTCTCAACAAATTAGAATATGGTGACATGCCAATCAGCTAATCAACTCAAAACACCTGCAAAGGTTTCCTGAGCCTTCAAAATGGTCTCAGTTTGGTTCACTAGGCTACACAATCATGGGGAAGACTGCTGATCTGACAGTTGTCCAGGAGACAATCATTGACACCCTTCACAAGGAGGGTAAGCCACAAACATTCATTGCCAAAGAAGCTGGCTGTTCACAGAGTGCTGTATCCAAGCATGTTAACAGAAAGTTGAGTGGAAGGAAAAAGTGTGGAAGAAAAAGATGCACAACCAACCGAGAGAACCGCAGCCTTATGAGGATTGTCAAGCAAAATCGATTCAAGAATTTGGGTGAACTTCACAAGGAATGGACTGAGGCTGGGGTCAAGGCATCAAGAGCCACCACACACAGACGTGTCAAGGAATTTGGCTACAGTTGTCGTATTCCTCTTGTTAAGCCACTCCTGAACCACAGACAACGTCAGAGGCGTCTTACCTGGGCTAAGGAGAAGAAGAACTGGACTGTTGCCCAGTGGTCCAAAGTCCTCTTTTCAGATGAGAGCAAGTTTTGTATTTCATTTGGAAACCAAGGTCCTAGAGTCTGGAGGAAGGGTGGAGAAGCTCATAGCCCAAGTTGCTTGAAGTCCAGTGTTAAGTTTCCACAGTCTGTGATGATTTGGGGTGCAATGTCATCTGCTGGTGTTGGTCCATTGTGTTTTTTGAAAACCAAAGTCACTGCACCCGTTTACCAAGAAATTTTGGAGCACTTCATGCTTCCTTCTGCTGACCAGCTTTTTAAAGATGCTGATTTCATTTTCCAGCAGGATTTGGCACCTGCCCACACTGCCAAAAGCACCAAAAGTTGGTTAAATGACCATGGTGTTGGTGTGCTTGACTGGCCAGCAAACTCACCAGACCTGAACCCCATAGAGAATCTATGGGGTATTGTCAAGAGGAAAATGAGAAACAAGAGACCAAAAAATGCAGATGAGCTGAAGGCCACTGTCAAAGAAACCTGGGCTTCCATACCACCTCAGCAGTGCCACAAACTGATCACCTCCATGCCACGCCGAATTGAGGCAGTGATTAAAGCAAAAGGAGCCCCTACCAAGTATTGAGTACATATACAGTAAATGAACATACTTTCCAGAAGGCCAACAATTCACTAAAAATGTTTTTTTTATTGGTCTTATGATGTATTCTAATATGTTGAGATAGTGAATAGGTGGGTTTTTGTTAAATGTGAGCCAAAATCATCACAATTAAAAGAACCAAAGACTTAAACTACTTCAGTCTGTGTGCACTGAATGTATTTAAAACACGAGTTTCACAATGAGTTGAATTACTGAAATAAATGAACTTTTCCACGACATTCTAATTTATTGAGATGCACCTGTATATAAAGAGCAAAACAATCTTCAAGCAGACAGCACAAAACACAAAAACAAACTGACCATGAGTAATGGAAATATTATTAGCTGGTGGATGTGGTTCTAAGCAGACAGAAAGACTGCCATCTTTCAGAATAAGCCAGTGCTCAGGGATTGAGCATTGGTGAGATGATGTGCAGAATAGTTTATGATGGACTTCAAATTTGCAAACTTCCTCTGCCTCAAGTGAGTCCAGTAACACAGATGGCATACATTTCTTTCCAGTAGAAAAGTAGGTTCCACTGTAGACTAGTAGCAGCCTCCTGTTCCAACCTTTCTTGCACAGTACAGCTTACTTGCTTATCCAGTACATTCAACTGTTTAAGTGGACTCCAAGCAACCTGTAGAACTGCACCACCTCCACGATTTCTCCCCGGAGCCTTGCAACTTTCTGCCTGCTGGTGAAATAGTCTACGATTTAGGAGATTGTGGAGGTGTTCACCGGTATTGCACTGAGCTTGTTACAGAGTCAGAGAGGCATGATGGTGTTGAGGACACTGAAGTCAAAGAACAAGATCTTCACTGCAGTTACAGCTTTGACCAGTGAGAGTGGGCTTGTAAAACAGAAGATTGTCTACACCTATGAAGCCATTCTTTAGCAGGTCCAGATGGTCTGTGATCAGGGCTTGCAGATGTTTCAAGATCAGACTCTTAAAGGTCTTCATTGTGTGTGATGTCTGTAGTCCCTCATTTTTATAATACGCAATGATTTTATGACCCTTACCCTAACAATAACCCTTCCTTGCTGGGAAAAAAAGCTCAAATCAGCATGGTTTCAGCTGATTAGATTTTCTGGTTTTAGAGGAATTTTGGCACTTATCAGCTAATCAGAATGGGAGACCAGCTGGCCGTCCTGGTATGATGCTAAACCAGGTTTTGTACCAGCTAAACACCAGCTTGGCCAGGGAGGGATACCAGCTAGACCATCTTAAACCAGCTAAGGTCAACAAACCATTATAAGATGGTTTAAGTTTTTTCCAGCAGGATTATGGAGCCAAGCAGTTCCTTTTCAACATAAAAGATTGTCAAGATTAATAATGGCAAACAAATCCAACAAAAAACAGTGACAAAGCTGAGAGGAACTGGAAGAGTTAAGTAGTCTAAGAGTGCGTTAGATAGGCGTGTGCGAGTGCTTGAAGTTTGGGGAGTTGGGTGAGATAATTCTAGTCGTCACACCTCCCAGCTGGCACTGGACAGAAGGAGCTGGGATGGGGTGGGGGGGACTGTGTATAGTGGGTGGTGCTGTTGGTGGTGGTTGGGGGTGTCTAAGTGTTGGTGGTTCGATACCATCACCCCACCCCCAGTCATACAAAGCCCCAGTCAGAGGGGCTAAGGCAGTGCAACCCTGCCAAAGCTTTGAGTCTGTCACATGTCCACTCATCCCCATGCCAAAAGCAAGCTAGAGAGGCTGCTTGACCACGGCCGTCACCAGCCCTTGACAGTTTTGTTAATGGCGAAGTAGTACAGTGTCCCAGCTGCCTCATAACCTCTGCTTTCCTCCTGCACCTCCATGTTTAGCTAAAGCACTTTGCTTCCATCCAGTCTGGCCGATCTAAGTGGGGCATAGCTTATATCTCAATATTCTTCAGAATTCTATTAATAGACTGTATATCTCAATATTTATGTATCTGATTTGAAATGGCCTAAAATTTGTGATTTTTTTTAAATCAGAGAACAATCATTTTCACCAAACCACCATTGTAGCCAAGTAGTAAAATATAAAAGTAAAAAAAAAAGAAAAAAATTAAAAAATAAATACATGAAAAATCTAGTAATATATAATCAAGGCATGTTTTCCTACAATGTTTTTCAAATGAATTAATAAATTACACTTTCATATGCAACAATTTAACAATACATTGTAAAAAAAAAAAAAAAAAGCTACATTTATCTGCATTTATTTTCATTAAAATGTTTTTAAACATAAAAAGAAGTGACAGACAGACTCCCATTAACATCTAAATGTGGTGATGCAAATTAATCACTTATCTAAATTTATTTCTGGGAATATATTTCTGAGACTTCTGGGAATATTTTTGAGTGTCAATACAAACTAATCATTGAATCAGGGTTTTAAATCAATTCATTGAAACAGTAAATTAATCAAACTTACCAACTTGAATTTCGTTTTTGCTACTAGTTTTAAATCAGAGATGCTATTAAAACATCTTAACGCTCATACTTAACAGAGGGATCACAAAACAAATCTAATGACATGCCCTTCAGGAAACTTAATGGCCATATAAAAAAGAACATTATAATCAATGCGAATATACTATGAATGGATAGTCAATATTTTTCCCAGATCTAAACAGCACAGCAAAGAACAGAATCACTCAGCTTACCACAGCATTCCCAATTCAATATATTGCCACAGCAGACCATTATTGACTTGAGTTTGGCTTTACATTACACATGTATTTGTATTGGAACCAAGATTGGCTCAGTGATTCACATTTTCAGTAAAAGACTGTTTTTACAACACTGAATCCAACACTAAAAAAGCCTAAATCGACTGTAAAACCATCAATTGAAATTTGCTAATGATCTGCACTTTAATTGAAACAAAACAAAAAGGTTTCTTTTTTCGCCAAGTATAAAGCCACTTCATAAATATGGATGAAATCATTAATACAGCCCGCTTTGGGGAAGGTTAACAAAGTGTTCTGATTGGAACCGACACCAGTGTGCAAAGAATGCAAAACTAAGTAGATAATCATGACTGCTGCGGAAAACAAAACCACAGACAGTACAGGCCCAAGGCTAGACCCAGGAAGCAGGCAAGTATTAATTTGGTGGCTTTTTTAAAGTGCTCAATAAAAAAAGTTACTGTTTTACAGTATCAGCTGACTGCACACTGTAAATCTGTCAGGAGCTCTGGGTCTATAGGTATCCTATGATGAGAAGTGGCTGGGTACAACTCCATTATTATCCCGTCATTACAACTATCAAACACATGATAGCCATGAGAGAGTGTAGCTACACATGAACGCATGCTTATAGAGCACTAAATTGCCAGGAGAGTGGAGGGGGGCCATAGAGGCAACTATGGAATCATACTCTGGGAGCATATTCATATGGAGCTCCATTCAACACAAACCTCATACTTTGCTGACTGCTCAGCCCCAGCCAGTACAGATTAAATGTCTGACATGCTTGGATAACATTTCTCATTCATATTTTACTCTCTTTACTTGGCCTTGAACAATTCAAATCAGAAATGCAAACTCTTCATGTCTTTTGTTTTCTGAAGATGGAGGCAAGAAAGTAGGTGTTTCATTTCAGACATAGGGGAGTCTAACAGAGAGAGAGAGAGAGAAAGAGAAAGAGAGGAATATGCATGCAGAGCAACTTGCAAAGCCCTTGTAAAAGCTAAGAAGTCTGTTACATGTATTCAGGATACAGCAATTGCCTATTGAAAAACAGATGTTTAACTGGAATCCGAGGACCCTGAGCTCTGAATAAAAGTCCCCAGCAGCCGCCGTCAACCCACTCCTTTATACATATATACAGTTGTGCTCAAAAGTTTGTGTACCCTGGCAGAAATTATGAAATTTTGGCATTGATTTTGAAAATGTGACTAATCATGCAAATAAAAATGTATTTTAAGGATAGTGATCATATGAAGCCATTTATTATCACATAGTTGTTTGGCTCCTTTTTAAATCATAATGATAACAGAAATCACCCAAATGGCCCTGATCAAGTTTACATACCCTAGAATGTTTGGCCTTGTTAGTGACACACACACAGGTTTAAATGGCAATTAAAGGTTAATTTCCCACACCTGTGGCTTTTTAAATTGCAATTAGTGTCTGTGTATAAATAGTCAATGAGTTTGTTAGCGCTCACGTGGATGCACTGAGCAGGCTAGATACTGAGCCATGGGGAGCAGAAAAGAACCGTCAAAAGACCTGCTTAACAAGGTAATGGAAATTTATAAAGATGGAAAAGGATATAAAAAGATATCCAAAGCCTTGAAAATGCCAGTCAGTACTGTTCAATCACTTAATAAGAAGTGGAAAATTCAGGGATCTCTTGATACCAAGCCAAGGTCAGGTAGACCAAGAAAGATTTCAGCCACAACTGCCAGAAAAACTGTTCGGGATACTAAGAAAAACCTACAGGTAACCTCAGGAGAAATACAGGCTGCTCTGGAAAAAGACAGTGTGGTTGTTTCAAGGAGCACAATATGATGATACTTGAACAAAAATGAGCTGCATGGTCGAGTTGCCAGAAAGAAGCCTTTACTGCGCCAATGCCACAAAAAAGCCTGGTTACAATATGCCCGATAACCCCTTGACACGCCTCACAGCTTCTGGCACACTGTAATTTGGAGTGACGAGACCACAATAGAGCTTTATGGTCACAACCATAAGCGCTAGGTTTGGAGAGGGGTCAACAAGGCCTATAGTGAAAAGAATACCATCCCCACTGTGAAGCATGGTGGTGGCTCACTGATGTTTTGGGGGGGGGTGTGAGCTCTAAAGGCATGGGGAATCTTGTGAAAATTGATGGCAAGATGAATGCAGCATGTTATCAGAAATCACTGGCAGACAATTTGCATTCTTCTGCACGAAAACGGCGCATAGGACGCTCTTGGACTTTCCAACATGACAATGACCCTAAGCACGAGGCCAAGTTGACCCTCCAGTGGTTACAGCAGAAAAAGGTGAAGGTTCTGGAGTGGCCATCACAGTCTCCTGACCTTATTATCATCGAGCCACTCTGGAGAGATCTCAAACGTGTGGTTCATGCAAGACGACCAAAGACTTTACATGACCTGGAGGCATTTTGCCAAGACGAATGGGCAGCTATACCACCTGCAAGAATTTGGGGCCTCATAGACAACTATTACAAAAGACTGCACGTGGTCATTGATGCTAAAGGCGGCAATACACAGTATTAAGAACTAAGGGTATGCAGACTTTTGAACAGGGGTCATTTAATTTTTTTCTTTGTTGCCATGTTTTGTTTTATGATTGTGCCATTCTGTTATAACCTACAGTTGAATATGAATCCCATAAGAAATAAAAGAAATGTGTTTTGCCTGCTCACTCTTCTTTTCTTTAAAAATGGTACATATATTACCAATTCTCCAAGGGTATGCAAACTTTTGAGCACAATTGTATATATATATATATATATATATATACACACACACACACACATCTTCTCGCTGCAACATCAGCGATCACAGTTTGTCTTTAACCCTGCTTGGCATTTCAATTATGATTACAGTATATACCTGTGACTTATTAGAATGCAAAGGCTTCATTAGCAGAAGTAGAACACTTCTGCAGCTTCATTAGATTAATCATTCACTTCTAAAGAGTCGCTTAATTTTAGGAGCACGACTGTTTGGCGGGGAGAGTCAGAAATGAAGAGTTTGAAGAGAGAGAGGGACTTTCAGTGAGGGAGATTTAGGAGGAGTGGGGTATAAATTAGCCTTCCTGCCTCACTCTTAGGCACTTATCTCTGCATAGCTATCTGTTGGTGTGAATACATATATGCCTGAGGGACCAAAGGAGCCTGCACTCCTGTTCACTTTGATCTGAATATCAACTGTCAGAGCTATTCTCATAATTAACCCATCAAGACACATCACAACTGGATCCTTCAGACCAGAGAGAGAAAGGGAAGAACCCTTCTGGAAATAAAGAAAGCTTTCCATAACAGTTTCTCTCCTGCAGACAGGTGCTGCGGTTGGGGCAGAGGGGCTGCGGAGACTCTTGGGAGCAGCTGCTGTGGGATACAGACTCCCATGTTGCTGTTTCCCCTACTGGCACTAACTTGCTCCAGCTAAATTGTGTTGGAAGCTTTTAATCACTTCCCCAAACACAGCCTCTAATCACCACTAAAAGGTTGATCGTTCCAAGGAGGAGACTAGGGAGAGGCGTTGGGGGGAGTCTAGCAAGGTGCTAATGGAGAGGTTAATACTGCAATGGATTCCAAGGCTTGTTGAAGGCAATTTGTCACCGAGACTGAATGAAAAAGTGAGCAGAGTCAAGTCTGTGTTGTAGGAGTGTTGGTTGGACTTATCAACACTTTGTTTCTTTAGTGCTATAGATCAGTGGTTCTCAACTGGTGGGACACAACTCAAAAATGGACTGTAGGTCTGTTCTGATAGGGTAAAGGACAAGAGGGACAAAGAAATACTAAATGCAAATAATAAAATGCAGCCAAGTTTTGGACCCTACCTACACCTGAATTTATCTCGTTTACTTGTGATCAGATCACTCGAAATACCAATTGTAAACAGGGCCATAGACATGCACACACCTCATCTATACTCCTTTGCTGAGGTCTCAGACACTGCACTGGCTTTTCAATAACTGTATTTGATTCACTTGATTAAAAAAAAAAAAATTTTGCAGGACAATAGCACAAGCTTAATTAAGCTGAACCATAATATCCCTTTATTCGCTGGAAGCCATCAGTTCGTGAAAGCCATAATGTAGCTGTCAGTGATTATCTTAAGAGATCTCTTTTAATAATAATGAAAGCAGGCGAGAAAGAAAAAAAAAAAAAACGAAAAAAAAAAAAAAAAAACGCTGCATTATTGGGGTATCCAATTCTGTGTCCATATTAAAGCTAATAAAACAGCTCCTACACTGTAATCCGTAGGAGGAACAGCAGCCAATAGAACATCAATTACCCTGTGGCAGATTCAACATCTAAGGGTATTTAAGTAAAACAGATGAGTATCGGATCACACTGCGAGCCAGATCTTAAGCCGGCTCAATACAAAGAGAAAATAACACACTCTTATCTACCTTCTTGAGATGTAAATTGATTTATTAACAAGAAATCTCTTTGAAGCAAGGAAATGGATTGATGCTAAGCAGACGTGTTTGATTTTCACTTTTATAAAGCTTGCAGATTTTGAAGAGATTCCAAGCCGTATTGCAAAAGCACACTTCTTTCACACTTCTAAATGTTGCCACATTGTTTCACACATGAATAAAATATCTTCACAAAGGTACGGCATGTCTACCAATGTATGTTCCTGAGTTCTGAGATAATCACCTAGTTTATTGGGAGTTTGTATTAAAAACATGCTTCCTTTGTGACAATGCTCTGAAGGCAACAAGATGCAGAGTGCCTACAACCCCAATAATGCATGTTGTTGTGGCTTTATTGCTTTATTCTCCAACCCTGAAATAAAATAAACATCAGGTTTTGCTCTAGGTACAGTATGAAGTGGCAGGAGTTTGTTGCTGATAAATGAGGGGGGTGGGTATTTTGTGAAGTACATCACTGAAGGGGTATTTACACTTTCTAAGGAGGAGATTGAGATACATACAAAATGTGATTTTGGTAAGCTTAAATGAAACTGGTAAAAATACATAAACTTAAAACTCGAAACTAAAACACTTATTGCCATATGGGGCGAAGAAAGCATTCAACAGAAACTTTCTGAAACTTTCAACATCAAAAATATGCTGCCCAATAAGGCTGTCACAATAATGAAATTTGGCTAACAATTAAGTGTTAAACAAATAGTTGCAATTATGACAATTATTTGTCTGTTTTAGGGCTATGACGATTAACTCTCTTTAAGGGCTTTCACGATTAATTGTCATATACATTTTCATGTGTGCTTCATACACCTTAAGAAGTAATCTTTACATATTTTACTTCATATGTATAAACCACTAATAAAATAGGGAAAAATGATTTCCCTTAAGGCTTTAAAAACATGAATTACATGAAAAATAATGTTTTCAATATCAAAATATTTCTAAATACTTAAAATATAGTATGTCTCTTTTTGGTAAACTTGATTTTTTGGTAAATGCATTTACACTGTTGTTTTTTGAACTCATAAAAATGTATATATAATATATATAAAAATATATTTTTGTTTTATATTTATATAATATACTATTATATTATGCAATAGTAAAACATATCTGTTGTAATTTCTTCACTTTTACATGTTAATGTTCTTTGATTAAACCAATGAGAAGCAAAATCTTTGAGATTTCATTTCATCATTTTATCACTGAGTGGCCTTTAGCATGCGTCTCCTCCTCTGTGTCACTGCATGTCATTAACACTGCGTGTGTGAGCCCACTATGACCAAAAACATTTGCCATTACACGACTGTTCAATGAAAGTGAAACCGGAGCGCTTTGCGTTGACTATCAAAGTTAATATTTTTAAGTTACATTTTTTTTTGCGGGAGTGCCCCAACCGCAGCACCCTTCACGCGCTCTTCTGGACAGGAGCTAATCTGGTTGACGTCCGTGGTGCGGCTCAGTGACACTGAGTTCAACTGAATCACACACAAATGCACCATTCATGGCATTTATATACTCCCTTAAAATTCTCTTATTTAGGCATTAAAATGTGATTGGAATTTGATGTGCACAATAATCGCAGTTCTGAAATAACCGCGATCAGATGACTATTTAATATTGCAACAGGCCTACTGCCCGGCATTATCATCAGTGCGGAAGTAAACTGATCTTTTTGCATGGTTTTATGGAATTATTTAAAAAAAAAATTTTTATCCTATTTTCTCCCCAATTTGGAATGCCCAATTCCCACTACTTACTTGGTCCTCGTGGTGGCGCGGTTACTCACCTCAATCCGTGTGGCGGAGGATAAGTCTCAGTTGCCTCCGCTTCTGAGACAGTCAATCCATGCATCTTATCACGTGGCTCGCTGTGCATGACACAGCGGAGACTCCCAGCATGTGGAGGCTCATGCTACTCTCCACGATCCATGCACAACTTACCACGTGCCCCACTGAGAGCGAGAACCACTAATCGTGACCACGTGGAGGTTACCCCATGTGACTCTACCCTCCCTAGCAACCGGGCCAATTTGGTTGCTTAGGAGACCTGGCTGGAGTCACTCAGCACACCCTGGATTCGAACTCGCGACTCCAGGGGTGGTATTCAGCGTCAATACTAGCTGAGCTATCCAGGCCCCCATGGTTTTCTGGAATTCCTAATTCTGACTGGTCAATCGCACCACCCAGCAATTTGATATTTTTGAATAATGACCGCACATTCGGTGATAAATTGATATAAGACTAATTCTCACTCTGCAATCTCTACAAGTAAGATAAAATAATTTCAATTCATCAATATTTCATATCCATTTATTTATTAAGTTGGCAAATAGTCTTGAGCCTTGGGATAATGAGCAGATTTAAACAAAGAACTCCGATGTAAACCGGAGGTGGAATTAATTCATTTCTGGAGACTCTGCAGTCTTTTCTCACATATTATCATAATTTCGAATCAAATCATTATTTCATGTCCATTTAATCGTTTATATGGCAAGTAGCCGTGTAATAAGGGGGATAATCTACAGTCAGCTGGTCATTAGCGCAAAATAAACCCCTTCAGGGTGTCGGGATTTATTTTGCCATAATAACCGTCTGACTTTAGATTATCCCTTACATAAAGCACAGGAAAATTTGATCGGATTTACATCCATTTTGCGGAGGCACATTTATGTAATATGCATATGTACAATCGCACAGCAATATGACCGATCAAGACGCATGAAGCAACCATGTGTAACTAGGCCCTGAAAGTCAGTCTGAAGGCAAGCTGATGTGGAAAGTCAGCTAATTTGGAGGTGTGTCAGAATAAATTGAAAATGCCACCATCAAAAACAAATGTCCCTGACGACACACTTTTTTAGCATGCTTGGGCCTGAAAATCAAATGTGGCCGATTTCTCTTGACTGCAACAATTCTGCAGTCCAGACTATGACTAAAAGGGTCGCAAATGTGACCAAAAATAATTTCTTGCGACTATAATTTAAAATCTAGTCGCCACTGGTGACAGTCGGTTTGTGTGCTTTCATAGGCGGTTTAATCAGATATCATCTTGTGAGTTATCGAATACATCTATAGAGCACGCACCATCAGTGTGTCTCTTGCTGCTTTTCACCCGTTCTGTTTCTGATGAGCTTGCTGCACCACACGCAACAACAACAAACCCAGCGCGAGAGTCGCCGTGACCAAATGATTCTTTTGAACCGGATCTTTTTCATGAATCACCCGAAAAGAACTGAGGGTTTGAACTCAGGAGCTTAGGTTAGCAGTTTGAATCAGATTCACATTCATATTGTGTACCACTTTTTTTCTCCTGGTAATTATTGATTGGGATTGGAGTAGCACAATAAACTGTATCTGGGATTTCTTTCAATTTGCACTCTTGTAGTCTCTGTGTCTGGGCCATCTAGTAACAGTAAAAGACTAAGGCAATATTGTAAAACAATTTATATACTAATAATATATATATACACACACACACACACACACACACACACACACACACTTATCTTCTCAACTATATACTATATACTGTTTATTAAACGTCAGATTAATGGGTTATCAACTGTCTTTTCTTCTGCTTTCTATCTTGTTTCTGAACAGCAATTTAAATCAAGCAATTCTGTGATTTGGCAACTAAAAACAGCCATTTGGCTCCTTAATGTTTCAATTTAGGAGCCAATGGCTCCTTAGTCATTTTTTTTAGTCTGGAGCCCTGTTCTGTCACTAAATGCTTACATTCCAGCTACAATGCCATCCTCTGTTTAGATGTTTATTTCTGCAACTGAAATCAGGGTAAAGACTGATATGTCAGAGATTCTCTTTTCTCTGAGCCCTAAATCAACATGACATGTGTGAAATCAGTGAAGAGGTACTCACAGTGTGTGACAGTGCTTGCCATTTATATATTTACTCTGTGCGATGCAAGCTCTCACCCCCTCCTCTATCTCCCTGGCTCACGAACTGCTCCTCCTCTCTTTTTTTCTCTCTCTCACCCCCTGCAAGCTCTCCATCTCTCCCTCTCTCTCTCTAACTTACTCTGCTGCCAGAATCTGCTTTGCATTCCAGTCACGTCTATCGCACCTTGAATGATCCTGGAAGACAATTATTCATACTGAGACGAAACACATTCAGGCAGATAGCTCTGCATTTGAAAAAAGATAAGCCACTTCAATTATTTAAACATACTGTTCCTAAACTCACATTTACTTTGCTTATGAATTAACATTTAACGGCAACGACACCCCCCCACCCCCACCAGAGAAACATTTGCATTTCCCAGCTATTCAGGCAGATAACTCATATTATTTTGACATGTTATGTGCAAACAAGGCCAATCAGTGTTTCCACATTCTGAGACTAGAGGGAGAGGTGATCCAGTATTTATGAGGGGGATGCGGTGCGGTATAATTGAGGATAATATCACGGTGGATCCTTGCACAGTCTAATGAAGCTAACAAGGTGGGTTCTTCAACAAAAGCACCTGCCAGCCCTGCCCTGTACACTGGCAGGATCGAAAGCAGCCCCTAAGGATTTCTTTTCTCTCCTCCCAAGAGCCTTCTCAAAATTCAATAAATAACATCTGTAGGCGATGTTGGGTGCAGACCTGGGAGGAATGCGTCATAACAGAAAAGGAGGGGGACGAGAGAGGGAGGAGAAGAGAATGTGTGAGAGTAGGGGAGAAAATGTGTTTGTGTGTGTCTAAGTGTGTGTGTGTGTGTGTGTGTGTGAAAGAGAGAGAGAGAGTGTGAGCCAGAGTGCTGGCTGAACAAAGAAACCATGACGACTGCCAGGTTGCTATGGCGACCACTGCAAGGGGGCCAAGGGAGCATAATAGCACATCAATCACTGTCCGAAAAAGAACTTCATTATCAGCTGAAAAATAATCCTTTAGGATCTGTTTAGTGTGTGTGATCCTCCATCCACTCACCTCAAAGCCCTGTTCTCGTGCAAAAGCCGCTGCCTCCTGCAAAACAAAGCACATATGCATCCTTAATTAATGGGGACTTAGTGCAGTAATGATAGTATTTCATTTAGAGCACATTTCAAAACTCTGTTTAGACTATGTAAGCACAGGATACATTATATAACATTAATTTCTTTTTCCAGAACTAAAGAATGAATCACAGAATGAAAGACATTCTATTACTAATGTTTTTATTAGGCATTACTGAAAATCTGTTTTAAAGGTGCACTCAGTATTTTTTGCTCACATGTAGCATTGTCCAATATGGAAGTCATCTTGGACATATACTGACACCAAGTGGTGTGGATGCAGGCAAAAGAAAAAGATTTCAGTTACCAATCCAATTGTCGATAAATATGCTATTTACAGTCAGCCATTATTATTCCATGGGTGAAAGTGTCAGGAAGAAGGATTACTAATATATTAACCCTGTCGCAATCTCAAAGGTTTTGCTTTATGAGAAATAAGGGCTCTCGGATTTAATCAAAAAGCAAGTGAAAGAAATTAGAACAGAAATATTTTACTATTGCATAATATAATATAGTATAATATCATATAATAAAAATATATAGTTTATATAATTTTTTATAATAATTTTTTTTTATATGAGTTCCAAAAACAATGTAAATGTAAAATGTATCAAAACTAAAGTTGACCAAAAAGAGACTATTTTAAGTATTTAGAAATATTTTGACATTGAAAACATGTAAAATATTAAAAGAAAAGAATATCCCTATTTTATTATTTAATTTATATATTTGAAGTGAAATATGTAAAAGTTACTTAAGGTGTCTGAAGCACACATGCATCTTAAAAAATATGACAATTTATGACAATTAATCGTGAAAGCCCTAAGAGAGACAATTAATCTTCATAACCCTAAAACAGACAATTAATAGTCAATCACAATTATCTGTTTGACAATTAATCATCAGCCAAATTTAATAATCGTGAAAGCCCTACGATATACAGTTAGTAGTATTAGGGGCTGTTTACACCGAACTTTTTTTTTGCGTCTATGTGCCATCTTTCAATTGCTTTTCTATGTAAACGTGCTAGATGGCGTTTTTGACCATTGCGCCACATCTCGCTGTTCTTCAGGGCCTTATGCAACACCTGCATTCTGTTGTATTTGTTGCGCTCCATTTAGCTTTTTATTACTATTGCTCCATGTAAAATAAAACATCTTTTATTAGGCAACTGATCCGACAGAAGCTTTCCTCTCATGCATGAGTGCACATGATTTGAAACATATCTTAAAAGTAACACACCATTTAAGTATTTTTTACTGAGGAAAAAATAACTGAGTACACTTAAGAGTGTATATGTTTCCCTGCCTAGTTCTCTGTGGATTATGTGTAAAAATGTAATGATGCTATTAGCCAAAATAGGACACCATGTGAAATAGCGCAACATAACCTGAAACAAGAATTCGGGGGGAAAGAGAGCAAACTCGAACAGACAAATAAACAGCTTTTTTTTTTTTTTTACCATGTTTTTCCAGATAACAAAGGGCTCCGTGAGGGTTAAAAGATTCCAATTATGTGTGCTGGGTTTCGCCCTTTGCTTGGCTGAATGACTCCAGGGACCAGTTGTGACAACCTTGGCCTTTACAGAGAAAAAGGGGGAGGTGGCACGAACCAGCTTTATGGATGTAAGGGGCAAAAGTCACTTGCAGTATGTCTGTCACAGGCACTGCATAATAGACCAAAGACATCTACATTAATCTATACACCATGTGACATCATTCAAGCCCTCTGCAAACACTCAAACCTGGCATTTAGTTGTTTGTATTTGGTTCCTGGCACAAGATTTTCCTCTTCAGGGTCAGAGAGCTGCAGATATACCCCTGTTTGTGTTCACAGCATGGAGGTCAACCGCTCCAAGGTTAATCATTGTGGCATAAAGTTGGGGGGAAACTCTAGTCCCCATGGATATAACCCACCACCAGGTTTCATGACACCAATTACAGCTCAAAGATTTGATAATGCAGCTATCCGGCAGCCAAGGTGAGCCGCTCTTTTATTAAGAGTGATTAAGCAGCATTATTTCAAGATTAGCTCCAGGAATTAGAGTTAATGCAACCCCACTGAAAAATTGTAATAGACACTCTTCACTAGCCAAGGCTGTGAAAACGCTAGACTTGAAGGAATCTACATTTTGAAAGTCACTCAATTAGCACAATAGTCTAAGCATAACCTTCATAAGCTTTATGTGTGCCATAATCACACGAGGAGGAAACAGGGACAAATGTGAAACAGCCGAGCTCATGATGAGATATAAAGAGTGTTTACAAGAAGATTTTTAAATACACTTTAAGACATCCAAGTTTAAAAAAAAAAATAATAAAAATAAATTCCTCACAGAGTTTTATTATAAAAGTCAAGTTTATAATTTCTGTGCCGCTAGCACCACCAAACGCAATCCCAAAATTTATTAGATTTTTACATTCTCCTCTGAAGAATATGTGAGCAGTGCTTGTCTAAGCAAACAACAATGCTAGAGTGTCCTTGGTCATTGCCAGGACGTTAGTATGTGGTTGCTATCATGGTCCAAGTGGTTTTAACATGTTGCTATGTGGTTGCAAGGCTTTTCTGGATGGTTACAAGGGTGTTGCTATGTGGTTGCTAAGGTGTTCTAAGTGGTTTTACGCATGTTGCTATGTGGTTACTAGGGTGTTCTGGGTGGTTGCCAAGGTGTTGCTAAGGTGTTCTAAGTGGTTTTACGCATGTTGCTATGTGGTTGCCAGGGTGTTGCTAAGGTGTTCTAAGTGGTTTTACACATGTTGCTATGTGGTTGCTAGGGTGTACTGGGTGGTTGCCAGGGTGTTCTGGGGGTTTGCCTGGGTGTTGCTATGTGGTTGCTAACGTGGTTCAAGTGGTTTTTAGCATGTTGCTATGTGGTTGCAAGGCTGTTCTGGGTGGTTGCCAGGGTGTTGCTATGTGGTTGCTAAGGTTTTCTAAGTGGTTTTACGCATGTTGCTATGTGGTTGCTAGGGTGTTCTGGGTGGTTGTCAGGGTGTTGCTATGTGGTTGCAAGGGTATTCTGGGGGGTTGCCTGGATGTTGCTATGTGGTTGCTAAGGTGTTCCAACTGGTTTGTAGCATACCGTTATGTGGTTGCTAAAGTTTTCTTGGTGGTTGCCAGGACATTGCTATGTGGTTCAGGGCTTCAGACTAAAAAAATGACTTAGGAGCCATTGGCTCCTAAACTGAAACATTAAGGAGCCTAATGGCTGTTTTTAATAGCCAAATAACAGAATTTCTCGACTTAGATTGCTTTTCAGAAACAAGACAGAAAGCCAAAGTCAGCTGATAACCCATATATATATATATATACACACACACACACACACACACACACACACACACACACACACACACACACACACACACTATATTGCCAAAAGTATTCGCTCACCCATCCAAATAATTGAATTCAGGTGTTCCAATCATTTCCATGGCCACAGGTGTATAAAATGATGCACCTAGGCATGCAGACTGCTTCTACAAACATTTGTGAAAGAATGGGCCGCTCTCAGGAGCTCAGTGAATTCCAGCGTGGTACTGTGATAGGATGCCACCTGTGCAACAAGTCCAGTCGTGAAATTTCCTCGCTACTAAATATTCCACCGTCAACTGTCAGTGGTATTATAACAAAGTGGAAGCGATTGGGAATGACAGCAACTCAGCCACGAAGTGGTAGGCCACGTAAAATGACAGAGCGGGGTCAGCGGATGCTGAGGCGCATAGTGCGCAGAGGTCGCCAACTTTCTGCAGAGTCAATCGCTACAGACCTCCAATGTTCATGTGGCCTTCAGATTAGCTCAAGAACAGTGCGTAGAGAGCTTCATGGAATGGGTTTCCATGGCCGAGTAGCTGCATCCAAGCCATACATCACCAAGTGCAATGCAAAGCGTCAGATGCAGTGGTGTAAAGCACACTGCCACTGGATTCTAGAGCAGTGGAGACGCGTTCTCTGGAGTGACGAATCACGCTTCTCCATCTGGCAATCTGATGGATGAGTCTGGGTTTGACGGTTGCCAGGAGACCGGTACTTGTCTGACTGCACTGTGCCAACTGTGAAGTTTGGTGGAGGGGGGATTATGGTGTGGGGTTGTTTTTCAGGAGCTGGGCTTGGCCCCTTAGTTCCAGTGAAAGGAACTCTGAATGCTTCAGCATACCAAGAGATTTTGGACAATTCCATGCTCCCAACTTTGTGGGAACAGTTTGGGGATGGCCCCTTGCTGTTCCAACATGACTGCGCACCAGTGCACAAAGCAAGGTCCATAAAGACATGGATGAGCGAGTTTGGTGTGGAAGAACTTGACTGGCCTGCACAGAGTCCTGACCTCAACCCGATAGAGCACCTTTGGGATGAATTAGAGCGAAGACTGCGAGCCACTCCTTCTCGTCCAACATCAGTGTCTGACCTCACAAATGCGCTTCTGGAAGAATGGTTAAAAATTCCCATAAACACACTCCTAAACCTTGTGGAAAGCCTTCCCAGAAGAGTTGAAGCTGTTATAGCTGCAAAGGGTGGGCCGACGTCATATTAAACCCTATGGATTAAGAATGGGATGTCACTTAAGTTCATATGTGTCTAAAGGCAGATGAGCGAATACTTTTGGCAATATAGTGTATATATATATATTATATAATGTTTTAAAATATTGCCTTAGTCTTTCTTTACTGTTACCAGATGGTCCCAGACACAGAGGCTACAGAGTGCAAATTGAATGAAATCCCAGATGCAGTTTATTGTACTACTCCAATCCCAAACAATAATTACCAGGAGAAAATAAGTGGAACACAATACAGTACTTTTAATAATAATGAAGCCCGAAATACACATGGGACTCTTATTTTGACATGTCTGCGCTCCCAGTTGTGAGCTCAGTGATGGCTGATTCACTGAGAAAGTGAATCTGATTCAAACTTTTAAGGTGATTCATGAAAAAGATCTGGTTCAAAAGAGTCTGTTTTATTTGTTCATGACTCTCTCATGCTGGGTTTTTTGTTGCGTGTATTGCTGTGAGATCGTCAGAAACAGAACAGGTGAAAAGCGGCACGAGACACACTGGTTGTGCACGTTCTAAAAATATATTCAATACCTCACAAGATGATATCTGACGAAACCGCATATGAATGCACACAACCTGACTTACTAGATTTTATTGTCGCAATCAATTATTTTTGGTCGCATTTGCGACCATTGTAGTTGCAGTCTGGAGCCCTGTGGTTTCCAACGTGTTCAGAGTGGTTTTTAACATGTTGCTATGTGGTTGCTGGTGTACTTGGTGGTTTCCAGAGTGTTGCTATGAGGTTGCTAAGGTGGTCCAATGGTTTTTAGTATGTTGCTCTGTGGATGCTAGGATGTTCTGGGTGGTTGTCAGGGCATTTCTGTGTGTTTGCTAAGGTGTTCCAATTGTTTTTTAGCATGCTGTTATGTGGTTGCTATGTTTTTTCTGGGTGGTTACCAGGGCATTGCTATGTGATTGCTAACGTGTTCCGAGTGGTTTTTAGCATGTTGCTATGTGGTTGCTATGTTTTTCCTGGGTGGATAGCAGGACGTTTAGTTCAGTGTAATGACTCACCTGCTCTTACTTGAGCCAGCACTAAAGAAAACATGCCCACCCCATATCTTCCCAAATTTTTTCAGCTTCCTGCAGGAAAAGATGTGTTTCTTGACAAAACACTATCATATTTCTTACGTTTAAGAAATAACCTTCCTTCTTTTTATGGGGTGCCCCAACCCATTCACATTCCACATGGAGAGAGACAATCCACTCATATTAACATTTGACATTTTGACATATTTGAAAAAAAGATTGTGTCAAAAACAAGATTATAAAGACCACATTCCAACATTAGTGCAACAATCAAACCCCGAACTTCCCCCCGAACCAAACAAACAGAAAAATGAAAAACGTGCGCATGACAGCGCCAACCGGTATCCATCCCTCTAAACTCAAACAGTGCATGTACGCCTACGAGAGCTCCTGCAGCAACTTTGAGCAACAGATTGCTCAAGTCTGGTGCTTCTATACAAATTTTGTGAGGCAAAATTACATAATAGAAAATACTCTGTAAAACAAACTCCAGCCAATAGGCAGAATAAACACAAAGTGTGTAGATTAATTCACAAGTGTCCCGAAGGTGTGTTCCTCCACAAAACAAGCTCCAGCCTCTAGCAGAACCAGCACAAAAAAAACAAACAAAAAAAAGCTGTTCAGTTTCCTCAGGCAGTCAAACGAGAGTTCAGTTAGCCGGCTGTTCATGAGTGCAGCAGATGATCTAATCCTTCCAATGACCTGCAAAAAATACTCCACAAAACAAACTGCAGCCAATAGGAGGCATAAATACAAAGAACGTGCAGATTCCTCCACAACTGTCCCGAAGGAGTGTTATTCCACAAAACAAACTCCAACCGCTAGGCGGAACCAGCACAAAAAGAAACAAAACAGGCGCCCAGCTTCCTTGGATGGTCAAGTGTATGTTCTGCGAGACAAGCTCACTTGGAGGCAATATGAGAAAAACACCATGACTTCCTCAGTCCATCAATTTTGTGAAAGACATCTCTTGCTGTGGGCATGCAAATACCTTGCAGCCATCCTTAGTGTCTATTCTCAATTTGGCCGGGAACATCAGTGCAAAAGCGACCTTCCATCAATGCAAAAGTTTCTTGAAGGAATGTTATTCCACAAACTCCAGCCACTAGGCGGAACCAACACAAAAAGGAACAAAAAGGTATCCAGTTTCCTCAGACTGTCAAGTGTATGTTCAGGGAGTCGAGCTCACTTGGGGGCAATATGGGAAAAAAAAAAAAAAAAAAAAAAAAAAATAATCACCAAATGGCTTACTCACCCCATTGTCTCTATGAAAGACAATGCTTGCTGGAGACATGTAAATACTTTGTGGCAATCCTTAGTGTCTATTCTCAGTTTGGCCAGAAACAGTGTAAAAGTGACCTTCCGTTGATGTAAGAGTTTCTTGCATTGATCACATTTCTCTTGTTGAATTTGCAAGTCTGGGAACAAGAAAATGCTGTGGTTCTTCCAGGAAAGCCTTCCTTTATTCCTCGCCTCACATAACACAAGATCTTTATCGGATGATCTCAGAAATTTGGCCAGAATTGATCGGGGCCTGTCTCCCTCATCGGCTCTCCGAGCCGGGACTCTGAGCTCGCTCGATTTCCAGCTTATGACTTATGTCGAGCAGACTCGGGAAGAGCTCGTCTAGGAATTTCACCATATCTCGGCCCTCCTCATGCTCAGGAATTCCAACAATTCAGAACTCGTTTCACCGATTACGATTCTCAAGGTCTTCCAGCTTTTCCCAAACGTGTTCCAAATCTGCATTGGACGCTAGCAGATTAGCAGCTAATTCCCTCTCCGATGATTCCAGATAATCAATCCATCTCTTGACCTCCCTGATTCTTGTACCCAACAAGAATTTCGGCTCCATGGAAGTAATCGATAGACTTATTACCGCAAGATCCTCCAAGTACACCACAACCTTCGCCAGCATTACAGACATGTTGGACAGCTGCCGTTGAATTTCTCCTGCCGCACCATCCAAACTGAGTCCCTGGTCTGCGGCCCTGTCTGGGGTATAAGCTTGAGTAAGTAAGTGTCTTTTAATATCTCCAGAGCCCAAGCATTTTGAATTCTTTGACATGTTGACTTCTTAGAACAGTTATGTAGCAGGGTGTATCGAATCTCACCGGTTTATGATACAAAAAGAATTAAAAGCTAGCAAAGTCCGACCCCCGCATGGCGCCACGCGAATCCGAGTGTTTTGTTTTGTTTGTTTTTTAAGTATATTGCTATGTGGTTGTCAGAGCATTGCTATGTGGTTGCTAGGGTATTCTGGGTGGTTGTTTACTGGCCTAAGGCAAAAGGAAATATGGCTTAGGTCCCTCCATCAATGTAAATGTATGGGATTTTTGCCCATTTAATTATCCACTTGTAAGACTGATTGCATATAAAAGTAATTACACCTCACCTTAGCCACACAGTTTGAGGCATCATTTACGACTGTAGCACAAACAGTGCAGGATGAGTTAAACTCCAAAATGTAATACTTGGGTTTAGGGGTTTGTCTTGCCTAATCAGCACTACTACTGACAGTTTCCAAACAAGTTTCCCAAATATTCCCCATGTCTTCCATTTTTTTTGGACAAACAGGTAGTCCAACTCCACTGGTTAATCTAGATATTGATATGTTGATACCTCTCAAACACAAAACTATTTTTTTTTTTTATGTTTAGAAAGCATCACAAAGGCTAAATGTATACACTATTCAGGAAGTCAGCCTTACCATTGCTTATTTATAGTTGTCTCAACACATTAGACTGGTATAGAATAAGGTATTATAACACTAAGGGGAAAATTAAACAAATAAAATTCAGCTTTAATCAAAGGTGGATAGTGGATGTGCTTCTAATTTGTGGTGTCAAAAGAATTCCTTACAGTCTTGAGTCTTGGGAATGTCAAAAAAATGGAAGGATAATGAAAGGAGGATGTAGAAAAATAAAGGTGGTCCTGAATTTCAATAGCTGCTTTTCCACTATCAGGCAGAATGGTTCTCATTGCAAAACCATGCCGCTTCTTGCTGATCCAGGACAGTTGGCAAGGTTATGGTTTCTTTTTCTACAGTGGTGCTTGAATGTATGTAACAAATATGTTAGTTGCTGACAGCGTGAGAGGTTAACTTTAAAATGAGTGCACTATGGATGATGGTCGCATATTCCAATTGTTAGTACTGCTTTTTCTTCTGGTTTTTACTTTGCTAAAACACAGGAAAGACATGTCCCATGTCACAAATAGGTTAAGCAAAGAGAAAAAGGTGAGAGGTTTACCATCATTTGCTGAGGGGTTGTGCATGCCACCGGACACAGACACACAGAAAGGTTAAAGTTCCCAGACTAGCTAAAAATAAAAAAATAATTTATGGACAAAATACTATGAATAATATAATTATTTATTATTTGAGTTTTAATCAGCTAGCTAGCGTAATCATCTCCCTGAAGAAAAAGGTGTGGAGAAGAATGATGTATTATACTAATTAAACAATCATCATCACATAGATACACCAAACATACACTATTTAATTTTTAATTTATATTTAATTACATTTTATTAACCTCACCATAGACAATTTTGCCAGCTACCTAGAAACATAATGAGTTCTCTTGGTGATGGCAAGTTGACAATCGTGAGTTGCCAGGTACTAAAGCCATTACACCAGCACGGTTAAACTTAAGCACAGTTAGCTTACCATGCTGAGAAATCCATACAGAACCGTGCTCAAGTGGAAGTGCTACTGGAACCATTCCTCACTGTGCTCAGAACCGTTCGGCCCAACGGTGGAAAAAAGCGGCTAATGGTTTTGTGCTCTTGGCAGCCAATAATTGCTGCACAAAACACATTGTGGTCGACACGTGTTTTTCGTTGTTGCAAGTGAACACATATTTATTGTATTATGTAGTTGTAACGGGGTAAAGTAGGGTGACAATACGTCCTCTTTTTCCCGGACATGTCCTCTTTTTCGGACCTTAAAGCGTCCGGCCGGGATTTCTACATTTGCGAAAATGTCCGGGATTCGGCTTTAGTTGCATTATGATGTGCATCTGGTCTAATACTTCATTGTGTGTGCGCGCATATTTGCATTGCTTTAACCCCTCTTTGTAAGTCCCGCATTCTCTCACACCAATTGGTCGATTATAAGAGGCTTGCAGCAACTATTGGCCAAATTCCTGCCTGTCAATTTCTCCGCGAACGCGTGAAGCGCTGTTGTGTTTGGCATCAAACAGTTGCTTGACAATAGCAGCAAATGACAGCTGAGTGGAAACAATGCTCAAACGAAAGTGCAAATTTACAGAAGATTTGCACAAAAAATTCCCATGCTTTCGTCCAGGTCGAGATCCGTGGGAAGCAGAATGTATGACATGTAAAGCTGGCACTTATGTGTCAGTTGCTAATAAAGTTGCAAGTGATCTAGAAGCACACATTAGCTCTGTGAAGCATAAAGGGTCAGCAAAAGGTGAAAGTTCATCAGGTAAATTAACGGACTACTTTTTGCGACCTGGTAAAACTTATCACATTGCTCCATTTTCCATGGCCATTCAAAATAATAGTAATAGTAAATTAAGGTACACTCATGGCATCAAATATTTTATTTTAGTACATGGACATTCAAAAGAATGTTGAAAATGTTTATTTATTTATATATATTTATGTTATGCTAATAGAGTGTCTTTTTCACTGTATTAAAGTTTGCATTCATAGTAACACTGTTTTGAACCCTATTATTCCACCCCACCCCAATCCCCCCACCCAGCGAAAAAAAAAAAGGTGTCCTCTTTTTGGAAAACCAGAATATGGTCACCCTACGGTAAAGGGAAAGGAGGCGGCAAGAACCGGCTTAACAATAAATAATCATTTAATGATTAACTTAAAACATAAAAGACAAAACACATACAGGGCAGCTGCCTATAGCTCTCTCTCTCCTGAACTGCCACCTCCGGCTGCCTTTATCCTCTCGTGGGCTTGATTAGCCCGATTAGGGGCCGTGCGTACATCATCACAGCCCGGCCCCGCCCTCCTCCTTACCACAGTAGTCATTCATAGTTTGGTCATCTGCCTAATTTGTTTAGCTTCTACCAAGTGACTGATAAAATCACACCAAAATAACGTAGTTTGACAGGGCACACAACTTTTGACATCAAAAACAAATTATATGGGTAGCATTTTCTCCTCCCTTTTAAAAGTTGAAAAGTTTAATTATTGTGTTACCCTAAATATGAGTGATTGTATGGTGCACCCATATAGCGTCATTTTTTTTATTTGTGTTTAAAAAAAAAAATCATTTGCATTTAGCCATTGTAGCTGCAAGTGAAAAGACCCAAGACAGTTTAACAAAATGCGTACAGCCTAAGAAAGGGGCCACGTCCACACTATTACGTTTTCGTTTGAAAATGCATTCATTTTGCCATGTTTGGCCTTCTGTCTAAACAGAGATGAAGCCATTGTATATGTTGTCATGTGAAGCAGTCATATAATCCATTCAACCCAAAACAATGAAGATGGTGGCCCATGTTGTAGCGGCATTGTTTTGCCTGCTATCCACTTTGACAGCATTGTTAAAGATACATTTTACTTTGTACAGCCTTCAAAGGCGACGGGAACTTTACTCAGAATTGCTCTCTGGCGTAAGGTCATTTGCATTTCATACTGTACATGGAAATGACGCAGGGCCACACTTCTTAGGTTTTTTCTGCATGTGGAGTGAGGGGATTTAAGCAATTTCAGCATTTCAGTGTGGTTGAGCAACTTTTGGAAAATGTTTGAAAACGGCAGTGTGGAGAGCGTTTCAAAAATGAAAACTGCGTTTTTAAATTGATCCGGATTAATGTTGACGTAGTCTGAAAGATGAAAGGAACCAACTTGACCACACAGTCATAAGATGTTATTTTTCCCCACATTGTTTTTGCACTGGTGACAAACACTGGTGAACCAGAGTTGGACCAGAAAGCAAGAAAAACAAAGGCGCAACTGTTGGTTACTGATGAGGGCAATCACAGTGTAATTTCATTACGGTGCCTCAAATGTCCCACATATGAGTCAGGACTATATGACCATGGGCTATGATTGTGCAGCGGGCAGTGCTGTGTCAGGGGGCTGGCAGATGGTTATTGATACAGTAATCTGGGCAGGAAAAGGGGAAGATTACAGGGAAGAAAGCCAGCACTGCTGAGGTGTTAAGGTACTCCCCTGAGAATGCAGCAGGACAACTGGAGCGTGACGAACAACAAACCAACTGAGAGACACAGCAAAGGACTTGAGGGGGAAGAGATGGTGAGAGAGCGACAAACAAGCCACAGAAGACAGGCCCTTCCAGTGGAAATTTATCTAAACCCACTAATCCTATACTTACCACCAGCAGATGCAATTACTGCTAAAGAGCCGGGAGTTAGCGAAGCCTGTCCTAGACACAACTTCCATTACAGATTACATGTCGCCAAGATATAGCCACAAACAAAGTTTAAAATTACATCAGGAAATGATGGATCGGCAGCAAGTTACAATGGCATAGTGGCTAAATCACTGGGCTTGGCAGATAAACCAAAGGACAAATCTGAGGTTCAAACTCCTATAGGAGCAATTCATGAACTTTACAAGTTAAAGGGTTAGTTTATTAATTTTCAACGAGAGTTGTCAATTCCATTGTGTCCAGTGTCCATTATTCATTTTGTTCATGATTCAAATACAAGCAAAAGTTGTGAAGCACACAAATAACATTTGGGAATCTAGCAGCAGGAATGCCCACTACGACCAATAATAAAGCCATTTGGTGATCTCCAGCGATGTATGTGTTGGTGTGAAAGCCCTATTACCGGATTACAGGGTTAGCTTTTTGTCACTATTGTGACCTTGAACGAGAGATTTAAAAACCCCATGAAATGGTTTTATTGATACAATTTTCTGTTCTGTGTTGACATTTCCTATTGATACAGGGGTGGGACATCGAAGGGCGTGTCCTTAAAGTAGCCAATAGCCTTTTGTTTACGACACAGCCCAGCAAAATCATGATTTGCAACTTGCTATTGCTACCAAAGTTTCCTTAATGAAAGTCATGTCACTTGGCGACCATGTTTGTAACACCTCTGGGCAGCCTGCAGCACACTATTTTCTATTAATACAAGTATAGTTCCTATCTATCTTGAATGGGAGAAAAAAAAAAAAAAAAAAAAAAAATCACCAAAACGGTTGGACAGGGTTACGTGCACTACGAGATTACGACTTTATATTTTGGTTTCTAAATGTCCAGGTGACCAGGTTTTCAGGCTGTTCCAGACACTGCTCATGCACCATCTCAATGAAAACTGACAGGCAACATCTCTGTAAAAAAAAAGGTGATTGGCTCTTTAACTGCAAGGTGGAAAGTCCAGTTTATACCAGAAATTCTTATTCTAAAAAGCATTTTATCCCTTTCATACGTACCTAACTTGGCCCCGCAGAGTAGCGTCACACATATGTTTTTCTGCAACAGCCAGTTACGTTACAAGCTGCCAAATTATAATCGGCTTTTACGCAAACACATGCTGTGCTGGTCAAGCATCTGTAATTTAGATTCCACCAAACGGTTACTCATACAGTCTTTTAAACCACAGAATAAGTTTATTTTATATACATACATCCAACTCATCACCAAAGTACCACGATGAAAAGTTTACAGCTCTTATACTCAGTCAATACATCAAGCACGATCTTCCTCCAATGCGTGCCGCCATTTGTTTACATTAGTAGTGGTTGTCATTCGTCAAACAAACAGCTAGTCAAAGAGTTTTTTTCAAGCACATAATATGTTTATTTTATGTAACAAACAGCCAAATTGTCACCAAAGTACCACAATAACAGTTCACAGCTTGTATATGCACAGCCATCATATCTAAACGCGATCTTTCCATGCACGCAGCTACATCTACTTATTAGGTGCAGATGCGGTTTTCATTCACACAAACAGCAACTCAAACAGTCTTTTTAGGCATATATTACGATTGTTTTCTGAAACAGACAGCCAAACTATCACAAAAGCACCACTATAACGGTGTAAAACACGTATACTCACAGTGAAAACATGCTGATTGAGTGTGATTATCCGATGCATGCAGCCAAGTCTATTTTCATTAGCGCTTCACACACACACACTCACACACACACCCTTGTTTTTATATCATTGTGGGGACTCTCCATAGACTTACATGCATTTTATGGATTTTATACAGATCTAATGATAATTCCTATCCCCTAACCCTACCCCTAAACCTAACCCTCACAAAAAACTTTCTGCATTTTTACATTTTCAAAACAACATCATTTAGTATGTTTCATAACCATTTCCCTTGTGGTGACCGCTGGCTGGGCCACACAAGGTAGGTGATCTCAGGTTTTACTATCCTTGTGGGGACATTCGGTCCTCACAATGTAGTATAAACATGTACACACACACACACACACACACACACACACACACACACACACACAATGTTTGAGAAGTCAAATAGTGCATATAGACAAACCGGACTGCTGATATTATTTGTTCATTTGTTTTTTACAGCTATAAAAATGAAATAATTTTTTTCACGTTTACTATATTTTATCCAGTATTTATTTTAATAACAAGAAACAAAAAAAAAAAAAAATACTTGTCTATACTCTGCCCCCCTCTACAGGCTATGCAGTGTCACGTGCAAAAATAACTCACTCCAGGGGGCACTGCAGGGGAATTTAGACCCTACTCATGAAAAGGTTAATTGCACGCCCCTGCACACGAATCATCAATATATTTTGTCCATTTTCCTGGAATAGAAAGACTGTACATTAAACATTTATGCTAAAAGTTAATTTTGTCAAATTTGAGTCCACTTGCATGTGGCCTCAAGGTTAATAGACATTGATTAAAAGCCATAAAACTTTAATTCAATGGGGTCTCTAACCCAGGTTCTTCCAAGTGGACTATCCTTGCAATAAGTGTAGTGTGACAGGAAGTCATTCCAGATAAAAGGCATCTTAAAAATTATAAATATTTTTAACAAGTTACACTGTTGGGAGTTCCACGTGATGCCATGCGAGGATCAGACATGTAAACGGCGAGCTCTGCGCACTTTGCTAATTTCTAGTTATTTTTCTGTCATAAACCGGTGAGATTCGATACACCCTGCTACATATCTGTTCTTTGAAGATAACATGGCAAAGAATTCAAAATCCTCGGGCTCTGGAGATATTAAAAGACACTTACTCAAGCTGAAACCTCTGACAGGCCTGCAGACCAGGGACTCGGTTTGGATGGTGTGGCGGGAGAAATCCAGCGGCAACTGGCGAGCATGTCTGTGATGCTGACGAAAGTTGTTCCAGACTTAGAGGATCTTGCTGTAACACGTCGATCGATTACGGTGATGGAAATGAAATTCTCTGAGTTGGTTACAAGAATCGGGGACGTTGAGAGACAGATCGATTATCTGGAGTCATCGGAGAGGGAATTAGCTGCTAATCCACTAGTGACCAACATAGACTTGCAACGCGTTTTGGAAAAACTGGAGAATTTGGAGAATTGTAGCTGGCAAAACAATATCCGAATTGTTGGAATTCCTGAGCATGAGGGAGGCCGAGATATGGTGAAATTCCTGGACGAGTGCTCCCCGAGTCTGCTTGACATAACAGGCCACAAGCTGGAAATCGAGCAAGCTCACAGGGTGCCGGCTCGGAGATCCGCTGAGGGAGACAGGCCCCGATCAATTCTGGCCAAATTCCTGAGATCATCCGATAAAGATCTTGTGTTGCGCGAGGAGAGGAGCAAAGGAAAGCTTTCTTGGAAAAATCACAGCATTTTCTTGTTCCCAGACTTTGCAAATTCAACAAGAGTGAAACATGATCGATTCAAGGAATGCAAGAAACTCTTACATCAATGGAAGTTTGCTTTTGCACTGATGTTTCTGGCCAAACTTAGAATAGATACTAAGGATGGCCACAAGGTATTTACATGCCCGCATCAAGCATTGTCTTTCATAGAGTCAATGGGGTGAGTTAGCCATTTGATGTTTCTCATGTGTCCCGAGTGAGCTGTCTCGCTGGACTGAGGAAGCTGGGCGCCATTTTGTTTCTTTTTGTGTTGGTTCCGCCTAGCGGCTGGAGTATGTTTTGTGTAGTAACACTCCAAGAAACTCTTGCATTGACGGAGGATCGATTCTGCACTGATGTTTCTGGCCAAATTAAGAACAGATACTAAGGATGGCCGCAAAATATTTACATGCCCACAACAAACTATGTTTTTCATAAAATCGATTGACTGAGGAAGTCATAGTGTGTTTCTCACATTGCCCCCAAGTAGCTTGTCTCGCTGAATATACACTCGATCATCCTATGAAACTGGGCACCTGTTTTGTTTCTTTTTGTGCTGGGTTCCGCCTAGTGGCCGGAATTTGTTTTGTGAAGTAACACTCCTTTGGGACAGTTGTGGATGAAACTGCTCGTTCTTTGTGTTTATGCCTCCTATTGGCTGGAGTTTGTTTTGTGGAGTATTTTTTGTAGGACAATGGGAGGATTAGGTTATCTGCTTCACTCATGAACAGCCAGCTCACTGAAGATTCATTTGACTGCCCGAAGAAACTGAATGGAATTGTTTGTTTTTTTTGTTTTTTGTGCTGGTTCCTGGAATTTTTTGGTGGAGGAACATACCTTCGATACAGTTTTGTTTATGAATCTTCACGTTCTGTGTGTTTATTCTGCCTATTGGCTGGAGTTTGTTTTATATATTATTTTATGTCTCGCAGAATTTGTATAGAAGCATGGACTTCAGCAAAGTTGTTGCGGGGACTCTCGTAAGCGTACGTGGACTGATTGAGTTTGGAGGGATGGACGCTGGTTTGCGCTGTCGTGCATGGGGTTAATGCACACGTTTTCCTTTTTTCTGTTTGTTTGGTTCTGGGGGAATTTCGGGGTCTGACTGTTGCACTAATGTTGGAATATGGTCTTTATAATTTTATTTTTGACACACAATCTTTTTTTTATTTTATATATATATGTCAAAATGTCAAATGTGAAAATGAGTGGATTATCTCTCTCCACATGGAATGTGAATGGGTTGGGGCACCCCATAAAAAGAAGGAAGGTTATTTCTTTTCTTAAAGGTAAGAAATTTGAGATTTTTGAAATTTTTCCCCGTAGGAAGCTCAAAAATTTGGGAAGATATGGGGTGGACATGTTTTTTTTAGTGCTGGCTCAAGTAAGAGCAGGGGAGTCATTACATTGATAAGTAAACATCTACAATTCAAATGTCTCAAACAGATTAAAGATATATTAGGAAGAGTCATTATTGTTTTAGCAGAAATTCAGGGCTTTTTTATTGATCTTGAAGGGATATTGTAAGCCGCTGGCACCCCTCATGATGTAATATTGGGAGGAGACTTCAATCTGTTGATGGACTCAGTCCTTGATCATAGTGAAGCAAGTGTGCAAGCCCCCCAGAGCAACACTGACGCTTCACAGGATGTGTACAAATCTTGGTCTAACAGATATTTGGAGACTTATAAACCCATCTGGGAGGGACTATAAATTTTTTTCACCAGTCCATAAGATTTATTCTAGAATAGATTTTTTTCTTGATATCTAAGTCGGTCATTTCATTTGTTGTTGGTTGCTCAACTGGAAACATCTTAGTCTCAGATCACACCCTGGTGAGTTTAGGGGTGTTGCCACATACGGAGAAAAATAAATCATATAGCTGGCACTTTAATGTATCCCTTTTGCAAAATCCTGATTTCCAACAAATGTTAAAGGCTGAAATCAATGTCTATTTGGAGACCAACTGGTCCTCAGTATCCTCTGTGGGCGTGGCTTGGGAGGCACTTAAGGTGATTCTTAGGGGTCAGATCATACAGTATGCCTCATTCATCAAAAAATCCAAAGCACGAGAACTCGTGGAGTTGGAAGGGAATATTAAAAATGCAGAGGCAGAGCTGAAGCGTTGAATGTCGTCTGATGGCCTCAGAGAATTGACCCGACTGAAATATAGATATAATGGAGTTTTGGTTATTCAGGGCAAGACAGTCATACTTTGAGTCGGGGGACAAAGCAGGGAAACTCTTGGCTAGATATATAAAGCAGAGAGAGTCTTTTTCTACCATTCCCTCAGTGAAATCTGCTGGTGGTGAACTATTTACCTCAGCCGTTGATATTAATAATGCTTTTAAAGATTTCTATCTTGACCTTTATAGTTCCTCATCTTCATCCACTGATGAAGATATAATAAACTTTGTGGAACCATTAGAACTCTCTAAACTGACAACGGATCAAAAAAATTAGCTTGATTCTGAGATAACCTTGGAGGAGCTTGATGAAGTAATTAAGGCCTTGCCTATAGGCAAGGCTCCGGGGCCAGACGGCTTTGCTGCTGAGTTTTTTATATCTTATGCTACAGAATTGGCTCCACATTTGTTAGAAGTTTAAACGGAATCATTAAAGAATGGGAAGCTTCCACCAACCATGACAAGCCCGGATCAATCTGATTCTTAAAAAGGACAAAGATCCTGTAAGAATCTAAGAGTTACCATCCAATTTCCCTGATCCAGCTAGACATTAACATTTTGTCAAAAATTTTGGCTAACCGATTAAATTATGACATCTCTTATACATATAGATTGGGGTTTATTCGGGGCCACAGCTCTTCTGATAACATTAGGCGTTTCATCAATATTATGAGGTCAGCGGCGAATGATCAGGCTCCTTTTCTAAGTTCTCAGGATACAGAGTCAATTGTAACGTCTTTTCAGCCGGGCGCTTTCCAGTGAAAGCTGGAAATTTGGCCATTTTATTCCCAGCAAATTTGTGTGATTTAAATAGGAGTTAATTTTGACCCCTTAATAAAAAAGGTTTGAGCGATGTGGCAGGTGGGCTTCATTACATTTATCTAAGATTGGGAAGGTTGATGTTATTAAAATGAATTGTATTCCATAATTCAACTACCTGCTACAGTCTCTCCCTGTAGATTTCCCCTCTCTCTTTTCAAGCAATTTTATAGCATAGCGAAATCCTTCATTTGGAATGGTAAGTGTCCCAGATTACATTTCAATATGTTATACTGGCCGGTTGAAAAAGGTGGGCTAGACCTACCCAAGATTTTGTTTTATTATTATGCATTCGGTCGCTTCCACCTGAGAGAGTCCCTCCCTGGTTTGGCATTGAACAGGAAGTTCTTGTCCCTATTTTGCCATTGCAAAGCCTATTAAACTAACCAGAGAAGGTAAGTCGCACCCAATTATCTCGCATTTCGGAGTATGGACAAAAGTGTCCAGCGTTCAATTCGGACATTTATTTAAATGTTGCCTCGAGCATATGGCTAAACCCAAAATTATGTATTAATAAGTCCCCTTTCTGCTGGTCAGAGTGGATTGTGAGGGAGGTTAATACCCTCGGTGACCTATATGAGAGTGGAGTTTTTGAAAATTTGGTCCAGCATTTCAGGATTCCTAGATCTCTGCTCTGTACTATTTTTGGGAGTAGCATACACCCCCCAAAAGGGGCTGATACTCTAGAAGTGTTGATTAATGCTTTTGGAAAAGGTCATGAGGCATCAGTGTATTACTCCCTGCTAATTCAGAGTCTGGGGGACAGAGCTTCAACTTCTCTCAAGAGATTATGGGAGAGAGATTTAAACTTGGTATTGGAGGGAGTGTGGGCATCAAGTCTACATCTAGAGATTCAAGGGTGCGTCTGATGCAGTTTAAGATTTTGCATCGATTATATTGGACACCCCCTAGATTGTATAGACTTGGTTTTAAAGACATACCCACCTGCTGGTGATGCCAATCAGAAGACCCAAAAACCATGTTTTTTTGGGGATGTGTTAAGATACAAGAATTTTGGTTGAAGATTCAGAGATTTGTGAGAGACATTTTGAACATACAATTTTCATTTTGCCCCAGACTCTGCATTTTGGGTGATGGGGCGGTCATTCATTTTGGGGATAGCCACTTGAAAGGTTTGGTCTTGGCCAGAGTTATGGTTGCCAGGCAAATCATTCTTAGGGGGTGGAAGATGGCTGGGGCACTCTTGTTTTGGGAGTGGTGTGGGAGATGGGTGGGGTGGCAGCATTTGAGGAGGCGATTTATAGAAGGTTGGGAAAATGGGATTTGTTTAACAGGAAGTGGGGTGGATATTTAGCTTTTTTGGAGGGTTCTCAGGGAGGGGCAGTGGAGAGGGATTTTTGATTTGTAATTTTTAGTTTGATGTGTATGTGCACTCTTGTTTTTTGAAAGTATATTTTTTTAGTTTGTTTTTAATTTTTTTTAATATTTATGTTAAAATTGTAAGTGACCACTGTAGTGCGTGTTTGTGTTTTGGGGTGGGGGGGTCAGGGAGAGGGGTTTAATTTATATAACTGATTCTGTATTTTATGTTATGTTTATCTGTTTTGTGGATGGAATCAATAAAAAAATGTTAATAACAAAAAAACAAGTTACACTATCTCATTTGGGCTTATGATGCTTCATTTTAGATCCCAAAGAGATTTGATGGGTTGAAAACTCTATGGATATGTCCTGCTATTTAGAATGAGATCTGCTCTGGAACTCTGGATGCGAGTGTGTGTTGATGCTGTTTAGTGCGTGTGGGATGATGGATGCTGATGTGGCAGCATATGGCGGGTGTCCAGCTCGACTGCAGACTGCAGAGGCAGTGCGGGGGACTGGGCCTGCTTTTCCTGTGGCTCACCACTGATAACTGTTCCACTCCCACTGGCATAAGTACAGTGAGTCTGTGACAATTTAGAGAAGAAATAAAACATCGACAGGAAATATCTTAGAGAGAGTTCACTCTTCTGAGATACAATTCTGTCATTGTTTACTCACCCTCTTGTTTTTTTCAAACCTATATGACTTATTATATGAAGCACAAAAGGAGATGTTAGGCTGAATGTTATGGAGCGACAGCCTCATTCACCATTCACTTTAACTGCATTTTTTAAAAAAATATTTTATACATACAATTAAAGTGAATGGTGACTGTGGCTGTCAGGCCCTAACATTCTGTCCATTATCTCCTTTTTCATTCTACTGAAAAAAGTCATACAGGGCTGAATCAGCATGAGGGTGAGTAGAAATGGGGTCTTTTTCGCTCTCTCTGTCATTTTTGGATGTTAATTTAACTTTCTTCTTTCTGGCAAAGTGAGTGGAGAGCTTAAGAAGTTGTCTCCAGCTCTTGATCTGCTCTCAACCTTTTGATTCAGCTTGCAAGCTGAGAAAGCTCTGTCTGAGGTTTCCGCTGAGCACTTCAAACATGTCTTTGTTAAACAATGCATGAGAAGCAATCACCAGCTGTAATGATATCATTACCAGAATCATGAGTGCTGACTGCCGTCTCTCCTGGCCTATATGGAACAGGAGAGGTGGAGAGAGGGGAAAAATGAAAACACCCCCCGCCCTGGGCACATGACATCTCTCTCAATGACAGCCTTATTAGTGCAATCCGAGTATGTTCCGATCACTTTCAAAGCCTGCCATTGTCTGCGCTTCATCACAGGAATGTAAGTTAGCACATAAACAAGGTTGTGGGATTAAGACTGTGGCTGAGGCTTTTGCAAGATGAATAACGAAAGTGGGTAAATATAGCAATGGTAAATGCACACATTTATAAGAAGGGCCACCGACTTTCAGACTGTTCTGCCTGACACACACACCCCAACGAGGTATGGCATGCAGCTTCAGTCAATGGTGCTATTTTGCATGTAATCATCCAAAAGGAAACACATACGCTACCATAAACAGGACAACAAAACATACTAATGCAGCTAAAATTGCACAAAAACATTACATCGTAATTAATTCCTATTCTTAAATCATACCATTTACTTAATATTTAGTCACTCAAAAGCAAAGACACTTCCCTATCTTTTGGTGAAACACTTTTGTGACACTCAACACTTGTTTTTGGTTGTGGCATTACAATTTTAAACTAGTAATAGACCAACTCACCTGCTAATTTTTTTTTCTTTCCTAAAGACACATTCCTTGTGTGAATTCCAAAATCTACTAATAGCCTTGTCAACACAAACAATTTTTAATGTGAATTTTTAGTAAATACTAAGTGTTAATTTAAATTCAGAAATCTTGTGTACATTTAATTTGCATCATTAGACTGGATTTGTACTGTACTGTATATATTTATATTATTTCATCCATCAGCCAACCTGTTGGCTAGGTATTAGTATAGGCCATTAAAAACTCAATTCAGCCCACAATATGGTGGATGTTTCTAAAAATCCCCAAAATATGTTGAGGCAAAAAAGAAAGAAAGAAAGAAAGAAAGAAAAAAAGTAGGTTCTCTGACTATTAGACAGCCTAGTATAATGGTGTCAGTTGGAGGAAAAAAAAAAAATTATGGATGACATTTCTGAAGTCACTAAAGCGAGGTACTTCACTGCAGACAATATAACTACCCCATGCATGAGATAATCAATATAATACATACACACAGACATCTGTCTATCTGTGTGGCAGAGATAAGTGTAAAGCCCTTCTGTTATCCAAACTGACTGATGTGTGGAGCATCACAGCAGACTGGTGTTAAACTTTCCCAAATCATCCTGGCAACAACCAGCTGACATCCTACACTCAACCCCACAGTGACAGAAATACACTGGGCTCGTGGCAGCTATTGATCGGCCCTCAACACAATACCTTCTCTTACATCCATCATCACTGTGCGTCTCTAAAGAGAGCCAGGCGCCTCTGCCGCTGTACCTATTAAGGGCAGTGCTGGTCTGTGTTCACTCTCACCCTCAAATCAGTGTTATGGAACTCCCTATCAAGCTCTCTAGTCTGAAAATGGCCTCTGCAGCTCAGTGTGAGGGGTGTTCTGGGGAAAAGCCTTATGAGCTCTCCGATTATATTGTTAGCTGAACTTCCCTGTTGTGTCCCTCTCTGATTCCACAGTGATGCATACAAACCCACCATCATCCCCGAGATATAAAACATACTAGGATGGACTATAAAGGTAAATCTAAATAAATGTTCCATAAATATCAAAAGATCAAAAACATTATATTTTGAATAAAGAAAATTATTGTTTTTGCATTGTGACAATTGAGCATATTTCCCCACAAATTCTATGGATGTTTCATTTAAGTTTTTATTTTAATTCACATTACTGTTATATATATATATATATATATAAATAATGTATGTCAAGTTTTAAGGAGTGATTTAAAAACAGACTGATTTATAGTTAAATATAAAACATAATAAAATAAAAACATTTAAAATACAACATCATGTATTTATCTACATCAAACTATGCAATGATCTATTCATAAGCTACAGAATCTAAATGTTTTAAAGAAGATTTAAAAATGGCTAATGATGAAGCTGAACTCACATGGAATTGAGACTGTTCCAGAGATTAGAACCTATCACAGAAAAGGCACAGTCACCCTTAGATCTATAGCGGCAATGAGGAATCCTCAACAAAAGTTGATCAGAAGACCTGAGTGCTCTGGTGGGGGAGTAAGGGTGTAGAAGGTCACTGATATATTGGGGCACGAGACCAGATAGTGCCTTGTAGACATAAATCAGAATTTTAAAATCGACCCTGAGTTTCACTGGAAGCCAGTGTAGAGATGTGATCCCTCTTTCTTGACCCTGTTAAAAGCCTAGATTCTGCGTTTTGAACTAGCTGTAGGTGGGATAATGCAGTTTGGGGCAGACCCATGTACAGTGAGTTACAATAGTGTAACCTTGATGTTATAAGTGAGTGGATCACAATTTCCAAGTCTTTATAAGAAAGAAAATGTTTTATTTTAGCGATAGATATCAGGTGGAAAAAGCTACCTTTGACAACAGCACTGATCTGCTTATTGAAAAGTAACGAGGAGTCTAAAATCACTCCAAGACTCCTCACATGATCTTGTACATTCGATGACAGAGGACCTAACTGGGCAACCAGGCCAGGTAAGGAGGACATGGAGGAACCGAAAATCAGAACTTCGGTTTTGCTTTCATTTAATTGTAAGAAATGTTATGTCAGCCAATGTTTAATATCTTTGAAGCAATTCTTGTCTACACACACTGGGAAATAAAATTGGGAATCGTCAGCATAAGAATAATAAGATATGCTGTACTTCTGAAAAATAGAGCTCAGAGGAAGCATATACAGTGAAAATAAGGGTCCTAAAATCAACCCTTGAGGGACACCACACTTTAATTGAGCTGACGTAGAAGAAAAATTACCTAAATTTACAGAGAACATCCTTTCTTTTAGATAGGAGGAAAACCATTGGAGGGCCATACCCTGGATGCCAACCATACATTCTAGATGATTGAGCAGAATATTATGGTTAATAGTGTCGAATACGGCACTGAGATCTAATAAAACTAAGACGACAGGTGAACCTGAATCCATGGAGAGAAAAATAATGCTCAATGCAGATTCAGTGCTGTGCAAGGTTCTGAAACCAGACTGAAATGTATCTAAAATCTTAAATGTATTTAGATAGGAGTAGAGCTGCGAATAAAAAACTCTCTCCAAAATCTTGGAAATAAGGCAGTTTAGAGATTGGTCTGTAATTGTTGTGTATTGCCGGATCCAAAAAACATTTTTTTTTTTTTTTTTTAAACAAAGGATGTAGAATTGCATGTTTAAAACTACTTGGAACAACTCCACTTTCTAATGAGCTGTTAATTATAGCTGTCACACTGGAACTGATAGTCATGAAAACTTCCTTAAGAAGGCGTGGAGAAAGAATATCAGGCTTGTAACTGGAACACTTAATCTTGGAGACTACATCTGCTAACTGTTCTGATGTAACTGGTTCAAAGTGAGTCAGGGAGCTGGACGGGGAAGGAATAAGTGGTTGATCAAATTGTGAAAGTACAATCGCACCTTTAATCTGCTCAATTTTGTGAGTAAAGAAGTTTAAAAATGTTTCACAGTTCTCTTGGGTGGTGTCCAGAAATGCATTTTTAGTTGGGTTTAAAACAGAATAAATTGTTTTGAATAATACTTTTGATCGATTTGCATTATCAGAGATTAATGTAGATAAAAACGCAGCTTTCGCTTCCTTTATAGCTTTCTGATAGTTCGTTTAACACTCCTTTAAAATATCGTAAGAGACCTGAAGCTCGTCTCGTTTCCACTTGTGCTCAGCTTTTCTGCACTCTTGTCTGAGAGCTCGGATGATGTCATTTAACCAAGGCTGTGAAACACCCTTAACTCTCCTTGGCTTGAGCGGAGCGACATTATCAATTCAGTGTCGAGTCCAGCTAAGACATCATCTGTGAAATGTATTAGATACAATTTTGAAAAAAGATTGGCAGTAGACGAGTGAATGGACCGGGAATGACGTAAGGGCTGAGAAAAAGTAAGGAGGACACGTAGACACAGACTCTAACGTTATTGAATAATGGTCAGAAATGCCAATATCGAAGACCTCTAAGTTGGATACAGAAAGACCACAAGACAACACAAGATCTAATGTATGACCCATATTGTGAGTAGGACCAATGACAATGTCAAAATTTAAAGACTCAGTGAGGGAGATAAATTCATTTACCAGAGGTTTTGATGGACAGCATACATGAATATTAAATCCCCAAGAATCAGGAGTCTATCACCACGAGACACCAGTCCAGAGAGAAAGTCCGAAAATTGTTAAATCTGGGAGGTCTGTACACAACTGCACAGAAAGCAGGACCCAAGATGTCAATCTTTAATATTTGGACCTCAAAACTGGAATACATGTCCATAGGTAGTGTTCTGCATTTAAAAGAGTTTCTAAAAACAGTGGCAACGCCACCTCCTCGTCCTGAAGTCTGTGGGGAACTTAAAGTCACAGCCTGGTGGTGTTAGATCCCCCAGAGCCATTTGTTCGCCAGGATTCAGCCAGGTCTCAGTGATGAATAAAAAGTCCAATGATCGTGATATAAAAAAGTAATTCAGACTAGTTCGATATTGAACATGCATTAATATCTTAATAGACCATCTTAATAGTGGCAACATCTGTGTTTTGCGGTGAAATAAAAGATGTGCGTTTCAGCAAGCTGAGATTATTAAAATTGACACCCCGCTTCACATCACTTGCACCAGTCGGAGGGCGACGGCGTGAAGACCAGATGGCCGGTATGTGGTGGTTGTCAGGGTAATCAGCCGGTAATCTACAGGGATGTTGGCGTGACACTCGATGGACATAAAGGGGACAACGTGCAATTCCAAGTGCAGCGCAATAGTTGTATACTCTGTCTGACAGGCGGTCTGAGGAATTGAAATGCCATAAATCCAGAGATGAGTAGAATAAAACCATATCAAAAGAAAGATGATTGCATGGACTTGCAAACAAGCAGGGGGCTCTCCGCTGAAACTGGTGAGGGCAAACAGCAAAACTCCAGTAGGACAAGATGGGTAACAGAAGGCAGAACATCCTCAATGCATCCACGAACACGACTTGAATTCAAAGTCCATGTGCTCCAGCCCCACTGGACGTCGACAATGGACAGGGAATCAAGCAGCCTATTTAAGACAGCACATAGCAGTCCCGGCGAAGACCATCGGTGAGTGCAGCAGTGTTAATTTCCTTTGAAGTATTCCGGTCAGACGTGAGGTGTAGCATACATTTCAAACAAAATAAAAAGTCAATAGGCCATAAGATTGTCCATAAGAGAAGTATAAAACTTGATTTCCTGAGGTCGCTCATACAAAAGGCCACTAAAACAAAAGCATCTAAAGACATTGAAAAGAACCCAGAGAGTAGTGGCAGACAAACACTCCAGCGTTCACTCTACCAGAAGTTGGTATATTTATTTGACTATAATACAGTATTAATACATTTTATTAAAATCAGCACACAACAAATCTTACCATGATGTAAAGCTAATTCACAATTTAAATGCGTCATTTTTCCTCATTACAGTAATGAGAATGAATTTTGTTTGTGCATAATGATCATTTTGAATTACGATAATTGAATTATGATAATGAAATCTAGCCTTAAATACAGGAAAACAAAATATAATTTATTTCTTTCGATTTGAGGGTGAAATGACAGCTTGACAGCTTCTGTGATATTCACCCATTATTCTATAGAAGTGTTAATTTTTGTGCAAAGAGCACTTACTAAATAGCAATTTATGGGGCTTTATATAGTTCATATTAACAAATTGTATTAATAAATGTATTAATAAGTTAATACACATAATAAATGTAGATATACACTGAGCACTTTATTAGGAACACTATGGTCCTTATGAAGTGCCCGACATAGTTTTCTGCTGTTGTAGCCCATCCGCCTCAAGTTTTGACATGCTGTACATTCTTAGATGTTATTCTGCTCAATACTATAGTACAGAGAGGTTATCCGAGTTACCATAGCCTTTCTGTCAGCTCAAGCCAGTCTGGCCATTCTCTGCTGACCTCTCTCATCAACAAGGTGTTTCCGTCCATAGAACATTGGATGTTTTTTTGGTTTTGGCACCATTCTGAGTAAACACTAGAGACTGTTGTGAGTGAAAATCCCAGGAGATCAGCAGTTACAGAAACTCAAACCAGCCCGTCTGGCACCAACAATCATGCCACGGTTGAAATCACTGAGATCAAATTTTTTCTGATGGTTGATATGAATATTAACTGAAGCTCATGAACCATATCTGCATGATTTTATTTATTGAACTGCTGCCACACGATTGGCTGATTAGATAAATCACACAAATAAGTAGGTGTACAGGTGTTCCTAAAGGCCAGTTCACACTGCCCCAACAAACTCCAACAAACATGTTTATTGGGTCAGTGTGTTCACTCTGTTGGTGTTTGTTAGGGCAGTTTGACAATGACAGATATGCTTCTCAACATTCTAAATCCAACAGCCAACTTAAGAGTTTGTTGGAGCAGTGTGAATTGGCCTTAATAAAGTGCTCAGTGAGTGTATAGTAAAGTATATGTAAAATATATATTTTGTTATCAATTCTATCTAAAAATTAGGGCTGGGAAATTAATGTGTCCATTTCTGTGATTAATAGTTGAATGTTTAACACTCATGAATTACTCATTTAATGCAGTATCTGTTGTTTTGCACATCCTGAAACTTCATTACCGTTTTTCCCCACTTCCTGTGGCTAAAATTGGCATATATACATTTCCAGAAGGTTCATGCTCGACTCAACTGCACATCCTAGCACAGAAACTGATTGTGTGGAGCAGTGCACACATCCATTACGCACAACGCATGTCCCAGGTAGGGATGGGTGGATTGATCCTAAAGTATCGATACTTCCGATACTGATGTTGTGTCAAAAATATCGATCCACACACAAAAATATAGATAGAATTTTTTTTCTTTTTTTAAACTAGGGATATTGTTATTTGGTTACCATGAACATGAACAATATTTATAAGCTTCAAAGTGAAATAAAAAGGATTAGGCTATATTAGCAAATACTTGTGCATGATGGGAACTATTTCTTCTTCCGCTCATCTTAATATGCATGCTGAAAGATTCAAGCAGACAAGTGCTTGCGCCATCACAAGACTCGTTCAAACAAGAGAGAGCAGTGCCATGCTGAGGTAATGAAAGAAAAACAGAGATACTGCTTCTAGACAGTTTGTGTAGTCTAGGGCATACGCCGTATGCCCACCTATCTTTCTTAGGATTTTGCGAATGCCCACCTGAACGAGTAGTCTTTTGACCCGGAACTTTTTCAATTTACAAATGTGATGCCGCAGCACCGCTGAGTGAATTGTTTTTCTCTCTTTTTTTGTAAAGTGTACAGAGATTCTCTCTAAATGCGCATGTAGCTGTGGGAGCGCAACTGATGGCACTGGCAAGACAGACAGTCCGACTAAGCTGATCCACCATTCAGAACGTTCATTTCAGACGTGATTGGGTCAGTTGAGTCTTTCATAAATTCACAGTACCCACCTCAAACACTACTGCACCACTGCTTCTGGAGTAAATTCATGCTAAAATAACAACATATCTAAAGGTGAAATTTCTTATTTCTTATAATTGTGTGCAATTGTTGTTAATTAGTACACGTTAATAACTATATTTGCATACACAGGTGATGTACGTATTCAATCCAAATCCAAACACAAATAACAAATTATATAAGCAAAATATTTAAAGCATTTCATTAAAATTTTTATGTTTTAAATCACATAGTTTTCATATTGAACACTATAAGCCAAGCAGCTACAGAAGCAAAAACTTACAAAAAAACCAATGTGGTGTCATCGTACAGTGATGGCATCAGATGATAATACCACTGCACTGAGTGACCATATTCTTAAACCACCTCTTTTACGTGCAACTCCAAAGGGCTTCAAAGAATACCATGGTGCTTGTACAAAAAAAAAAAAAAAAAAGAAAAAAAAAGGTAAATCCATAGTAGTATCTCTTACTCTCAAAGAGCAAATCACTTGTCATAACATTCTTAGCGGTCTCTCCTCACAGTGATGTCATGCAGGTCATTCCATGGGGGTCATGAGCAGACAGATGCCCTTAATTGAGTGCAGGGAGTGATGTTGTGTAGACTAGTGTGTGCATTGCTTGTACTCTCTTGACAGCATCCAGCTCTTGAGCATTTATTTAATTACCTCACCTCGCATCCTCCCTCTCTCTCTGTCTGTCCCTCTTTCCTTCTGCTTTGAATTCAGACAGCTGCTTTTAAAATAGTTAAAAAATTGTTTCCTTCTAAGCATCTCAGAGGGGGCCTATGCCATGACTCAAAGCTCTGGAAATGTCAGTGTATGATTGTCAACAAGATCTTTGGAACTTGACATCTGTCTCTCAATATGTGTGTGTGCGCGCGCAGCTGTCTGAATCAGCTGGGAGATGGGGGCCAATGTCAGGCATATTTCTGATTGCCTCAGGCTTCCTTCATGAACTGTCCGTCATATACACAAAATCAGCAGGGGAGGACACACACTCAAGTGCAAGAAAACATCACTACTACAGTTATGCACACACATACATTTTCCTCCACATGCATGCACAAAGAAAGCACAGTGGTTACTGTCAACGGATGAGTATGGATGCAGAGCACCAGACAGTCATAATTAGGCCCAGACAGAATCTACTGAGTTTTTCCACATTTTCTGCGCTGATTCTGGCGGAATGGATGGTAAAATGTTAAACGGAGCTGAGAGCACCACAATCTTAAAGGGAAAGTTCACCCAAATATGAAAATTCTGTCATCACAAAATTTTGTTCAGTTTCTCACATAAAGCAATCGTAAGGCTTCAGACTTGGAATATAGCGTTCAAGTTGTACGGGACAGTTTTATGATACTTTAAAGGCACATTTTAAATTCTGAAGGTTTCATTCCTTATTCATTATAATCACATGGAAAAGAGTGACCAGCACAGCCTTTAAAATGCCTTCTTTTGCATTCCACTGAAGAGAGAAAATAATTCAGGTTTGGAATAACATGAGGGTGTGTTAATGCTTACAGAACTGGGTGAACAATTCTTTAAAAAGTAGCTAATTGCATGATCAAATTAGCCAAAATATTTAATTGAGCAAGCAAATGGTAGTGGATGTGTAGAACTTTGTGAATGATGACATTACAATTCTACAAAAATCTTTCTGCAGAGCTTTGAGCACAGATTCTGTGTGAGCTATAATTTGAGAATCATTAACACACAACACATGCAAACAAGGATACTTCTAATGTTTGTGTGTATTATGTCAGCCTTTGTTCTGGTGCATGTCAAAAGCCTCCAATTTCCTTGTCTGTCTTGGTGCTCTTGAAACATGAACAACATTATTCAAGTCAGTGCTAAGCAGAAGGGCCTTTGGGTAGATCTTCACAATGAGTCAACTCTTCCAAGTTCTTGTCTGTCTACTCCCACCCTCTCTCTCATAAGCAGCCGCAGAGTGATTTCAATCATTTCGCAACCTCCCAGCAATCATGGCTTTAACTCCCCTGTTATTTAAAACAATCTAAGCTCTGAGCGCGAGTTAATCACTGCTTATACAACATCAGTCAGGGTTATTCATTCTGTTCCAATTAATCATGCCATTTATCTACATTGTCTGAGCCTTCTTCCCAACAAATTCTTCTGTAATAACACAGACAATTCACATTGTTGAATTTTATCATGTATGTGGCAAATGGAGGGCAAATTGTTTGAGATTACGTGCATGTTTGCATACGCGGCAGTGTGCGTGGCATTTTCCACGAGCATAAATTCAGCGCCATCTGCTTTGGGCTCTAACTGCATGGCTCTCTCACTTAATTAACTGGAGGCCATTACATTTCCTGAAATGTTTCACTTTCTCTGGTTCATGTCATGCAGGCAGGCAGGAGGGGAGCAGTGAAGGACTCAATTAGACCAATGCCGCTCCCTGGATATTACACACTTCATGTGTGCCAGTTAAGGGGGCGTGAGGCTGGTGCAGGGCCCTGGACGTCTCTTGCTGCGCCTACCCCGTCAGTGCAGATAAAGGCCTGCCTGTCTGCATTAGATCCCGCCCACACACTCGCATTCAGACAAGCTCCAGCTGCCAAAACACTTCATACCAGCCCGCAGAGAGCTAGGCATACAGAAAGACTAAAACGCATTAATACCGCCCAAAGACCGGAGCTACTAAACATACACTACCGGTCAAAAGTTTTGAAACACTTATTCTTTATTAGAATTATTATTTTTCACATTTTAGAATAATGATTAAGTCATCAAAACTATGGAATAACATAAATGGAACTATGGGAATTATGTTGTGACTAAACAAAATCCAAACTGAATCAAAACTGTGTTATATTTTAGCATCTTCAAAGTAGTCACCCTTTGCCTAGAATTTGCAGACATGTACTCTTGGCATTTTCTCAACTAGCTTCTTGAGGTATAACCCTGGGATGCTTTTTAAACAGTATTGAAGGAGTTACCATCTATGTTGGGCACTTATTGGCTGCTTTTCTTTATTATTTGGTCCAAGTCAGCAATTTCAAAACCTTTTATTTTTATTTTTTATTTTGTTACATTTTTGTTTTATAATGAAATATATTAATATGGTGGCACAATTACATTTTTGTCTACAAATGCAAAAATTGATCAACCACAAAATCTTGAGTATCTCTTGCATCTTGAGTATCACTTAACTCTTAATACTGCTCCATTATTGCCCATGGAATGAAGGTAGGTGGTAAACTGAATTTTATTTAAAAAAAATGCGCGTGTACATTTTATTGGTCATGGCAGCAGTACTAAAAAAAAAAAAAAAAAAAAAGGATGGTCAAATACATTATAACCGGGCATATCCAGATGTGAAGATGTGTATACAAGGTTATTTTGGGGATTTTAAAGAGCTGAATATGATTAGAGATAGACCGATATATTGGATTTACCGATTAATCTGTGCCGATATTTGCTTCTTTTTTTTATTCCTCCATGTTCCTCTGTTGCCAGAGCTGGAGGATTCTACAGTTAGAACGGCTTGATTCTACAGTATTACAGCGGGCTCTAGAAATTAAATATAACAATCACTGACTGACAATATTTATCCATATTTTTATGCTCACTTCAATGCAAATTTGGTTATTTGATTAGATAAATTAAGTGTTCTAAATTGAAGTGAGGGCATGAAAAGAAGTCTCTTGATAGTCCCTTGTTTATTTTGGGCTTGTTCATAGTCCCACGTTATGCACCAAATCTTAATTATTTTCTGGTTATTACTGGGATTTTGGTTGAACAATAAAGTGCATCTGGGATTTTATTCATTTTGACACTTGTAGCTTCTGTCTTTGCCCAACACAGTAAGAAAAATGTAAGAATTAAAAAATTATATTTTATAAATATATTTTAAAAACTATCATCTGATTAATAGGTTATCTGCCTTTTCCACCACCTCAGTTATCGTTTTGGCAAAATCAACCTATTGGTCGACCTCTAGTCTGGAATACTCTGGTGGAGCAATGCGGTACAGTCCCAATAAAGTATGTAACCTCAACCACAACCTAGCATTTAGAACCAGCCTGAAAGATGAGAAATTGTGATATCAATCAGGACAACATTTTTGCCTATGTTCTTGCGCTGTTAACTGATTTACAAAAAATTATATTTAATGAACCAGGTGTTAAAACAATGCAGACAGTGTGTACAAAAAACAGCACTAACAGCGAGCACAAGTTATTCTCAGTCAACTTCCCCCCTGGCAGCAAAAACAATTGATATGCTGAAAAAAACATTCAGATGTAGAAATTATTAAACTTGTTGGGTCAGCACATGCCAAACACCTATTATCCACACTGACTGTCTGTGACACATCCCTACTGCAGATGCAGAACAGAGCAGGACCTGAGACCACGATGAGTCAGAACCTTTCCCCAGAGTTTGTGTCTCAAACACTGAGGTCACAGGCTGCTTGTGGCTCAGTCTGCGGTTCTCTAAATCACAATGAGTGCAGTCAGCATTGGGCATAAAAACATTAGGGGAAAGACACACTTGGCTGAAATTTGAACTAAAAACAAAAAATGCTAATTTCATTCAATTGTATTAATGTTTTGAGTGTTTTGTGTGATTACACAAGCTTTCTTTCAATTGGTGAGATTGCTGTGCAGTCACACTCTGAATCTTTCAGTATGTATGTCATCATACAGCATGGGTGCACATGCCATAAACTATAAACGTGCCTCACTGTTTTATTTCCATGGTAAAAGTTTCTGTTATCGGATCTATTAAAGTTGAAATCATATTTCAAGATTTCATATGTCAAGATGTTCATTGTTTTTTTTCTATTGAAAATGTTTGGTGGGCAAAATTTTTGTGCATCTCTAGCTACCAGTACATGGTAAGACAGACAGATAGGAGGGACTTCACACTTTCACACATACCACAGTCATTGTAAGGATGCCCATATATGGCGACTCACCGTTTCGTTGCCGAAAAGGATATCCACGTAGGGCATAACCTTCATCAGGGCCTCACTAAAGAACTCGCAAATGAAGGGAGCTGAGAGATTCAAGCAGAAGATCTTGTTGTTTTCAGAGGCATGTTTGGCTACCTTCAGGATCGACTCCAAAGACACAGTCAGGAAAAACCCCTGTCAGAGAAAGACATATTATTAGGGATGCACCGATATTAGATTTTTTGTTTTTAACCGATATTTTGCCACTTAGATTAATTTGTCATCAGATCACTTATTTACCTTGGAATTATGCTTTAAAAAAAAATTTACAAAGAGGAACAAAAGCTTCCGGATGGTTCCCCGGCCTGAGTCGGGCAGTGGGGGTATGTGGAGGTGAACAAACTCGTTTGAGCAATAGTAATAGTGATGTTCAGAAAGCTACATCATCGACTGCCGGCTGCCATACTTGGTTTGAGATCCATTCCATATTATAACAACTTATAATGTGCAACAAAGAAATAACAAATAATAATGACTGAGGGAGTTTGCAGCTTCTATATATATATATATATATATATATATATATATATATATATATATATATATATATATCAATAAATCTCAGCATTGAAAATGCAACATGTTCCTTCTTGTGAGGAGTAAACATGGTTAAGCTTGATATAATGGAGAGTATGATGAGGCACAAATAGGATTAGGGTTTTAGGAGATGAGAATGAACAATAACAAATGGAGTCCATAATTACAGAGGAGCTTCCATCAGAGAGAAGGGCGAGTTAACAGAGACAATCCAATACAACAAAGGGCACCTTGGCCCACCTCCTCACACAGGAATGACAACAAGGTCACACGACTTTGAGGATAACTTATAAATCTTATGCTGTCGACTCTCAGTAAGCAGAGGTGGAAAAAAAAAGTGCATTGTGTGACTACAGGTAATATATAAACATTATATTATATATATATATATATATATATATATATATATATATATATATATATATATACATACACACACACACACACACACACACACACACTATATTGCCAAAAGTATTCGCTCACCTGCCTTTAGACGCATATGAACTTAAGTGACATCCCGTTCTTAATCCATAGGGTTTAATATGATGTCGGCCCACCCTTTGCAGCTATAACAGCTTCAACTATTATGGGAAGGCTTTCCACAAGGTTTAGGAGTGTGTTTATGGGAATTTTTGACCATTCTTCCAGAAGCGCATTTGTGAGGTCAGACACTGATGTTGGACGAGAAGGCCTGGTTCACAGTCTTCGCTCTAATTTATCCCAAAGGTGCTCTATCGGGTTGAGGTCAGGACTCTGTGCAGGCCAGTCAAGTTCTTCCACACCAAACTCGCTCATCCATGTCTTTATGGACCTTGCTTTGTGCACTGGTGCGCAGTCATGTTGGAACAGGAAGGGGCCATCCCCAAACTGTTCCCACAAAGTTGGGAGCATGGAATTGTCCAAAATCTCTTGGTATGCTGAAGCATTCAGAGTTCCTTTCACTGGAACTAAGGGGCCAAGCCCAGCTCCTGAAAAACAACCCCACACCATAACCCCTCCTCCACCAAACTTCACAGTTGGCACAATGCAGTCAGACAAGTACCATTCTCCTGGCAACCGCCAAACCCAGACTCGTCCATCAGATTGCCAGATGGAGAAGCGTGATTCGTCACTCCAGAGAACGCGTCTCCACTGCTCTAGAGTCCAGTGGTGGCGTGCTTTACACCACTGCATCCGACGCACTTGGTGATGTATGCCTTGGATGCGGCTGCTCGGCTATGGAAACCCATTCCATGAAGCTCTCTACGCACTGTTCTTGAGCTAATCTGAAGGTCACATGAACTTTGGAGGTCTGTAGCGATTGACTCTGCAGAAAGTTGGCGACCTCTGCGCACTATGCGCCTCAGCATCCGCTGACCCCGCTCTGTCATTTTACGTGGCCTACCACTTCGTGGTTGAGTTGCTGTCATTCCCAATCGCTTCCACTTTGTTATAATACCACTGACAGTTGACTGTGGAATATTTAGTAGCGAGGAAATTTCACGACTGGACTTGTTGCACAGGTGGCATCCTATCACAGTACCACGCTGGAATTCACTGAGCTCCTGAGAGCGGCCCATTCTTTCACAAATGTTTGTAGAAGCAGTCTGCATGCCTAGGTGCTTCATTTTATACACCTGTGGCCATGGAAGTGATTGGAACACCTGAATTCAATTATTTGGATGGGTGAGCGAATACTTTTGGCAATATAGTGTATATATATACACACACACACACTATATAATTTTAATTATAATTTTCTTTATTTATCACATTATACATTTGCACATATACAGTGAAATTCTTCTTTTTCACATATCCCAGCTAGGCTGGGGTCAGAGTGCAGGGTCAGCCATGATACGGCGCCCCTGGAGCAGATAGGGTCAAGGGCCTTGCTCAAGGGCCCAACAGTGGCATCTTGGCGGTGCTGGGGCTTGAACCCCCGACCTTCTGATCAGTAACCCAGAGCCTTAACCGCTGAGCCACCACTGCCCTAATGCGTTGGCCGGGAATCGAACCCGGGTCAACTGCTTGGAAGGCAGCTATGCTCACCACTATACCACCAACGCAAGCCTCTATATCTATCTATCTATCTATATATATATATATATATCTATATATATATATATATATATATATATATATGTGTGTGTGTGTGTGTGTATGTATATATTGTGTGTGTGTGTGTATGTGTGTGTATATATATATATATATATATATATATATATATATACACATACACACAATATATATATATATATATATATATATATATATATATATATATATATATATATATATATATATATATATAAAAATACACACACACACACAGTATAACCTATTAATAATTAAAATAAACAATAATTTAGAATAACTATTAAATTATAACAGATAAATAAATGCATGCTAGCAATGCCTAATGTGGAGACGTTTTGAGCAAATGACATGTACATCTTAGATTTTGACTTTTGAAAATTGATATTGAATAATGTTACATCATCTTGCACTTACATAGTATGGTAGCAGTACCGGGGTGCAGTCATGGTATCACATGGTAAAACCATGGTACTTTGATATATAGATAGTATTCTGATGACGTCACGACAAGCGCTGTCACCATCTTGTCTGCAGATACAGGTCAAAACAGTTAGTCTGCCGGTGCAGTGGGAGAAAGAATATTACTAAATACCATGTAAAGTTTAATGTAGTATTTAAAGTTTGGTTTATAAACTGGTTGTTTGGATTTTTAAGTGGCAACAAGTTGTATAGTACTATAATCTGGCCAAGAGGTGAAGCAACACAAAGGAGTGGACATCAGAGCACTTGTAAGAAAAGAAGGGACACGAAGCCAGGATGAACAGAAGAAAAAAAAATAGCAGGGTGTTATTCTGATCATGTCTTTTAAGATAAATCTAGGAACTGTAAGGATATATCTCCAGTTGTTACTGGAGTAATAAAGATGAGTGATGGCCAGCTAAAGACTAATGTAGAATCTAATGGCAGGCTAACGTCAACCTGGCTGTTTCTCCCATTTGTACGTGTTTTTCTGTTCCGCCTTGGCCCTTTAGTAAAATGTTTTTAATCTCTTGTACATCTGTGTAAATGCTCAATGACAATAAATTGATTCTTGGATTTACAACACTAGCATTCTGTATTATTATTTTTTTTTTTTTACATAAAGCAGTCCAGAATCAGCATGTATCAGCATATAAGCTTATTTTCAAATCTTGTGTTTAGGCTCTTATTTATTTAATACTCCAAAACTATCAAGTGTTTGACCGTGTCTCACTTTTTTACATTTATTTCCAAGTAGACAATGCTACTTTCAAAGTAATACAAAACTTGGCTTGGTCTCGTTTTTTAAGTCCGGAGTTAACACGCCCAGTCATTGTAAATACAGCAGCAATTATCAGCGAAGACAGAGCTGTGAAACTATGAATAGAGAGACCCTTCTTAATTTATAAATATGATATGCTATGAAAGCAGAGCAATAATTTTAAAACAAATTTAAAAGCAATAATTACACAAGAAGCTTATTTAAGCCTGTTTTTCTTACAAGTTGGAAGGATCCAATCCACCAATTAAGTTAATCAATTAAGAGAAATATTATCCAGCGTTTCTATATCAACTTAAGTGTTTTTCGCAGTCACAATGTTTGGAAATACTTTATCTCATTGGTACCGGAGAAACACAGTGCTTCGTTTACCAGTGTCTCCATCAGTCATGGCAGCGGGGGTGTGTTTGATTATGTAATCGAATACTATCTATACCATACTTCAAGGTACACTAAATGTCCAAGTATGTGGACACTCGAACTTTGGATCCATGTACTTGTTGAACATTTCAAAACCATGGGTGTCCACATACTTATGTAGTGTACTTCAAAAAACACCATGGTAAATGTATCATGGTATCTTTAAGTATGGCTCACAACCAAAATATTTCGTTTGTACAAACTATGTGTATTATTCTCCCAGAGACATGATCTAAAGACATGCTGTGATTTTTCCCTCACTTGCATAGAACGGCCTAAGAGAGAGAGAGCCATTTAAGCCCATTGTGATGGTTTCTCTCCAGCCTTTGTTCCAGGACGACAGGAGTTTTAAAAAAAAGAAAAAAAAACAAAAAGAAAAACTTGCATCTGATGAAGTGGAAAACAAAGGTCTTGTCTGAACTCTTCTTACTGAGAAACAAGAGAGGCTCCTCAGTTCATTGTGTGAATGAATACAAAGCTGGTAAGGCAACACCTTTACGTTTAAACCTGAAACCCTTCGCTGGGCTTGTACCTTCTATACAGTTCCTCTTGTACTGAGAGAATAATTCAGAGATGCAATGCAGGTGAGATTAAGGTGGATAGGACGTGGAAAGATAAAAAATAGAAAATAGAGAGTAACACAATAGAGAGGGTGAGAACAAGAGAAGGCTGCAGTAGAGGAATGGTGGCTTTTATGTGCGCTCAGAGCACTCCATTAAAAAAGAAGAGGCTTTTGTAGCTGCGAGTGGAGAGAAGTGACCTTCATGTGTTTAGTGTGACTCTGTCAGCTATTACACCGCTCAGAAAGGGAACCCGAGAGGCTTGTTCTTTCGCCAGTCATAGGCACGCAGTACATTGTTCCTATGTGGGCGTACATTACAAATCATCCATCCGCCACTGTCAGCAATAACAGATGTCATCATTTTCTCCCTCTCAGAAAAACAGCACACAGATAAAACTTTCTACAAAACTGCCACTGAGAGTTATTGCTTCTGATCCCTCAACATATCGCAAATGGGGGATTCTCACGAAACTGGTCAAGAAAATGTCCTGGTCATATTTAATATATGTAATTATATTCTGCATAAGGAAAATGAAGCCAACTTTTGGGACCAATAAGATATTTGCATTGTGACATTATTTTTAGGACATTTTTTTAAGAATTACCCAAATAAACTGCAAAGACTTTAGATAATATTTGTATATTTCAATCAATCACACTAACAAAACGGTAACATTGCATTAAAATAAACCAGTGTTATTGGATCATTCCGCTGATGAATTATTGAAAAATATCTTTCCAAGAATTTTCAGTAGACAAAAAACTTCAGACAACCTGAGTTGTGAATAATTAGATGTGATCTAGGAACTTTTGATAGATTTATACAGTGTATGCCATTGAAGAGAGGGTAAGTCTATCCCTCACAGCCTTGTTTTCATTCCTGTCAAAAATCAAAGGTGGCGCTACTGTGAATAAGGTCTATGGCTTGACTCAGTGAAAAAATAAAATGCCTTTGAAAACAAACATTATGGTGGTTACACTTGCCCAAACCCAACAGCATCCAGGGTAGCTTTAGATGCTGTCTCTGCAGAGTTAATGGACCATCTGTGTGTACGTCTATAAACAGTACCCCTGTCATTAGCGCACCTCACATATGATGTGAGAGCGCCGTTTGGGAGAATCAGCCCACTGCATTATTGGAACTTTAATGTAGGTGTGTTTGAAGTTGGAGAGATGGCCAGAGGGAAGCTGCTTTAATGGATGCGCGACTCTTTCCTCCCTGAATCAGACTCCAACAACACGGATACTTCACAGCTTTCTGAGGAAGGACTTTCATGGAAGAGCACAAAGAGCCAGAGCTGCCTCAGAACTCGACCAGTATGTCTTACCACTTTCAAATGTTTCGCAATTATCTGGACATCCTTCTGAATAAAAACTAGAAACTCGAAGCCTTAATGCACAATTTATCATTTATGAATTACCACTGTCTGTCACATGAAAATGCATTTGTATCTAGGCGAGTCTGCTCGCCAGCAGAAGACGTGGCTCTTGTGTTCAGCAGACATCTGTTGCAGTTTATTAAAGCCTGTCAAAGGCCTGTTTATCATTCTCTATTAAATCTGCATGCTAAGCGGACCTCTCAAGTCCATGTGCTGAGAGTAAAAGCTGAGCGCAGGCCAGTTTGAACTTCTCTGTACCAGGCAGAGCCCTCGAGATGAATCTTCACTCTTTCACATGTCATACGCAGGTTTTATCTCTGTAAGAGTCCCACGTGAAGGATCAATACATAGTCTGCTGGGAGCAGATTGCACTGTCCTGACACCTGGCTATCACAGCAGCCATCTTTAAAGAGTAATACACTGCTGTCTCTCACTTCAGTAGATGGAGTGGATGATTGTCATCCACCAATAGAAGCATAGTGGGGTAGAGTGATGGCTCCAACTGATTTAATCAAACAGGATAATCTAGTTTAGGGGTAGGCATCCTTCTAGACAAGAAGTGCTATTTTTTATTTTTTATTATTCTTGTTAATAACAGTACCACACTTTGTTTTTGTTTGAAATCCAATTCAGCTTATAACTAAATAAATCAGGCTGCATGACCATGAGTAATTACAATTTTAAATTTACATTTAGTAATTTAGCATCCAAGCGCAGTTTGTGTGATGCCCAGGTTAGAGAGAGTGGACAGCAGAATCTAGTGGTTCACTGTCAAAAGCAATTAGGAATGATTACTGCAAAATGTAGTTTGGCATGCAGATGTGAGGGACATTTCTTAAATAAACAACTAAAATATCCTGAAGTACCATGAAAACACCATTTTACATGAATATGGAAATTATTCAGCACTATGGTATCATAATAACATGGTATTACCATATGATAAAATCACTGTACTTTTTTGTTCAATCAACCAACCAAGCAAATAGATAAAAATAGATATTAATCAGTGAGAGATTAATATTAAAATTACTATATTTAATATTAGATTCTCTCTTGCTCTCATCGCTTATGTGCCAATGCTTACATTTTCTCAGGCTGTCAACACCTGATCTCAATACTAATATTTGTAAAAAAAAAAAAAACAAACAAACAAACAACAACAAAAAAAAAAAAAAACGGATAAGACCTTATTTCCTCGCAAATAGATGTTTGATAGAAAAACAACAAGCACAATACTGGTAGTTTCCATCTGAATGTGTGCAAATGCACCAACATTTTGACCACCAAAAAATTATGCCAGAAAATTTCAATAATGCCACCTTTGTTTATCTTTGGTTTATTTCAACATCTGTTAACTGAAACATTGACATGGAGTAAAAGCAGTGTGCATGTGAAATGATCTAGGTTTAACTGGATTTAATGTAAACACTGGCTGATGATGGATGATATATTGATAGGAAAGAGCTCACATTTACAGTTTTTAGAATTTTCACTTTCTGTTTTGGTCAAGAATTTTGGTTATTTTTGTGCATCACTTTATTTTTGCTTTTTTTTTTTTTTTTTTTACAATTAAAGCAATAAAACAGAAAATAAATCTATTTTAATGGGAAGAAGCTGCAGAATTCGGCATTCCAAAGGGATTGGAAGATGTGTTTGATGTTTGCTGCTCATCTTACTACATTAAAGCCCTCAGTCCACATGACATCTGGTTCCTCTTTGCGTGTTTAAAGAAACATGTTCTACAGGGCCTTATCTTATATGGCTGCTGAGGCTAATGGCAGTCAGCCTATGACATGAAAGCTCAACAGCTGCCAGCTCTTTTAAAATGTGCCATTCTTTTTGTTTCTTCCTGGGCCCCACCAAATGTGTCTTTATCCCAATGCAATGCCAAAAGGAAAGGCCTGCGCTTGATTAAAGAATCATCTTATTATAATGAATACTGAGACAACCATAACAAACATTCAGAGACCGTTAGAGGAACCAGTCCAGAGTATCATGTTATGATGGACTAAATCTGCACATTTATTTCATGTTAAGAGGCGCGTTTAAAATAAACACACAACTGATGGTATAGATTATGAAAATCTTGCTCTGGAATCGCATGTCAAAACTGCTCCAGGAAAGGATGTTGCATATGAATAATTGGAACATTGGATCAACAAGCTAAATGAGGGATTCTCATCAGACAATATTTCAACAGGTAAGCGCAACGCAAGATACATTTCATGAATAAGATGACTTTCATGAACCACCATCCTCCAGGGAGAGAGAGGCTATTATACTTGTCTTTGTGGGTGGAAAAGGGGGAGGTCAGTTTTCTGGGGAGCTGAAAGAGCCTTCAACGTTAAAAATGACTGTGTAAAGAAATTAGAGACTAGAAAAATATGTAATCAGCAATTTAGCAATAATGCTCATAAATAAATAATCACTACCTCCATTAAACTGACATGTATCTGAGGCTCAGTGTGTGCCATGATTATCGGATCGCCAGAGTGCACGCTGCTTGCAGACAGCCAGTCCATTAAAGAGAGCCATCCGTCCTCGCACACTCTCTGCTGGCACTTCAGGTGGAGTGTGTTATTTTGCAGCTAAGGGTAGGCAGGCCCAGAGCGCTGATTTGTAACACCATAAGACAGGTTGAATTACACTCACCAAGTGTGAAAGACAATAGGCAAGAGAGTCCCAAACCTGACACATTAACCCTATCAGAAGGTAGCCTGTGATGGGCATCAGAGAGCTAAAGAGAACTGCTGAGTTTTACATAATTTGAGTGGCTGGATTCCTGAAAAGCCCCAGAGATCAGTGTTTATTGCTCAACTTGAAATACATGAGAGGGAAAGAGGACAGTTTAGGAGTGTGTTTGATTATTTACTCAGTTTGCTTGGCAATAAAAATTGCATCCATAATTTCATGTGACATAAAAAACAGCAGTGAATTGTTTTGTCATTGTAGATTGTTACCGGAAAAGCTATACATATACATTTAGAAAACAGCTGAGTTACTGTTACACTACTTAAAAAAGGTAGTTAAGTTAAAAGCGTATTGCAATATAACCCTTACAGGGTGTTCAGGACTTGAAAGGGTTTATTTTGCAATAATGAATGGCTGATTGTAGATTATCCCACTTATTACATGGCTACTTACCAAATAAATAATTAAATGGAAATGAAATATTGTTTTGGAGTTGAAATTACAGGTGCATCTCAATAAATTAGAATGTCGTGGAAAAGTTCATTTATTTCAGTAATTCAACTCAAATTGTGAAACTCGTGTATTAAATAAATTCAATGCACACAGACTGAAGTAGTTTAAGTCTTTGGTTCTTTTAATTGTGATGATTTTGGCTCACATTTAACAAAAACCCACCAATTCACTCTCTCAACAAATTAGAATACATCATAAGACCAATTAAAAAAACATTTTTAGTGAACTGTTGGCCTTCTGGAAAGTATGTTCATTTACTGTATATGTAATCAATACTTGGTAGGGGCTCCTTTTGCTTTAATTACTGCCTCAATTCGGCGTGGCATGGAGGTGATCAGTTTGTGGCACTGCTGAGGTGGTATGGAAGCCCAGGTTTCTTTGACAGTGGCCGTAAGCTCATCTGCATTTTTTGGTCTCTTGTTTCTCATTTTCCTCTTCTCTATGGGGTTCAGGTCTGGTGAGTTTGCTGGCCAGTCAAGCACACCAACACCATGGTCATTTAACCAACTTTTGGTGCTTTTGGCAGTGTGGGCAGGTGCCAAATCCTGCTGGAAAATGAAATCAGCATCTTTAAAAAGCTGGTCAGCAGAAGGAAGCATGAAGTGCTCCAAAATTTCTTGGTAAACGGGTGCAGTGACTTTGGTTCTCAAAAAACACAATGGACCAACACCAGCAGATGACATTGCACCCCAAATCATCACAGACTGTGGAAACTTAACACTGGACTTCAAGCAACTTGGGCTATGAGCTTCTCCACCCTTCCTCCAGACTCTAGGACCTTGGTTTCCAAATGAAATACAAAACTTGCTCTCATCTGAAAAGAGGACTTTGGACCACTGGGCAACAGTCCAGTTCTTCTCCTTAGCCCAGGTAAGACGCCTCTATCGTTGTCTGTGGTTCAGGAGTGGCTTAACAAGAGGAATACGACAACTGTAGCCAAATTCCTTGACACGTCTGTGTGTGGTGGCTCTTGATGCCTTGACCCCGGCCTCAGTCCATTCCTTGTGAAGTTCACCCAAATTCTTGAATCGATTTTGCTTGACAATCCTCATAAGGCTGCGGTTCTCTCGGTTGTTGTGCATCTTTTTCTTCCACACTTTTTCCTTCTACTCAACTTTGTTAACATGGTTGGATACAGCACTCTGTGAACAGCCAGCTTCTTTGGCAATGAATGTTTGTGGCTTACCCTCCTTGTGAAGGGTGTCAATGATTGTCTTCTGGACAACTGTCAGATCAACAGTCTTCCCCATGATTGTGTAGCCTAGTGAACCAAACTGAGAGACCATTTTGAAGGCTCAGGAAACCTTTGCAGGTGTTTTGAGTTGATTAGCTGATTGGCATGTCACCATATTCTAATTTGTTGAGACAGTGAATTTTGTTAAATGTGAGCCAAAATCATCACAATTAAAAGAACCAAAGACTTAAACTACTTCAGTCTGTGTGCATTGAATTTATTAATACACGAGTTTCACAATTTGAGTTGAATTACTGAAATAAATGAACTTTTCCACGACATTCTAATTTATTGAGATGAACCTGTACATTACTATGTGAGATGAAAGAGACAGCAGAGTCTCCAAAAACACTTAATTCAACCTCCGGTTTGTGTCAGAGTTCTGTAAAATGATTATATTACAAAAATGACCGCCAGACTGTTCATTATCCCGCTTATTACAAAACCACTTGTCAAATGAATAAATAAATGGACATCAAATATTGTCAAGTTGAAATGATTTTATTAGCTTAGTAAAGACAGCAGATGACTCAAAGATGACTCACAATACCTGGATGATCGGTCTGATATCACAATCTCCTAATGTGCAGTTGTTATTCAGAAATATCAACCGCTGGATGGCGTGATTGGCCAATCCTAATAGAGTATTCCGGAGAGCCATGTTATAAGTTTAGTTAGCTTATTCCTAGTCTCGCATAGCCAGACTATTGACTAATTCTAGCCTAGAACTGCCCACTTAAGATTGGAAGATTGGTCTGCCCTACATGTAAAGCGATCAATCAGTTTTGTTTCTGGGCTTATCTGACAAACCATGCCAGACAATTTCATATTGTAGATATAACCAAGAAAAAAGAGAATATAAAGTTCTGCAAGTGGGAATCTAGTTGATTTTCTAATAAGTACATCATTATAAAACTCTGAATATATTTGAATATCTTAGGATTTGATGTCACTAACATCTATTGTATCAACCCAACACCTTGTAAACACAACTTTGTCTCCAGACAGAAAACAACCTATGAGCCCTTACTTTTGAAGTTGTGGAAAATCAGCCAATCAGATTGGAACAGGCAATTTCAGCCAGTGCTTTCCATTTCGAGTGCAATATTCATTAGACAGTCAGTGAGCGGACTATGGGTAGTACGTATGGCGTAGTGAGTACTGCCTCATACTGTCCAACCTTATTTCCGCAGAAAGAGGTTTTAAAAGAAAACAGCTGTTTAAAAAGAAGAGAAAGGTCGATTCTATTTTTGTGTGGACAAATCTTCCATATATGTGTTTTATTTACGGTGTCTCAATTAAGCCAAAGAAACGACAGAGGTTACCCGTGATGGGCATCAGAGAGCTAAAGGGAACTGCTGGGTTTTACATAATTAGAGTCGCTGGATTCCTCAGAAGCTCCAGAGATCAATGGCTTTTGCCATCTTTAAGCTGTCGAGTTTGTGCAACGTGCTGAGTGCTTAGAGTTAAGAGAGCAAGTGAGGGGGAAAAAAGTGAAGAATTTATCTAGGATTTAGAGCAGACAAAAAGTTTTAGAGCCTAAAGCTTTGAGATGCCAGTGCTAATCCATGTAATAATTCAACACCTAGCCAAGATCCTGCAATACCATATCATCAGACTGTGGTGAGGTGACGAGTCTCAAGATAAGGAGTTTGTGCTCTATGTGTACTTTATGTGCACTATAGCGTGTTTGTTTTTGTTTGTTTTGCCTTTATTGTTAAAATGTCAGTTTCACAGACTTCAAGACAGGGAGAGGAACATGCTAGTGCTAACCAAACTTAAGAAGGAAAACGAAGTAAACATCTTCTGTGACTTTTCCAGACAGACATTTTTCATGATGTGACTCTATGGGAGTGAGTGCATGAGGCAGATTATTTAGCACACAATTAAGAGCTGCTAAAATATGGCAACAGCTCGCCTCCTCTCACTATCCTGGTATAATTAGATTTTCACCTGCTGTTGAGATACTGAGGGAAAAAAAAAAGCACTTGATTCGTTGGACAAGACAAAGAGGCACCTGACGCGCCAGCTCCCAGATCCATCTCGCTCCTCAGCATGCCGAGAGTTTGAGGTAAATTGAAAATTCTGTTGAAAGCCCGCCTGGATGAGTTGCACAGTCTGCTTAACACATTGGTGTAGAGACAGATGCTACTTTTGAACAATATTGTTATCCTATTTAAAAAAAACAAGCAGATGAATGTAAACTGCTAAAATGGAATAAATGTAATTTTGAAGGGGAGTCAAATTGGGTGTTTAATAATGAGGCAGGGTTCCCATTCTTTTAGACTTTTCCAGTCTTTGTGACAAGGTCTTTTAACAACTTTATAGAGATTGCACACACACACACATAGAAAGCTATTTCTAGCCATTGAAATGAAATGAGAAAAAATATATTCACTATTGAAATTTCCATTACTTAAGGTTTTACTTATTTCCATGACTTTCCCAGATGTTTGCAATTACCGGATAAGGATTTCTAACAATGTTTAAGAGACTGCACTCAAAAAGAGTGATTTTATCATTGCTGATCAAATATTTTAGAGCTGAGCATAACAAGATTTATTTTTATTTTTGTACTCACTTTAGAAATTCCAATTACTTTTAAAGGTTTTATTAGTTTTCAATGACTTTTTCCATGACATTTCTAGGTTTTCAATGATTCTGGGAACCCTGAATGAGGTCATCAAATGTGTGACATCTTTACACTATTAGATCAACAGTGGCTGTGAATTTCATCAAGTCAGAGAAAGTCAAGTTGATATTTAACAAAAAGAATAACAACCACATGATACGATTGTTTCTACGAATTGCTCTTAAGTATTAGCATTAATGCCAGTGAGGCAGGTGCAGCCAAGAGTAATAATCAGCGAGCTGAAAAACTACTTTTAATTTCTGGCACCACGCCAACAGGAGGTAATATGTTATTGTCTACTGAAAATTTACACTGTTGAACGAGAAGCGCGGAGATGCCAGAAAACGTGGAATTGTGAGCCAAGAACACAGCAGCAGACAGTCTGGCCTCGACTCGCTTTAAGTGGATACATATTCTACATAAGTCTCAGCCTTTCCAAGGGAACATTGGGCTTATTAATCCTCCATACGCTCCTTAGGGTTGTCAAATCCCATTCAAACACCAAAAGAAACAAATGTGTAAACACATCCAATGTAGTGTGAAGGCTGTCAAACTCAATGCCTGCCTTCACATAGAGACGTGGTCTAAAAGTGAAATATAAGCCGAATCCAAGGCGGTTTTTGGTTGCGACGTGCCATGCAGTGTAACTGGCTCTCGAGCCCTCAGAAACATAAGAGCGCATGCAAAAGTGCGCCATTAATGATTAATAGCTGTTTAAATAATCATCTGACGGCAACTGTGGAGAGAGTCCCTGATGAAAACATCAACAGCAGTGCCTCTTGTCAATGTCTAATGATGAGACTAAATGTGGGCAGGGTGTTTGATAGCAACATCAGTCATTCATAAAAGGAATACAGGCCAGAGACGTGTCTCTGCAACATACACAAGCGGTCAACGGTCAGCAGACAACGTGACCTTCTATTCTACTGTGACCAATATGGGTTGCGACGACTATTCGCCTAGGCGATTAGTTCTGCCACTAGTCGATGCGTTGGGTCTGTGTCGACTAGTTGGTCATGGTTTTGGTTGGGCTTGTTTTATATGGCGTCAGCGAGAAGAAAATTCCCCTGTCTACAAACTGCAAGCCAATGTATTTGCACACAAATATTTGTGAATATTTTTAACATTTTGCAAAAGTGAAACTGGAGCTTTTTTTTTTTTCTTTTTTTTATTAACAAAGCATATTAAGCAAGCCATGCTGCATGGAAGTTCATTTAGAGTGTTCACATTAAGTGTTTAATGTGAGTGCTCATCATTTAGAGTGTTAAAATTCTTGCAAACAGCCATGAAAAGTCTTGCCCAAAGGACAGATCAGTTTGAAGTAGAAGAGCTAACTTCACTTGTCTGAGCCAAATTTCAATTACTTTTAACCAACTGGTCTTTAAGGCCATTTTTCAAGGATGTACAAAGTCAGTTTCCTTCAAGGTATCTCCACACAGGTAACCACATGTAGTTCAACACATTATGGACATGTTCCACAAATTTTGACAACCAAAAAGTGTTCAAATACCTTCTTAATTTTGAACCATATATCTATTGTTGTACAATTTGAAACCAAACAAAACTTTTGTAAAATGTTATGCTTGAAACATGTGTATGTGCAACATTTCTTTAAAATAAACATCACTTGGTTAGATATTTTGTTACATAATTCAAAGATATTCATACATTAATTTGGCTTACATGTCCAAATATTTTTTGGAGTCCACTGTATGCAAACACAGGACTTTACAACATGATCTTTGTCACCTGTTGAAACTAACTCAGCCTCATACTTTCAAAGCCATTATTTCCAGAGAAAGCATATTTCTTATCTCTTGCTATTGTGTAAAATAACTCTAAAGGTCATTAATAAATCTGGGTCAAGCTCTTTAAATGGGAACAGCAGGGTTGTGAAATGAGCCGAGCTATTTTGTGCGTTAATGCGTGTTGATGGACTTCAGGCCTCAGCCAACCTGTCATCTATTATGTAAACACTAGCAGCCGCCCAACGTGAAGGTTGGCTACTCACATGATGTGTGCTATAAACCAAAATCACATAGCAGGCAGGACACTTCCAAACACTCGACTACAGAGCTGAGGTCACATCAGGCTAACACCATTCTCTAAACAAAGAAGAAAATGAGAAGCTTAGTAGAGCATAATATCCTGCCTTACATATTCGTAAACAACTCAAGCACTCAATTATGCAGGCAGAAACATACTTAACGCAAATGTGCAAATGCAGATGTGAGTGCTAGGTTAAAGCTTTGCCTACGCTCAGTTCAGTTAAACATACATAAAAGAAAATTCACAGTAAAAGTGGAAAGTTCAGACTAATGTCCGCTATAGCGCCCCTTGTGGCAATGCCGAGAATGCATCGTGCAATAATGTTATTTTACGAGTTGTGGTCCGACACATTTGAAGATTGTTAGCTTAGCAACATGCCAACAACAAATTCTATTGGAATCAATTCAAAGTCAAGTTTCCTGTGCGGAGTGCTATTTGTGTGGTGCATAAAGTGTGGTAGAGCATGTGCTATCAATGCCAAGATCATGGGTTCAATTCCCAGAGAACACACAAACTGATAACATGTATACCTTCGCTTTTGATAAAAGTGCCTGCCAAATGCATAAATGTAAATGTAAATTCATAAAGTTGCTGCCTATTAAGGCCATTCTAAATCGGTCACTTATGGAGGTTCCATCTCTGTTAACATACTAACTTTGAAGGCAGCTGCTTATGTGGGCAGTAGGCAATGAGGAAGCTCACTAGATTTTTGATCAGCTTATTGTGTACATAAAGTCAATTGAGTAAATGGCCTTGCTTAAAAATAACTGTGAGAGGAATGAAAGAGGCAACGTGATGCCCCACACATTCGTGGTGGGTGGCACAACTCTTGCAGCTCCTCTTCTCTCTCAACTACAAAGGTTTCATCAGGACACTCAGGCAATTATGCTTTCAAAGACAAGACAAGACAGATCGGCTCATGGAGCATGTCATTATGCAACAAGTCCTCTCCTGTCCTCCCAGCTACAAGACGCTTGAAACATTATCATAACATGCAACGCTACTTTCAATTAGAAATAATGTGGAGAAAACACTCATGCTACTCTCAACTGACTCTTTTAACATGGGGCTATCAGTATTCATAGAATGGGATTACGACCTTTTCACAAATCTACCTGAATAAAGTCATCACGAACAGGATTGGGATGGGTAATGATGGTGGACTAACAACCAACCAGTTGATTAGTGAGGTCGAATATACATATATGTATATATACTGTACGTATATACACTGATGAGCAAAAACATTATGACCACCTGCCTAATATGCTGTTGGTCCTCTGTGTGCTACAAAAACAGTGGCATCCCGTGGAGTCATGGACTCTACAAGACCCCTGAAGGCGTCCTTTAGTATCTGGCACCAAGACATTAGCAGCACATCCTTCAAGTCCTGTAAGTTGCGAGGTGGAGCCGTTGTGGATCGGACTTGTTGGTCCAGCTCATCCCACAGATGCTCAATTCTGGGGAATTTGGAGGCCAGGGAAACACCGTGAACTCTTCATCATGTTCCTCAAACCATTCCCGAACAATGTGTGCAGTGTGGCAAGATGCATTATCCTGCTGAAAGAGGCCACTGCCATCAGGGAATACCACTGCCATGAACACACTCCCTCCACCGGCTTGTCTTCTTCCCACAGTGCATCCTGGTGCCATCACTTCCCCAGGTAAACGGCGCACACATACACGGCCGTTACCATGATATAAAAGCAAACAGGACTCATTGGACTAGACAACCTTCTTCCACTGCTCAATGGTCCAGTTTAGACGCTTACGTGCCCATTGTAGGTGCTTTCAATGGTGGACAAGGGTCATCATAGGCACTCTGACCGGTCTGCAGCTACACAGCCCTATACGCAGCAGGGTGCGATGCACCGAGTGTTGTGACACATTCCTCCCGTAACCATCATTACAATTTTCTGTGACTTGTGCCACAGTAGACCTTCTGTCGTTTCGGACCAGATGGGAGAGCCTTCGTTGCCCTCACGTATCAATGAGCCCTGGGCACCCAACACCCTGTCACCGGTTTGTGGTTTGTCGCTCCTTGGACCACTGTTGCTAGGGACTCACCAATGCTGACCAAGAGCACCCCACAAGCTTTGCCTTGTCAGGAGATGATCAAAATTATTCAATATCTGCAATTAATCGCGATTAACTATGAAAAAATCATGTGATTAATCACAATTAAATATTTTAATAGATTGACAACACTACTATATATATATATATGTAAAATTGGTACTTTTATTCGTCGAAGTGGCATTCAACTGATCACAATGTATAGTCAGGACATTAATAACGTGAAAAATTACTATTACAATTTGAAAAAAAAAAAAAAAAACTACTTAAACTACTTCAAAGAGTTCTCATCAAAAAATCATCCACGTGCATCAATGACAGCATTGCAGATCCTTGGCATTCTAGCTGTCAGTTTGTCCAGATACTCAGTTGACATTTCACCCCATGCTTCCTGTAGCACTTGTCATAGATGTTGTTGTCTTTTCGGGCACTTCTCATGCACCTTACAGTCTTGCTGATCCCACAAAAGCTCAATGGGGTTAAGATCCATAACACTCTTTTCCAATTATCTGTTGTCATGTGTTTCTTTGCCTACTCTAACCTTTTCTTTTGTTTTTCTGTTTCAAAAGTGGCTTTTTGCCATTTTTGACCTAATATTGACTTTAAGACATGCCAGTCTATTGCATATTGTGGCAACTCAAAAACAAAGACAATGTTAAGCTTAATTTAACGAACCAAATAGCTTTCAGCAGTGTTTGATATAATGGTAAGTGATTTTCTAGTACCAAATTAGCAATTTAGCATGATTACTCAAGGTTAAGGTGTTGGAGTGATGGCTGCTGGAAATGGGGCATGTCTAGATTTGATAAAAATGATTTTTTTCAAATAGTGATGGTGCTGTTTTTTTTTTTTTTTTTTACATCATTACTGTCCTGACTATAATTTGTGATCAGCTGAATGCCACTTTGGTGAATTAAAGTACAAACTACCTTCCGCAACATTAAAATCTGTACATTATTCCAAACTTATATATATTATACGTATATACACTACCGTTCAAAAGTTTAGGGTCACTTATTTTTTTATTTTTTTTATTTTTTTTTAGAATATTTAGAAAATTATTTTACATTTTAGAATAATAGTAAAGTCATCACAACTATGGAATAACAGAAATGGAAATATGGGAATTATGTTGTGACTAAAAAAAAATCAAAAATAAATCAAAACTATGTTATATTTTAGCATCTTCAAAGTGGCCACCCTTTGCCTAGATTTTGCAGACATGTACTGTTGGCATTTTCTAAACCAACTTCTTGAGGTATCACCCTGGGATGCTTTTTAAACAGTACTGAAGGAGTTCCCATCTATATGTTGGGCACTTAGTGGCTGCTTTTCTTAATTACTCAGTCCAAGTCATCCATTTCAAAAACATTTTATACAATTTTTTAAAATATAAAATTGTAGTTTTGTAATTAAATATATTAATATGTTATTAATATGAATAGGCACAATTGTATTTTTGTCTACAAAACTAATTTCAAACATTTAAGCATACGCCTTCAGATCAAAAGGTTAAGATCATGAAAAACTTTTCAGGCAAGTGACCCCAAACTTTTGAATGGTAGTGTGTGTATGTGTGTGTGTGTGTGTGTGTGTGTGTATATATATATATATATATATATATATATATATATATATAAAATATTTAAATAGATTATGCTGTCAATCGATTAAAATATTTAATTGTTAATAATGATTTCATGTGGGAGGAAAAGGCAAGTAAGCATTGTGTGTGCCATTACTATAGAAACACCAACAGGTAAGATTTGACAGAAATGTTACAGATTCATATTAAAAATATAAAAGGGGAAGGAGAAGTCTACTTAGTTTTATTATAACAAAAGGCAGATTTAATTACAGATTTTAAATGTTTAGGCTACTGTTTTTTCCATAACAAAATGCTACAGTTGGTTTTATAGGAACCATAGTTACATTGACCAACTCAATAAGCCATCCATGGTCAAACATGTGGTAGTTCTTACAAAAAACAAAACAAAAACAAAAAACAAAAAATAAAAAAGTAAAATCAAGAGCTTTAAAGCCTGGCCATCTTTCAATTATGGGCCAAACTATCAGTCTTTCACCTGTATAAAATCTATATCTTCTAATCTATATTTTCTAGTGCTCATGTAGAGGGAAATTTTTTTTTTTATATATTTTTTTGCCTTCAGAAAATTTCAAGAGATTACATTAAAACAAAAAATATAATATTTTAATTAGAAACAGTCACAACTGACTAAAATGACATGATCAAATGTTCTAATATGAATATTTTCATTTATTATATAGTTATTATCAAATAAGTTATTGCAATGAACTTTTTAAACAAAATATATATTTTTTGTGTTCCCTTTGAATGTGGAATCATGTTTGTGTTCACGTTTATTAATAATGATAACTTTTAATGAAAAATACGATTGAAAAATTGTACGGAGTGCAAAGTTGTCAGTTGTCAAGTTGTCATTTATTTTTTATACATGTTTAAATTAAGATAATGTTTTATCATTTGTTTCTAAATGTTTGAATATTTAAAGTTTGGTCTGTTGCAGTTTGACAAATTTTTGCCAGTTAGCACATTATCAACAACTAAGATAATATTTTTGTTGACTAAAATTATATGGCGATTTAGTCAGAGTAAACTTAAAAAAAAAAAAACCTGTGTAAAAATTTACATTGTCAACTAGTAATTCAGGTTACCCTGAAACATGAAAATATAGTTTTGCACTTCCATAGTAAAGGACTGATACTTAAATTCCTAATATGTAAAGGAACTTTACCGAAAGACAAACAAAAGAATCAGGCTGCATCAGTTAAGTGACCAAACTGGATGATGTCATAGTGCTTCCTTTTGTAAAATATTATAATTTTATCACATTATATAGATGTCACCCTCTACCCCTACAAAAAAATAAATAAAAAAAATAAAAAAATAAAATAATAATGAGAGTGTAATATACCCAGCAGCAAAGAAGGTGTTTTACATGAGAGATTGTACATACTAATGTATTTGGCCTCTCGAAGCAGCTGTGGGTCGGACGGCTCCTAATTACTCCTCTAAAAAAAATTCTCCTGAAAGTCAACAGAACATAATCGATGGAGAGGATTATATTAGTGAGGCCTTGGACCTTAGCCAATAAGAAAGGCACGCTGCTCTGTCTCATCAGCTGCCAATGATTGAGCGAGCTAATGGAAAGACACACAGCTGAAGTGACACATTTGTGCGGGGTGGGGGGGTGGGGGTTGTAGGATTAGTCATTGATCTGCCAAGGCCATGGTAATTAGAGTGGCCAAGGCGAGACTGTTTGCCCTTAGAAACAGCAGACAAGCAGCTCTGGTATACATAACCCTTAAGACCACAGATTGAAAGGAGAGAAAATGAGCATTTGTATCAGATAGCAAATTGGCTCTCATCACTTTCTATAAAGCAGCATCAGAAGAGGAAGCTTAAGAGAAGAATAAGCCAGGGAGTTAAATGTAAAACAAATGATTAAACAAACCTTTCTCTGATGTACATTAATCATCATCCAAAAGTTAGTTCTGATTCTCTAATCTGACTGGACAAGCGGCGTTCCAAGAAGGCTCATATTTAGTATAACAGCACTAGAACACTTCACTGTTTTTCACTCAAGGTTACACAACGTTAAACTAATCATGCACCTGGGCGCAAGGCCCTGTTATATGGCAGAAATTATGAAACAGCTTATAGTGATAAAATATGGTATAAGAAACCTCTCTATATGACTTCAAGGCATGATGTAATGATGCCACATGGACTGATAAATGTGCTGCCTGTTTTAGCCTCTGCTTGTTTATTTGGGGGGAGTTTATGCTGTAGGACGCTCATCCGTGCTGCACATTAACTCATGTGGTGGGTGAGAGCGAGAGAGAAAGAGGACCCATGGAGTCGTTCTGTCTGTAATTGCATGGCTAAATGCTCCCTTCGCTTCCTGCCCTCCCTCTCGGCGGCATCTCCCTGCCCGCACCAAGAAACTGCAATTGGCATAAGCCACTTAAGGCAATCTGTGCTGAGCGAACTACAAAACCCTGAGAGGGCTTAAATTTACTGAAGCCTTGAGATGTCAACGGATGGGGGAAACAACCTGTGGTGCTCATTAAGAAACCGACAATCCAATTCTGCATCTGTGAAATTTAACTTCAATCAACTGCATTTTAATCCTTTGGAAGAATATCACGTAATGAAACAATTTATTGATTTTAACATCTTAATTTGATTCAGTAGATGGGTGTTCAAATAACTGTGTTTGGAATGATGTCTTGCAATTAACATAGAATGCACTTACTCTCATGCACCAACTATGTAAGAACAGATAATAGTTATTACTCAATCATAAATAGCAATCATAAATCACTAGTCATTAGCTTCTTAAAGTCAACATGAAAGGCCATTCACTACACATTTTACTTCTGCAATGTGACATGTTTCCAGTTCTGACTTGATTTTATCCTTTGGCAATTGATTGGATCTGGACCTGAATGACCTAAGTTTGCAAACTGCTCCCCTCCTGATACACTGTCGGTACCCCCTTTTGTGGAGGCTTTTTGAAAGGGACATGGAGGCTGAAGGTCAAGATCATTGTCGAAAGAATCACAATGTATTCTAGTGGTAACGCTTCTTTAACAAATTTGACGCTTTGATTTTAAATTTAACCTTTATTACACAAACTATCATTACAAATACTTGGATAACTATTGGATTTTAGAAAGGCTGAATTACCAACAATAACAGTCTAAGCATTTTGATAAATTTTTGGCATTAATAAATCATGCACAATAATACCAGGACTGTGTATTGAGAAAATAAAAAGGGTCAATTTCAATTACATGTTGACTTCATTGTGTTACAAACAACATGTGATCTGAGAGCTGTTTTAAACTGATTTCTAACCACTTTAATATACGATTATAGAAAACATAATAGAGCGGTTGCCGACAGCCATGCAGGGACAATAACTTCATAATCAATAAAGCAGAGGCAAATAGAGAGCACCCCTCAGGACTGGTTACCGGACACAGGATTGATTACCACTGAGGAAGTCAGGTTTATGCTGACAGGAAATATGTCTTAATGAAGGAAAAACTCTCTGCCACTGCATGCATTATTTAGTCTCGTAATAAAGCACTCAAAGTTTCAAAGGCCCAATTCATTTTTAGCTTCGCTGAGAGACTGTAGAAGAGAGCAATCGAGGTGTTCACAGAGACAGATGGATGGAAGGAGGGAGGTTAGGACAAGGGCTGAGTGATATAGCTAAAAAAAATTATATCTATATTTTTTCAGCCTTTTGACAACTTATATATATATATATATATATATATATATATACACACACATACACACACACTCTACCGGTCAAAGTTTTGAAACACTTGACTGAAATGTTTCAAATGTTTGTATACTTAAATGTTTGAAATTAGTTTTGTTGACAAAAATATAATTGTGCCACCATATTAATTTCATTATAAATAAAAAATTTTTTTTTTTTTTTTAAATTGATGACTTGGACCAAATAATAAAGAAAAGCAGCCAATAAGTGCCCAACATAGATGGGAACTCCTTCAATACTGTTTAAAAAGCATCCCAGGGTGATACCTCAAGAAGTTGGTTGAGAAAATGTCAAGAGTACATGTCTGCAAATTCTAGGCAAAGGGTGACTACTTTGAAGATGCTAAAATATAACACAGTTTTGATTTATTTTGGATTTTGTTTAGTCACAACATAATTCCCATTGTTCCATTTATGTTATTCCATAGTTTTGATGACTTTACTATTATTCTAAAATGTGAAGAAAAAAAATTATAATAAAGAATGAGTGTTTCAAATCTTTTGACCGGTAGTGTGTACAGTTGTGCTCAAAGGTTTGCATACCCTTGGAGAATTGGTAATATATGTACCATTTTTAAAGAAAACATGAGTGAGCAGGCAAAACATTTCTTTTATTTCTTATGGGATTCATATTTAACTGAATTTTATAACAGAATGGTACAATCATAAAACAAAACATGGCAACAAAGAAAAAAATGAAATGACCCCTGTTCAAAAGTCTGCATACCCTTAGTTCTTAATAAAGTGTATTGCCCCCTTTAGCATCAATGACAGCGTGCAGTCTTTTGTAATAGTTGTCTACATCAGTAAGCCATCACCATGCTTCACAGTGGGGATGGTATTCTTTTCACTATAGGCCTTGTTGACCCCTCTCCAAACATAGCGCTTATGGTTGTGATCATAAAGCTCTATTTTGGTCTCGTCACTCCAAATTACAGTGTGAGGCGTGTCAAGGGGTTGTCGGGCATATTGTAACTGGGCATTTTTGTGGCTTTGGCGCAGTAAAGGCTTCTTTCTGGCAACTCAACCATGCAGCTCATTTTTGTTCAATTATCATCATATTGTGCTCCTTGAAACAACCACACTGTCTTTTTCCAGAGCAGCCTGTATTTCTCCTGAGGTTACCTGTGGGTTTTTCTTTGTATCCCGAACATTTTTTCTGGCAATTGTGGCCGAAATCTTTCTTGGTCTACCTGACCTTGGCTTGGTATCAAGAAATCCCTGAATTTTCCACTTCTTAATAAGTGATTGAACAGTACTGACTGGCATTTTCAAGGCTTTGGATATCTTTTTATATCCTTTTCCATCTTTATAAAGTTCCATTACCTTGTTACGCAGGTCTTTTGACAGTTCTTTTCTGTTCCCCATGGCTCAGTATCTAGCCTGCTCAGTGCATCCACGTGAGAGCTAACAAACTCATTGACTATTTATACACAGACACTAATTGCAATTTTAAAAGCCATAGGTGTGGGAAATTAACCTTTAACTGCCATTTAAACCTGTGTGTGTCACCTTGTGTATCTGTAACAAGGCCAGACATTCAAGGGTATGTAAACTTTTGATCAGGGCCATTTGGGTGATTTCTGTTATCATTATGATTTAAAAAGGATCCAAACAACTATGTAATAATAAATGGCTTCATATGATCACTATCCTTAAATAAAATACATTTTTATTTGCATGATCAGTCATATTTTCAAAAGCAATGCCAAAATTTCACAATTTCTGCCAGGGTATGCAACTTTTTTAGCACATCTGTATACACGTATGTATGTATGTATGTATGTATGTATGCATGTATTTGCTCTGATGGCATGTTTTCCCACACCATTATCCCTAAATGAACAAAAGGAAGAATGATATTTAAAAAATATATATTTATATGCACCAATATAACAATAAATTATAAACAGTAACCTATAACTGCATATTTTTACTAAAACATTTTAATACATAAAAATTGCTATGCAGAGACTTCAGTGAGCATTTTTTGATTACGTGAGTGAATCGCTGAATCAGAGTTTGAAATTGACTTATCAAAATGGACAGTTTGAACTAACATACGGAAATGAACCAAATTTACCAACGCTTTGTTGCTCAAGTTTATATAGGAGACACTATTAAAAGATCATGTTCTTTTAACAATTTCATAATCATGAGTTGCAAGGAAGGATCGTGAAATTATCCTACAAATGGCTAATGACATACTTTTTAGGAAAATGATGGCCAAATTAAAAGCACATCAAAAAAGTACTGATATTCACAATGTTTGGCAGCAAAATAATTGCAAATATATCATGAATATTCAATATACAGTATCACCCAGTCCTAGTTGGGAAATATAAGGGTGAGGAGCAGAGAAACTGGAGATGAAGCAAAGAAAAAAGGGGGTTAAAAAGGGACAGCATTCAAAAAGTGTATGTGCTGAAAAGAAAAGAAAAAATAAATGGAGGGAAAGAGGAAAACATTTAGAAAAGTAATGAGGGGGAAAAAAATCCAATAACGCTGAAACTTAAGTTGAAGATAAAGTTCCTCAGAGAATCTATGTTTGGTAACCATGGTACCCTCCCATCCGAATAACAACCTCATCTTGAGGATACTATAAATGTCTTTCTAATGAAAAGAACACTTAGTGCCACAGCTCTGACAGAGTCACCTGTCTCTGTGCATTACAAGCCAGTTCTAAGTCAGCCATCTGAAGGAGAGAGAATATAAAAATTTGTCTGGTTGAAAAAAAAAAAAAAAAAAAAGACTTAACTCTGGCCAAGTAATGACATTCAATGGGAATAAGAGCACTTAAAAGACGAATATTTCCTCTTGATTTGAACGTGCAGTCACACTGAAGCAGGCGGTGAGTTTTCTGGAGTGATAAGGGCTTAGCCAATGTAATCCTCACAGGCACTTGGCCTTATCTCTCCTGTGAGGAAAAGGGAAACTTTCTGCCTTTTTCAAAAGGCAACATTGGTCCAACAAGAGGCTTCAACTTGTATGGTTTTCTTCCTGCAACTCGACAGAAGAGCTTACAATCAAATCCATCCTCACAACCTACAGACTCAAAAAAATAAATAAAAAAAATAAATGTAACATTCACTAAACAATAGAGGTACACTTAGTGACCACTTCATTAGGTACACCTGTACACCTATGTATTCATGCAATTATCTAATCAGCCAATCGTGTGGCAGCAGTACAAAGCATACAATCAAGCAGATACGGGTCAGGACCTTCAGTTAATGTTCATGAACAATCAGAATGGGGAAAAAATTTGATCTCAGTGATTTCGACCGTGGCATGATTGTTAGTGCCTGACGGGCTGGTTTGTGTATTTCTGTAACTGCTGATCTCCTGGGATTTTCACACACAACAGTCTCTAGAGTTTACTCAGAATGGTGCCCCAAAAAAAAAAAAAAATAAAATAAAATAAAAAAAAAAAAACATACAGTGAGTGGCAGTTCTGCAGATGGAAATGCCTCATTGATGAGAGAGGTCAACAGATTGGCCAGACTGGTTCAAGCTGACAGAAAGGCTACAGTAACTCAGATAACCACTCTGTACAATTGTAGCGAGCAGAATAGCATCTCAGAATGCACAACACATCGAACCTTGAGGCAGATGGGCTACAACAGCAGAAGACCACACTGGGTTCCACTTCTGTCAGCCAAGAACAGAAAGCTGAGGCTGCTGTGGGCACAGGCTAACCAAAAGTGGACAGTTAAAGACTGGAAAAACATAGCTTGGTCTGATGAATCTCGATTTCTGCTGGAGGTACACAGATGGTAGGCCCATTGTGTGCGTGAAAATCCCAGGAGATCAGCAGTTACAGAAATACTCAAACCAGACCGTCTGGCACAAACAATCATGGCACAGTTGAAATCACTGAGATCACATTTCTTCCCCATTCTGATGGCTGATATGAACATTAACTAAAGCTCCTGACCCGTATCTACATTATTATATGCATTGCACTGCTGCCACACGATTGGCTGATTAGATAATCGTACGAATATGTAGGTGTACCTAATAAAGTGGTCACAGTGTATATTTCAGAGTATTTCAACATTTTACCTCACAAAACTGTATTGAACAGCAAGAACTGATATTTAGTTACATATTTCACATTAATATTTTTGAAAAAAAGAGATCAGAGCAAGTTTGTGAGAAGATGAAACATACTGCCGCATTAGGTCAATAAATGCTCCATTTCAACCAAAATGCAAACTAAGAACAAGCTAAGAATAAGTGTGATGAGGAGGGCGGCAGCAGCAGGCGTCCATCCTAACAGCCTGGCCCCGTCCTCCTCCTCGTCACAATAAGTCTAGAACTTATTTCATTTGTAAGGATGTCCATCCATACAGCTAGACTGCAAGAGTTTCCATATAATGATCAACACACTGGATCCAAAGTAAGTTAACATCAGACGTGCCTATGCTACTTTTATATATCTACGATGAAGTAAAGCAGCAAGTTCAGCACTTATGCAAAGCACTGAAATCCAATAAAGATGAATGTAAAAGGAGTAAAAGATCGCAATATAATTAGATATTGATATGATAACATTTTGTCTGTTTCCTGCTGATTCCCACGCACACTAAACATCCAAAAACTAAGCACAAAATTGCAAACGCGGGGCCTTATTCCCATTGAATTCACATTGGGACAATTTACGTAAAAATAATGAACAATTTACACACAAATTTGTTACACTCGTGTTTCATGAATAAAGCCCAACATGTGGCAAACCTATTAACATAAATGGCATAATGTTACAATCTCCATTACAGGTTTATAGGGACAATGGGGGCAGTGTTACAGCAAGGCAAAAGAAACTTGACATTGTGTTGATAAGGGTGAGTCCATCACCACCAATTCATCAAGGCTGCTTGAGAAACTGAGGGATGGAGAGACTGACAAATTCTCAAGTTGAAAGACAACTCCTCAATCCTTTATGTGGGGCAGCAGCTTCGGTCTGCTGACCTTTGGCATTAAATATTGAAACAAGAGCAGTGAACAAGGGAGGATATTGCTTACAGCTACACCCTTCAAAGTGACGACACTGCATGTGAAAGAGCCGAGAAGCGGAGAGAGAATAGTCTGTCAACAGTCACATCAGAAGGGCCTGTTACGTGTCGAGTGTCACTCCTCTACAAGCGTGTGTCACTCTGCCCTCACGGGCACACACATCTCAGTGTTATCAATTCAATTGTGCCACTAACAGGGAAATATCCCGCACAATGCCATCGTGTTACCCAAATGATGTGCAAATCATATTTGTTCAAGGCTCCGTCTCTATGGCAGAGGGAGAACATAGATGTGCACTCCAACAGAGATGGAAAAAAGTGAAAAGATAGAAGGAATATAACACACGGAGGAGAAATGGGGAAAATGCAACAAACACATCATTGTACATATATATGTGTTTAATGAAAAACTTTTTGTGCTTTTGAAAGTAATGATTTCCTTTTTTTTCTCCTTCAACGTCTAGAGTCATGATGTTAAATATCACATTAAAAGATGGCTGTATATCAACATCAAACAAAGGGTAGACACTGCATTAAAAGAACACTAAGAGGGAAATGATATGTAGATAAGAATGGTGTACAAGTCATTAACCCAAGCCCTGAGCCTAACCCTAACAAACCAAAATTCAGTATGTTGATAAAAATGTTTAGCCAGGATCAACAAAAATATTGATCCAGGGATATGTGCCACTTGGCAAAAACACGGTCACCCTTGTGAAAAGCATTTTTAATTAGGTGATTCATGAAAGAAACAATATAAATTTCAAGGCAATGCCATAAAGTCCCTCAACAGCTTGAATTGTCCTTTGTTTGTTACACTTATCCCCATGGTAATGTCCCCACAGATTAAAGATTTGAAAGCATGTCTCCAATGGGTCTAGTTCATATCACTGGACGGTAGCTACATTTTCTTGTCAAAATTGTGTCAGTGCCTCTGGTTTACAGACAAACAAATAACACCACCTGTCTTTGCCATTTATATAAGACTGATCTCTGATCAAAATCCTTTTTAAAAAGGTACCTGGCAGCCTGCTTAAGCTAGTGAAACAGGTCTTCTCTCTCTCCTGCCCATTATCTCCTTTCTACATTTAAGGGTTCAAAGATGTGTCATACTGATTTCAGAGCCACTGATCAGCATGTGATTCCTTCTAATCTAATTGTGTCACAAAATGGAAATCAACAGAGCAAATGTAACAGCCCCAACTCATAGTACAAGCACATACATCTGCTTCCCCCTTCATTCATCTGCACAAGTACATCTGCCTGGTTTAGACTTCTCCACTCAAAGGGATGCTAATTGGAGCCTGAATCCCATGATGGCTATTCTTTTTACCGAGAAAGGGGGAGGGTGGGAGAAGACCAAATTGGTGGGGATAAGACTCACAGGCAAATACTTCCTGCTTTTCTTACACTGAAAGCCCCAGTTTGCCCTCTTAGGAATAGTATGCATCTGCCCAGTGTGAGTCACAAGAGGGGATTCTTCATCAGGTTTGGGAGTGGATCCCTACTGATACAGAATAAAAGACAGCCTCAAACTGACATTCATAGAAAAGCAACAGGTGTTTAGAATATATAGACAGAATCCAGGACAACATTTGCTCATTTCAGTAGGCAGGTACGAATGCTTGAAAATAGAGCCAACTTTCTGCCACTTTTTGTGTACAAAACATGGATGTGTGTTCTTCTCAATAAAATGGCAGATAATAGTATCAACATTAAAGCTTAAAAAAATACCCAAAAGGTACAAAAGGAGTGCATGTGGCTTAAACATCAAGTTGCAAGTCTTCTGAAGGAATACAACAGGATCTGGTGAGAAGACAGACAAAATCGAAGGCACTTTTTGGGGAAAATCCATGCGCATTGAGAGAAGCTTGTATACAGTGACTTAAGCGAGAACTTTCGTTGTTTAAGTGCTACATAACAAGCTTCTCTTACAGCACTCATGAAAGCATAACGGACATCAGAAATTCATTTTTGGGTGAACTATTCAAGCAGCAACCAGAATTCACTTTTGAGGTTTGACTGTGTGTAATTTAAGTTGTAGAACAAAACAGGAAAGTCTCTTTAAGTAATGTAAACCACAGACCTTATTTTACTTAAATCGAAAACTATTCTTCTAAAAGCCCATTGGTACCCATGGCTCAAAAAATGCTAATTCTCTTCAGGGAATAAGTACTACAAACTGAACAGCTGCATTAGATATTGAATCTAAAATAAAGGCAAACTATTGTGGCACTAGCGAAACTTGTTTTAACAGGAACCATTTTTTTTTTCAGCAGGCAAACACAGTAAGCTGTTAGTTGACCACATCCTGGCTGACAGTGTGCAAAATCGTGTAGGTTTAGCTGCGAGCAGGACAGCACAGGGCTGGGCGGTGTTTATTACTGTGCTAACTTGGTTTATGTGGTTTCGAACATGTGAAATAACGCGTTAGGAACGAGCCTGCAGTTGCCACGGTATTATTAGGTCTCAGTGATGTAGAGCGTGTGCATGTTCCATTAAGGTTAGCGTGAGATCAAGAGGGGGTTAATAAGCTGTAGCATCTGTGATTTGCCATGAAATTGAATACATTTATAAAAGGTAATGCTGAATGAGAAATTGCGGCTGATTAATTGGAACGTTGTGATATGTGAATACAAAACAGAATCAAATGTAATTTTCCTGTGTTATTTATCAGTCAATAACGTCAGGCGCGCAGTTGGCTCATTAACCGAGTGTGACATGATGGGGAGGAAAGAAAACTCCCTCGTTCCACTCAGTCATGAATCCAAACAAACAGGCCATTTATTACAAGGGCAGAAATTGATTGTTTTTAGAGAGGCTCACTGCATCAATCCACTAGTGATATTTTCAGAGGGAGAGAGAGAGAGAGAAAGAAGCTGTCCCACTGCTATTCCCCAGCGCTCGGTGTCGCGGCTAAGCTGCTTAATCATGATAACCCAGAGTAAATGTTTTTGCCTTTCCAGACACATTATCTTCTTTACAGATGAGAAATCTGGTTTCATGGATTAAGAGCAATACCATAACAGGAAATACTTGTGGGGCTAACCATGCCTGATGCCTTCAAAAGCAGCCTGTTAATTTAAACTACTTCCTGAGCCCAAAAGATAAGAACCACACACAAGAGAAGACAGGGTTGACGTGTGTGTGCAAGTGAATGAGGAAAAAAATAAAAAATAGGCGGTGGGGGGAGTGGTGGGTGTGGAGTAGCATGTACAGACAACAAATAACAAATGCATATATAGTATAAACAAACAGCCTAGCACAGAAAATGGTAAATAATTAACAGATAATTCAAATAAGCCATCAGTTTGCAAGTAAGATATTGTGCTTGGGTAGGTGACTTATAATACTTTTGCAAAGCTGACGTGTCCTGTAGTGATACATGCTATACTGCATCTACAACCATTTTAAACAGTATTTTGCTAATTTCTTTAACATCCTTAAGTATTGCAGTTTTTAAAATGAACTAGAGAAGGTAATTCAAATGGTGGGAAATGGTGACCAGTGAGTGTGACTCAATTATACATTTATACATATTTGATATTATTTTATTTAAATACATTTTAACTTAAATCTTTATGCCGATTAAAATTTGTATGCATTTTATGCATCAACTATCCATCTACACTTTATTATCTATTGTGTGGCCAAAGATATTATGGGGAATGACATTTATTTTTATTTTTTTAAGAATTATTATATTTTACCATTTAAAATCTTTCCTTTTATTGAGATGTAGGCTTGTGTGATATTCAAGAAATCTGTTATGTTGTACTTCATTAAAACTGTTCTGTTAAAGCTTTCCTTCAAAACGCCGTTAATTAGCTCTAGGGGATCTGAAAACCCTACGCTATTTTCAACTCGTGTTCTCATGCGCTCTGCAACTCCTTTATTGACAACACATTTGTGTTCTCAATTTGAATCAGATCCATTTCAAACGTACAGAGTTATTAAAATCAAAACATGGGAAGGAAAAAGAAGAAAAGACTTCTTTTTGAGAAAGATCCCAGGGCAGAAATGCCCCCGCATCACATCCTGATATGCGTATACCCACCAGCTGTGCTGCTTCAAACTCATATTCAGCATATCATGGAGCCCACAGCCTTGATCCAGCTCTGTTCTCATTAATGGAGCTGTTTGCATATTCATGCGGAGTGGTGGAAATTCTACAGCCAGCCACAGCACCCAAAACTGCGGGGAATTCAGCACTTACCATTAACAGGCCTAATAAAAGCACCACGCCTCTGCGATTGTTATGGGTAATTCTAAGCGCTCATTAAGATTTCTATGTGGAAAGTAGGAAAGCGCTAATTTATTAATGTAATTAAATTTCTATACAATTAAGGTGTATAGTCATGAAATTAAACATGTCTGTGTATGCTCTGGGGTACAATATGCTTAACTAAAATGAAAATGCAAGGACAAAGCTGTGTAATAACACTTTTACATCATGTTACTAATTGAAAACTATCAATACAAGGATGTTATTTTATTGAAAATACTATATTTGACCCTGCTCTTCTTATTGAATGATGATCTGTTTAAGTCTTAAAAAATGAAAGAATCCTCGTTTGCAGTTCATTTTACTCCTGTCACGTGACATATATTTATCCATAGAGAATTGATTAGATATGAAAAGTGAGTTTTCCATACCAAAACGGAGTGTTTAAGAATTGTCCAATAAAATAAAATAAAATAAACATGCATTAAAGTATATAGGATCAATTTGGAATACATGTTGACTTTAAGAGTCTCAATGGAAACGCTTGACATCTGAGATCCTCAGAGCTCTTGAGTCAAGTACACTGGCCAAAGGGGGAATTTTGTCGGTCTAGATTCACTTATTCACCCACTTCATCATCTCCTCCTCTCCCATCTTTAGTTTAGCTCTTTCTGCTTGATGACTCACATCTTCCAGCAATCCACAGATAATGAGTACGTCACGGAGTGCTCCACGACGTCACCTAGTTTTGTCACCGGCTAATAGCTCTGTTTCTTGTCAATGGCTCCACAAATAGGTTAGGTACAAGACAGTCTGTAATGCTAAGAGATCCTGACACTTGCCTCTCTGTTTTGTACAGCAAATGCTTCACAATCTATCATAAGGATAAATATAGACTTCCTTGCTTCAGGCTTATTATTATTATTTTTTTTTAAATGTGTGGAAGACCAGTTAGGAGAGTCAGCAGAAATCAGACACTGTCAGGTGAATGAACTATCCATGTGTCTGATAGACACTGCTCTGCTCCGACTGAACATATAGCACTTCCACACAGTATGTATTCTAAACATGACCACAGTACCCAGCAAGGAAGCTTGGAGCCACTGTTATGAATGGACCATGTCTTGTTTATAAGAAAGGGAAAGTAAGTGTGTGTGTGTGTGTGTTTGTATGTCAGGGCTCCACCAGACTAAAAAAAAAATGACTTAGGAGCCATTGGCTCCTAAATTGAAACTTTAAGGAGCCAAATGGCATTTTTTTTTTTAGCCAAATCACAGAATTGCTCAATTTAGATTGCTGTTCAGAAACAAGATAGAAAGTCAAAGAAAAGTCAGCTGATAACCCATTCATTAAAGGTTTACTAAACAGTATACAGTATATAGCTGAGAAGATAAGTTCGCATTCCCTTTTGTCTCATAAATGTTCACACCCCTTTAATAATTTATACAAATATAAGACAAAATATTTTTTTAGTACTGCTCTTCAGAATCTACATTCATGACATTTACATAAAGTATGCATATATTAGTTCCACCTAAGTTTAATGGTGCAACGCTCAAATATTTAATAGAGCGTAAATTGTGACTTAGTGCCCATTTACGCCACAATGTGTGGGTGATTCATGAAAAAGATCTGCTTCAAAAGAGTCATTTGTTCACGACTCTCTCGCGCTGGGTTTGTTTTTGCATGTGGTGCAGTGAGCTCATCAGAAACAGAACAGGTGAAAAGCAGCGCGAGACACACTGGTGGCGTGCGCTCTGTAGATGTATTCAATAACTCACAAGATGATATCTGACAAACCCGCATATGAATGCACACAACCCGACTTTAGATTTTAAATTATTGTCACAATCTGGAGCCCTGTATGTGTGGGAGTACAGCTGTGTTGCTGAGCTTCTTCTTTCCCCCGGTGCCCTGGAGGATAGATGATGGGCTCCAGCCAGGTGTGCCAGGTTACAGACAAAAAACAACAGCTAGATTTAAAAGCAATATACAAATAAAAGACTGCTTTTTAACATCATAGTCCTGAGAAAAGCAAAAAAAATTAATTAAATAAAATACTCAAGGTTAAGACATTTCAAGTTTTACCATGCATACTCCCAAAACATCTCTCACTACGATATTTTATAGGGCTAGAGAAAAGAAAGGAAGGAAAGAAAGGGAAGGAAGCAAGGATGGAAAAAAAAAACTCATGTGGAAGAGAGAAAAATAACCTAGAACCTCTTTGCTTTCTGAAAATATATCTCAGTGCCTTCTAAAAAAGTGCAATTCCATTTGACATACAAGTAGATCCATGCTCGGTTGGGCTGAGCTCTATACAACATGGATGAGGGAACAAGGAAGGGATGTGTATAAATGCACAAATCATTACCAATCAATAGTTGTAGGTGATGTGAAAGGAGCAATCTCTTAGAGAAATGTGTAATTCCTCCTTACCACGTTGCCTTAGAATCCACCGGTCAATGGAAACAATGGTCACAGTGGCGAACTTCATGACCAAATTGTTTTAAATTTAGGACAGTAATATTGTTCATATCACACAAATTAAAGATTGCAATATATTGAGCCAAGCATGTTTATGTCCATTAAATCATACAAATGAACCACAGTGCCAGAAGAGCTTGTTTTGACATACAAAAAAAAAAAAAAAAAACAACAAAAGATTGTTTGTTAATGCAGTAGTTTCAACATCACAGGCCCCACACGTCACTCTTCAGTTTAGAACCACTGGAATGGTCAGCAGCAATGAACTAATCTGACCACCAAAGACAACAATCTTAAACTTAATGCACAAGGCTTTATTTATTTTTAAACAGACACTATGCCCTAACGTTAGAACTATAAAATAGACATAACACAAGGAGGATATGATTGCCAGATCACCACTTCATAGCCTCAGACTAACCAGAAACAATGACATAGTGACTATGACCAATATCAATAACACAGATTTTTAATAACTAATTTAACTTACCTTTACTTGAACACAAAGTCCATGCGTCCCTCCTTGCTAATGAACATCTCGTCACTTTATTGTAAAAGTCGCCCACTTGAAGTTTCGATAGCCTCTCTTTCTCGATTGTTAACTGAAATTAACTTTGCCAAATCCGCGTAGGTCATCGATGCTTACACTGCAGATATCCATTTTAGCGCTTAACGCATTAGTTACGCAAACTTGAACGTGTTTTTTGCAAAACAAAAATCTAGCCTATCAGATAGCGTGACTGAAGGAAGGAGCTTCTGATTGGCTTACTCATTTTGGTAAGCATGCTTACCATGGTCATTTGTAGTAGCTGCCATGATTCAATTTGAATGAACACACAGTGTTGAATGAAAGGGCAGTAAACAAAAGCATAACATAAAATGCTTATACCTGAGGGTGGTGCCAAAGAGAATAAATGAATAACTGTATGTGCTGCTCAAGTAAGAGGAAAGATGACAAATTTGAACAAAAACAGTAGTTTATATTAACAATAATATTTAAATATTTCATATTGTCATTTTTCTTTTCTCCCTTCTGTTAGGTAAGCACTGCTTACCTTGCTTATATGGAAAGGCACATCCCCTGGGCTACTCTCCCTAGAAGTGACCGTCCAGCCAAGATTACTCAAAGGGCACACCGCAGAATGTTCAATGAGGTAAAAAAAGAACCCTATAGTGGCAGCTAAAGACTTGAAGGAATAATTGGAACTGGTCAACATCTATATGGTTTACTATACGGAAAACATTAAACAAGCATGGTGTCCATGGCAGGACACCACGAAGGAAGCCGCTGCTTTCCAACAAAAACATTGCTGTGTGCCTGAAGTTTGCCAAGGACCACCTTGACACTTCACAACGCTACTGGGAAAATGTTTTGTGGACTGATGAAACTAAGGTTGAATTGTTTGGGAAAACCATACAGCACTACATATGGCATAAAAAGGGTACCGCATACCAACATTGATTTGGGGCTGCTTTGGGGCCTGGACTGCTTGCCATCAGAGGGAAAAATTAATTCCCAAGTTCATGAAGACATCCTACAGGATAATGTCAGGGTGGCTGTGCACCAGCTGAAGCTCAGTAGAAGTTGGGTGATGCAGCAGGACAATGACCCAAAACACTGAAGTAAATCCACTGCAGAATGGCTTCAAAAAAAGAAAATCCACCTTTTGGAGTGGCCAGTCAGAGCCCAGACCTTAACCCAATAGTGATGCTGTGGAATGATCCCAAGAGAGCCATTCACACTGGACATCCTAAGAATATGGCTGAGCTGAAGCAGTTCTGTAAGGAAGAATGGTCCAAAATTTCTTCTGAACATTGTGCAGGTCTAACCCGCAGCTACCAGAAATACTTGGATGAGGTTATTGCTGCCAAAGGAGGATCGACCAGTTATTAAATCTAAGGGTTCACTTACTTTTTTCCACAGAATTGTGAATGTATGACTGATGAAGATGAGATCACATTTTTGACCAATCACTAAATGGGATAGTTCAACCTAAAATGAAAGTTCCAGTTCATTACAGTTTACAGTATTTTTGTTTTTGGGTGAACTATCCCTTTAAGTTAATGTTACAGCCTTAAATACACCAATAATCCTTTTTTTCCCCCTCAAATTTCTGAGCAGGGCAGGGCAGCTCCTTCCCCTGCTCACAAATCCCAATGAGTAGCGAGAGAGGGATCAATATTACTAGATATATTCAATGTCATTTAGCAGTTAAATCATTCAGCATGTTTCAAAAGCACTGCCTCGTTCAGCCAGATCTCAACATGTACTTGATACAGTATTTAACACTCTGTGATATATTATTGATTCTGTCATATCAGCACGACTCATCCCCTCTTGTACTCAGATCTGTGTAGTAATGTGCGAGTCTTAATGCTCAACGCATTAAGAAACAATCTGCCATGACTCGGGTGTCTCTGGTGAGAGCCAATGCACTTCATCTACTCAAGGCAATTTCATGGCAGCAGCACATCAATGTTTTAGTTGGTGTCTGGAGTGTGATGGAGCAGTGATCCTGTGTTTGAGGTGATGTGAAGGAGGATTTCGAGCCTCTCATGGAGCCGGGTAACTAACCCTTAAAAAGAAGCCTACAAACCTCTGGCGGTATCCCACTTATCATCTCTAAATATTAGCCTGACCTCTCAGCCGGTTGCTTCCTCTCCAGGGGCAGGCAGGAAGAGGAGCTGCCATTGGCTGTGGAGAGCACTCTACTGGATCAAACATTCATCTAACACACAACTTGACGAGGCTTTGATCGCTTTGAGACCTATTCAGCAACAGGAAAGGATTGTGTTTGAAGGAGGTTTACAGCAATGAGTGTGAGAGCATGTGTACACTTAGAGGCATCGACAGGGCTCGAGTGACATTTCTCAGAGTGCGATTGTCAACTTGTGTGTGCATTTACTAGAACATTTTGAGAGCTTTATGTGTGAGGGCCACATTTCTCAATATCCTCACAAATATTGTAAAACCATAAAAAAAACTATCTGCCTCAGTAGTAAAAAAAAATGTCCATTAAAAGGTTAACACTGTAATTTACATTTAGAATTGCCAAGAGGTGTTTTTAATGGGCATGCTTAACCATAATTGGCTTAATTTGAGAAGAGTAGGCTTTTGCCCCAACGTTTTCAGATTTTTGAGATCCAAATCACAAACCACATTTGGACATAGTCAGAAATGTGATGTCAGTGTTAATCTCGACAACGAAATCCCTGACAAAAACATTCGTTTTTTTTTTATATGAAACGAAAAAGACACATGACAATAATTAAACAATTTTATTGAGACATGCTGTTGACAAGAAAAAAATAATACTGCAAGATATTAACTGTGCAAGACAAACAGAAGAAACATCTAGAGAAACATCTGTTTATAGAAAATATTATAAACTCAGCAAAAAAAAAAAAACGTCCTCAATTTCAACTGCTTTTATTTTCAGCAAACTTAACATATCTAAATATTTGTATGAACATAAAAAGATTCAACAACTAAGACATAAACTGAACAAGTTTCACAGACTTGTTACTAACAGAAATGGAATAATGTGTCCCTGAACAAAATCAAAAGTAACAGTCAGAAAAGTATCTGGTGTGGCCACCAGCTGCATTAAGTACTGCAGTGCATCTCCTCCTCATGGACTGCACCAGATTTGCCAGTTCTTGCTGGGAGATGTTACCCCACTCTTCCACCAAGGCACTTCCAAGTTCCTGGACATTTCTGGGGGGAATGACCCTAGCCCTCACCCTCCGATACAACAGGTCCCAGACATGCTCAATGGGATTGAGATCTGGGCACTTCGCTGGCCATGGCAGAACACTGACATTCCTGTCTTACAGGAAATCACGCACAGAACAAGCAGTATGGCTGGTGGCATTGTCATGCTGGAGGGTCATGTCAGGATGAGCTTGCAGGAAGGGTACCACATGAGGGACGAGGATGTCTTCCCTGTAACGCACAGCGTTGAGATTGCCTGCAATGACAACAAGCTCAGTCCGATGATGCTGTGACACACCACCCTCCACCTCCAAATCGATCCCGCTCCAGAGTACAGGCCTCGGTGTAACGCTCATTCCTTCGACGATAAACGCGAGTCTGACCATCACCCCTGGTGAGACAAAACCGTGACTCGCCAGTGAAGAGCACTTTTTGCCAGTCCTGTCTGGTCCAGCGAAGATGTCTAGTAAGAACCTGCCTTACAACAGGCCTGCAAGCCCTCAGTCCAGCCTCTCTCAGCCTATTGTGGACAGTTTGTGCACTGATGGAGGGATTGTGCATTCCTGGTGTAACTTGGGCAGTTGTTGTTGCCATCCTGTACCTGTCCCGCTGGTGTGATATTCGGATAAACCGATCCTGTGCAGGTGTTGTTACACGTGGTCTGCCACTGCGAGAACGATCAGCTGTCCTTCCTGTCTTCTTGTAGCGCTGCCTTAGTCGTCTCACAGTACGAACATTGCAATTTATTGCCCTGGCCACATCTGCAGTCCTCATGCCTCCATGCAGCATGCCTAAGGCACATTCACGCAGATGAGCAGGGACCCTGGGCATATTTCTTTTGGTGTTTTTAAGAGTCAGTAGAAAGGTCTCTTTAGTGTCCTAAGTTTTAATAACTGTGACCTTAATTGCCTACCGTCTGTAAGCTGTTAGTGTCTTAATGACTGTTCCACAGGTGCATGTCCATTAATTGTTTGTGGTTCATTGAACAAGCATGGAAAACATTGTTTAAACCCTTTACAATAAAGATCTGTAAAGTTACAAGGATTTTTACAAAATTATCTTTAAAATACAGTGTCCGGAAAAAGGGACATTTCTTTTTTTGCTGAGTTTATATGGATTCATTTAAACTTGAACGCTGAACATCGGCTAAAAGATCCGCTTTAAAACGGGTCATTTACCTCACTCAAACACCTCCTATATATACACACACATGAGATTAATCACTATATTCACAACATATATGTAATATTACATCTTAAATGTATGAAGCGAAAAACAGGTGAACTTGAACCAAATTAAGCGCTAGTCATAATATGCGTAACTTGAGCTGTGAATACACTGTTTCCGTTAAAAAAAAAACGTGCTACACGCAATACAATATTCTAAACTGGCTCAAACACAAACATTAATAACAGTCTAAAGAGTAGCTAACACTCAAGTATTTTCATTATATGCTATTATTTCAGAAGCTCAAGGTTTCACAACAAGGACAGGGGTACAGTATTTTGTGTGTAATGTATCTGTACACATTTTGTTCTAACGTTTTGAATATTTGATTAAAGCTTGGTCTGTAACAGTTTGGCACACATTTGTCATTTTGCACATTATCATCAACTAAAATATATAATTTTTGTAGATGAAAATTATCTGCCATTTTAGTAATATAAAACTGGTTAAAATGAATGAATATTACATGATGAAATATTGACTAATCTTTAAAGTATATTTGTCAAAAAACTAAAACTATGAAAAAAAAAAAAAAAAAAACTTAAAATTAACACTGTGTGATGTAGTCAGAAATGTGATGACCACATCCCATTTGAAGTTAAAATGTCTACAAAAGTCCATCTACATACTAAGCACATAGTAGCTGCTTTTAAAACATGAGTTTTAACCTGTGCCAGCTAGATACAACTTTAAAAGATCCCTCAACAAAATATCATTGGTATGCCTCATATCAGCATGAGGCATGCATATTTAATGAATAGTTCAAGTTCATGGGTGTTTGACTAAGGTCACATCCACACTAATCCTTCAGTTTTCAGTTTCCTAACAAACCATTCCTCTGCATCTCCAGCTCATCATTTACCTATGATGCTGTGAAACAGGCTCTGTCTAAGAGACGGAGGAGCTCACAGTCACCTATGAAGTATCCAGTCAATCCTACAGAACACCACGTTATAACAAATAACCCCACATGACTGCACTCATATCGGCAAATGATGCTTCAATTACACTGCAAACATGCCTCCACTGGGTAAACAGCCACATATGCCCAACCAGCACAAATGCCTTTCTGATTCGCAGCAAATTAGACACATGGCAAATAATACCTAACTGGCTGCTGTTGTCTGTTTGCACTACGGTTGCATAAATGAATTGGTAAAAGGGGGAAGCGGGGCTAATGGTTAAGATGCAAATGTGCATATAATTGTACAATTAGACTCTTATCATTTAGGACCTCGTTATTTCCGACTGCTATTAGAGAAAAATAATAAAATGGTAAACAGATTATACAGTAAGTGCAATATTATTACTGCCTGAAATTGATGGATTCATTTAGCAAAGGTTTGATTCATTTGGGCTCTCCCTTAGTACAGCAGTTTGAGCCACAAAATGTGTCCTATGTTAGAATATTAGAAACATATTATCCTTCTTAAACAAAGTGGAGATTTGGGAAAGCAGGTGATCTAGCTATCAACACGGCAATGGCACGCAAGCCATTTTTACTGATGATGCAAGTCACAAAGGAATGCAGTTGATCTCTGTGTTCACATCCAAAAACGTGTGTCCATCGCTCCTGCTCTCCTATGGAATTAATTAACCCAGCTCTCGGTTCCCACCTCTATCTGTCAGTGGATCACCAGCTTTCTGACAGATAGGCAGCAGCTAGTGAGACTGGGGAAATTCACTTCCAGCACATGTGCAATCAGCACTGGTGCCCCCAAGGGATGTGTGCTCTCCCCAGTACTCTTCTTCCTGTACACAAATGACTGCACCGCCAAGAACCCCTCTGTAAAGCTCCTGAAGTTTGCAGACGATGCTAGAGTTATCGGCCTCATCCAAGATGATGACAAGTCTGCATACAGAAGGGAGGTTGAATGGCTGGCTCACTGGTGCAGTCAAAACAACCTGGAGCTGAACACGCTCAAAACAGTGGAGATGACTTTAGGAGGAACAACCCAGTATAGACCCCGCTCACCATTTTAAACAGCACTGTGGCAGCAGTCATTAAGTCTGTCCACTGCTCTTCAATAACTGTCTGGTTTGGTTCAGCTACCAAGTCAAACATCAGAAGACTTCAAAGGATAGTCCGGACTGCTGAGCGGATTATTGGTTCTCACCTTCCCACCCTCCAAGAAATGTACACCTCCAGAGTGAGGAAAAGGGCTGGAAAAATCACTTTGGACCCCATTCACCCAGTAGACTACCTTTTTGAACTGTTGCCCTCTGGCCGGCGCTACAGAGCTCTGAGCACCAGAACAGACAGGCACAAGAACAGTTTCTTCCCTAAGGCCATTCACCTTATGAACAGTTAAAACTGCCCCCAATACTCTCCATTGTGGCAATACAATCATGTGCATATTCAACTATTCATTCATATTTATATTCCATTTATATTTATTTGTCATATCCTACCTCTTCTGCACAATACATTAAATCACTTTGCAGATAACTGTATATCTGTATACAGTATAACATATTTGAATAACATTATTGCCCTACTGTAGTTTCCTCTATATATTTATCTGTTGTATCTCATTTTTTATTCTTATTTCGTTGTTTACGTATATATGTTTATACACCGATCAGCCACAACATTAAAACCACCTGCCTAATATTGTGTAGGTCCCCCTCGTGCCACCAAAACAGTGCCAACCCAAGATGCTATTCTTTTTACCACAACTGTACAGAGCGGTTATCTAAGTTACCGTAGACTTTCAGTTCGAACCAGTCAGGCTGGGGTTGATTTGTGCTGAAAAGTAAAACAAAAAGAGTTCAGTAATGGCCGAGCTCAGAGCAGCTGATTATCTGCTGTCTTGTCAAGATAATACCATAGATCAGAGATATTTCTTTATTCAAATGATATGCCTGCATTTGCACTCAATTGGAAGCCATCAGCTCTCAGCAAGCAGGCAGACGACTTTGAACACCCCTCATCTGTGGCATGTGACATGGAGACGATGGTGTGGCAACTGCCTCCAATCAAAGACAAACTCAAATCAAAATGAAGTGCGTTCACAAATCTTTTAAATACAGTTTTTATCAAGAGTCAAAATCACAAAACTTGATTTTTACATTTTCTGAAGAATATGTGAGTGGTGCTTTCCATGCAAAACTTGCAACCATGATGCTCAGGTGTTGTTGGTAGTTGCTAGTGTGTTGCTTTGTGGTACCATAGGCAAGTCTATAGTTTTGTCTTTTGCCAATTTGATCTGCCAGGTAAAAAGTTAAATCCCTGCTGAAAAAACAACAACAACAACAGCAGCAGCAACAACAAAAAAACATCTTAAACCAGCCCAAGCTGGTCTAGCTGGTCTCCATGCAGGCCTGGCAAAGCTAGTCAGCCAGCTGGTTTCCCCACCTGGCTCTAAATCTCTCTAAACAGTTACATTTACCTTTGCAAGTGAAATTCCACGGGCGAAATACAGTCATCTCAGTGGCAATCTGCAAGATCAGGTATTTGCCTGATGGATTTCCGGTTAAATAATTGTGAGTTTCCAACTTCTATTACAGGAGACATGAACGGTATTTACTAATCGGAAATTCATAATTCCAGAAATTTCAACATGGCACTGACAGACCATTAACAAATGTATTAAAAAGGTCACAGGCCGCTTTTGTATAGTTTTTTCCCCCAGTCATTATTATTTTATTTTTTTTTAAATACAAATTCCACAATCTATCATTTATTATGATGTCTTCCGGTGCCGAAGAATCTCTCTACGTGAAATTTCACATGGGGTTTAAGTTTGATGAACTTTGACACACAAACGCAAAGTATTGGCTACCGGTAATTGCTTGATTTGGCACTGACCTCTGTGTGGCTGGTGCTTCTTACACTGCAACACTGAAAATTCACAATGGACAAGGAAATTGTTTTAGCCGTGAGTTTCTTATTACTTCACTCTCACGGAGTATTAAGTGCAGCGTAAAAAAAAAAATAAAAAAAAAAGTTGCTTGGCAATTCGTTTTTGTGGTACACATGCTTGCTTCACATCCACCCATGCCTTATTCACCTGTGGAATTTCACTGTGCAAAGGTAAATGTGACTGAATCTTCAAACTGTGCAGAACAGTGGGAGACCAGCCAAGACCAGCAAACCAGCTTTAGCTGGTTTAAGCTGTTTTTTTAAGAAAGGATACTAAGGGTTAGGTATTTATTCAAATCCCTATCCCTAAGTATGAGCAATAATAATGGCGATGCTTGCTTTGAGCAACTAATTACATTTCTTCAGAGTGAACAACCATAGTGACCATCCGCCTGCAGTCACTGAGAGGCTGCCAGTCATTTTCTCGCCCTCACTAGCTGAATTCAGCTCAAGGTCAGCAGGAGGGCTGCCTGTGTGAGTGCATGCATGTCTGTGTGTGTCTCTGAACAAATGCAGCAATACCTACGTGGGAGGGATGGCATTGCAAGTTACGTCTCTGAAATCATCGCTAGAGCCCTCGCGAATGAGGTGTCATTATGAGAATGAAATGCAACCAGCCCACAATTTTGTTGCCAGGGAACTCTGATATCTGATTGGTGCAAAAAGAAAGAGAAAAACAAAAACAAAACAGACAGGGTGATGGAGAGAAAGAGAGAATAATGCCACTTCAGGGTGTAGGCTGGCATAACGTTTGCTGTATCAGTTAATGGTCTCTCTCTCTTGCTCTGCTGACAGTATTTTAGATGCGGCTGAACCTGCTTTGTGTGCTCCATGGCATTTCCAGCTCTAAAAGCTTGCGCAAGGCAAATGCACAATGTGGAAATTGAGCTATAGATAGAGTTAGAGAGAGAGGAAAAAAAAAAAAAAAAAAAGAGAGAATTAGTGTTTTTTTCCCCACAGGTGACACTTCCTTTCACAGCTACCTCCTTGCACAGCCACATCCTCCCTGGACGAAGCATCCACTCAGTGGAACTGGCACACGCCTGTAAGTGTCAAGAGCTCCTCTTTTATGTCCCTGGGCTGCTCTACAGCCATCTGCAGCTGGGGCCTCAGAGGCCCGCCTGGCTCCGCTTTTAATTATCTTCATCTCTCTCACACTTCACCACACCCCCTCTGTTTCTATTTCCACCCTCCCCCTCAACGTCACAATGTGAACACCTTTCAAAAAGGGTTTCAATCTCTTTAAGAGGACATTTCTGTGTCAGTGCCTTCAGAATTTAGTTTTAAAAATATAGTGAGCTGATTCGTTTGCTACTGCCTTCATACAGTAGGCAGCTGCCTTCTAAGGGACCATTCACATAGGATGTGTTTTTGTGTCCGTCTGTGCAGTTTTGGAACTAAATATGTGCTATACAGACATCTTTGACCATTGCGACGTGTCTCGCTTCGTTTTCAGCATATCATACCATGAGAAGTTAAAAATGCATTTCCAGACACCTGCATTCAATTCCATTTCTGCTGCTGCATATAGCTTTTTAACTAAATAATGTATTCTGTGCAAATGGCCCCGTAGGCAGCAACATAACTGTCATGTATCCTTACAAGCGACTGATTTTGAACACTCTACAACATTGGCAGCAACACTGTAAATCTCCAAACAGTTTTGGATCATATGTGAACACCTTTAAAAAAGTAATTAAAAAAATAGTGCCGATGTCTCTTTAAGAGAACGGTTCAGTGTCAGTGATTTCAGAGACAGTTTGTTCACTCATAGCTGAGAGGGCTGACACAGTAAAGTTAATGCTCAGGTGCAATACACAACACATTTGCCAGCAGCACTGCAGTGATTTGGTACGTGTGCATTCGTGCTTTTGTTTGTGATGACAAGAATGGTTAAAAGAATAGTTCCCCCCAATATGAAAATTCCGTAATTATTTACTTACTCCCACTGTTTCAAACTCTTTAGACTTTGTTTTTTGTGGAACTCAAAAAAAAAAAAAAAGAGAGATGTTAGGCCTTCTGTGTTACAATATTAAGTAGAATGCTCTCAATTAGTTGTTTCCCTCTTGTTTGTGTGAATAATGTGAATAATGAAAGAATTTCATTTTTGGGTGAACTATTCCTTTAATATAAACAACAACCACATCGTAATACATTTGACATTCCTACAGACAACGTCTAAATGCAATCCAGGACACATTTTGCCCCTGTGAGTCTACTCCATTCTCTCCTCTGTCTCTGAAACCCATCTCCATTTTCGTGTGTTATTTTTTGAAGCTCTGTCTCTCATTACTGCTCACAGAGGAACACTCTGCCTCAGGATTCTGATTTCCTAGCAACAGCCTGCCACCAAACATTTGGCACAAGTTCAACACCCCTCCCTCCCTCTCCTCTCCTTCCCTTCCCTCTTCCTCTTCTCCAGTGAAAAATGGCTGTTCTGCCTGTGTACTGTCCTCTGCTGTGCCACGGACTGTCTCACTGCCTAATCTGGCGCAAGCCTCTATCTCTTCTCTCATCCAATTGCGTCCTTCGGTAGCGGATGTGCTTGGGAGACCACACCAGACATCATTAATCAGTGCTTTACAGCACAAACTCCCTCACGCTAATCTGCTTTACAGATGAATGAAACGGAGGAAAGAAAAAACAAAAACAAAAAACAAGAGGGAAACAACAAATCGAGAGCATTTTACTTAATATTTACAGTGCTTGCAATGCAGCACAGTATTGATATTCCTAAATCATTTTTGTTAGGTTTTTTTTCTAAACCCCTAAGCCCAAGTATTAAAACTTCTGCACTTAATTCAGCTCGAACCGCTCAAGTCCATTCAAACTTTGTTGTGTAAATAATTTCAGCCTCATCGGTTACACTTTATAAATGTCCCAACTGACTCAAATTGATGGAATATCCAGCATTTAAAACCCTGATAGCAATTCCATTCACTTCCTTTGTAAGTGCCTCACTGTAACCCAGATTTTTTTTTTTTTTTTTAAAGGAGGGGCAAGTCAAAATAAATTGTGGAAAACAAAATTATGCCACAAATGCTGTTCATTGAGCTTAACTTGAATTGAGCACGGAATATTCATTTCAGCTTACCTAAAACTTTAACACTATTATTTGCCATCTTGCAAGCATTGGTATTTCCTTCAGGAAATGTAAATCTAGTCTCTCAATAGAATGCCATATGGGTAAATTAAAATCAATCCCTGAGGTTAAAGCGAACTGGTTATGTGGTTTTGCTTTCACACAGCGATTTCTTCCACTCTGAATACAAGGTCAATGGCGATTACTGCACAAGGAGGCCTCCCTCATCACTGCACTGGAGCATGCCACAATGCATTTAGTGGAAACGGCACTGGATAGTCTCCACTCAGCCCTCTTTAAAAAACAATCTCAGCAAAATGCACCACAGAGGACTATCGAGCAGACCTCTCTCAGGATAAAAAATATGTCCTTGTTTACCATTAAACAAGAAAACCTCATCGTGGTCCTGAGCGATGCCATGATACGGTACAATTTTAGGGCCGCGACTCTTTACACACTGAGGGTCGTGACTCAATAAATGGCAGATGGACCGAGGGGCCATCACAATGTGCTGTCCAACAACTCCAAAAGGAATATGAGGGAATCTAAGCAGATCTCAAGTAGTCCAGTGTAGGAGAGCTCTAATGATGTTGGCTGAGGATCGACCACCATGGTATTATGATCACAGAGTACAGATGGGCTCTCATGGTTGCCAATTACAAATCAGCACAGCAACCAATGAGAATTCCAGCCTCACTTAACTCTGGCCAGCCAACTTAGCTGATCAGTGGCATATTTGCATTAAGAATGAATTGGGATTTAAAGCTGACACGTGTAATTTCCGTGCCACAAGCATCACAAAACAGAATTACAAAAATAATAATTTTTTTTTTTTTTAAACAGGTTTCCCAAACACTACCCCTCTCTGAAATAGGTTGGATAAACAGATGGTCCTGCCCCAAATTCATGCCATTGGTTGAGTCAATGTTGCCATGTTGCACTGGTTGGGATGCTCAAACAACGCAGTTTTGACAATGCCACAGAGCCAGAGTTTACACTTTTAGTTTAAATCAACCTTCAAATAGCTTACTTATAGTTTATAGTCTCTGCATATTAAGCTGGAATAGGAGAAATCATTTTAACAGAAAAATTGACACTTCAGCTCTGATTCACCACTTCTATGCAGGTACCCAAAGTATGGATGAATCACTCTAGTTTGCATTTGTTAAACAATAAGGCAATAATCTATTTGTGAAAATAGACAAGAAGAGAGAGATGGACTTGGAATCTTAATGGTCAGCAGAGTGAGAGAGAGACAGAGAGACAAAGAGACAGATGTGGCATGATGCATAACATGGACAGACTGGCTGGTGCCAGAGCCAGTGATGGTTATACGCAAGAGGAAATCACTTACATAATCCTGCGTCATTCCAAGACTGTGCTTGGTTGGTTCATAGCCAGGGCAATCTGTAGCCTATCGCAAACTGACGGCGCTTTTCCACTGACCTGAGAGCCGTAACAGGTTACGTGGCTGCATGATAGTTTTACGTGACTACCTCAAACGTAAACAAAGTGTTTTGTAGCCTATAGTTTTAACACCTGTTTTATGAGGACATATTTAAACATACAGGGGGTGGGCGATATACTGGTAGACATAATAAACCGGTAGAAATTTGCCACCCAGTATACATTTTGGATTATCATCTCTATCACAGTAATGCAAAACTGCCACACGAGAAATGAATACAGCACATAACACGTACGCATTACACACCCTGTCGGATAAATGGAGGAAGACGGAGCGACTGCTTGTTTCTCAAATTCATTTGAATGACAAGAAGAGAGGAGATTATGAAGGAAAAAGTGCGTCCTCTGTGGTGTGGAATTGGTTTGGCTTTAGAAAACCCGATGCAGAGCAGAAAACAGCGATTTGCAAGGTTTGCACATTGTGGATGTCAATAAATCCATGTGCGCATATATATCAGTGGTCAGGGCTTCACGTGAAACTGATAGAAATAATGAAATGCAGTTTTTCACTGACAACTGCATGTGTCATTAGATGAAAATCTTGTCTAGAATGCGAGAAAAAATGTAACTGAATCCGCATCTGCAGCATGAAATTTAGCTTGAGCCACCGTCAAAGCAAATTCAATGAGATTCATTCTGCTCTCCAAACATGCCTCCCATCCAAACACGCGCAGCTGTGTTTTGTGCAAATGTTGCGCACGCAGTCTGAAACACACAAGTGCGCACGAGTATTGAAGTCATCCAGTCCCTTCATTTGTGCTCCTGTGACAGAAAAAGCGCAGATCACACCCGTTACTCATTCTGGTTTCTCTCGATGTCAAGTGGGTTTTTAAAATACACAAACCTCTTTCTAAAATTCAGTTCGAACGATGTTTGATATCAAGAAACAAACCAGCCATATTTTCCTTCATATATTTGATAGTTTCTTTATAGACATTACTAAAAACACAAAGCCTAATTAAGTGTTATATTTATGGATATTTTTTTATTTTATATATATGTCATTTTCCTTTTTGCATTGCTTTGAGATGTTAAGTTTCTTGAGGAAATTTATAACAATAATAATAATAATAATATAATAATAAAAAGAAGAAAATTGGTGCACATCATCAGACTGTAATGTGGCATTTCTTTTATTTTTTACTTTGACTATGTTTGTCAAGTTCAAAATAAAGAGAAATTATATAAGATGAAGTTTTCATTTAATTCAAGTATTTAATTCACTGACTGGATTATTCAAGATCACACATTGCAACATGGCTTAATATATAATTCAATTGTATTGATTTTTCAGAAAAGTGTAACTATATTGTGCTATATATCGTTATCGTGATATAAAATTACTCATATCGTGATATAGGATTTTGGTCATATCACCCACCCCTAATACAGAGAAATGTAATTCAAATGTTATTAAATTACTCAACAAGATTACCAGAAACGATACTACACCCAAGACGACAGGTAACGTAACTACATTATTATGTATAAACTTTTTAAAGTGGCTTATATTGCTAAGTACTATAAACTGTAACAGTGGAATCATTATTAACATTGGTGTAGCAGATGGTTTTATTTGGATTTTTGCCATTACATATACTGTTATATTATGTTTACATCTTGATTGAGAATACCACCGTTACAGATAACAGCGATATTCCTAAGTGAGTAATCCTCTTACTAAACAAAACAATACACAAAATAAAATGAGAAGAGTGTTAGGAAAGCTAACAAAGTTGGCAAATATAATTAATGACCGAGATCAGCTGCAGAGGACACCGGCGATTCTGTGTTTATCTCAAGTGAGACTGACTGAATTCAATGTTAGTTAGCTGGAGGGTTGGTGTCTGAGTCCAAGGGGTGCAACCAGCAAGCATTTGGAGCCGGTGCGGAACCAGATTTTCCACCCCGGAACAGCATTGACACTGGTGGAAATGTGCGGAACACTTTGAGAATTCGCACCAGCCCAGGAACCGCCCGAATCATATCGGTGGAAAAGGGCTAAGGGTGATCTGTTAACAAGTGGCTAGCCAAGATGTTTCCCTAGTAGTAACATGCCTGTCAAATGTGACTTCAGGGATCATTTGTGTTCAGATTTTGAGGGAAGAGCCTCTGGTGTTATGACAATATCAAGCACTTACTATGTCAGAGTGTTATTGCATGTTTATAAAGCGAAAAATGTAAAATATGAGGACCTTTCCAAATCTCTTGATCTTTTAAATAGGGCTAGAGGAAATCCAATTAAA